>NW_027361811.1:9365000-10050000 GCF_039654945.1 Dendrobates tinctorius | reverse complement strand
TTTCCTGCAGAGATGAGCCCTGGCTGGAAGACGTGATGGCGATCTGTGCTGGATGAATGAAAAGCAAGGATGAAGAACTTCACCTAGAGATATCATTGGTGAGTTAGTGTTACCTGTACACTGACACTATACACTGTATACTATATACAGAGGTCCTGTGTATAATGTCACTAGTGATCACTGTGCTACCTGTACATTATATACAGAGTTCCTGTGTATAATGTCATTGATCACTATATTACCTGTACACAGACACTGCATACTAACTACAGATCTCCTGTGTATAATGCCACTTATGGTGATAGTATTACAGTTGTGGCCAAAAGTATTGACACCCCTGCAATTCTGTCAGATAATACTCAGTTCCTTCCTGAAAATGATTGCAAACACAAATTCTTTGGTATTATTATCTTCATTTAATTTTTCTTAAATGAAAAAAACACAAAAAGAATTGTCCTAAAGCCAAATTGGATATAATTCCACACCAAACATAAAAAAGAGGGTGGACAAAAGTATTGGCACTGTTCGAAAAATCATGTGATGCTTCTCTAATTTGTGTAATTAACAGCACCTGTAACTTACCTGTGGCACCTAACAGGTGTTGGCAAAAAATAAATCACACTTGCAGCCAGTTGACATGGATTAAAGTTGACTCAACCTCTGTCCTGTGTCCTTGTGTGTACCACATTGAGCATGGAGAAAAGAAAGAAGACCAAAGAACTGTCTGAGGACTTGAGAAACCAAATTGTGAGGAAGCATGAGCAATCTCAAGGCTACAAGTCCATCTCCAAAGACCTGAATGTTCCTGTGTCTACCGTGCGCAGTGTCATCAAGAAGTTTAAAGCCCATGGCACTGTGGCTAACCTCCCTAGATGTGCACGGAAAAGAAAAATTGACCAGAGATTTCAACGCAAGATTGTGTGGATGTTGGATAAAGAACCTCGACTAACATCCAAACAAGTTCAAGCTGCCCTGCAGTCCGAGGGTACAACAGTGTCAACCCATACTATCCGTCGGCATCTGAATGAAAAGGGACTGTATGGTAGGAGACCCAGGAAGACCCCACTTCTTACCCCGAGACATAAAAAAGCCAGGCTGGAGTTTGCCAAAACTTACCTGAAAAAGCCTAAAACGTTTTGGAAGAATGATCTCTGGTCAGATGAGACAAAAGTAGAGCTTTTTGGCAAAGGCATCAACATAGAGTTTACAGGAGAAAAAAGAGGCATTCAAAGAAAAAAACTCTGTCCCTACAGTCAAACATGGCGGAGGTTCCCTGATGTTTTGGGGTTGCTTTGCTGCCTCTGGCACTGGACTGCTTGACCGTGTGCATGGCATTATGAAGGCTGAAGACTAACAACAAATTTTGCAGCATAATGTAGGGCCCAGTGTGAGAAAGCTGGGTCTCCCTCAGAGGTCATGGGTCTTCCAGCAGGACAATGACCCAAAACACACTTCAAAAAGCACTAGAAATTGGATTGAGAGAAAGCACTGGAGACTTCTAAGGTGGCCAGCAATGAGTCCCGACCTGAATCCCATAGAACACCTGTGGAGAGATCTAAAAATGGCAGTTTGGAGAAGGCACCCTTCAAATATCAGAGACCTGGAGCAGTTTGCCAAAGAAGAATGGTCTAAAATTCCAGCAGAGCATTGTAAGAAACTCATTGATGGTTACCGGAAGCGGTTGGTCGCAGTTATTTTGGCTAAAGGTGGTGCAACCAAGTATTAGGCTGAGGGTGCCAATACTTTTATCTGGCCCATTTTTGGAGTTTTGTGTGAAATGATCAATGTTTTGCTTTTTGCTTCATTCTCTTTTGTGTTTTTTCATTTAAGACAAATTAAATGAAGATAATAATACCAAAGAATTTGTGTTTGCAATCATTTTCAGGAAGAAACTGAGTATTATCTGACAGAATTGCAGGGGTGTCAATACTTTTGGCCACAACTGTATGTTTTTTTTATTAATGATCAGTATTGTAGTATTCAGTCACCATGTGGTGGTAATATGTGGTCTGGGCATGGTGCGGTGGTATTTGTCCCTTGTATGTGCTATTATTTGGTCACATGTGGTGGTAATATGTGGTCTGGTCATGGTGCAGTGGTATTTGTTCCTTGTATGTGACATTATTCGGTCACTATGGTAGTAATATGTGGCCTGGTCATTGTGTGGCAGTATTTGTTCCTTGTATGTGGTATTATAGGTCACTATGTGGTGGTAATATGTGGTCTGGACATGGTGTAGCGGTATTTGTTTCTTGTATGTGATATTATTGGTCATTTTAAAAATTGAAAAATAAATAAAAATATACCTAAAGTGTATTGCATATTTTAACAAATATTTAATAGGTTACAGTAGAGTAGAGCCAAAAGTGTCTACCCTGTTATGGTGGCGGCTTAAAAAAATCTTTTGTCCAAAGCAAAAGCTGTCGGCTATATGTGTGATCTGGTGATGGGAACTGTTAATGTGTGATAGGTGAGAAGTGGAGATTTTTCAAGAGAGAGCGGTGGAACTGTGGACAGTTTGAGGGGTGGAGGCGGGGCTGGGTGGAGCCTGGGCGGAGTCGCACGGGGGCCCAGAAAATTTTGCCATTATGGAGCCCCGAAATTCCTAGTGACAGCCCTGACTGTTGGTTTAGCTGTATTTGTGGATTCTATGATCATATACCCACACTAACTAATAAAAGCACAAATCTTTCCCTACCTCAGCAGCAATTTTCCCTACACTGTCTGAATCCTGGAAGCGACTGCACAGAGCAGGGCGGCGCCAGGTCTGATATAGATCTGATGACGCTGTGCGGCCAGCCATTCACTCTAATACCACAACAAAGATGGTTGTGGCATTACAGTGCGTGGCAGACAATCCCTGCTTGTTGATTGGCGCTACAAACATGCAGGGCAGGGAGTCGAGCTCCTGCCGAGTAATCCCAAAAATGCTCGGTGCTCACTGAGTACCTTGAGTAGGCCGGGGTCAGACTTGTGAGAAACTCGGCCAAGTCTCGCGCGTTAATATCCGGCACTGCCGCCGGCACTCGGGAGCGGAGCGTGCGGCTGCGTAAAAATACATGCAGCTGAACGTTCCAACCCGAGTGCCAGCGGCAGTGCCGGGTATTAACATGCGATACTCGGCCGACTTTCTTGCAAGTCTGACCCCTGCCGTACAGCGATACTCGGGGGAGTACCGAGTAGTGGCAAGCATGTTCGCTCATCACCACATGTGATATTTCAGTTTTTCTGTTTTAATAAATTTGCAAAAATGTCTACGTTTGTTTTTTTCAGTCAAAATGGGGTGCAGAGTGTACAATAATGAGAAAAAAATTAACTTTTTTGAATTTACCAAATGGCTGCAATGAAACAAAGAGTTAAAAATTTAAGGGGTCTGAATACTTTCCGTACCCACTGTATGCATAAAAGTAATCTGATTAGATAAGTGGGAGGACAAATAGAATATCCAGAGAAATAGTATGAATTTATATATGTATGCAATCTTAGGAATATACAGTACTTCACAGGTGCAGTAGAACCAGTGTAGCCAAAAAAGGAGATAGAGCAGCAAAAATAAAACTCAAATCCAATAGAGGATTATATATGAAGAGACCTAAAGGTAATGAGGATCCTTCTGCATGAAAAGAAGAAAGCGTATATTGTTTGACTGTACCCATAATATTACAAAGGTGTCACATATAATAATAGTGCACACAGGCTGAAATAGAGTTAAGGGCACTCAAGAAATATTAGGTTATTGTGAAGTAGTTCAAGGTTATGGAAAGAACAGAAATTATATACCTGAATGTAGTTGCTTTATGAGGTAATAACTCTGTAACACTTGAACGGATCTCATTGATTCTGAGATTTTTTCCGTGATACATTGTACTTCATGATAGTGGCAAAGTTTGTTACAAGTCGATATGACTTGCGTTTATTTGTGAAAATATTGGAAATTTTGCATAGCAAATTAAATTTCACAATTTTCATTATTTTTATGCTTACGCCTTTAAACCAGAGAGTTATGTCACAAAAAATAATTAATGAATAGTGTTCTGCCCACTGTGTGCAGCAAGATATTTTGAAGTGCTGTTCCAGCTATCGCCAGTAGATGTCATAAATTGTCCTTCTCTTTCTTATTCATATATTGGAATCTTCTGTTTTCCTAAATGGTTAACTGTTCAGAACCACCCTTCTTCCTTCCTTGGTCAGCAACATGTAACCATTTTGAGCCAGTCTTCTGAGTAGCTCACATGTGCTCAGCTGAGCTCTCTGCAAAACCACTGCTTATACATGAGGATTCTGGTAAGATTAATGCAATTATGTGCTATGCATCTGTGCTAGCAACCATAATGCAGCCCTCCATGATGTTTGCAATGCATGTTCAGCTCCTGTAATGTTATTACACTGCATAATAGTTATATGCATCCTCTGGATATGCATCCTTTTGTCACTGAGTGCAAGCTCACAGCCATTAGTTGTTTTAGATATCTTTCTCCTTTAATGCTGTGTATGTTATATTGCTCATCTTCTATATAATGCATGCTACCGAGATAACAGCATCCTGTATCATTGCTACTTTTGTGATAGTACCTTGTATTTGCTGTGATTGCCTGCCAGTATTTGTGTATTGTATATTATCTACCAGTACTGACATGCTGCATTATCTGTCTCTTATAGTTTTTACCTGAATCATCCACATTGTGTACAACAATATCTGAATCATCCATAACTGTGTTCAACAACCTCTGATATCATCTACCTGTTTTCTACTATACCATCTGTTATCATCTCCCATTGTTGTCCATATCATCCCAATAAATAATAGACATAAGCACCCATACAGTATTGTTACTGGGAGTGGATGAAAGGTTTAGCCGTATGCTGGAATCCACACAGCATCATACGTGGAAGAAGGCAAGAAGGCCGAACAAATAGCATTTACCACATGTCTACTTCACATCACCTTTATTTGTTAAAATATTTTTTTGTTAGCAAGTTAAAAGGGTAAAAGTTCATCATCAATTTCTAATTTTTCCAACAAAATTTATATATATATATATATATATATATATATATGTATATATATATATATATATATATACATACAGTGGGGCAAAAAAGTATTTAGTCAGTCAGCAATAGTGCAAGTTCCACCACTTAAAAAGATGAGAGGCGTCTGTAATTTACATCATAGGTAGATCTCAACTATGGGAGACAAACTGAGAAAAAAAAATCCAGAAAATCACATTGTCTGTTTTTTTTCATTTTATTTGCATATTATGGTGGAAAATAAGTATTTGGTCAGAAACAAAATTTCATCTCAATACTTTGTGATATATCCTTTGTTGGCAATGACAGAGGTCAAACGTTTTCTGTAAGTCTTCACAAGGTTGCCACACACTGTTGTTGGTATGTTGGCCCATTCCTCCATGCAGATCTCCTCTAGAGCAGTGATGTTTTTGGCTTTTCGCTTGGCAACACGGACTTTCAACTCCCTCCAAAGGTTTTCTATAGGGTTGAGATCTGGAGACTGGCTAGGCCACTCCAGGACCTTGAAATGCTTCTTACGAAGCCACTCCTTCGTTGCCCTGGCGGTGTGCTTTGGATCATTGTCATGTTGAAAGACCCAGCCACGTTTCATCTTCAATGCCCTTGCTGATGGAAGGAGGTTTGCACTCAAAATCTCACGATACATGGCCCCATTCATTCTTTCATGTACCCGGATCAGTCGTCCTGGCCCCTTTGCAGAGAAACAGCCCCAAAGCATGATGTTTCCACCACCATGCTTTACAGTAGGTATGGTGTTTGATGGATGCAACTCAGTATTCTTTTTCCTCCAAACACGACAAGTTGTGTTTCTACCAAACAGTTCCAGTTTGGTTTCATCAGACCATAGGACATTCTCCCAAAACTCCTCTGGATCATCCAAATGCTCTCTAGCAAACTTCAGACGGGCCCGGACATGTACAGGCTTAAGCAGTGGGACTCGTCTGGCACTGCAGGATCTGAGTCCATGGTGGCGTAGTGTGTTACTTATGGTAGGCCTTGTTACATTGGTCCCAGCTCTCTGCAGTTCATTCACTAGGTGCCCCCGCGTGGTTCTGGGATTTTTGCTCACCGTTCTTGTGATCATTCTGACCCCACGGGGTGGGATTTTGCGTGGAGCACCAGATCGAGGGAGATTATCAGTGGTCTTGTATGTCTTCCATTTTCTAATTATTGCTCCCACAGTTGATTTCTTCACTCCAAGCTGGTTGGCTATTGCAGATTCAGTCTTCCCAGCCTATTGCAGGGCTACAATTTTGTTTCTGGTGTCCTTTGACAGCTCTTTGGTCTTCACCATAGTGGAGTTTGGAGTCAGACTGTTTGAGGGTGTGCACAGGTGTCTTTTTATACTGATAACAAGTTTAAACAGGTGCCATTACTACAGGTAATGAGTGGAGGAAAGAGGAGACTCTTAAAGAAGAAGTTACAGGTCTGTGAGAGCCAGAAATCTTGATTGCTTGTTTCTGACCAAATACTTATTTTCCACCATAATATGCAAATAAAATGAAAAAAAAAACAGACAATGTGATTTTCTGGATTTTTTTTTTCTCAGTTTGTCTCCCATAGTTGAGGTCTACCTATGATGTAAATTACAGACGCCTCTCATCTTTTTAAGTGGTGGAACTTGCACTATTGCTGACTGACTAAATACTTTTTTGCCCCACTGTATATGTATAATTTAAATGGGTCTGAATACTTTCCGTACCCACTGTATATACCTTCTATGATGAATTACTTTAAGTAAAGAGTTGTATATATTACTTGTATTCTATTTCCAATGCATTTTGGTAAATTTCAAGTTACTAGAACTGGAAACTTGGAATGGAGAATTCTACACATTTCCTTATGTTCCTCTTTTTAGCCAGAATACATGCAAAGCCTACAAACCATATGTAGTTTATACATGCTTTTCTGTTTTAGAGTGCACTTACCCTTTTTTAAGAAGGGAAGAAGCCATGTTATTAATCGGAATGTATGTGAATATTATTATGCAATTCAATTCTTAAAACATGGTTAAAGTCCAAAGCTTTAAGAATGCACTTCCTTATGTATCTTAGTCTTGCGGTTATTATTGTAGTGATTTTAAAATGTCACAATTGGAATATATCCAGTTCAATGCGCAAATATAAATACTAACGTTGGGCAAGTACTGTATGTTACTTTTAGTTACAATGAATTAGCACTTAAAAAGTTGGGTTGATCATTGGCTTTCAGAATAAACAATGCCATGAGTCTTAAGGCAGTGAGTACTAACATTACCATCCTCATTACTTGAGGAAAAAAGTATCATTAATTAATATATTTAATATTGGTATTAATTTAAGATGATTAATTAAATGTATAGGTATGTGGTGGTAAACCTATGGCATGTGTACCAGAGAGGGAACGCAGAGCCCTCCCTCTGGGCACGTCACGCCCACCCCTAATTCAGCTGGATCTGCAGATGACATTGGCGTACACGAGACTGGGTGCATGGGAGTGATGTCATATGCACCAGTCGTTTGGACCCTGAAGTCAGCTGCTGGCTTCAGAAGACAATGCGGCTGTCATGATCTGAACTTTTTTTTCCTTTTGGCAAGTTGCCAAGGTGACTTGACTGTCCCCGGTGGTGGTTAGTGGTATCGCACCTTAGGTTTTCAGTTTAAAGTTCTCTGTAATTATGATTCAGGTGTGGGGCTCTATAAATGAGTCTCAGGGTGTGCAATCACTGCTGGTGATATTGATTCATTCATTGATTCTGAGTTGGTGAGAGCTTGGTGGAAGGATGGAGCTGAGGAGGAGTCCTGCGCAGCTTAGCCAGGGGGGACGTGTGTCAGCTATGGTGTCTGGACGAAGGGCTGGCATGGCGTGGTGGGGTCGCAGTGATGGTGTCAGCAGGAAGTGTCTGCATGGACTGGTGGAGTGGCGACTATGGAGAGTGGCACTCACCATGTGGGACTTGGCTGCTGGGCTGGACTCAAGCATGCTTGCCTTCGTGGCAGAAGCTGAACTCATCTTTGGGACTCTGTTACTAAGCAGCAGCAACTGGTGGTGGACTCTGCTCCAAGGCTGCACTATGGTGATGGATCCGGGTGGAGGAGAAGACGCACGCAGGTGGAGGGCTCTGTTGCAGGAGCATACGCACAGAGCATAAAGCTAAGTGGTGTTTCCCCTGTATTGTCTTCTTTCCTCATGTGTGTTGTTAGTGCAGTGGTGGGATTAGTTTCCGCACCGACCAATTCCCTAGTGAGGGTTTAGGGTCAGGGCGAGCAAGGGCTTTGAGGTACGTGTGCGGCGCCCGGTGCGGAACCGGCATAGGGAACGTTAGGAGTGCAGGGACACTGGCTCAGGGGAGCTCATGAGGTCTCCACTTCCCTTTTCCCTATCGCGGGGCCCACCATTGTTAATGTTTCCCAGGTCCCCCTTATTATTTAAATCCGCCAGACAGGAGGCGGGGTTTCCAGAATTTATGTTAACGTGTAATGCCTAAATTCGCCAGGTGGAGGCGGTGTATCCATCTGCACGTATTATTATTTAAATTCGCTACTGGAGGCGCTGTATCCAGGGTCACGTGTGTTATGGGTTCGCCTTGCTGTAACATCTGCGTCCAGACACACAGTGACCGTGACAGCGGCAAGTCGGGAGAGAGGAAGGAATGCGAGTAAGAGTGTTTATTGTGTTTTTTTTCTATGCTTTAAACAACAGCAGCACCGTCAGGATGGGGAACATATACCAGTATGGGGGGGTCATATACATAGATGGGGGGCATATACATGGATGGGGCTGGTCCATACAATCAGGACAACTGTTACCACCCACCTTTCGTGTCTCCTTTTTTTTTTCCTCATAGATTGTAAGCTTGCGAGCAGGGCCCTCATTCCTCTTGGGATCTGTAGAGGTCCCCTCTGAAAAGTAAAGTGTTGCGGAATATGTCGGCGCTATAGAAATAAAATTTATTATTATTATGGGGATCATATTCATGGATTGGGGGAGCATATACAAGGATGAGGGAGCATATATAAGGATGAGAAAGAATATACATGGATTGGGGGAGCATATACAGGGATGGGGAAGTATTTACATGGATTGGGGCATATGCATGGAATGGGTGAGCATATATGTGACGACACAATGTTTAATTCTTCCACCAAACTTGACATTTTCTTCAATTCTCAATCCCTTAGCCCCTTTTTCCATTGTTTCTTTCAGACCCATTTGCACCTATCAGAGCCAAATCTATTGACTTTTGTCTCATCGCACCAAATCACCCGTTTCAAATCTTTAAATGTCCACTTCTCATACTTGTTTGCAAACTCGAACCGCCGCTTCTTATGACAATATTGAAGTTGAGGCTTCGTCACCTTTTTTCGGACCACAATTCCAGACTTGTGTAATGTGCATCACACAATGCTTGCATCATTGTCTGTGATCTCACTATTATGAAGCATAGGAGCCACCTCCACTGTCGTGTTTGTCGTGCCAGAACTGATAGGCCTTAGGATAAGTTGACTTGTTGACTCAGATATTTTGCCTGGATGTCCTCCTTTTGGCTTCTGAATGAGTGATTGGACTTCATTTCATATTCTTCCAACTGTCATGGCACTCACATGATGCAGTTTGGCAATTTTCTTGGGCAAGAGACCGCTATTGATGAGCAGGATGATGCTGCTTCTCTTTTCTTGGGAAATCATCTTCAAGGCTACTACTCATTTCGAACCAATGACCTTTGACTTGGGAATCAACCTGATAGCCCACTGAGCTATTAGGGAATGTGAGAACAGGTTATATTTTCTAGTATTCTGGAAGAAAAATATTTTTCCACCACCAGGAGCAAAACAGTAACTATGCAGTGACATGACAAGAATCTGCATAACTAATCATATACAAAATAGTTGCAAGTCAAATTTATGTATGAGATAGCTAAGATGATTGTGATGTCACGGGTGACTGGATACTCTGCCTCCAGCAGGGCGAATTTCTATGACACCCGTGACCCTGGATACACCGCCTCCAGCAGGGCGAATTTAAACAATGTAACGTGCAGCCGGATACACCGCCTCCAGCAGGCGAATTTCAATAATTACATGTGTATCTGGATACACCGCCTCCAGCAAGGCGAATTTACAGAGTTAAGGGAAACACCAGGGAAACCAATACAATGGAGGGCCCTGCAATAGGGAACCGGGACGTGGAGACCTTCTGCACTCCCCTGAGTCAGTGTCTCTACTCTCCTGACGGTCCCTAGGCAGGTTCTGCACCTGGCGACGAGCAGGATACCTAAAAATCCGAGCTCGCCCTGCACCTATCCCTTTCTAATGAATTGGACTGTGCAGAAACTTATCCCACCACTGCACAAAACACACATAAGGAAAGTTACAAACAGGGAAAACCACTTAGCTTTGCTCTGTTGCTATTGCTCCCAGCAACAGAGTCCAGCACCTGAGTGCAGCTTTCCTCCAGAATAGCTGCTACTTCATCAAAGCTCTGTCAGAGCTGCAATGAACTCCTCTCTAGCTCCTTCCTCCACCAAGGATGGTTGGAAATGACCAATATCACCAACAGTGAGAGAGACCACCTGACTCTCCTATATAGACAAGAGCCAGAGCCATCACACCTGCTATTGATTCCTGTGTAATAATACTAGCCACCACCGGGGGACAAACTAGAACTAAAGACACCACTGTATAATGAAATGACCCTAATGGCCACCGGGGGCAAAACTAACTTTAAGCAAACAGCTTAAAGGAAAAAAAAAGGTTACATGTGCTTTTATCTGTCACAATCCAGCATGGATAGTGACAATGATTATCTATAAAATGATGGTAGACTCACATTCAAAGCACTAGTGGATGGTGAGATATGGAGCCTGAAAGTCAAAAGTTCAAAACATTTTTACCCTTTTGCTCTTCACTGTATATATATATATATATATATATATATATGGAATCATCACCAATTTACAGGTCACAGTGAATGCAGCTGATTTGCTCATATCAAAATTATGGGCTGTGATTTTTTGGTGAGTTGTCCAGAAAAAATAAGAAATCAAGTTTCAACCCTGCTCAGCGGGCATTACAGTACTTAGTAGGTTCTCTTCCTAGAAGGCATATAGGTAACTTCTGTACTATACTTGTCGCAGACTTAAGGCACCGTCACACACAGCGATCTCGCCAGCGAGATCGCTGTGTGTGACGGGGATCAGCGACTGGCCCCCCTGCTGGTTATCGCTGATCGTGCTCGATCGGCCTGGGCCATTTTTTGATCGCTGGCATGTGGCAGCGAGAGACCAGCGATCAGCGACGCTAGACGCTGGTTTCTAATGTAAACATTGGGTATCCAGGAGCCGCGCAGCTCTTAGATACCCGATGTTTACCTTGGAAACCAGTGTGTACGCCGGTTTCCAAGGTAAAGAGCTGGTATCCAGGAGTCGCGCGGCTCTTAGATACCCGATGCTTACCTTGGAAACCAGCGTGTACGCCTCGGCTCCTGGATACCCGATGTTTACATTAGAAACCAGCGTCCAGCGTCGCTGGTCCTGATCGCTGGAGGGGCTGTCTTGTGGCAGCTCCCCAGCGATCAGCCTAATGATGTCCCAGCGATCCCATCATGTCAGATCGTTGGTGGGATCGCTGGGACATCGTTATGTGTAACGGGGCCTTAACCTTCTTTTCCTGCCAACACTCAGTACGAACCTTACCCATATTCAGACTTCTGCCAAAGAAACTTACTATTCCTTACAGCTATTACTTAACCTCTTCTGAACAAAACTAACTGGAACTAAACATCAATGAAGCTATGGCCTTTATATAAAGTAGTCTGTCATTAACTGTTTAACAATCTGAAATGTCTGTTCAGTTAGCAAAGTTGATTAGTAATGTACATTAAAGAGATTGTCTCCTTTCAGCCAACTATTGTCACCACTGCAGTCCATGAAGAATCATCGGAACAGTGCTAGAAACAAATTATTTTGTTTTATAATGAACTAAGATGGTGCACAAAAAATTAACAAAACCCATTTAAAAAAAAAAAAAAACAATATAGTAATATAGCACATCTCAAACAGAGTAGTCCCGAGGGCATTACATATTGGGGCATTACATAATATTTGTAAAAATCTTATTACTTTTTGCTATTGACACGTTCTTTGTGCTTGATACATTGATTTGAAACTCCTGCATACCCAATATGTTGTATCTTTGTGACAGTTTTTTTTTACATCTTAAAACATGTGTTTGTGTGCAGAGGGGTTTATCATTTTGCAATCGTAAAGCTAATTTTGAGTTTGTGTGTAATAATTATGAGTTGTACAAATGCATACATATATCCTATAATGCTAGGTATTACTCAGAACCCCAGTGTGGCTCATCACTTGTTAGGTGTGGTGCTGAGAGCTGTCCTCAAAATTATTTGTTTTTATTCAATGTCAATAACTAAGCAATTATACAGGATAGTTGTTCTACAAAATAGAATAATTGGGAATTGTTAGGTTTGATTGCAATACAGATAAAAACAAATATGTCATATCAGATTGAGTCCATTAGCTAATGTCTATTTAGTAGTGACTGAAGGTACTGTCACACTTAGCGATGCACCAGCGATCTCGACCAGCGATATGAGGCGGTCAGGATCGCTGGTGCATCGCTAAGTGGTCGCTAGTGAGCTGCCACACAGGCAGATCTCACCAGCGACATCGCTGGGGACGGGGGTCGCTACTTACCTGTCACACTAGGTGATCCTGACGTCCTCCCGCCCGGCTCCACGCTCGTCACTCGTCTCTCCACAGGAAGCGCCGCAGGAAGCTGACAACAAGAAACGGTCCAGGACGTTCTCGCGCGATCAGCGTTTACCAGCGGGGGAGCGGGTCGTAGGTAAGTATCAGACACAGAGATATCGCTAGCAATATCGCTATAACGTCACAAGTTATAGCGATATCGCTTAATGTGACAGGCCCTTAAGACCACAGAAACCTGAATCTTTGAATGAAACTCTCTTTCACTGGACTATACAAATATTTTTTTATTAGGAAGTGAACGACAAACCAGGCAGTTTTGCTCTGTATATTACTTGTGAACTTTAACCAATATTTACAGTATGTTCATCTAGATATAAGAAACCTTGAAGTGGTTGTCCAGACATAGAATTTGACCAATGCTCAGAATATTAGATCAGTTAAGCTATGTACCCACGTTGCAGAAATGCTGCGGAAATTTCTGCAACATTTCCGCACTCCTGCAGAGAGCAAAACACATGCGAATTCGCATGCATTTTTCCCGCGGAAAACAAGCGTTTTGCAAGCGTTTTTCGCTTGCGGAATGCTTGCGCATTCCAAGCGATTAGCATCGCTTGGAAATGTGATAGGTAGGATGTTGAAATAATAAAAAAAATAAAAAATATTGTTATTCTCACCTTCCGACAGCCCCCAATCTGCTCTGCGGCGCTCCCAGCATATTCCGATCCCAGTAATGCTTTGCGCGAAGGACCTAAGATGGCGTCACCCTCTCGAGAGTGCGACGTCATCAGCGGTCATTCGCGCAAAGCATTACTGGGACCGGAAGATGCCGGGAGCGTGGTTAGAGGCGGGAAGGACTTCGGGGGCTGCCAGAGGATGAGTATATCACTATTTTTTATTTTTATTCTATTTTTTGCAGGATTATGGTACCCAGGGCCTGGAGGACAGAATTGTTGAATTTCCCTAAAAAATTAAATAAATTCACAGTAAGCAACAGTCAAACTCCAAAATGATATCAATAAAAAGTACAGTTCAGCATGTATAAAACAAGCCCACACACAGCTCCATGGACAACATTAAAATAAAAAAGTTATGACTCAGAAAATGGTGACGCAAACACGTGGCTCAAAATTGTTTTGACCCACTGAAATACAACCTAATTTTCCCAAAAATACTGGAATGTTATAGAACATGTAAAGAAAACAAGAAAGCAATGATTTGGAAATCTTTTGTAGCCATATTTTACTCACAACAGAACATAGAACACAGATCAGAAAGTGAAAGTTAAATATTTTCCATTTCATTTGAAAAAATTAACTCACTTAGATTGATGGCAGCAACACATCCCAAAAAAGTTGGCATATGGTTAACAAAAGGCTGTAAAAGTAATTGATACTAATAAAAAGCACCTGGATAACAGCTTTGTATAAAAGGAGCATGTTAGAGAGGCAGAGACTCTCAGAAGCAGAGATGGTTAGCAGTTCATCAATCTGTTAACAACTGTCTTAAAATTGTGGAGAAAAATGTTCCTCAATGTAAAATTGCAAAGACTTTGAAATTCTCACCACCTATGGTACATAATTTTAGCCACACATGTAGAGATTCTGGAGAAATCCATGTGCACAAGGGACAAGACCGATGGTCAATTAGGATGATGCTCAATATATCATGCAAAGAAGATGCTATAAATCAACACAATCCAGAAATGTTACCATCTTCTCTTCTCTGCCATCTTCATTTTAAGTGAGCTTAAAATGGACTGAGGCAAAATAGAAAATTGTTCTGATGAACCAAAGTGTGAAATTCTTTGTGGTAATCAGCTAGGTTGTGTCCTGTGGATTCAAGAATAGAGGGACCATCCAGCTTTTTATCAGTGCACACTTCCAAAACCTGATTGGTTGCATCAGCATGGGCATCTTACACATTCTGAAAGACACTATTAATGTTGTGCATTATTTAGGGGTTTTGGAAAAAAATATGCTCCAATACAGACAACATCTATTTCAGGGAAGGTCACAATGGAAGACATGACCTGTCCTAGCTTTTTGGAGATGTGTTGCTGCCATGAATTTTGAAAAAAATTTTTTTTCAGATTAAATGGAAAAATTGTTTTTCATCTTCGGATCTCTGTTCTTTGTTCTGTAAATAAAATATGGTTGTAAGAGATTTTCAAATCACTAGAGTTGAGCGAAACGGGTCAAAAAATTGGCAAAGTCGGGTTTCATGAAACGAAACCCGACCCTAGGATGAGGTCGGCCATGAGGTCGGCGACTTAAGCGCCAAAGTCGCGTTTCAAAAGTTTGTTTTGCGCTCTTTTTCAGCCAATCAGGATCCACGGACACTGTGGGCAACGTGATGACATAGGCAGGGGTCACCACCATCTTTCAGAAGGGCATGCAAGTGATTGGCTTGCTTTGGTGGGCGTCACAGGGGGTATAAAAGGGCGTGCACGCCGACCGCCATGTTACTCATGCTGATCTCAGAATAGGAAGAGCTGCTGCTGATTTTGTAGGGAGAGCGTTAGGCAGGGAAGAATACATCAAAAACTGCTTCTGCTGCTAGCGATTTTGCCTGTACAACACACCAGTCACTGTGTGTGCAGTGCAAGTGGAGGCTATATTTTGCTGGATCAGCGGTGTTGGTTGTTAGGCTGCCTTCTAAGGCTTCCTGACGGCTGCATTGCTGTTTACCCACTGCTCTGCAAACTGCTTTTTTAAAAGCAATCCCAATTTTTTTTTTGTCCTGGTGAGGTACTGAGCGTGCATTTTTTCACACCATACAGCGGTGCACACTCCTCACACAGTACCTTGTAACGCCTGTTATCACGGCCCAGTGAAGCTATCTGTGTGTCGCTCTGTAAGGATAAGTTGAGGACATGTTCCGTTCTTACAGACCTGCACCTTCTAGTTTTGTCTAATTTTCAAACCGTTAAATATATTTGCTGTTTGATCACATTCAAAACTATAGAGAGACAGCGTGTGTCAGTCCGTATACTTAAAAAACACGGAGCTTGACAATTTTACGTACACCGGACAGCAGTGTACGTGCACGCTCCTCTCTCAGTACCGTGTAACGGCTGTTATCACGGCCACAGTGAAGCTATCTGTGTGTCGCTCTGTAAGGATAAGTCGAGGACTTGTTCCGTTCTTACAGACCTACACTCTAGGGAGATTCCTATTCTGCCCAATTCTATATACACCTTGTAGTTTGTCATACACTAGCCAATTTCTGCCTATGACATAGCGCTGTGATATTCAGTGGGCCTCACACAATCCAAAAGAGTCCAGTGTCCACAAGTGTGTGCAGAAATTCAAAATCTCCGTTATCCTCTAGTGACATTTTTCACACCTGCGACATCGAGCCTGTGACATAGAGCTGTGATATTCAGTGGGCCTCACACAATCCAAAAGTGTCCAGTGTCCACAAGTGTGTGCAGAAATTCAAAATCTCCATTATCCTCTAGTGACATTTTTCACATCTGCGACATCGAGCCTGTGACATAGCTCTGTGATATTCAGTGGGCCTCACACAATCCAAAAGTGTCCAGTGTCCACAAGTGTGTGCAGAAATTCAAAATCTCCGTTATCCTCTAGTGACATTTTTCACACCTGCGAAATCGAGCCTGTGACATAGCGCTGTGATATTCAGTGGGCCTCACACAATCCAAAAGTGTCCAGTGTCCACAAGTGCGTGCAGAAATTCAAAATCTCCGTTATCCTCTAGTGACATTTTTCACAACTGCGACATCGAGCCTGTGACATAGCGCTGTGATATTCAGTGGGCCTCACACTATCCAAAAGTGTCCAGTATCCACAAGTGTGTGCAGAAATTCAAAATCTCCGTTATCCTCTAGTGACATTTTTCACACCTGCGACATCGAGCCTGTGACATAGCGCTGTGATATTCAGTGGGCCTCACACAATCCAAAAGTGTCCAGTGTCCACAAGTGTGTGCAGAAATTCAAAATCTCCGTTATCCTCTAGTGACATTTTTCACACCTGCGACATCGAGCCTGTGACATAGCGCTGTGATATTCAGTGGGCCTCACACAATCCAAAAGTGTCCAGTGTCCACAAGTGCGTGCAGAAATTCAAAATCTCTGTTATCCTCTAGTGACATTTTTCACACCTGCGACATCGAGCCTGTGACATAGCGCTGTGATATTCAGTGGGCCTCACACAATCCAAAAGTGTCCAGTGTCCACAAGTGAGTGCAGAAATTCAAAATCTCCGTTATCCTCTAGTGACATTTTTCACACCTGCGACATTGAGCCTGTGACATAGCAGTGTAATATTAACTGGGCCTCACACAACAGTGTCCACAAGTGTGTGCAGAAATTCAAAATCTCCCCTGTCCTATAGACACCTTGTACCTTGTTTTACATTACTATATAGTTTGTTGGATTTTGTCTACATTTCTACCAAAAATGAGGAAGGCTGGTGGAAGAGGCCGTGGAATTGGGCGGGGGGTTGGCAGCTGGTAATGATGGTGTTGGTGGTGGATCTGATGGTAGTGGCAAAAGCAAAATAGGACCGAATGCAGGAGGTGTTGAGCCTGCGTCATCGTCTGGCTCCACAAGGCCTCGAAGGCTTAGTTTTCTAGGAGTTGGCAAACTGCTTTTAAAGCCAGAGCTTCAGGAAAAAGTTTTGTCTTACATTGCTGACTCAGCCTCCAGCTCTATCGCCTCCTCTTCTGAAGTTGTAAAAAATAAAAGCACTGAGTCGTCATTGGAGGCTCATGTTCATGAACCACACCTTTCCTTGTGTCCTTCACCCCAACCAAGATTGAAGGATGACGCAGGCCATAGTACTGATTACTCCATGGAGCTGTTTTCACATACCATGCCTGGATTATCAAGTGAAATGGTGAATTACCCAGGCCAAGATGAATCTGACATGGAGTGCACTGATGCACAGCCACTGATAGATGATTCTGCTGGTACATTCACTCAGAGCACTACATTGTCCTCGCAGTGTACAGAGCCAGATTCTGACCCTGATGAGACTCAGGTGCCCCTTCCCGCACACTATACCACCATACACGGTGACACAGAGGAAGGTGCACATGACATTGAAGAGGAGGTGATGGATGACCCAGTTGTTGACCCAGATTGGCATCCATTGGGGGAAGAGGGTGCTGCTTCCAATAGCTCAGATGAGGATTAGGAGCATCCACAGCAGACATCGACATTGCAACAGCTGTTATCTGGCAGGCCCGGAGCACTCCAAAGACAGCTTCCAAAAATCAAAAGAGTTGCTGGACAGCTTGTCCAGAGGGTCAAAATATCACAGCGTGCTAGGCCGCAAAATGTCTGCCAAAGTAGGAAGAGTGCAGTGTGGCACTTTTTTGAACAAAATCCTCATGATCAGGCCAAGGTTATCTGTAAGAAGTGCGCAAAGACCTTTAGCCGAGGGAAAAATCTGAAAAATTTGAATACCAGTTGCATGCTTAGACATTTAACCAGCATGCACTTGCAAGCGTGGACACAGCACCAAACCTCAAGTACCACACGTGCAACTGATCACAAAGAAGGTAGTCAGCAATGCTACATTGTTTCCCCCACTGTAAGCCCACCGGTTAGCACAGCAGCAAATGTTGAAGTGTCGTTGCAAGGCCACAGCAGTCAGGGAATCCCACTGTTATATCAACGAAAGACTGAATCTAGGCCATCAGAAAGAACACGAACTCCATCACCATCATCAACCCTCTCTCAGTCCGCCCTGTCCACCGCTACTTCCACCATATGCAGCTCTCAAGTCCTGCTCACCCTTCCAGACACTATGAGTAGGTCAAGAAAGTACTCAGTCTCTCATCTGCGTACACTGGGTTTGAACGCCCACTGTTGTGAGTTCATTTTCCCCTTCACTACTGAGGCCCGAGGAACTCCCTCTTCTGGTAAAGAAAGGTAGTGAGCCTGATATCAAACACCTGATTTTGATGATGATGACTGGCTGAGTGGAGTTACTGACTGGATATAAGGCTGCCGATGCCCTTCTGCCCTGCGGGTGATTTCTCTGTGGGATCCTTGGAGACCAGTCTGAATTCCTGCTCCTCTAAAGCTAAGTTTGCTGCTCGGCTTTTTGCATTTGTGCTTTGACTTTGTTTTGCTTTGTTTTTCTGGATTTCTGCCATTCCCTGCTGGGTGTGCTGAATTCCTTTAGCTCTGTCTTCTGAAAATACCTGAGTGCTGATTTAGTTTTTGAAGCCTAGCTGCTTCAGGGTCTTTTTCATATCAGCTTGTTGGCTTATGTCTTTGATAGGGTTTTTGCAGATTGCAGACAGCAGCCTTCCTGTCCTTTCCTATCTAGGTAGTTTTGGGCCCTGGCTTTGCTCAGTCTATCTTTCTGTCTGTGTTAGTGTTTTCATCTTGCTTCACCGTCATTATATGTTGGGGGCTGCCTATTGCTTTGGGGTCTGCTCTGGGGCAGTTTAGATTTCCCCTTTCTTTCTTTAGGCCTATTTAAATTCTCCGGCTGTGATTGAGGGGTCTAGGGCATCGTAGGAACCCCCCACGGCTACTGCTAGTTGTGTTGATAGGTTCAGGGGTCTGCAATCTGATAGTTTCCAACTTTTCTGGTTTTCTGGACTTGGCTTGTATTTCTGTTTTTGCCTCCTACGGTGACTCAATCATAACAGCCCACATTGCCAAACTAATCTTGTTAGAGATGATGTCCTATCGGTTGGTGGAAAGTGAAGCTTTCCGCGAACTCATGGCCTATGCAGTACCACGCTATAACCTACCCAGTCGCCACTTCTTCTCTCACAAAGCCATCCCAGCCCTCCACCATCATGTGAAAGACCGCATTGTCTATCCACTCAAGCAGTCAGTGAGTGGAAAGGTGCACCTCACAACTGATGCATGGTCCAGTCGGCATGGCCAGGGCCGTTACGTGTCCATCACTGCGCACTGGGTTAATGTGGTGGATGCAGGGTCCACAGGGGACAGCGGTGGTGGGACAGTGCTGCCTAGCCCACGGTATAGGAAACAGTTGGCTGTAGGCGTTCGACCCTCCTCCTCCTCCTCCAGAAGCGAAAGCTCGTCCACAGAGCGCAGTCGTACGAGCACTCCATCTGCAGCTGCCACTGTTGCACACGAGGTGTCCCCCTATCAAGCAGCTAGTGGAAAGTGTCAGCAGGCTGTGTTGCAGATGATGTGTTTGGGCGACAGACACACCGCCGAGGTGCTGGCCGAGTACTTTCAGCGACAAACAGTAATGGCTGGGCAGTGTACATATTGAGGCAGGCAAGGTAGTTAGTGATAACGGCCGTAATTTTGTGGCAGCCATAGCCCTTTCAAAACTCAGCCACATACCTTGCTTGGCTCATTGTTATGATTGAGTCACCGTAGGAGGCAAAAATAGAAATGCTAGCTAAGTCCAGAAAACCAGAGAAGATGGCAGCTATCGGATTGCAGACCCCTGAAACTATCAACACAACTAGCAGTAGCCGTGGGGGGCTCCTACGATGCCCTAGGCCCCTCGATCACAGCCGGAGGACTACATAGCCTAAAGACAGAAAGGGAAATCTAAACTGCCCCAGAGCAGACCCCAAAGCAAAAAGGCAGCCCCCCACATATAATGATGGTGAAGCAAGAAGAAAGAACAAAACACAGACAGAAAGATAGACTGAGCAAAGATGGGGCCCACGCTAGCTTAGATAGGAAAGGACAGGAAGGCTGCTGTCTGCAATCCGTGAAAAACCCTATGAAAATAAGAGCCAACCAACTGACAGTAAAAAAGGCCCTGAAGACGCTAGGCTTCAAAAAAGCTATGTCAGTACTCAGGAATATTCTGAAGACAGAGCAACAGGCAAAAGGAGATTCAGCTCACCCCAGCAGGGAATGGCAGAATCCAGAAAAGCAAGGAAAACAAAACACTAATGCAAAAAGGCAAAGCAGAAAGCTTAGCTTTAGATGAGCAGGAATCAGACTGGTTTCCTAGAAGTCCACAGAGAAATCACCCGCAGGCCAGATGGGCGTCGGCAGCCTTATATCCAGTCATTAACTCCACTCAGCCAGTCATCATCATCAGCCCCAGGTGTTTGACAATCAGGCTCACTACCTTTCTTCACCAGAAGAGGGAGTTCCTCGGGCCTCAGTAGTGAAGGGGAAAATGAACGCACAACAGCTCAAACCTTGAACCTGGTGGTGCAGTGCTTCCTCAATAATTATCCGGAGTTAACAGCCCTGCTCCAGAAGGTGCGAAGACTGTGCGCGCACATCCGCCGGTCGCCTGTACACTCCATTCGTATGCAGAAGCTGCAGCGATTGCTCCACCTTCCCAACCACCGCCTCATTATCGACATTGCAACAAGGTGGAACTCCACCCTGCACATGGTGGAGCGGCTGTGCGAGCAGAGGCAGGCCATAATGCATTTGTGGGAGGATACACAGCCAGGCACTTTGAGAGCAGACATGGAGTTGACAGGTGTGCAGTGGTCGAAGCTGAAAGACCTCTGTAAAGTCCTTCAGTGTTTCGAGGAATGCACACGGCTGGTAAGCGCAGACGACGCCATCCTAAGCATGAGCATCCCACTTATGCGTCTGCTCATGCAAACTTTGACGCACCTTAAGGAGCAGGCGCCTGCAGCCAATGTTGACGAGGAGGAAGAGGTGGAGGGAATCCTTGATGACATTCAGCCATTGTCTGCTCAGGGACCTCTCCTGGACGAGGTGGAGGAAGAAGAGGAGGAGGAGGGTGATGATGGGGATGATTACTTAGGGGAGGAGGATGCATCTCGTGGGGCAAGTGAAAATGTTGGCGTGGCAAGGTCCGGTACAGGGTTTGTGCGTGACTGGAGGGATGTGGATTTGCCAGAAAGTTCTCCTCCACCCAGCACTCGCAGTGCATCATTGACACCGGGAACATTGGCCCACATGTCAGATTATGCCTTGCAGATCCTAAAAAGGGACCCACGCATTGCCAAAATGATGAACAATGACGACTACTGGTTGGCCAGCATCCTGGATCCACGCTATAAAGGCAAATTACAAAACATCATGCCACAGGAGAACCTTGACCTAATATTGGCTACTAAACAAGCAACTCTGGTTAACCGGTTGGTTGAGGCATTCCCAGCACACAGCAGCGGTGATGGTTCTCACACGAGCCGTACGGGCCGGGGGCAGCTTGGCAGAGGTGTTCGTGGTGCACACAGCAGAAGTGGCGTTGGAGACAAGGGTTTCATGACAATGTTGTGGACTGATTTTTCACGGACCGCTCACACAACTGGTAATACTGCATCGATGGAAAGTGACCGGAGACAGCAGTTGTCAACTACGGTTAACAACTACTTTTCCTCCCATATCGATGTTCTCCCGCACAGGTCATTCCCCTTTGACTATTGGGCCGCTAAACTGGACACCTGGCCTGAATTGGCACAATATGCCTTACAGGAGCTCGCTTGCCCAGCTGCAAGTGTGCTATCGGAAAGAGTCTTCAGTGCAGCTGGATCAATCCTGACAGAAAAAAGGACCCGTCTGTCAACCCAAAATGTGGATGATCTAACCTTCATTAAAATGAACCATGCATGGGTTTCCAAGGATTTTGTCCCACCTTCCCTTGATGACACATAGGTTGCCAGAAAAATGGCTTGCTTTGGTCCTCCTCCTATTCCGCGAACTTGACCTATTTCGCCTTTTGCAGCAGCTGAATGACCCACATCTACATATGCCACTTTGTAAACCTCCCTTAGTTGGCGGCCCCCCCATGGCCAGGGTCACCACATAGCACACAAAACCGTGCGAGTGCCGTTGCCCTGGACAGGTGGGTAGGCCGACTCTTGGGCGCGGGCACTGGCATAGGTCCCTCATAGTGCAATCAAGTGTCTCTGACAGTGGTGGTGCACACCCGCCGTCAGACACACCGCCGTACTATGAGGGGCCCAGTGCCAGTACCGACGCCCACGAGTGTGCCCCCCTTGCTTGGGCAGGGTCCCAGCATTTGCAATGTTTACCTCTCCCTGCTCCACCGCTGTGTAGTCTGGGCTGTCAAATCCTTCACTGGGACTGCCACTACAAATTGATTGAACTGAAAGATGATGGTTAAGATGTAGCTATGCCCTGTCCTGCTGGCCGGGCTCTAGCTCCAGATGATCAGTGGCTTCCATTTCTTATGGACGTCAACTCACAATTACATGCAGTGGTGGTTTATCATCAGCTTTCACAGTTTTCCTACTCACAAAAGTGTGACATTCTGGCAAACATTTCAAAATGTGCCCTCTCATGCCAATCAAATAGAATCGCCTACGGCCTGTGGCTTCTGTCTTTTGCACTCCAAAGTTACGTGACAGATCATGATAGCCAGTGAGCACCATGTTTACATCGCTCCCTGTGATAAAAATTGGATTGAGATGAGTAACAGTGATGGAATCCACGGAAGTGCGATACAGCAAGACTTTATTCACAAAAAAATGTTTTCACTGTCTCAACACACAAATTAATTGAGGGTCAGCATCGCCTATGAGAATTGTGACGGAAGTTTTTCCCGTGAATAATAATTCCTAGATTTCTGCAATCAATAGCCTTTATGTCACTAATTGTATGCATCTCATTTCCTATTGCGGAGAGGCTGGACTGTATTACTGAGACAGAAATATATATGAAGATTTAAAAATAACACCAAAAGTATATAGTTGTGTACGCCTCAAATGCATTTCCTTTTTTCCACTTTTTAGATTGCTATGTAATCCATACTGAGAACACGGAGATTTTACATGTTTAAACTATGCTATATATACCTGCTATCCAGTGATAAAGTACCCTTTCTCAACTTTGTACAATCTGGTCAAATCCATACTGGGCCTGAGAACATCTGAGTCTGCCTCCTGATTTATAGACATATATTTTTAATGTGTAAACTAGGCTACATATATACGTGTTATCCGGTGAAACTGTACCCTTTATCAACTTTCTACAATGTTGTTGAATCCATTCTGGGCCTGAGAACGGTTGCCGAGCTGTTAAGCAAGCTACAGCACCTGTGGTTTGGACACGTAATTTTTTCAGGAATGACGGTTAGGCCTAACTCCGGAATTGCGGTTGACCTGAACTTACTGGGAAATCATCGTTCGTGGGGAATAATCTGAATCCCAGATCCCCATCACTAGCGGAGTTCAGCAGGTTATCTGCACCTGTAAGCGACAAAAGCTGATCCTTTCAGTGTAGCGTGCATGCAGCCCCGGACATGTACTGGAATGCTAGACCTGTTATTGCTCGATCTCACGTGCCACAGCCTCGCGTATCCCTCTAGTAAGCTTGACGCGTACCGCGGGGCCATGCCGGAGTCTCGGTCGTTAACGGAATAAAGCTGAGAAATCGCTAGCACAACTACAAACGGACATAACACACCACACACAGAATCGACAAAGCTTGCAATCTGTCCATCTTTTCTGTAGCTTGTATGGTAGTGGTTTCCCAGGTGCAGTCCAATTAAGCCACAGGCTCCACTCCTGGTGGTGCCCTTTTGGACATTCCTTTAAGGTTCAGCTTTGCAATCATACTGCCCCCGGAAACCAAAAACTTTGCCTTCAGGGACTCTGTTTGGAGGTTCGTGGGAATAACGCCGCCCGATCAGCAGTCGGCATATGGGTCGCCCTCCCAGGGCTGTGGGGTACTCGGTACCGGGCCGGTGTCAGTGGGATGTGTCAGAGCAGCGGGGACCCGGACGGTGGCCCTGGGCGCCCATGTAAATGGCGTGGTATAATGGTAAAGAGTTTATATAGATAATTTGATGCCACCTGTGGTGTTCGGCAACATAGATGTTAGGGCGACGCTGCATGCAGATCCTCTGGGACTGATGGTGTTGTGCAGCAAAGATGGTGAAGCTCCCCACAGGTGGAGCTGGAGTCCCAGGGAAGTGTAGATGTAGTGATGGGGGAAAGGCACAGGCGGTGTAGGTGCTGGTACCCAGATGTAGCGGTGCTGGAATAACTGTAGGACACCAGAGCGTGCAGTTCCAAAGCTTTACTCACAGTCTGCAGGTTACACAGATGCCTGCCTCCATGCTGTGTCCTCCGGGTCAGGACCTCTGCCAACCTCCGGGACCAGAATGGAAAGCTCCCTTCCAACACTCCGCCAACATGTACCTTCCTGAACGTCTCCTTTCTAGCGCTTGTGGGGGAAACACTCACAGGACCGTGGTTCACTGAAACGCCTCCTGTCTAACAGATGTTCCTCAGACTTTACTTGTATGGCAGACAGCTGTAGCCTTTTCCTTCTGCCTCGCACACGTCGATGCTGGGGCCTCCGAGCCTTAGTTGGGTACAGAGCATTTATAGCTGCTACTTCCCCCGGTTTCTGCTGCAGGAACGTCAGTGTCCCTACAAACTCGGAGACCGGAATCCGGACCATGCGCTCCAGCTAGGAGTGAGCCTTAACTCTGCTCATTCTCCAGCTCCCCTTCTCACGTTCACACACTTCCCCTTCCCTGCACAGAGTGCCCTAACTTACCTCCTCCCGACCACAGAGAGCAGCTCCTCAGCAGTCAGGTTCAGAGGTCTCCCTGCTGGTCTGGAGTGGGAAATGTGTTGTGTGTTGGTTTCACTGCTAGAGAGATCCTTCGTTGCTCCCAAGCTTGACAACACACTCCCTAGGAGGAAGGCAATGCCACAGTGGCGACTGTACTCTTGGGGACGCCACAAGTGCACTGAGGCCCAGCCACTGCTGGATGATGCTGCTGGAACATTGACCCAGACCACTACATTCCCCTCGCACTCTACACAGCCAGAATCTGACCCAGAGGAAACTCAGGTTCCTCTTCCCGCATACTATACCACCTTACACGGTGACAAAGAGGAAGGTGCAGATGAAAGTGCAGGTTCCTTGAGCAGGTGGGGGGCATACTCATGGGCGATGGCACTGGCACAGGGCACCGCATAGTACGCAAAAGTGTTTCTGCCGGTGGGAGGGCCTAAACAGCCAAGTGCAGTGAGATGGAAGATGGGGACGACAAGGAGTTCAGAGTAGTGCAGGGATTCCCTAGCAAGGAGACTTATGTAATTGTTTTCAATGTTGGGACAGCAATTTTTGGGGAGCACTATACTCTGGTGAATGATATATGGGGCCCACCATACACTGGAGCATTCCTAAGATGGACATCAGACACTGGAGCAGCATTTACAGGGCCCATTATACACTAGAGCTACAGTAGAAATGGGGCCCATTATATATGGAGCATTATTTGAGCCCATAAGACAGTGGAGCTTCATCCATTGGGACCAACATATGCTGTAGCATTATGTGGAGCTCATCATATACGGTTTTAAACATTATATGGGAATAATGATTCCGTATGGAGAAATATATGGGCCTCATTACTCTGTATAGCGCACTAAGCGCTGGCCATAATACTCTATGGAGTTATATACTGTCCGTTTTTGGAGGTATTGGATAATTTAAAATGGATATCAGTCATGAGATGTAAGAAGTGAAGTATTTTTCATTGTACTATACTGCTATTTCTCTGCCGTAACGGAGCATCATGAGTTGTGGTATGTGTTAAAGGGGCGCTCTTTGGCCCTGGGCCCACGAAAACCTGGAGCCAGCCCCCCCCACAACTGTAGCCAAATAACCCCCATTTTTCAGTGCGTAACTTGTATTATGAAGTTAATTAAGGTTGGCAAGCTTCAGTAAGAAGAATTGATGCTTTTGGCATTCAAATGGGCACTGTTGGTGTGTTTCCTGTCCTCCTCTCACTGCCGACTTCAATTCTCCATTGACTTACATTGGGTTTCGTGTTTCGGGACGACCCTGACTTTTCCCTATAGTCGGCAGATTTTGCTCGACCCGACTTTCGGAAAAGTCGGGTTTCATGAAACGAAACTCGACCCTAAAAAACCAAAAGTCGCTCAACACTACAAATCACTGCATTCTTGCATTAATTACATTTTATACTTGTAAAAAAAAACTATAAAGGTTTGATATCACTGTACTGACATGGAGCATGATATTGCCATGCATTTTTTTTTACTGCACAATAAAAGAAAACCCCAAAAACAGTAGAAGTCAATTTTTTCACCATAAAACCCCACTTTGATTTTTTTCCTCATTTTTCACTACCATCAGTGGTAAAAAAGTGTAATTTAAAGCAAAAACTGGCATTGCAAACAACTAGCATAATGAAAAATTTATGACTTGAGATTTGGTTAATTTTATTTGTCTCTGCAAAAAGAAAGGCAAAAATAACTCAGTAATTTTTAAATGTTTTTTGTTTGAGTCTTACGGTTATATGGAAGGAGGGCCAGGGATATACTGTATACCTATATACGGTATATTTAACTCTCATATTTTAAAATAAAATCACTCAGTTTAGCAGCTCCCCACTAGTGATGAGCGAGTGTGTTCGTTACTCGAGTTTTCCCAGCATGCTCGGGTGTTCTCCAAGTATCTTGAGCGTTACTCGTAAAGTATGTCTGAGTCCCCGCAGCTGCATGATTTGCAGCTGCTAGACATCCTGAATCCATGCAGGGATTGCTTGTTTGTTAGGGAATCCCCACATGTATTCAGGCTGTCTAGCAGCCGCAAATCACGCAGCTACAGGGACTCAGACATAATTTACAAGCACGCCCAAGATACTCGAACACCCGAGCATGCTCGGAAAACTCGAGTAAGAAGCACACTCGCTCATCACTTCTCACACCTTGACTCAATAAATGTCTATTACGTTATTTTGTTATTGTATTTTGATGCACAATCAGAATCGGGGTGAATTAAGGGTAGCCAGGTGCCACTGAGAAGTTAAAGTGTGTGTGCCACCACAGTGCCCAGACAGACGGCCATGTCAATAATCTATGGCCGTCAGATGGAAGCCCTGAGAACCATTCTATCTCCTGGCATCTGCAGCTTTTTTGAATATCCAAACTGGCAAAACATCATTGTTGCTGTGTGATGCACAAGAGACATCATACCATGGCCAACTAATCAAAAGAAGTGCCTCATATGTTGGGAGGTAAGAGCGAGTCTCTGGGTCCCGGTCTGACGGCAACAGATTACTGAATCAATTCCGTTTAGAGGTTAGCGATGGAATTCCTGTAATATATGTTAAAGTTTAGATAGGCTTGTCTAGTGCTATATAGATAATTGAGTATGAAGACTCTTCTCATATCTACTCTGATGAACACCAAACATAAAGCAACTAAAAATGTAATTAAAAAATACAGCAGGTGTGGGTTGATTACCTGACACAAATGTGAAACTAAAGTCAGTTATACCGGCTCTACCATGTCATCACCACACCTAACACTTACTGTATGTTGCTCTACAAAACTGTTTTATTATTGCTTGATTTATTAACTACTATTATACATATATTGCAACATCAAGAAGCAAAAGTCAGAGAATTATTGAAATCACAGTGTTGATAGACATGTTGCTAATATGCAAATAATGAAAAAATTTAATCAAAATGATCAAGTATGAGCTCCACATGCAGAAATGCACGCAATTACACACATTGTCATGCTATCAATCAGGTAATTAATGATTTGCTGGGGAATGCTTTACCACGTTGAATGCACTTGAGAACACAAAACATGAAGAACCACTACTGGCAGTTATCTTTGCAATCATCAACCATGATGTCCCAAATGTGCTTGATGGATGATAAGTTCAGAGATTTTACAAGACCTGGTATCAAATTTACGCCACACAGGCTGCTCGCAGTAGCACAGACAACATGCGGCTTGGCATTGTGTTGAAAACTGCTCCTGGTCGACAATTGTAAAGGGAGCTGCCAGCATCAGATCTTGATGATTTCATGCTCAAATCCATTTTATGTGGTTCCACATTCTTCAAACCTTTAATAACCTCATTCATAGCATGCCAAGGCATATAAGTGCAGGTATGTATAGTAAGTGGTGCTCATACTCGACATTGAATAAATCAAGATGTTTTGAAAATGTTTTTTCTTTTCATCTGCATATCATTAACATGTCTATTGCTAATGTGATTTCCATAACTTCATAATTTTATTTTTCCTTTGTGGTATTGCACTTTCAATGTTGAGGCACATGTGTGTGTATATACAGTATAATATATATATATTATTTCCCACGTTTAGGTCACAGAGCCCAGGAAGGAGGAAGAACGCCAGAACGCCATATTGGAAGGAGAAGGGAGGAGGCCTGCGGAGTGCGAGGAGGTTGAGCTGAGTCTCCCCGGCGCAAGGGCTGAAGGCTCTGACCCGGCTTCCAGGATGGACTGTCAACAGTTGGAGCAGGAGATTGCCCTGTTGACTCGAGAACTGCGGCTGAAGCAGGAGGCGCTCTGAAAGAAGAAGTGGCAGCCTGCCTTGGAGGGGGCTACACCCGCGGTACCCCAGTCACCGGTACCCGCCGTCGCTGTACTGGATCTTCCCCAGGCAAACCCTGTAGAGCCTGCGACCGCTGCAATACCACCGGCAGTGTACCCTGCAATCTCTCCGCTACCACCACCGCTGTGTGAAGCTTTGGGAGCTGAAGCAGAGTATCTGCGATTAGCAAGCAATCAACAACAAGATGAGGACACCCAGAGCATCCCCCCTGGAAGCAGCCCAAGAAACCAGCTTCTAGAAACCCAGGAAGGGATCACTAGCCATACCTTTGATTTAAACTAACTTTTGTTGCCAAGGAGGGTATTAGCAAGTTTCCAGTTTTTCTATTTTTCCTATTTTTGATTATGATGTTTATTTGTTGATCCTGTAGTTGCCCAGTTTTATTGGCAGCGTTCTTCTATTACTTGAACTGTGGAGATCATGGACGCTGAGTGATCCAGAACTGTAATTGTAAATAGTTTGTACCTCTTTAGGTGCTTCCTCTTGGTTTTACATAGGAACCTCACCTTGGAATAAGGACTACCTCGTTATAGGGACATTTTCAGACATGATGGCCGGACCAATGTCTACTCTTTGCACTTATGAATAATGCTTAGTATTTTTTGAACAAGAAACTAGAAAGTGATAATGTGTAGTAACAGTATTAATGACAGATTTCATAGGGTTCAATTGAGAAAGAAATATAGAGAATGTTTTACAATACGTGAATAAAGATGTGAGAATTGAATAAAAGTATGCAGGTGACAAACCAGGTGTTGACGGTTGTCACTCATTAAGAAAGTAGAAAGTGTTACAGATAACAAAGAAAAGAAATGTGATGTTAGAAAATGTGTTACCCAAGCTGATAGTGAATTTGCTTCCATAGCACGTTAAAATTAGGTAGCATAACTTCAAATATAGATAGACAGTTAAATTGTTTGCAACATTCAAGAAACAGTGCCTCCCACATTGGGAAGTTTAGTATAAGACATGTTCATTATGCGATACAAAAATTTTGTATGGAACTGTATTGTCAACTGTGTTTACCTTGCAGCCCACGGATGTGCTGTGTTTAACGGGGGGTATGTGGCGCCCTGAAGCTCAGTCGTCACAGAGGTACTGCACCTCCTCCTGAAGTGTGGTGCCCCACCATCCAGGTAAGGTGGAGACACCTGACCACACTCCAACACCTGCACCCCACACCACAAAGTAGAGTAGCAAAGCACCTTCGGCGGTTCCCTGCTTGGAGTATAGCAAAGCACCCATTGGTGGCTCCCTGCTTGGAACACGAAACGTGCTGGGAGGTGGGTGGAGTTAGTTTATATTACAAAGAGAGGGAAGAGTTTGGGGGAAGAGGTCAGTCAGCCAGTTGCTGAGTAAGGAGAGAGAAGGAGATGCCCGGAGAGAGGGATAGATGGATGGAAGTGCTGCAGCAGGTCCCAGTGACCTGGGTCTGCTGGTACGGGAAAGGAAGAGAGAGAGAGCAACATAGACTGAAAGCCTGACTCTCCATAGAGAGGAAGAACAGTACGGAACGTGAGGAGTAAAAGAGAACAGAGGACGTGGGTTAGAAGAGAACCCTTCCTAGAAGTTCTAAGCGCAAGGCCGGGGCCCGGTGCCCGAAGTTGTATGGATACTAATGGTCCTGCAGCAGACACCGGAGGAATAGAAGTAGTGACCATTTTATTCCCACACAAGACTTGGGGGCAGAACAGCAACTGGATAGTGAGCCGGGACTTAGTAGCAAGGAGTCCCCGAAGCAGGCTACAGCTGTCTGCCGTACAAGTAGAGTTCATAGGAACATTGGACAGGAGGAACTCCAGTGTAACTCAGTACTAGGAGTATTTCATTTAAAGGCTCTATAAGAGGAGAAGGCACATGTTGGTGGAGTGTTGGAAAGGAGTATTCCATCTGGCCTGGAGGTTGGCTGAGTCCCTGACCCGGAGGACATGGCACGGAGGCAGGCACCTGTTTGTACAACAGACTGTGAGTAAAGCTTTGGAACTACCTGCCCTGGTGTCCTCCACTCATTCCTGCGAGAACCTGCCCAGCACTGCCACATCCCTGCACCAGACACTACACCATCTACGTGTCACTTCACTTACTCTGCCCTGGGACTACAACCCTGCCTGTGGAGGGCTATAACATCATTGCTGCACCACACCATCTGTCCCAGAGGATCTGTCTGCAGCGTCAGCTTACATCTCCATTGCCGAACACCACAGGTGGCATCACAAACTATTCATTTAATCAACTACATTCCACCATTCAATTCCCCTCTTTACATTGGGCACCCAGGGCCACCGACCGGGTCACTGCTGCTGTGACGCCTTCCCCTCTGAGTTGCCGGCCCGGTAGCTAGTATCCCACAGCCCAGGGAGGGCGACCCAACTACATTTCTAAGGCATTAGTTATAACATGGAACACTGTGAAAACAGTTATCAAAAAGTGGCTCAAATTTGGCTTAGCAGTGACATTACCTAGAACTGGGTGTCTCTCAAATGATGAAAAGACAAAGACAATTGGTCCAGGAGGCTGTCAAGAGGCCTACAGCAACATTAAAGAAGCTGCAGGAATTTCTGGCTAGTATTGGTTGTGTCCTACTTGTGACAACAATCTCTCGCATTCTTTATTTGTCTGACCTGTGGGGTTGGGTGTCAAAACAGAAGAGTTTTCTAACAAAGAAAAATATTCAAGATTGGACATGTTTTACAAAAACCTACATCAAGTCTGTCAACAGCATGTGGGAAACAGTGTTATAGTCTGACGACACCAAGATCGAACTTTTCTCAATAATTCCAAAAGGTATATTTGTTGCAAGGCCAAACACTGCACATCACTAAAAGAACACCATATTCAGAGTGAAGGAATGTAGACAGCATAATGCGCTGGGGCTGTTTTTGGGCTGCTCAATCTTTGGCTTTACTGAAGCTTTTGAGAATTATGAATAGCTCCAAATATTAGTAAATTTTGCAACAAAACCTTTAGGCTTATGCTAAAATGCTGAAAATAAAAAAAGAGTATCACCTCTCAGGACAACAATGATTCTAGGCATACTTCTAAATCAGCAAAAAATAATTTCACTAGAAAATCAAAGTTTTAGGATGGTCCAGCCAAAGCCCAGGCCTGAATCCAATGGTAACGCTGTGGGCTTACCTGAAGAGGACTGTATGCAGGACAGTTTTGAAGCCCTGCTGCAAGGAAGAGAGGGCGATGATTGCCAGCTATAGATGCGACATGTTGGTAGACTCCAATGTAAATAGACTGAATGCTGTCATAAAGTCAAGGGGTACTTCAAAAAAGTATTAGTTTAAGGGTGCGTATATTTATACATTATTTTACTTGTTTAGTTTTCTTTTCTCACTCAAAAATATTTCAGTTTATTTTTCAGGTACTTCAAAAAAGTATTAGTTTAAGGGTGCGTATATTTATACATTATTTTACTTGTTTAGTTTTCTTTTCTCACTCAAAAATATTTCAGTTTATTTTTCAATTTAATTGTACAGATTATGGTTGAGATTAAGGCTAAGTTCACACTGTGTGTTTTTGCTGCATTTTTTTCTGCAGCAAAACCTGAGTGCTTGGCTGGAAAGAAGCTATGGCAAAAATGCAGGTATTTCTGCGTTTTTCGCTGCATTTTTGGTGCATGTTACGTGCGTTTTTTCATGCGTTTTTTCCATTCAATTCAATAGGTGAAAAAATGCTGAAAGAAGTGACATGCTCTATGTCCAAAAAACCAAGCAAAGCACAAAATACTGATGACAAAAAGACCAAGCTGTGTGCATGAGATTACCAAGAGTGACATATCCACAATCAATGATGGCTTTGGTAGCCATGTCATTTGCTGGGGTAGGTCCACTGTATTTTATCAAGACCACAGACAGCACACCTTTCTACCAGGAAATTTTAGAGCACTTCATGCTTTCCTTTGCCGACAAGCTTATTGGAGATGGAAATTTCATTCTCCAGCAAGACTTAGCACCTGTCCACACTGCCAAAAGTACCAATACCTGGTTTACAAACTACAGTATTACTGTGCTTGATTGGCCAGCAAACTCACCTGACCTTAACCCCATAGAGAATCTATGGAGTATTGTCAAGAGGAAGATGAGAGACACCAGACCCAACAATGCAGATGAGCTGAAGGCTGCTATCAAAGCAACCTGGACTTCCATAACACCTCAGCACTGCCACAGGCTGATCACCTCCATGCCACAGTGCATTGATGCAGTAATTGATGCAAAAGGAGCGCCGACCAAGTATTGAGTGCATTTACTGAACATACATTTCAGTAGACCAACATTTCAGATTTTAAAATAATTTTTCAAGCTGGTCTTATAAGTATTCTAATTTACTGAGATAATGACTTTTGAGTTTTCATTGGCTGTAACTTAAGCCATAATCATCAACATTAACAGAAATAAACACTTGAAATAGATCACTCTGTTTGTAATGACTATATAATATAGGAGTTTCACTTTTTTATTGAAGAACTGAAATAAATTAACTTTTTGATGATATGCTAATTTTGTGAGAAGCAACTGTAGCTGGTACTGTCAAATGCAGCTGAAAACTAGCATAAAAAGTAGCAAAAATGCCCAGTGTAATATTAGCTGAAAGGTGGAATAGTTCTGAAATAATTCTTCTTAGTATGATTTTTTTACATGATGAAAATCTGTCATTTTAACAGGGATGTGTAGACTTTATATATCCACTGTACATTACTGTGCAAACGTTGTTGGCAGGTGTGGATAAAATACTGCAGACTAAGAATGATTTCCATAATGGAAGTAGTAATATTTTATTATTTTATCAACTAACAAAAAACTAAGTGAATGAGCAAAAGTGAAATCTAAACACATCATGATTTGGTGTGATTACCCTTTGATTACTGATTATAGACACTGTGTGTATAGTTGTATACTGTAGATATAAGCTCTAAAAGTCAATAGTTACAGGTGCTTCTCACAAAATTAAAATATCATGAAAAAGTTAATTTATATCTTCAATGCAAAAAGTGAAACTTATATATAGTGTCATCACTACAAACAGAGTGATCTATTTCAAGTGTTTATTTCTGTTAATGTTGATGATTATGGCTTACAGCCAATGAAAACCCAAAAGTCATTATCTCAGTAAATTAGAATAATTAACAAAAAACACCTACAAAAGTCATCCTAAGCATTTAAAAAGGTCCCTTAGTCTGTTTCAGATCGCTCCACAATCATGGGGAATACTGCTGACTTGACAGATATCCAGAAGGCAGTCATTGACACACTCCAGAAGGAGGGTCAGCCACAAAAGGTCATTGCTAAAGAAGCTGGCTGTTCACAAAGTGCTGTATCCAAGCATACTAATAGGAATTTGAGTGGAAGGAAAAAGTGTGGTAGAAAAAGGTGCAAGATTGTTAACCAAAGGCCATTCAAAAATTTGAAGGAGATTCACAAGGAGTGTTCTGCTGCTGGAGTGATTGCTTCAAGAGCCACCACACACAGATGTATCCAGGACATGGGCTACAAGTGTCGCATTCCTTGTGTCAAGCCACTCATGACCAATACACAACGCCAGAAACGTATTACCTGGGTCAAGAAGAAAAAGAACGGGACTGTTGCTCAGTGATCCAAGGTGTTGTTTTCAGATGAAGGTAAATTTTGCATTTCATTAGGAAATCAAGGTCCCAGAGTCTGGAGGAAGAGTGGAGAGGTACATGACGCACCCAAGGGGCTGTGGGATACTCGGTATCGAGCCCGTTAACTTCAATGGGAGATGTCACAGTGGCAGTGACCTGGTCCGTGGCAGTGCAGATGTTAAACCCTCTCCAACCCGGGCAGACCCCCAGAGATTGTGATGGAAGTAGAAGGCATGGAGTAGTAAGGCAGGAGACAAGGAAAGTCACTTTACCATTTACTGTAGTTCAGGTGCAGTTCAGAGGAGATTTTACAACTCTCACCAGGTTACAGTCTGCTCTGGAGAATGGGCGCTATCGTTCCCTCTCTGCTGTGACTCAGTGTAAGCTCCCTGCTATTCTAATCCCTTCTGGGACCAAGGCTTCCCAGAGTTTAGAATTTCCCAGTATTGCCTCTACTCACTGTGTATTTCTCCTTCAGCAACTTGCAGCGTGAATCCTGTGTGAAGCAGCTTAAGTTCCCACTTGCACTATCCTTCACTGATCCTAGGTTATTGCAGTATTTCTGAGGGAAAACACTTTTCTGCTGGTCGTATAATCCCATGCAGTCTCTCAGCTTACCACCCTGCTCTGAAAGCATGGATGGTCTAGGGGCTGGTCCCTGATGCTTCTTATTAGCTGTACTCCTGGATGAGCACATGTCTTAACATGGCTTCCAAGACATTCTTCCTCCTTCTTGTTCACTCAAACAACAACTCGGCCCCTCCCCCTCCCAGTTAGGGTATGTCTGCGAAGCTCTCAGCTTCAGACAAGTGAGGGGGTGAGGCAAATTGTGTGTGTGTTGTGGTCTGTAGCAGAGAAAGCATGACTCCCATTGCTCACAAAACACATGCAAAACAGTACATATTTAACCCTTTTGTGGTGATAAAGACGCAGGGCGCCACATACACAATCCAAGCTGCTGGAGGCCTAGCGTGAAGTTTCCACAATCATTGATGGCTTGGGGAGCTATATCATCTGGTGGTATAGGTACACTGTGATTTATCAAGACCAAAGTCAGCGCAGCCGTCAACCAGGAAATGTTAGAGCACTTCATGCTTCCCTCTGCCAACAAGCTTTTTGGAGATGGAAATGTCATTCTCCCGCAGGACTTAGCACCTGTCCACACTGCCAAAAGTACCAATACCTGGTTTAAAAACAACAGTATTCCTGTGCTTCATTGGCCAGCAAACTTGTCTGACCTTAACCTCATAGAGAATCAATTGGGTATTGTCAAGAGGAAGATGAGAGTCACCAGACCCAACAATGCAGACGAGCTGAAGGCTGCTATCAAAGCCTCTATGCCATGCCACATTGATGCAGTAATTGATGCAAAAGGAGCGCCGACCAAGTATTGAGTGCATTTACTGAACATACATTTCAGTAGACCAACATTTCGGATTTTAAAATCATTTTTCAAGCTGGTGTTATAAAGTATTCTAATTTACTGAGATAATGACTTTTGGGTTTTCATTGGCTTTAAGGCCTCTTTCACACATCAGGTTTTCGCCGTCAGGCGCGATCCGGCGCTTTTGACAGAAACCGGATCCGGCGAAATGCAATGCCGGATCCGGTTTCCCCCCCATTGACTTGCATTTGCGCCGGATCGCGCCGGATGGCCATGCGTTTCATCCGGTTTTCGCCGGATCCGGCAATGTGTCGCGATCCGGCGTCTGGAAAAAACGGCTACTGTAACGTTTTTGTCTCCGGCAAAAAAGCCGGACACGCCGGATCCGGCGCGTCCGGCTTTTTCACACAATGAAAGCCTATGAGCGCCGCAATGCGCCGGATCCGGCAAAAGCCAGATCCGGCGGCCGGATCCGGTTTTTTGGTCTGAGCATGCTCAGTAGCTCTGCCCACAGGAGATATATAAAAGCAAGACAATGGGACCCTCAGCCACACCCAACATGCCACCCAAGCCAAGAACCAGGAGCAGGAGAAGGCAGCAGACATCTGCAGCAGCAGCACCATCAGCACCACCCCAAATGGAGCAGCAAATGGAACATGCTGAGGAGGGGAGTCCAGCAGCAGATGAGAGACGGTAATTATCAAATCCCCCATTCCTCCAAACTAGGGCCATGGAATATCAAGATATTCATTGGCCCTTTGTTTCTCTTTATTCAACAGCCGCCAAAGAGATGCAGCAGCAGCAGCAGAAATGGCATCACTGGCAGCAGCAACAGCAGCAATACCCACAGCCATGGAGTCTGGCCATCAACAGGACAGCACATCTTCTTCTGGGAGCCCTCCCTCGCATCGTCAGCGTTTGACGGTAAGTTTTTATTTCCAAAATCCGTCATCTCTGTAATATATGTCTATGCATTGCCTTTTATTTCAAAACAGGAATCACAAGATGAAGAGGAGATCCCAGAAGAAGAAGGAAGGGGTGGACAGACACCTGGAGTGGGCTCACAATTGGTAAGTTTTTTGCATCAAACGCAGAAACACAACATCGCACTACACACAACACATAGAAAACAATGTTCTGCAGACCACACACAGCAAACAAATGCCTACATCCAAAGACATAACATTTTTTGTTTTTTTCTCTAGTCTTCCCAATCTGGTGCTCGGCCAAGAGGTCCTCGCAGTGCCTCCCAGGGTCGTCGGCGACAGCAACGCGGCGGTCACCAGCGTGTAAGTATAAATATTTTTGGGTTTTTTTTTTTTACACTTTTTGTATTTCATTTCTTTTGTGGAGGCTAATGTTATTTTTGTCTTTTTCTTTAACAGCCTTCACAGCGTGCTCCCGACTCTGACGGTGAGGATGGAGGACTCGATGTGGACCACCTCATCGATCTCGTCAGACAAAGGGAGCCGCTCTGGAATATGGCTGACCGCCGCCACGCTGACCTTATCGTTACCCGACGACTCTGGGAGGAAATCTGTTCGCTCCTTGTGGGCCGCTGGGAGGACCTCGATGTTCGGGCCCAGATTAAAGAGCGTAAGTATATACAGTACCGGTTGCTTGATGTAAACCAGTGTTTCTCGAACTCCAGTCCTCGTGGTCCCCACGGATCATGTGTTCAGGATTTCTATTTACTATGGAAATCCTGAAAACATGACCCCTGGGGACCATGAGGACTGGAGTTTGGGAAACACTGATGTTGTATACTAACCACTCCTTTCTCGTTTCAGGGAACAGAATTGTGAATCGGTGGCGGTCTGTGAGGGATCGTTTCAAGAAGGAGTTCAATAAAGAGATGCGGGCCCCGAGTGGATCTGGAGGACGCAGGAGCAAGTACAAGTACGCACAAGCCCTGTCGTTCCTCCGGGAAACAATGCTCACCAGAAGGTAAATATTACACACCACATGTGAAAAAAAATGTTAGATGTAACTTTTTTTTTTCAGCCAGGGCCATACCATGTCAGTATTTTAATTGTTTTTTTTTCTCTTTATTCCACAGCACGGTGAGCAGCACTCGGGAGCCTGCACGATTGGACCCTTCTGAGGCGATCCCTGAGGAGACCGGCACCGAGGGACACTTCGACCGCCCCGGTACATCTGCACCTTCCCAGCCTTCCCACACATTCGACCCATCTGTCCCATCCACCAGCACAGGAGCATCGTGGCCGCCTACATTACATGAAGCTGCTGGTGAGGAGATCGCTTTCCCTTTACCCCACCCTTCTGCCCCTGCCACCTCTAGTACACCTGCGGGTACTGGGCGGCAGCGGCAGAGGGGTCAGGAAAAGAGTTATGCGCAAGAGTTCTTGCATCTGAATGCATCTTTCCAGAACTGTCTAAAAGTCTTGTCAGAGCAAATCTCCGCAGGCTTTCAGCAGATCAACTCCAGCATTCTGGAGGTGAAGACACTTCTGCAAACCATGCATTCAGAAGCAAGATCTTCGCCAAACCACACCTTTTTCAGGTCTGTTGTGGAGCGCATGGCAACACTATCTCCTACCCAGCAGATGCATGTAATGCATTCGTGCCACGGTGCTCTACAGCAGGTTACCTCCCAACCTCCACCTCCCACCACTGTAGTTCCTCCACCTGCACCCCCTCCAGCCACTTTCCATCCTCCCCCTCCTATTACATCTGCACCCCCTCCAGCCACTTTCCATCCTCCCCCTCCTATTACATCTGCACCCCCTCCAGCCACTTTCCATCCTCCCCCTCCTATTACATACCAGCAACCTCACCAGTACCAGCAACCTCCCCAGTACCAGACATCTCCCCACTTCCAGCAACCTGCCCCGTACCAAACTCCTTCCCCGTACCAAACTCCTTCCCCGTACCAAACTCCTTCCCCATACAACTTTCCATCAACATCATCTGCTCCTACAGTCCCTGCCCAACCCTCCACTCCACCGCCCACCACCTCTTCTGCCTCCAACATGTCCACCCATTCTGTAGCTTTTTCCACACCTTCACCTCTAACTGTTCCTTCCCCACCACGATCCCAGTCCTCTCTCCACACACCCAGTGTCGAAGTGTCCCGCAGCCCCTCCAGCAGTATTTCCACCCCACACTACACAGATTTGTAATGTGTGTTTTTTAATAAAAATACCCATTGGGTTTAAAACCTTTATTAAAAAAGTTTTTTGCACTTTAAAAACATTTTACAAAAAAAAAAAAATTTTAAATAAAAGTTAAATTATCGTTTCACAATGGTTGTCTGTCTTTTCTTTCTGCGGCGAACTATGTTTAAAAAAAGGTTAAATACAGGGTATTTCAAAGGTAAAAAGGTATTCAAAACCAGGTATATAACTGTGGGTAAATTTTAGCTTTTTGCCACAGTTGTGTTCCTGGTCGTGTTTGAAGCAAAGTATTTCACCTAAAAAGTTGTGTTTATTGTTGGTGATTTCCTAACAATGTACACAACTTTTGTTAAAAGGTGAAATACTTTGCATAAAACACAACCAGGTACACACCTGTGGCCTAAAGCTAAAAATAGTAGACCATGACAAGATAGCCAACTTTGGTTGGCAAAGGTATATACTGTTGGTCCAGAAGGTACACAAGTTTGGTTAGGGCACAAATCTTTCACACTCTGTCATCCTGCCAGTGTACTCTGCCTTGAGGGTCAATTTTAAAAACCGGATCCGGCGTAATCCGTCGAAAAACGGATAGAAAAACGGATGAACCGGATGAGACGGATCCGGTTTTGTCTGTCAAGAACAAGACGGATCCGGCAGAAAACCGGATCCGGCACATCAGGTTTTACAAAACATTTGCCGGATCCGGCATTCCGGCACGACGCCGGATCGCGCCTGACGCCAAAAACCTGATGTGTGAAAGTAGCCTAAGCCATAATCATCAACATTAACAGAAATAAACACTTGAAATAGATCACTCTGTTTGTAATGACTCTATATAATAGATGAGTTTCACTTTTTGTATTGAAGAACTGAAATAAATTAACTTTTTGATGATATTCTAATTTTGTGAGTATCACCTGTATATATTGAATGCACAACAAACTACATTTTTTGGAGGTAATATATTTTCACACAAAAAACGCAACATTAGAGGAATCTAAACGAGAAAAAAAGTCTGAATTTAAAAAAGTCACAGAAAAGAACAGCTTTTGCAAGCAAAGAAGATGCTGTAAAAAACAAACTGATGGAAGTCTTAATGAAATCCTACACGTAATGTTTAAACTGTGGCAATACTGCCATCTGCAGTGCATAAGTAATCCTCTCTGAATATGCAGTTTGGTTTAGATATAGTTCATTAAATAAAAAATTCCAATTATTAACCCCTTCAGGCATATGGATGCAACTGTATGCCCTGTGCTGGGATAACGTGTGTGGAGAGGGCTCCATTGTTTAGCACCCTCCACATCCGGCTGATGCCGGTTGTATTAAATAGCCGGCATCTCACTCAGATAAATGGGAGTCATATGATCTTATTCAAACCTTCGCTTCAGTGTAGATTACAAACAGATATCCAGTTCTCTAAAAACTCCACACCTCATCCACAATTTAATTTCACGTGCCTCCCAGGTCACCTACAGATAGAGGGAGGATACGTCTTCCAAATTGTGAAATTACTTTTCTGCAAGAAAACTTTCATTATACTCACAGGATAAAAACTTGTTCCAATAAGCATAGAAAATCTTAGCAGAGGACAGAGCAAAGTACTGCAGTGCGCAGGCGCTGGATCTCTCTGACCTTTCCTGACACCTGTGCACTGCAGTACTTTGCTCTGCCTCAACATGGCAGATCAGTATGCCTGCACAGGAGCTGCAACACGAAGCAAGGAGGAGGACGTCATCGCTTGAAGATGGTAGGCACCGAACCAGGACCTGCATCGCCCATCGGACCGTACCACCATAGGATGAGTATAATAAAACTTGTTTTTCTTCTCTTTCAGGTTAGGGGCCCGTCACACATAGCGAGATCGCTAGCGAGATCGCTGATTTTGTGATGCAGCAGCGATCTTGCCAGCGATCTCGCTGTGTGTGACACGTATCAGCGACCGCCCCCCCCCGCCGGGTATCACTGATCGTGCAGGAATGTCCTGGGCCATTTTTTGATCGTTGGTCTCCCACTGGCCAGCACGCATCGCATGTGGCAGTGGGAGACCAACGATCAGTGAGCTCCCAGCGCTGTAAGCAGACGCTGGGAGCTGGTATCCAAGGTAAATATCGGGTAATTAAGCACGCGCGTTGCTTAGTTACCCGCTGTGTACCTTGGATACCTGCGTGCTCGCGCTGGGAGCTAGTATCCAAGGTAAACAGCGGGTAACTAAGTGCCGCACGCGCTTAGTTACCCGATATTTACCTTGGATACCAGCTCTCAGCACGAGCACGCTGGTATCCAAGGTACACAGCAGGTAACTAATCGACGCGCGAGCTTAGTTACCCGATATTTACCTTGGATACCAGCGTCCTCGTTGGTCCTGATCGCTGGTGTGTCTGCCTGTTTGGCAGCTCACCAGTGATCATGTAGCGATGCACCAGCGATCCTGACCAGGTCATATTTTTGTCTGGATCGCTGGTGCATCATTTGGTGTGACGGGACCCTTAGATTGGGGGCTTATCTACAGCATTATAGAATGCTGTAGGTAAGCCCCGAAAGGCAGTGGCCGCAGCTTATTGTGGAAAAACGAGGTGACAGGTTCCCTTTTATCTTATCTATATACTAAGATTCAAGAGAGATTAGGTTTTATACTATACACTGCAATACTAGTGTTTTGCAGTGTATAGCACATCACAAGTTCAAGTCCCCTAAAAGTAAAAAATAAGATAAAAAAAAGTGTTAAAATACTTAAAATTCAAATCATCCCCTTTGTCTGTATTAAAAATAAAGACATTAAAACATAAACATATTGTTATTGCTATAAAGGTCCAATATAAAAAATCATAATGAGAAAAAAAAAATCAAAATGCCCGAAGAGTGTTTTCTTGGCCATCGCACCCCTCTAAAAATACTATAAAAAGTTATCAAAATCTTGTAAGTCTTGTTAAATGGCAACACAAATTCATTTTTTTTCACCATTCAGAAAAAAACTTAAATGCAAGTTTGGTATCGCTGTAATCGTACTGAGTAAGGCCTCTTTCACACATCAGTTTTTTGCCTTCAGGCGCGATCCGGCTTTTTTTTGTAAAACCGGATCCGGCAAAATCCAGTTTTTCCCCATTGACTTGCATTAGCGCCGGATCGTGCCGGATGGCATTGCGTTTCATCCGTTTTTTGCCGGATCCGGCAACTTGTCTCATTCCGGCGTCTGGAAAAAACGGCTACTGTAACGTTTTTTGTCTCCGGCGAAAAAGCCGGAAGCGCCGGATCCGGCGCTTCCAGCTTTTTGCTACAATGAAAGTCTATGGGTGCCGGAATGCGCCGGATCCAGAAAAAGACGAATCCAGCCACCGGATCCGGTTTTTTTAAGTCTGCGCATGCTCAGATCCAATTGGCCAGCCCCCAGGAACAGATATAACCTGCTAGACGGATCCAGCAAAAAAACGGATCCGTTTCTACAGTTCTCCAAAATTTATGCCGGATCCGTTTTTTCTAAAAATAGCCGGATTCTGCCTGACGGCAAAAAACTGATGTGTGAAAGTAGCCTTAGAGAATCAGGTTTCCAGGTACTTCTTACAATGCAATGGTCACTCTAAAAACCATGGCAGAATTGCACATTTTTCAACATTTTACCCTAATTGGAATTTTCTTCCTGTTATTCAGTACATTGTATGGAAAAATGAATAGTGTCTTTCAAAACTACAACTCTTACTGCAAAAAATAAGCCCCCATGCAGCTATGTCAATGGAAAAATAAAAAATGTTTTAGCTTTAGGTTAAAGAGGAGTGAAACATGAAAGCAAAAAAATGAAAAATTTGTCAGGGAGTGAAGGGTTTAAAAATGTTGTATTTTGCTTTAGGAAAGATCTATCAGAAGCTCTTCTTTAAGTTTCACAATCTAAATTTTTAATAACTTGTCTTTTTATTGACATTTTATTCTTCAAATTCCTATGTATTGCTTATAAACTTTATCTCTTTGTATAATTACGTGGTTATCATATATTTTTAAAAAAACAATTTTTTAAGTATTTTACTCCTCTCCACTCTTTTGAGCACTACATTGTGTTTCTTGTTGAAATCCCCCAAAAAATTAAACACCGTAATAGAGCAGGGAGACATGGTCTCTCTGCACTACCACTCCCCATTCCGTAGGCCACAGGTTGTGTTTGGTCTGAAGTCACAGGGAGACACATTGGAGGAGTTAACATCATCGGGACTGACAAATTTTGAGTGCACCGGCAAGATGGAATCCTGTCTTTTGTGATTTTTTTTCAGCTTAACCCCTTTATGACATATGATGTACTATCGTTTTCCAGGTGACCCGGGCCCATATGACCATGGACGGGATAGTATGTCATCGCAATCAGCTGTGCTCATGGGGGGAGCGCAGCTGATCGTGGCCGGATGTCAGCTGTTTATCACAGCTGACACCCGACACTGTGTGCCAGGTGTGGTCACGGACTGCTCCCGGCGCTTTAACCCCCAGCACACTGCGATCCAACATGATTGCAGTGTTCTGGTGGCATAGGGAAGCATCGGGCAGTGAGGGGTCTCCCTGCGTGCTTCCCTGAGACCCTCAGAACAACGCGATGTGAAGCCTTCTGCACTGCCTGTCAGATCGCTGATCTGACACAGTGCTCTGCAAAGTGTCAGATGAGCGATCTGGTATAATACAGTGACTGCCACTAAATAGTCACCACATAGCACTAATATCAGTATTAATCTTTGTATAGATATTTTCAATAACAACAGTATCGTCTGTTGAAGTTCCCCTACACCTACAGCCAGTGTGCTCCACTATAGGTGTAAATATGGTTAACTTTTTTAGGTTCACTCAGAATTTTTTGTCCCCCTGAGTGAAATGAACCCCTAGCTACTCCTCTGTTCTCAAGCTTCTGCTATCTAACAGTCCATGGAAAATGTACTTGACACAGATGGTATCCAAGTGCTGTCTGGAGCGCCCCGGCCAGGGCTAGCGGGGTACTCGGTACCGAGCCCGTTGATCTCAATGGGAGTTGTCACGGAAGCTGTGACCTGGTCCGTGGCCCTGGGGCTCCATGGCAAAAAGGGGTGAATAGAGTTTATGAATAATTCGTGACGCCACCTGTGGCGTTCGGCAAATGAGATGTTAGGCCGACGTTGCATGCAGATCCTCTGGGACTGGTGGTGTGTTGCAGCCAAGATGGTGAAGCTCCCCACAGGTGGAGCTGTAGTCCCAGGGCAGTGTAGATGTAGGGGGTAGCTGAGAGGTGCAGGCAGTGTAGAAACTGGTACCCAGATGTAGCGGTACCAGGTGTGTTGGCGCAGGAATGAATGGAGGACACCAGGGCCTGTAGTTCCAAAGCTTTACTCACAGTCTGTAGTACACACAGGTGCCTGCCTCCGTGCTGTGTCCTCCGGGTCAGGGGCTCAGTCGACCTCCAGGCAAGATAGGACGCTCCCTTCCAGCACTCCGCCAACATGTGCCTTTCTGAACGTCTCCTCTATAGCGCCTTTAAGTGTGAAGATCTCCTAGTACTGAGTTACACTGGAGTTCCTCCTGACAGATGTTCCTAAGAACTCTACTTGTACGGCAGACAGCTGTAGCCTGCTTCAGGGACTCCTTACTCCTGAGTCCCGGCTCACTATCAATGTTGCTGTTGTGCCCCCAAGTCTTAGATGGGAGTAGTGCATTTACAGCCCACTACTCCACCGGTGTCTGCTGCAGAACCATTAGTGTCCTTACAACCTCGGGGACCGTGCCCCGGCCTTGTGCTTAGAACTTCCAGGCAGGGTTCTTCCTCTAACCCTCGTCCTCTGTTCCCTTTTACTCCTACGTTCTGTACTATTCTTTCCTTCTTATGGAAGATCAGGTTTCCGTTCAATGTCTTTCTCCTTCTTTCCTTTCCTGTGCCAGCTGGCTCAGGTCACTGAGGCAGCTGCAGCACTACTTCCTCCATCCCTCTTCCAGGGATCCTCTTTCTGAGTGACTCTCCGACTGGCTGACCTCAAACTGACTGAAATTCTAAACCTTCCCACTCTTTTATGTATTCTAAACTCCACCCGCCTCCCAGCACGTTTAGTGTTCCAAGCAGGGAGCCACCAAAGGTGCTCTGCTACACTCCAAGCAGGGAGCCGCAATGTGGCTTTGCTGAACTACTGTGTTGTGTGGGATGTGAACGTTGGAGCATGGTTAGGAGCCTCCAACTCACCTGGATGGTGGGGTACCACACCTCAGGAGGAGGTGCAGTACCTCTGTGGCAACTGAACCATCAGGGGCGCCACACTGTCCAATTTTTCATAGACCCATAGAATTGCTGTAACGCTCGCGCCTTGGCTGGTTGGCGCAAGCGAGGGGAATGGACCCACTGTGTCACAAACCAGACTACCCTGGAAGAGGCGTGACTAAGCAGCTACCTTGGTGTTCACTAGAGCCTCAGATGGTGAGGTGAGGCTTGTGCGGCAGGTAGCTGCCAGGTACCACTCCAGGGTGGTGTCTGGCTGTGGCTGCTGATCCCACTGAGGGATTGGACACTGATAGCAGGTGCGGGCAGATACTGACAGGCATGAATGCTACTCTGATGGACGCGGCTGGCACTTTGGCAGGACAGACGGGCACGGCTGGCACTCTGGCAGGACAGGCTGGCACGGCTGGCTCCTTGGCAGGACAGGCGGGCACAGCTGAGGCACTGGCAGGCAGGCGGGCATGGCTGAGGCACTGGCAGGCAGGAACTGACTTGGTAGTGACAGGACAGAGTTATGGACTGGGACGAGTAGGATACATGAACAGGTAGAGGCTGTTCACACTGGAGGTGCAGGAATTGGTTCGGAAAGGACGGAACATAGACAGATATAAATAGTGTGAGGGAACAGGTAGAGGTTGTGGAGAGAAACTGCAGTTTGCAGGAAGAGGTTCTGCAGCAGCAGATGCCACAGGAAAGGAGAGCAGAGCGGAGCCACAGATATGTGGAGAGAAACTGAAGTTTGCAGCAAAAGGTTCTGCAGCAGCAGGTGCCACAGAGGAGAGCAGAGCGGAACCGCAGGTATGCGGGGAGGACTCAAGGATGAACACAGCAATGTCACCAAATAGGTACCTGGATGTAAATGTTTATTTGTGATACTGATTATGTCTCAGTAGCGTGATTCCTGTATGGCTCACAGTCTAGTGATCGCTTGTTACAACAACTCCCAGTATCTCCTTACTATTGTTAAGGACATACTGGGAAATATAGGTTCAAGCAATACAATTATACAGTATATGGGACTGACCTGAAATTACAATTGATCGCTGTATTAAGCTTGGTGCGGCATTCATGTGCTGATGGTGGTTCAAGCGGTGCTTTAATGTACTGATGGCGGTTTTTGTGCTGCATTCATGTACCGATAATGGTTCTGGACTGGTGATAGATTCATGTACTGACAGAGGTTCTGGCACTACATTCTTGTACTGATGATCGTTCTGGCACTGAATTCATGTACTGATGGTGCTTCTTGTGTTGCATTTATGTACCAATGGTGGTTCTTGCGCTGAATTCATGTACTGATGATGTATCTGATTTAGAGCAATTTTAATTCATAAAGATTGCTTCAGCTCCAAAGTGTTTAACCCCTTTACTCCCGGAGCTTTTTTCGATTTTTCGTTTTCGTTTTTCGCTCCCCTTCTTTCCAGAGCCATAACTTTTTATTTTTCCATCAATAAGGCCAAGTGAGGGCTTATTTTTTGTGGGACAAGTTGTACTTTTAAACGACACCATTGGTTTTACCATGTCATGTACTCGAAAACGGGAAAAAAATTACAAGTGCGGTGAAATTGCAAAAAAAGTGCAATCCCACACTTGTTTTTTGCTTCGCTTTTTTGCTAGGTTCACTAGATGCTAAATCTAACCTGCCATTATGATTCTCCGGGTTATTACGAGTTCATAGACACCAAACATGTCTATGTTCTCTTTTATCTAAGTGGTGAAAAAAAAATTCCAAAATTTGCTTTAAAAAAAAAAAATTGCGCAATTTTCTGAGACTCGTAGCATCTCCATTTTCGTGTTCTGGGGTCAGATGAGGGCTTATTTTTTTGTGTGCCGGGCTGACATTTTTATTTTTAATGCAATGTCACGGCAACCAAAATATGGTTAATGATACCACTTTTGTGCAAATACGTTCTTTTAATCGCCCGTTATTGCATTTTAATGCAATGTCACGGCGACCAAAAAAACGTAATTCTGGCGTTTTTAATTTTTTTCTTGCTATGCCGTTTAGCGATTGGGTTAATGCTTTTTTTATTGATTGATCGGGCGATTATGAACGCGGCGATACCTAATGTGTATGTGTGATTTTTTGTTATTGTTTTATTTTGATTGTGGCGAAAGGGGGGTGATTTGAACTTTAAGGTTTTTTTTATTTTTAAACATTTTTTTTTTACTTTTGGCATGCTTCAATATCCTCCATAGGAGGCTTGAAGCATGCACAACTCGATCAGCTCTGCTACATATGGACGATGAGCAGATTTACTGCTGTTCTTTGAGTGCCTGCAACAACCATAGAGGTCTCTATGAAACCTCTGGTTGTCAGGACAATGCGTCGCTGACCCCAGATCACGTGACGGGGGTCGGCGATAAGCTAACTTCCGGCCCAGCAGCCGGAAGTGCTATTTAAATGCCCTCTGTCAGCTATGACAGAGGGATTTAACTAATTAATAGGCGTGGGCGGATGGCAATTCCACTTACGCCTATTGCGGCAGCTGTTCATAACAGCTGACATGTCGCGGCTTTGAGGTGGGCTCACCGCCGGAGCCCACCTCAAAGCAGGGGATCCTTACCGATGACGTACTATTCCGTCATCAGTAAGGGAGAGGTTAAATAATGCTTTTTATTGATAGAATTAAAATTTCATAATCCAAGGAAAAACAGTAGAAAAAAACAACTATTTTCAGGTGCAAGCAAGGATACTTAATCTTGCCACAATTAAGGATGCTCGCTTGAACTGAAACTAGTTGTTTTTTCTACAATTTTCCACATGAAATTTGATGTTTTAATTACATCAATAAAAATATTATTTTAACCCTGTGGAGCTGGAACAATCTTTATGGATTAACACTACCCATTTGTATTCATCTGCTGACAGTGATTCAGATGCTGCATTCATGTACTGATGGTAGTTTTGGCATCTCACTCATGTGGTGTTTCTGAGCGTGTGCACATGTAGCAATGACCAAGCCAATTTTTACAATTCTGACCACTGTCACTTTATTAGGTTATAGTGCTGGAAAATTTCAATGTATCCCACTGATTCTTTGATTATTTTTTCATGACCTATTGTATTTCATATTAGTGGTAAAATTTCTTTGATATAACTTGCGTTTGTTTATGAAAGAAACAGAAATTTGGCTAAAATTTGAAAATTTTACAATTTTCAAAATTTTAATTTTGTACCCTTAAATCAGAGTCATATTGCACAAAATAGTTAATAAATAAAATTTCCCACATGTCAACTTTACATCAGCACAATTTTGGAAACATTTTTTTTTTGTTAGGAGTGGACGTTATAAGTAGAGTAGAGCGAAACGGGTCGGTCATATTCAAAAGTCGCTGACTTTCGCTGAAGTTGGGTTTCATGAAACGAAACCCGACCATAGCGTGAGGTCGGCCACGAGGTCGGCGACCAGAGGGCCAAAATTGCATTTCAAAAGATGCTTCCAGCGCCCTTTTCCAGCCAATGATGGAGGACGCACACTGTGGGCAAAGCGATGACATAGGCATCGGTCACCACCATCTTTGTGAAGGGCATGCAAGTGATTGGCTGGCTTTGTGTGGCATCACAAGGGCTATAAAAGGGCGTGAACGCCGACCGCCATCTTACTTATGCCGATCTTAGCATAGGGAGAGCTGCTGATGATGATGATTCTGTAGGGAGAGCGTTAGACAGGGAAGAAGAACCAAAAAAACTGCTTCTGCTGTTAGTGATTTCCACTTACAACACAACACTTTGTGTGCAGTGACAGGGGAGGCTCTATGTTTGTGCATCAGCTCTGTTGGTTATTAGGCTGCCTTATAAGGCTCCCTGATAGCTGCATTGCTGTTTGCACACTGCTGTGCAAACTGCTTTTTTAAAAGCAAAAGTACTTTTCTTCCTCTTTTCTGCACAGTTACCAAGCGTTCATTTTTCCACTCTTTTGTTTGCAGCAGTCCTGCTTATTAGGCTGCCTGCGTCCATACTTGGACTGAGAGCATCATTGTCAGCGTCCTCAAATCTCTAGTGAGATCCAAATTCTCATCAATCCTATAGACACCCTCCACCTTCTTATACACCATCCAATTTCAGTCTGTTACATTGAGGTCTAATCTCTCCTGGGCCAGAGACAATAGTTCTGCGTCCTCAAATCTATAGTGAGATTCAAATTCTCACCAATCCTATAGACACCCTACACCTTGTCATACACCATCCAATTTCAGTCTGTTACATTGAGGTGTAATCTCTCCTGGGCCAGAGACAATAGTTCAGCGTCCTCAAATCTATAGTGAGATTCAAATTCTCACAAATCCTATAGACACCCTACACCTTGTCATTCACCATCCAATTTCAGCCTGTTATATTGAGGTGTAATCTCTACTGGGCCAGAGACAATAGTTCAGCGTCCTCAAATCGATAGTGAGATTCAAATTCTCACCAATCCTATAGACACACTCCACCTTGTCATTCACCATCCAATTTCAGCCTGTTACATTGAGGTGTAATCTCTACTGGGCCAGAGACAATAGTTTTGCGTCCTCAAATCTCTAGTGAGATTCAAATTCTCACCAATAGTAGATACACCTTCTACCTTGTTTTACAGTTCCATATAGCTGGTGGTATTTTGGGTACATTTTCACAAAAATGAGCAAGTATGGTAGAAGACGCCATGGAAGTGGGTGGGGGTTGCCAGCTGGTCCCGATGGTGGTGGTGTTGCATCTGTTGGTAGTGGCAAAAGCACAATAGCACCTTAGGCAGGAGGTGTTGAGCCTGCGTCATCGTCTGGCTCCACAAGGCCTCGAAGGCTCTCTTTTCTGGGAGTAGGTAAACCACTTTTAAAGCCGGAGCTTCAGGGTCAAGTTTTGGCTTACATTGCTGACACAGCCTCCAGCTCTCTCGCCTCCTCTTCTGAAGTTTCAAAAAATAAAAGCACTGAGTCGTCATTGGAGGCTCCTGGTCAGGAACAACACCTTTCCTTGTGTCCTTCACCCCTACCAAAAGTGAAGGATGTGGCAGGCCACACTACCGATTACTCCATGGAGCTCTTTTCACATACCATGCCTGGGTTAGCAAGTCAAATCGTGAATTCCCCAGTCCAAGATGAATCTGACATGGAGTGCACTGATGCACAGCCACTGCTAGATTTTTCTGCTGGTACATTCACTCAGAGCACTACATTGTCCTCGCAGTGTACTGAGGCAGAATCAGACCCTGATGAAACTCAGGTGCCCCTTCCCGCATACTATACCACCTTACACGGTGACACAGAGGAAGGTGCACATGAAATCTAAGAGGAGGTGATGGATGACCCAGTTGTTGACCCAGATTCACATCCATTGGGGGAAGAGGGTGCCGCTGCCAATAGCTCAGAAGAGGATGAGGAGGATCCGCAGCAGGCAACGACATCGCAACAGCTGTTATCTGGCAGGACCGTAGCAGTCTAAAAACGTGTTACAAAAACCAAAGGAGTTGCAGGACAGCATGGCGAGACGGTCAAATTTGCACAGCGTGCAAGGTCTCAAAATGTCTTCCATAGCAGGAAGAGTATATTCACCAAATTGCCCAATCAATTTTTCAACATCCCCATACTGGGAAATGTACCACACAACAACAATGAACACCTTTTGTGGCAACCTTAATTCCTTATACTAAAGAAGGTCCCACACAATGGTACATTAAAAAATAATAATCTTTATTTATAAACAATGCAACTTTACAATCATTAAAAAGAAGGTGCTAGACCAGTCTAATAGACAGAAAACTCCATAGGAGCACCACATAGCAGAGCGTTTATCATGAGAACAAAAACAAATAGGGTCTTATATATCAAGTATCACTGGGATGGGCTATCATGATTTATTTCCTCCATACTCATTAACCGACTATCCTCAGATAAGTCTGGCAAAGTGCCCCCTGCCTAGACACGCCTCCAAGATAAAGCATAGCAAAACACACGTCGGGGCATGAGGGACGTTCCAGGAAGCACCACCAGTTCATGGTATGTAATAGTGTTTTTTCACATACACTTATTATGCGTTACTTGTTCAATCTGGGGCAAACTATAGGGGACAATTTAGGGGAATATTGGAGGGTGTTATGTTCCCACTTTGCCGGACTTATCTGAGGATAGTCGGTTAATGAGTATGGAGGAAATAAATCATGATAGCCCGTCCCAGTGATACTTGATATATGAGACCCTATTTGTTTTTGTTCTCATGATAAACGTTCTGCTATGTGGTGCTCCTATGGAGTTTTCTGCCTCTTATACTGGTCTAGCACCTTCTTTTTAATGATTGTAAAATTGCATTGTTTATAAATAAAGATTATTATTTTTTAATGCACCATTGTGTGGGACCTTCTTTAGTATAAGGAATTAAGGTTGCCACAAAAGGTGTTCATAGTAGGGAGAGTGCAGTGTGGCACTTTTTTGAAGAAAATCCTAATGATCAGGTAAAAGTTATCAGTAAGAAGTGCGCAAAGACCTTTAGCCGAGGGAAAAATCTGAGAAATTTGAATACCAGTTGCATGCTTAGACATTTAACCACCATGCACTTGAAAGCGTGGACGGACTACCAAACCTCACGTACGACATGTGCACCTGCTCCAAATGAAGGTAGTCAGCAATGCTACATCGCTTCCCCCACTGTAAGCCGACCGGTTAGCACACCACCAGCAGCAAATGTCGAGGTGTCGTCGCAAGGGCAAAGCAGTCATGGAATCACAATGTTATTGCTACGAAAGACTGAATCTAGGCCATCAGCAACACCACCAACACCATCACTATCACCAACCCTCTCTCAGTACGCCATGTCCACTGCTAGTTCCACCATATGCAGCTCTCAAGTCCAGCTCACCCTACCAGAGACTCTGAGTAGGACAAGAAAATACTCATCCTCTCATCCGCATACACTGGCTTTGAATGCCCACATTGGCAAACTAATCTCGTTAGAGATGATGCCCTACCGTTTGGTTGAAAGCAAAGCTTTCCGCTAGCTCATGGCCTACGCAGTACCACACTATGACCTACCCAGTCGCCACTTCTTTTCTCGCAAAGCCATCCCGGCCTTCCACCTTCATGTGGCCCTCAAGCAGTCAGTGAGTGGAAAGGTGCACCTCACAACAGATGCATGGTCCAGTAGGCATAGCCAGGGCCGTTACATGTCCATCACTGTGCACTGGGTTAATGTGGTGGATGCAGGGTCCACAGGGGACAGCAGCGGTGGGACAGTGCTGCCTAGCCCACGGTATAGGAAACTGTTGGCTGTAGGCGTTTGACTCTCCTCCTCCTAAAGAAGCGAAAGCTCGTCCACAGAGCGCAGTCGCATGAGCACTCCATCCGCAGCTGCCAGTGTTGCACACGAGGTGTCCCACTATCGAACAGCTAGTGGTAAGCGTCAGCAGGCTGTGTTGAAGATGATGTGCTTGGGCGACAACAGACACACTGCGGAGGTACTGGCCGACTACTTGCAGCGACAAACTGAGTCATTGCTGGGCAGTCTACATCTTGAGGCAGGCAAGGTAGTTAGTGATAACGACCAGAATTTTGTGGCAGCCATAGCCCTTTCAAAACTCAGACACATACCTTGCCTGGCTCACACCTTGAACCTGGTGGTGCAGTGCTTCCTCAATAATTATCTGGAGTTAATACCCCTGCTCCATAAGGTGCGAAGACTGTGCGCGCACATCCGCCGGTCGCCCATACACTCCAGTCGTATGCCGAAGCTGCAGCGATTGCTCCACCTTCCCAAGCACCGCCTAATTATCGACATTGCAACAAGGTGGAACTCCACCCTGTACATGGTTCAGAGGCTGTGCGAACAGAGGCAGGCTGTAATTCATTGTGGGAGGATACACGGGCAGGCAGTTTGCAGGCAGGAATGGAGTTGTCTGGTGTGCAGTGGTCGAAGCTGAAAGACCTCTGTAAAGTCCTTCAGTGTTTTGAGGAATGCACACGGCTGGTAAGCGCAGACGACGCCATCGTAAGTATGAGCATCCCACTTATGCGTCTGCTCATGCAAACTTTGATGCACATTAAGGACCAGGCGTCTACAGCCGAGGTGGAAGAGGAGGAGGGAAGCCTTGATGACAGTAAGCCATTGTCTGCTCAGGTAAGTCTCGTGGACGAGGTGGAGGAGGATGATGGGGATGATTATTTTGGGGAGGGGGGGCAAGAAAAAATGTTGGCGTGGTAAGGTTAGGTACAGGGTTTGTGCGTGACTGGAGGGATGTGGATTTGCCAGAAAGTGCTCCTCCACCCAGCACTCGCAGTGCATCATTGACACCTGGAACATTGGCCCACATGACTGACTATGTCTTGCAGATCCTAAAATGGACCCTCGCATTGCCAAAATGATAAACGATGACAGCTACTGGTTGGCCAGCATCCTGGATCCACGCTATAAAGGCAAATTCCAAAACATCATGCCACAGGAGAACCTAGAGCTAATATTGGCTAACAAACAAGCAACTCTGGTAAACCGTTTGTTTGAGGCATTCCCAGCACACAGCAGCGCTGATGTTTTTCCAAAGAGCCGTAGGGGGCAACATGGAAGCGGTGCTCGTGGTGCACACAGTCGAAGGGGCGTTGGACACAGGAGTTTCATGACCATGTTGTGGACTGATTTTTCAAGTACCGCTCACACGACTGGTAATACTGCCTCGATCGAAAGTGACAGGAGACAGCAGTTGTCAACTATGGTAACAAACTACTTCTCCTCCCATATTGATGTTCTCCCTCACCGGTCATTCCCCTTTGACTATTGGGCAAGTAAACTTGACACCTGTCCTGAATTGGCACAATATGCCTTAAAGGAGCTCGCTTGCCCTGCTGCTAGTGTGTTATCTGAACGAGTCTTCAGTGCTGCTGGATCAATCCTGACAGAAAAAAGGACCCGTCTGTCAACCCAAAATGTTGATGATCTAACCTTCATTAAAATGAACCATGCAAGGGTTTCAAAGGATTTTGTCCCACCCTCCCCTGCTGACACGTAGGTTGCCAGAAAAATGGCTTGCTTTTATCCTCCTCTTCCGCGGACTTCTCCAATTACTCCATTTGCAGTTTCTGAAAGTCCAACATCAACATATGCCAATTTTTCCACCTCCCTAACTGGGCTGCCTCCCCCTACAGGGTCGAGGTCACCACCTGGGCACACTCTTTGGCAATGGCACTGGCACAAGGTCCCTCATAGTAGAATCAAGTGTCTCTGATGGTGGGGGTGCACAATCAACGAGTGGGCCCCCCCTGCTTGCTCAGGATCACAGCACTTGCAAAGTTGAAATACTTGCCTCTCCCTGCTCCATCGCCGTGACGTCTTCTGCGTTTCCTGACAGTGACATTCTGGTCAGAGAGCGCGATGACATCACGTCTGTACGCCCTCTGCCTAAACAGTCCAAGTGCAGTGGGATGGAAGATGGGGACGAGGAGGAGTCCAGACTAGTACAGGGATTCCCTAGCGAGGAGACTTATTTAATTGTTTTCAATGTTGGGACAGCTATTTTTGAGGAGCACTATACTCTGGAGAATGATATGAGACCCACCATACACTGGAGCATTCCAAAGGTGACATCAGACACTGGAGCAGCATTTAGAGGGCCCATTATGCACTGGAGCATTAGAAATGGGGCCCATTATATATGGAACATTATTTGGGCCCATAAGACAGTGGAGCTTCATCCATGGGGCCCATCATATACAGTAGCATTATGTGGAGCTCATCATATACTGTTTAAAACTTTATATGGGACCAATGATTCTGTATGGAGAAATATATGGGCCTCATTACTCTGTATAGCGCACTATGCGGTGGCCATAATACTGTATGGAGTAATATACTGTCCGTTTTTGGAGCTATTGGAGAATTTAAAATGGATATCAGTCATGAGATGTAAGAAGTGAAGTATTTTTCATTGTACTATACCGCTATTTCTCTGCCGTATCAGAGGATCATGAATTGTGGCATGTGTTAAGTGTTAAAGGAGCCCATTGACACTCTTTGGCCCTGGGCCCACGAAAATCTGGAGCCAGCCCTACCCTCCCCACAATTTTAGCCAAATAACGCTCAGTTTTCAATGCCTAACTATTATTATAAAATAAATTAAGGTTGACAAGCTTAAGTAATAAGAATTGATGTTTTTGGCATTAAAATGGGCACTGTAGGTGTGTTTCCTGTCCTCCACTCCCTGCCGACCTTGGTTCCCCATTGACTTGCATTGGGTTTCATGTTTCAGTCGGCCTTCGAAATTTCATGATAATCGGCCGATTTCGTTCGACCCGACTTTTGAGAAAGTCAGGTTTCATGAAACCCGACTTGACCCGAAAAAAAGGCAAAGTCGCTCATCTCTAGTTATAAGTGTTAAAATTTGATCAGTGATTTCTCATTTTCCCAACAAAATTTACAAAATCGTTGTTTTAGGGACCACCTCACATTTGAATTGAGTTTGGGGGTCAATATAACAGAAAATACCCCAAAGTGACACCATTCTTAAAACTGCACCCCTCAAGGTGTGAAAAACCACATTCAAGAAGTTTATTAACCTTTCAGGTGCTTCATGAGAACTAAAGCAATGTGGAAGGAAAACATTTCCACAAAAAGTTTACTTTGGTACCAAATATTTTTTGATTTTTAAGAAAGTATCAGGAGAAAATGGACCACAAAATTTGTTGTGCAATTTCCCCTGAGTATACCAATACCCCGTATATGAGGGAAAGCCACTGTTTGGGCGCATGCCAGGGTTTAGAATGGAGGGAGCACCGTTTGACTTTTTGAACGCAAAAATGGCTGGAATCAATGGTTGTGCCATGTCGCACTTGGAGACCCCTGATGTACCTAAACAGTGGAAAATCACCAATTCTAACTCCTAACCCTAATCCCAACTCTATCCATATCCCAAACCACAACCCTAAACCCAAAACACACTTAACCCTAATCCCAATCCTAACCATAACCCTAATCACAAACCTAACCCTAACACACCCCTAACCCTAATCCCAATCCTAACTGTAATCCCAACCAAAACCACAACCTCAACCCTAACTTTACCCAACCCTAACTTTAGCTCAACTCTAACCCTAGCCCAACCCTAAGTTTAGTCCAACCCTAACCCTAGCCCAACCCTAACTTTAGCCCAACACTATCCCTAATGGAAAAATGGAAATAAATACATTTTTTTAATTGTATTATTTTTACCTTACAAAGGGGGTGATAAAGGGGGGTTAATTTACTATTTTTTCACTTTGACCACTGTGATAGGGCCTATCACAATGATTAAAATGAACGAATAGGAAAAATTTCTCTCTCATAGGAGAGAGAAATTAAATGGGAATTTGGACTGTTTTTGCAGTCACCATTATTCTGTGAATAACGGTGATCGCAACACTGGGTCGGTAAAAACCGACCCAAATCATGTTCTCTGGGGTCTCAGCTACCGTCAGCAGCCGAGACCCTGGAGAAATTCTGACTTTAGGTGGAGCTATACTCTTACTTCTCAGAGCCATTTCAAAGGCACTAAGGCATAAGTACCCTTATCTGTCACCGTTAAAAGGCATATTGGTGGTCATTAAGGGGTTAAGCATAACATGCTTAATGAGTATATTGAATCTTAAAAATCCTCAAAACCAAGAGGATTTGGTGAGTTTCTGCTCCAAAAACTCAGTTTAAGTTAGCATATATTCTCACTGATTTTTTTTAGCAGAAACTGAGCAGAAAGTCTTCAAATTCTTCTCAAAAACTCCAAACTTGGTTCCGGTGATGTATTAATGTACTGAGGGTGGTTTTGTTGATGTAGTCACAAGCACCCCTTTACATTTTTTGGGATAGGTTCAGTATGGCAATGTGGCCTTTGGACCAAAAAATATTGTTCACCCCTGCCATAGATTATCATATGAGTGATATCCGTGAAAAATGTATAACACTCGATGTGAGAGCACCTTTACAGGAATGATAAATATGTTATTTACTGTATTCCAATGGAAAAAAGCCATATTTTATTTAACTTCATTTACTATGCAGGCACTAAGCTACTGTTTGGATGGTTGTGGGAGAAGGGGTGTAACAACATACAGTATATTTGAGGCCAATTGGTGGTGCTTTTTCAGGTCTATGAAAAGCACTCATTTTGTTCTTAGGCTGATTACATCTTCTCTCAAGACCCTAATGGTCATATCCTTGAAATCTGAGAATGAGCTGTCTGGATTCTGTAGAGACAGTATTCTAAGTTGAGTCTTGAAAGACTCTTTCCTTGCTCTCTCTACAAGCTGGTTATTTAAGGTGGTATCTGCATTCACTACTTAATGAGAATATGGTTATTTAAGGCGGTATCTGCATTCACTACTTCATGAGGGTACAGCTGACATTTAGCATGCAGTGCTTATTGCAAGCAAAGGGCAAAATCTCTTAGTGGCTCATCAAGCTGCCGTTCTCTGCCAAAGAACCACATTTTTATTTCTGGGACTGTTCTGGTATCAAAGGTGTCACTCAGTCTCTCAAAAATTTGTTCAACAGTTCTTTTCTCAGTATGGGGTCAGGACTTCAGCTGCCTTAGAGCTGCTCCACTCAATTGCCCAATTAACCCTACGATGCATATCCCGGGCCTTTTAGGCCCGGGAACTTTTGTTTTGCAAAAATTCTGAAAGGTTTTTAAACTTAGAATTTTGAAACTCTAGGTACTCCTCAGGTCTGTAGTTGTGTGTAATTTCCAGTTGTTTATATATTTTTATGTGATGGGGTTTTTTTATATAATTTTTTTTTTTGGAAAACTACAGCTTTACATATCCCGGGCCTTTTAAGCCCGTATTAGGTTTATCATATACTCATCAGTTTATTTGTCTTTTTTTGCTATTTTCTGCAAGATTACTTGCTGTACTTTAGAATTTTGAAACTCTAGGTATTTCTCAGGTTTTTAGTTGTTGGTAATTTCCTAGTTTCATGTGATCATCGTTTTTTTTATAAAAATGATTTTTTGGAAGAACAAATATTTCCATGACACAGGCCTTTTAGTTTATGATATTGTCATGCCTTCTGCATGACATTTATGTTTACAGACTGAAGGTCCTTTCTCTGATGATATTGCAGATGAGGTGGTTTTATGCACAAACTTTGAAGGAAGACGTATTGCTTCTGGAAAGAAAAAAACTTGGAAAGATATCTCACGAGATGAGCTTTATGCTTATATTGGACTAACACTTCTGGCAGGGTGTCAAAAAGCATATGATGTACCTATCAGAGAATTATTTCTGGACCAACATTCTGATCCTTACTATAAAGCAACGATGTCGGTGAATAGATATGAGGATATTCGGAGAGTGCTTCGATTTGATGATAAGCGAACTCGTCCTACGAGGTTGGAAACGGATCAACTAGCGCCTATTAGTTACATTTGGAATATTTTTATCGGGAATTGTACCAAGCTCTACAATCCTGGTGAAAATGTAACTGTGGATGAGCAACTTGTAGCCTTCAGAGGACGTTGTAAGTTCATTCAATATATGCCTAGCAAACCAGCCAAGTATGGACTGAAAATATTCTGGATGTGTGACTCTGCCACTTTTTATGGGATAAATGGACTTATCTACTGTGGAAAAGAACTTGGCGCACCAGTGCACAGAGACCTTGGTGCCGACATTGTAAAAAAACTTGAACTACCCATTTACAATTCTGGTAGAAACATAACAATGGACAATTACTTCACAAGTGAAGAACTTGGCAATTTTTTGCTTGCAAAAAAACTTACAGTGCTTGGTACTATGAGGCCAAATCGACGAGATATTCCTCCGGTGATGAAGCACAGTCCACAGAGAGAACTTTATGACAGTGTATTTGGGTTCAGCGACAAATCAACAATGGTCTCTTACAAAGCTAAGAAGGACAAATCCATTACATTACTCAGTACAATGCATCATTATGCCATTGTTGACATCAATACCCGGAAAAAAAACCCTGAAATCATCATGTACTATAATAAAACTAAAGGAGGTGTGGACAAGATGGATGAAATGATTGGGGAATACACATGCAAAAGGCAAACACAACGTTGGCCTGTAATCTTGTTTGCAAATATGCTTGATGTATCAGCCCTGAATGCCTACATTCTTTATTGTAAAATTCATCCCGATTTTCATGCTAAGAGGAGTGACAAGAGGCGCCTATTCTTGAAGGACCTTTGCCATGAACTTATAATGCTACACATGATGCAGCGAAGGGACACACAATTCATGCCAAAGCAAACGATTGAAGCTATGAAACATTGTGGTGTAAGTTTTCCAAGAATTCAACATCGAGAAGAAAGAAAACGAAAGCATTGCTTTATTTGTCCATCAGAAAAAGACAGGAAAACCGAGCGGTACTGCACCATTTGTGGAGAAAATGTTTGTAAAGAACATTCTTTAGAGAAGATAACATGCGAAAATTGTGATGGAGAGTAATAAAATTGAAAAGTAAAGGAAAAGTTAGAAACGAAAATTAGTTGCAGATTTTATTTACTTCAATTTACATGTTATTTCTCTTTATAACACTTATAATTGTGTGCATTTGTCATATCTGACTTTACAATTTTGAAATAAACTAAAAAAATGCTTACTTATTTTTTTTTGGTCAATTCCTTCCATATAAGTTGCAAACGGGCCTAAAAGGCCCGGGATATGTAAGAGTGTAGATTCCGAATGTCATGCATCGTAGGGTTAATATTTCCTTGTTCTGCTCTGTGGACACTGGATAAAGTCTAAGCATAGCCTGCATCTTATCTTTGTAGTCTCTTAGCTCATGGGCATCCCCTTTATAGCTTGGGAGCCACAGTGCTCCAAAATAATATGGCATATGTGGTGCCCCTGAGGCTCAGTCGCCACAGAGGTACTGCACCTTCTCCTAAGGTGTAGTACCCCACCAACTAGGTAAGTTGGGAACTCCTTTCCACACTCCAACACCTGCATCCCACACACAGGATAGTTCAGTAGGTCCGCCTAGCAGCTTCAGGCTGGGGGTAGCAGAGCACCCTTCGTGGAACCCTGCTTCGTAACACGAGATGTGCTGGGAGGTGGGTGGAGTTAGTATAAAAGAGAGGGAAAGTTTAGAATTGTAGGTCAGTCTGACAGAAGGTCAGTCTGGGGTGAGTCCCAGAGAAAGAGGAGTTCAGTTCTGAAGTTAGTTTTGAGTTCAGTTTGAGTTCAGTTTGGAAAGAGTGCTGCAGCTGCCTCAGTGATCTGAGCCAGCTGGCACGGGAAAGAGAAGAGAAGGAGGAGGACATAGACCTGCAACCTAAGCTTCCATAAGAGAGTGAAGGAACAGCGCGGAACGAAGGAGTAGGAGAACAGAGAGGAGTTGTGGGTTGGAAGAGGAACCCTGCCTATAGGTTCTCAGCGCAAGGCCGGGGCCCGGTCCCCGAGGTTGTATGGACACTTATGGTTCTGCAGCAGACACTGGTGGAGTAGTTGGCTGTAAATGCACTACTCCCATCAAAGATTTGGGACACAACAGCAACTGGATAGAGAGCCAGGACTTCTGAGAAGGGAGTCCCCGATAGAGGCTACAGCTGTCTGTCATACAAGTGAGGTTCTAGGAACATCTGACAGGAGGGACTTCAGAGTAACCACGGTACTGGAGTTCTTCACACTAAAAGACGCAATAGAGGAGTCGTTCAAGAAAGGTACATGTTGGCGGAGTGTTGGAGAGAAGAACCCTGACTTGCCCGGGAGGTTGATTGAGTATCTACCCCGGAGGACACGGCACGGAGGCAGGCACCAGTGGGTACCACGAACTGTGAGTAAAGCTTTGAAACTGCAAGCCCTGGTGTCCCCCATTCATTCGCCACTAACACCCTCAGCACCGCTACATCTGGGTACCAGCATCTATACCATTCTGCGCCTCTCCTCATCCATTGCACCTACACTGCCCTGGGACTACAGCTCCACCTGTGGGGAGCTACACCATCTTTGCTGCACCACACCATCAGTCCCAGAGGATCTGCATGCAGCGTTGGCTCAACATCTTGCTTGCCAAACACCACGGGTGCCCTGGGTGTGAGGTCGACAAACATAGTTATAGTTAGAGGCATTGCATGGGCCATTCTGGAAGCTCCACTATTGCTGGGTAGGTCACACTCTTTATCCTCAGACATTCTGTACAGTCTATTATAATCAGATGCTGATTAAAATTGTCTTACCTTCTTCTAGGGGTGCTGTCCCTTTAATTGCAGCTACGATCTGGTTCTCCTTTGCTGTAGGAATCACTGATGCTGCAATGCAATCTTGTAGCTGTAGATAATGGTGGTACTTTCTTTGCACAGTTCTATTTTGCAAGGTGCTGTATAGGAGGTGGGACACTTCCTCTTCTGTGGCTCGGTGTCCAGCAATTGGCTGAAGAAGAAAGCGGAACTTACGTCTGGTGCTGTGCTTGTCCTCACTGCAGCCATAAACACATTTGCAGTTCAATTATCAAGCTCTGCAGTCACAAAGAAGATAAAAGAAAACAAAGTTTGTGATGTCAGGGTGCACTTACGGCTTCCTGGTAGTGTGATGTAATGTGCAGGGATTACCTGCTTCCTGGTAGTGTGATGTAATGTGCAGGGATTACCTGCTTCCTGGTAGTGTGATGTAATGTGCAGGGATTACCTGCTTTCTGGTAGTGTGATGTAATGTGGTGCACTCCAAATAGTCCAGAAAACAGGGAGGCCAGAGGGCCTGTTGATAACGTTTGCTTGCACAAATGCACACGTACATTGAGATAAACAAAGATTTAACAGAGATTCAATTCCAATGCAGCAATCACAGTTACTTTCCAGTATAGTAATGCAGACATATAAATGGTGCAATGATTCCGTGATTCCTGAGCTCCAACTTCTGCTTAAATGCACAGATCTTATCACACATCTGTCTGAAGCTGAAGCTGTGGTTTCTCATACACAGAAGCTTTGGCTGCGTCCTTACCTGCTCCTTTAGCTTCCTAGGCGAATACACTCGTTCACAAAATGTCTCCTTCTCTACCAAGCCAAGGACCAGTTCATGTTGCCTAACCATGTGACCTTATAGCCATATTTGGAAAGCAGGGCTGCTTTATTAACTCTTTACAATCTACTCATAATAGAATATAGCATATCACACTATGCATATATAAACCACCTCTTTGTACTGAATTCTCGTGTATATTATCTGCAAAGGGAAATGTGAACTTTATGCAAACATAATGAGGTAGCTGTTAGCTCTGCTACGTCTTAAAGGCACATACACTACAACTTTGGGGCATTACACTTTCAGTGCCTGCTCATCACTTGAATTTAGAGACAGTGAAAAAGCACACTCTCACTGTGCCCTGAGAAGTATATTGCACAGTATGAAGGAAGTTCGTATTGAGCCAGGGTTGGCTCCAGGCATTCGTGGGCCCTAGGCAACAGAGTCTCAGTGAGCCCCTTTAATGCATTCCACTATTCATGATGCACAGATACAGCAGAGAAATATAAGTATAGTACAATGCCAAAGATTTCACTTACTCATTACATGAGTGATATCTATTGTAAACTCTTCAATAGCTCAGAAACCACATAGCCTAGTCATCCATACAGTATTATGGGCACCACATAGCACTCCATACATTATTATGGGCACCACAAAGCATTCCATACAGAATAATGAGCCTCATAAAGCAGCTGCTGGCACCAGAACAAGAAGCTGCGAGGGAGCGCAGGAAGGAAAGTGTAATGGTTTATTTCTTTAATGTTTTTTGATGGGGCCAATCATACCAGGATTAGAATGGACTCATGCATATATGGATAGAGATGGAGCCATACATGCAAGGATAGGGATGGAGCCATGCATTCAAGGATGAAGATGGGGCCATGCATTCAAGGATGGGGCCATGCATACAAGGATAGAGATGGGGCCATGCATGCAAAGATTGGGATAAGGAGCCATGCATACAAGGATAGGGATGAGGAACCTTGCATACAAGGATAGAAATGAGGAGCCATGCTTTCAAGTATACGGATGAGGAGCCTTTCATACAAGGATAGGGATGAGGAGCCATGTATATGTGAGGGAGGTACAGGGCGGTAGTCGTGGCTGATAGCATTTGCGTTAGTGCACCCTGCCCTCCCGTCCCGGCTTCATCACCAGCACCATCAGGGTCCTCTGTCCATCTCGGTTGGTGTTGCCCAGGGCTAGTTAGCCCAAGTGAGCTGCACGGGCACCCTGGCCCCAACTGAGAACTATAAGGAAGTCCTTCCTGCCTTATCCACCGAGCCCCTCCTATCTTAACTATTTACAATGCTATAACTACAACTAAAATGTACCCCATCTTGTGGCTAAACTTGTGTACTACACTCACCCTACCAGTATAATGACATCACATATATATATATATATATATATATATATATATATATATATTACATAGCTACACAACATTGCTCAGATATATGTATACTCTATACATTACAGTCATCATACATAATATATACATAACTACGCACACGGGATAATCAATTACGCTTATGTACAAAGAAGTAGGACAGTAATCTTCTTAAAGGGGAATGAACATATATATACAGTAAAACACTTTACTCTACTTTAAGGGGGTAGAGGTGTGGCACCCCCTTACCCACACAAGGATAGGGATGAGGAGCCATGCATACAAGGATAGGGATGAGGAGCCATGCATACAAGGATAAGGATGAGGATCCATGCATACAAGGATAGGGATGAGGAGCCATGCATACAAGGATAGGGATGAGGAGCACATACATACCAGGATGGGGATGAGGAGGCTGTGCATACCAGGATGGGGATGATAGGACAAAGCACACCATACTTTTACTCAAGTCAATAAGGTTTCCCAGTTTTTTTTAGGTAAAATTAGGTGCCTCGGCTTATACTCAAGTCGGCTTATACTCGAGTGTATACGGTATTTGGTATCGTAACATCCGAAATGACCCAAACTATAAAACTGTCACAATAGTAAAGCCCTTCAGTGAACACAATAAAAAAAAGAAAAAAACAAGGCAAAAAATGATTTTTTATCATCATACTTGCCTCACAAAAAGTTGAATAAAATGTGATCAAAAAGACGAATGTAAATAAAAATGGTATTACTGAAAATGTCATCTTGTCCCGAAAAAACAAGCTGCTCTCAGAATATAATGACACAAAAACAATTATTTTTTCTATTAAGCATATTTTATTGTGTAAAAGCGCCAAAATATAAAAAAAAATTACTATGGTATCGCGGTATCCATACTGACCCAAAGGATAGAGCTGGCTTATCAATTTCACCACACACAGAATGACATAAAAAACACTCAAAGAAAATTCCTGAATTGCTGGTTTTTGTTCATTCTGCCTCCTAAAAATTGGACTAGAAAGCAATCAAAAAATTTTATGTGACCGAAAATGGCACCAATAAAAAGTCAACTCGTTGTGCAAAAAACAAGCCATAACATGACTCTGGAAAATTATAGCTCTCAAAGTATGGTGATACAGAAACTTGCTTTTGCAATAAAAAGTGTTTTTTAGGCCTCCTTTACACATCCTTGTGATTCCTGTACAGGAAAAACCAGTGCTGGTGAGATCCGTGGTCCGTATGTCATCCATATGTGACATCCGTGTGACATTCATGTATCTTTTTGCTGTCTGGGTGTCTGTGTGTCACATCCATGTGCCCATGCAACGCATACCAGTGCCCGGGAAGAAGCAGTACAGTTCGTGCTGATCCCAGGCACTGGCTGCTACGTGACCAAGTGACTATGATGGGAGTTGCATTCAGCAGCAGCTGTGTCCCTTCTGTGTAAAATAGAGAATTAAATAAAAAAATGGTTTGGGCTCCCACGGCTGGGGGCTGATGTTAATAATCTGGGACAAGAGACAATCTCCCATAATGTTCCCAAGCTATTAATGACAGCTCACAGCTGTTTGCATAGCCTTTCCTGGTAAATTTACGGGGCCCCGAGAAATAAAAATTACATAGGGTCGCCCTACTAAATTCAAACCAGCAAAGTCTAAACAGACAGCTGTGGGTTGATATTAATAGCCTGGGAAAGGGTCAGAGTTACTGCCCCATCAGTCCTCAGCCTCCTCAAAAATGGCGCATCCATAAGATGTGCCAAATCTGGTGCTTAGCCTCACTCTTCTCACTTGTCCCATGGCGGTGGAAAGTGAGGTAATAGGGGAGGTGATTGATGTTACCTTTGTATTGTCAGGTGACAACAATCCTAGGGGTTACTAACCCCATAGTAAGGAAGAATAAAGTCCTTTATTTGAAATAAAAATCAACACAATGTTTTATACACTTATTTAAAAATAAAAAACAAAGATATACTCACCTTACGGTGCCAGCCACCTTCACCCCGCTGCAGTCGGCAGTGGGGGCCTGTTACTCATCAACAGAGACACTCTGCACACAGCCCCAGGCTGTGCACACGGCCAGTAAACCGCCACTCTTGAGCACTGCGACACCACCCTGCTTGGGGACAGGAGTCCCATTGAACTCGCTAACAAGCGCAACCCCGTTGTTACAACAGGGGGTTACTTCAACTCAGGACACCATCAGGGCCTGTTGTGCCCCAACTCCTCCTGGGTGCTGGGGCGCCTGAAGACTACTCCAAATCTTCAGCAGCTGGGCCCAGCAGCTGCGACGCCAAGGCAGTCTCATCAAAGACTCCACAGCAGCCTCATCAAAGACGCCACAGCAGCCTCATCAAAGACGCCAAAGCAGCTTCATCAGCAACGCAGCTTCCACAGAGATGCCGAGGGACGTCAGGACAGATAAGTGACATTATAGAGTATAAGGACTTGTAGACGGCTATACCGTGGCCCCATAGTAACCTGCCTCGGCAGGGTTAGCCGTGTTCTTTCCAAATAGTGTTTGGTTGTACTGAGTCCCTGCGAGGAGAACTGTTGTTATCCCTTTTTGTTTGCTTAGTATAGCCCTAGCAGCTTTAAATTATAAAGAGTTTGCATTTCAAAGTTCAACCAGTCTCACGTCTCGTCACTGCATCCTGCAAACCTGCTGTTACCTACATTTGGTGTAGTCGGCAGGATGCAGTCTCCGAGTGCGGACGACGCCCCAGACCAGGGCAGGGCCGTGAACTCAACAGCTGACAAGGGCCCTCGTTCCAGCATTTCGTTGGGGGCTATGCTGAGCAACCTGCCTAGATTTTCCGGCTCCAATACCATGCTATGGAGCTGGACAGAGCGAATGCGGGGGCTCTTTCGAATGCACCCGATGACTCCTGACCTGGAAGCAGAAGTAGCTCTCATGGCATTAGACGGGGAGTCTCGGAAATCAGTGATGTTTAAACCCTCGGGACACCGGAACACCTTTGATAAGGTTTTGCAGATTTTAGAACAGACCCATGGGGACCCAATCAACGTGGGAGAGTTAAGAACCCGGTTGTTCAGTCGGATGCAGGGGGAGGGGGAGAGCATCTCCCAGTAAATGAATGTCCTCCAAGAGTTACATACGGCCATCGAAAGAAAGGATGGCGTAGGGGTAGGACCTGTTGACATTACACTACACGACCTGTTGGTGACTGGACTGCGGGACCCGTTAGTAAAGCAGGCATTAAGTGAACAGATTAGAATGAATCCACGTATAGACTTTTCTGAGGTGGGAAGTCAAGCACACACTCAAGAGCAAGAGCAGGAAATAGTGGTCCCCGTGGGGAAGGTCCGGAGCGTAGAGGTTTCCCTGAACGCAGTTGCGGAACCTCAATGGGTAGAGGAAATGAAACAGTAGTTGAAGAACATCCAGGGCGAGTTGAATGAAGTGAAAAGAAGGACTGAGTCCGGGACTGGATGGACTAGTGTTAACCCTGGTCCTTAGGGACCCCACATCCCCCGGGGCAGTCGGTTTGCACAGACCCGGTGCTATGAGTGCGGGGAGCCGGACCACTTCGCCCGAGAGTGTCGGCGGCGTGGGAGATACCCACCTCAGCGGCCATTAAAACTAGAGGGGTCTGGGCTGGGGGGACGCCGTTCGGGGCCAGAACCCACGATTAGGGGTGGTGGAAGTCCCGAAGATTTGGTCGCAAAATGTCCGGTGGTATGGGCAGAAGTAGAGGGCCGGCCAGTCCGATGCCTAGTGGACACAGGGTCATAAGTGACAACTATGCCTGCAACTTATTTCCGGCAAAATTTTCCTGAAGCAGCAAGACCCCAATGGGGACCCATGATCAGACTGGTAGCCGCCAATCAACTACTGGTCCTTGTTGCCAGGGTGGTGTGGTTAAAGGTGACGCAGTGTGGTAAATTCCTCGGCTGTACAGGGAAACTGATAAACAGCACCCAGTCATTTTGGGCATGAACATACTGCGGGAGTTTGGCAACCTGCTCCTCAATGATCCCACACATGAGACCTTGAAACAGTTGGGTTCCCACACGGCCCAAGGACATGTATTCCAGCAGTTGGTGTGGGAAGCACGAGTCCTCCAGGACTGCCAGGAGGGCGAGGCCCTGGGCAAAGTCATCGCGCCAGCGGCTCCCCTGCTTGTACTGCCCCCTGGACAGACAGTGGTGGCCCTACCCATCCGAGCCCCGATACCATTGGAAGGTGTGGAGATGCAGGTGGAGCCATGCTACTCAGAGCGATTACCCCCTGGCATACTGGTGGCTCGCTCCCTGACCACAGTGCAGAAGGGGACTGTCCTGGTGCGCTGCGTCAACCTTTAAGACCAAGACATCGTCCTGAAGCCCCGGACAGAACTGGCCAAGCTAGTAAGGCCTTTTGAAGAAGTGCTACCGGCCCCTGCGGTTCAATTGAGAGTGCAGTCCGAGGACCCTTGGGAAGTAACTATCCGGACTCTGCAGGCTACCAAAATTTCAACTCAGGAAAAGGGTCGAGACATCCTGGAACAAATGCGGGCCAAGCTCTCTGGACTAACTGCAGACCAACTCTCACAGATAAAAAACTGCTCGGACAGTACCACGAGGTATTTGCTAGTCATGAGGAAGATTTTGGATGTACCACCACCATCACCCATGGAATTCCCACGGCAGGAGCAGCCCCCATCCGTGAATGATATCGACAGATTCTTCTACAACTCTACCAAGAGGTGAAAACTTTGCTGGCCCAAATGCTACGAAAGGGAGTGATTCAAGAAAGCCAAAGCCCCTGGGCAGCTCCCATTGTGTTGGTCCGCAAAAAGGATGGCACCTTACAATTCTGTGTGGACTATCGAAAGCTGAATGCTTGCACCATCAAAGACTCGTACCCACTGCCCCGAATAGAAGAATCCTTGTCCGCCTTGGGGAAGGCGACATACTTTTCTACTTTGGACCTGGCCAGTGGGTACTGGCAGGTGCCCATGTCAGAAGAAGACAGGGCTAAGACGGCGTTCATACTTCCTATGGGACTATTTGAGTTCAATCAAATGCCGTTTGGACTGGCCAACACCCCAGGAACCTTTCAGCGGTTGATGGAGTGGTGTCTGGGAAATCTCAATTTTGAGACCACGTTAATATACCTGGACGATATCATTATTAATGCTGCCACGTTTGAGGACCACCTGAAGTGGTTGGGGCAGGTACTCGGCCGGCTGCAAAAGTACGGATTGAATGTAAAACCTCAAAAATGCCACCTATTTCGCACCCAGATCGAATATCTGGGCTATGTCGTCTCGGCGGAGGGCGTAAGGCCTTCCCAGGAAAAGGTTGCTGTCATTCAGGGATCGCCTACCCCCGAGACGATAAAAGACGTGCGGGCCTTCCTGGGGTTGGCCGGATACTACTGTCGTTTTGTAAAGAATTTTGCATGCCAGGCTCGAGCCCTGCACGACCTGCTGAAGGGGGCTTCCGCTGGGGCAAATGGATGAAAAATCCAGTGGCGACAACGTCAAGAAGAGGCCTTCCAAGACCTTAAGGCTGCACTTTCGGATGCTCCGGTATTGGCTTATGCGGATTTCTCGCAACCGTTCATCCTGCACACTGACGGGAGTCTTCACGGGCTGGGGGATGTGTTGTCACAAATTCAAGACGGCTGGGACAGAGTGATCACGTATGGAAGCCGCTCACTCCATGATTCCGAGCGCAACCCTGACAATTACAGCTCCTTTAAGTTCGAGTTCCTCGCAGTAGTGTGGGCCATGACGGAGCGGTTCGCAGAGTACCTGGCGGGCTCCGAGGTAGTGGTGCGGACCGACAATAACCCGCTGGTCCATTTGGAAAATGCCAAACTTGGAGCTCTGGAACAAAGATGGGTGGCCCGGATGGCGAAATTCAACTATAAAATAGGGGCCGAGAATGTACACGCTGATGCTCTCTTCAGGATTCGACATACAACCCCAGGGAATAGTCGAGGCAACGAACTAGAAGGGGAAGAGATACCGTTTGCCCTCACCGCTGCCGTGCTTACAGCTGCCACCCAGGAAGTACCTCCCACGGAGAACCTAAGGCGCATGCTGGAACAATCCCGGGATAAGTGGATCCAACAGCAGCAAGAAGACGAAGAAATTGGGCTTCTCCGGAAATGAGTAACCGCTGGCAAATTGCCCACTGACTCCCAAAGACAGACTTTGACTCAGGACATGTCGCTGATGTTACGACAATGGGAGAGACTGGTTATCTGAAAGGGACTATTGTATCGTAAAATGACATCACGAACAACATTTATGATGACTTGGCAGGTAGTTACGCCAGGAGCCCAACTTAACGAACTGGCTCGAGAAGCCCACAAAAAAGGGGCTCATTTCGGAGCTCAAAAGACCTTGCAATGGTTACAACAGAAAATTTACCATCCACGCTTGCATGCTGTTGTGGACGAGACTTGCCGGACCTGTCGCCTATGAGAATTAGCTAAACCGCCCGCACAGCGAGGCCCAGAATAAACAATCGTGACCTCAGCACCCCTCGAGCTTCTGACGGTGGATTACCTGACCATTGGTTCTGCATTCCAGGGGTATGAACACTGCCTCGTCATGGTAGACCATTTCACTAAGTTTGCTGTGGTCACCCCCACTCGAGACCATTCTGCGGAGTCGGCCGCCTCTGCAATTTGTAGAAACTTTATACAAGTTTACGGCTGCCCTCAAAGGACACATTCCGATCAAGGAGCATGTTTTTTGGGAAAAATAATGTAGGAACTTCACCATCTCTACGGCATTGACAAATCCAGGACGACGCCATACCACCCACAAACGGGGCCTGCGAGCGATTTAATCGGACTTTAATCCAAATGTTACTTACTCTGGAGAGTGACAAGAAGGCCCGTTGGCCCGAATATGTCACTGAATTAGTATGGGTCTATAACAACCGAGTACATCGAGTTACCGGCTATACCCCTTATTCCCTGTTGTTCGGACGCGAGGGCAAGGGGATCACGGAGGTAGAGTTGGACCCAGAGGAACATCAGCCCTGGACTGGAGTATCATCATGGGTCCGAAATCACCGGCACAGGTTGCCAACTCTTCATCGAATCGTACATACCAAACTTCAAGATTTAGAACACCCAGGAAAGATTTAATCTCTGCCTCCCGACCTCCAAAGCGGAGACCAAGTACTCGTACTAGACCAACGTCCCCAGAAGAAATTAGAGCCACGCTGGAAAGAGAGTCCCTATCGGGTCCTACGCAGTATAAACCCTGAAGGACCTGTGTACGAAATACAACCCGAGAAAGATGAAATGCTGCCTACCTGTATAGTGCATCGGAATATGCTATGCCCCTGTATTTCCACCAACTTGAAACAACCTGAACCTGCTCCTCAGTTCTCTGAACCATTGCCTGTGTTCTGGGACCTGGACGATGAAGAAGACTTCCCCACAATAACCAGGGGTTCTCTCCTCAATGATAAACCAACTGACACAATTAGCCTGCCCGAACCAACTAGCCCACCACAGACCACCATCCCAGAAGACTCCACCCTAGTCGAACTAAGACGCTCTGAGTGGTCAACAGCCGGCAAACCCCCCGAACGCTTTGAACAGGACCAATTCATATGGCAACAAAAACTGACACCTCCGCAGACCAACTCAAGCCTACTGAGGCCCTCGCCCGAGGACTGGTGAGCTTACAGGATGGGGAGTGTAGGGAGGAGGACCCCCGCAGAGTGTCTGGGCCGGAACCAAGGGGATCGCCATCTGAGTTCCTAAAGAAATAGTACCCGGGGAGCAGAGGACGAGAATGGACTGCTGAGAGTGACAGGACAGCAAGGGGAGGGGCGAGTATAAAAGGGACAGGGAGCGCGCAGGGGAGTCAGTTAGTGATACGTCAGACACGGAGCAGGAGACGGAGGGGGCGTGAGAGAGCGGGAAGGACACTGACAGTTGAGAAAAGCGACCAGCAGCAGAGGGTAGATACGCAGTGGCCCTCAGGAAAGAGGCGCCGAGCCTACCGACAGGGGACTGTCTCTCCACCCCAGTCCCGGGTTACGGCCTGCCCCCGGTCATCCTCGGCCGTTACCGCTGAGCTTGAGCCCTCCGCGGCCTGTCCGCTCCCTCTCCCGGCTGCTGCCATTCCTCTTCAGCCCGCGGTTGCGGCCTGCCCGCTGCCACCCGCGGACGCTGCTGGTTCTTGTCAGCCCGTGGTTGCGGCCTGTCTATCACCGGTCACAGCCGCCTTCACCTTGCTGCAGTCGGCAGCGGGGGTCTGTTTCTCGTCAACAGAGACACTCTGCACACAGCCCCAGGCTGTGCACCCGGCCAGTAAACCGCTACTCTTGAGCACTGCGACACCACCCTGCTTGGGGACAGGAGTCCCATTGAACTTGCTAACAAGCGCAACCCCGCTGTTACAACAGGGGGTTACTTCATCTCAGGACTCCATCAGGGCCTGTTGTGCCCCAACCCCTCCTGGGCGCTGGGGCGCCCGAAGACTACTCCAAATCTTCAGCAGCTGGGCCCAGCGGCTGCGACGCCAAGGCAGCCTCAACAAAGACTCCACAGCAGCCTCATCAAAGACGCCACAGCAGCCTCATCAAAGATGCCAAAGCAGCTTCAGCAGCGCAGCTTCCACAGAGACGCCGAAGGACGTCAGGATGGATAAGTGTCATTATAGAGTATAAGGACTCGTAGACCGCCATCCCATGGCCCCATAGTAACTGGCCTCGGCCGGGTTAGCCGTGTTCTTTCCAAATAGTGTTTGGTTGTACTGAGTCCCTGCGAGGACAACTGTTGTTACCCCTTTTTGGTTGCTTAGTATAGCCCTAGCGGCTTTAAATTATAAAGAGTTTGCTTTTCAAAGTTCATCCAGTCTCGCGTCTCGTCACTGCATACTGCAAACCTGCTGTTACCTACATGTTTTTTTTAGCAAACGCTGTGTGGGCTTTCATATGTTTTGCACTGAGGAGAAGCTTCTGTCGGGCCTCTCTGCCATAAAGGCCTGACTGGTGAAGGGCTGCAGTGAATAGTTGACTTCGTGGGACTTTCTCCCATCTCCCTACTGCATCTGTGGAGTTCAGCCACAGTGATCTTGGGGTCCTTCTTTATTTCTCTTACCAAGGCTCATCTCCCACGATTTCTCACTTTGGCTGGACAGCCAGGTCTAGGAAGACTTCTGGTGGTCCCAAACTTCTTCCATTTAAGGATTATGGAGGCCACTGTGTTCTTAGGAACCTTGAGTACTGCATAAATTCTTTTGTAACCTTGGCCAGATCTGTGCCTTGCCACAATTCTGTCTCTGAGCTCCTTGGCCAGTTCCTTTGACCTCATGATTCTTATTTGGTCTGACATGCACTGTGAGCTGTGAGGTCTTATATAGACAGGTGTGTGCCTTTACAAATCAAGTCCTATCAGTTAAATTAAGCACAGCTAGACTCCAATGAAGGAGTAGAACCATCTCAAGGAGGATCAAAAAGAAATGGACAGCATGTGACGTAAATATGAGTGTCTGAGCAAAGGGTCTGCATACTTTACTTTACATTTTACTTTATTTTTAATACATTTGCAAAAATATCTAAATTTCTGTTTTTTTCATTCAAGATGGGGTGTGGAGTGTACATTAATGAAAAAAAATGAACTTTTTTTGAATTTACCAAATGGCTGCAATGAAACAAAGAGTGAAAAATGTAAAGGGGTCTGAATACTTTCCGTATCCACTGTATATGCTCTCTATTTTGATTCTATGTATTTTCCTTTTTATTGTTGTTTATATATGGAATTATTTTCTTTCTTTCTGTACATTATGTATTATACACTGTATTATATTATAACTTTTTATTTTATAGCCTCAGCGACCCCTGACCAAAACCCAGAAAGGGTCAAAATGTCTTATGTTATAAAGTGTCTCTTCTACTCTGTTGGATTTATCTTACATCTCTCTGTATACATTATCAAATAAAATCACCTTACAATCGATTCTTCTGAGAGCGCGTTGGATATCTTTACATGAACTGATTAGGTTTACAGCCTAGTCCCTCAGCACTTCTTCAGATTTTGAGTGCAGACCATTCTTCCTTATTGAATTACCACATAAAGTGACAGTGGACAGAATTGTAACATTTGGCCTGGTCAGGAAGGTTAAAACAGGCTAAGGCCTCTTTCACACATCAGGTTTTCGCCGTCAGGCATGATCCGGCGCTTTTGACAGAAACCGGATCCGGCGAAATGCAATGCCGGATCCGGTTTCCCCCCCATTGACTTGCATTTGCGCCGGATCGCGCCGGATGGCCATGCGTTTCATCCGGTTTTCGCCGGATCCGGCAATGTGTCGCGATCCGGCGTCTGGAAAAAACGGCTACTGTAACGTTTTTTGTCTCCGGCGAAAAAGCCGGACCCGCCGGATCCGGCGCGTCCGGCTTTTTCACACAATGAAAGCCTATGAGCGCCGCAATGCGCCTGATCCGGCGAAAGCCGGATCCGGTGGCCGGATCCGGTTTTTTTGGTCTGAGCATGCTCAGTAGCTCTGCCCACAAGACATATATAAAAGCAAGACAGTGGGACCCACAGCCACACCCAACATGCCACCCAAGAAAGCAACCAAGCGCAGCAGGAGAAGGCAGGAGACCACTGCAGCACCATCAGCACCACCACTACCCCAAATGGAGCAGCAAATGGAACATGCTGAGGAGGGGAGTCCAGCAGCAGATGAGAGACGGTAATTATCAAATCCCCCATTCCTCCAAACTAGGGCCATGGAATATCAAGATATTCATTGGCCCTTTGTTTCTCTTTATTCAACAGCCGCCCAAGAAATGCAGCAGCAGCAGCAGAAATGGCATCACTGGCAGCAGCAACAGCAGCAGCAATACCCACAGCCATGGAGTCTGGCCATCAACAGGACAGCACATCTTCTTCTGGGAGCCCTCCCTCGCATCGTCAGCGTTTGACGGTAAGTTTTTATTTCCAAAATCCATCATCTCTGTAATATATGTCTATTCATTGCCTTTTATTTCAAAACAGGAATCACAAGGTGAAGAGGAGCTCCCAGAAGAAGAAGGAAGGGGTGGACAGGCACCTGGAGTGGGCTCACAATTGGTAAGTTTTTTGCATCAAACGCAGAAACACAACATCACACTACACACAACACATAGAAAACAATGTTCTGCAGACCACACACAGCAAACAAATGCCTACATCCAAAGACATAACATTTTTTGTTTTCTTCTCTAGTCTTCCCAATCTGGTGCTCGGCGAAGAGGTCCTCGCAGTGCCTCCCAGGGTCGTCGGCGACAGCAACGCGGCGGTCACCAGCGTGTAAGTATAAATATTTTTGCTTTGTTTTTTTTGCACTTTTTATTTCATTTCTTTTGTGGAGGCTAATTATGTTATTTTTGTCTTTTTCTTTAACAGCCTTCACAGCGTGCTCCCGACTCTGACGGTGAGGATGGAGGACTCGATGTGGACCACCTCATCGATCTCGTCAGAGAAAGGGAGCCGCTCTGGAATATGGCTGACCGCCGCCACGCTGACCTTATCGTTACCCGACGACTCTGGGAGGAAATCTGTTCGCTCCTTGTGGGCCGCTGGGAGGACCTCGATGTTCGGGCCCAGATTAAAGAGCGTAAGTATATACAGTACCGGTTGCTTGATGTAAACCAGTGTTTCCCGAACTCCAGTCCTCGTGGTCCCCACGGATCATGTGTTCAGGATTTCTATTTACTATGGAAATCCTGAAAACATGACCCCTGGGGACCATGAGGACTGGAGTTTGTGAAACACTGATGTTGTATACTAACCACTCCTTTCTCGTTTCAGGGAACAGAATTGTGAATCGGTGGCGGTCTGTGAGGGATCGTTTCAAGAAGGAGTTCAATAAAGAGATGCGGGCCCCGAGTGGATCTGGAGGACGCAGGAGCAAGTACAAGTACGCACAAGCCCTGTCGTTCCTCCGGGAAACAATGGTCACTAGAAGGTAAATATTACACACCACATGTGAAAAAAAATGTTAGATGTAACTTTTTTTTTTCAGCCAGGGCCATACCATGTCAGTATTTTAATTGTTTTTTTTTCTCTTTATTCCACAGCACGGTGAGCAGCACTCGGGAGCCTGCACGATTGGACCCTTCTGAGGCGATCCCTGAGGAGACCGGCACCGAGGGACACTTCGACCGCCCCGGTACATCTGCACCTTCCCAGCCTTCCCACACATTCGACCCATCTGTCCCATCCACCAGCACAGGAGCATCGTGGCCGCCTACATTACATGAAGCTGCTGGTGAGGAGATCTCTTTCCCTTTACCCCACCCTTCTGCCCCTGCCACCTCTAGTACACCTGCGGGTACTGGGCGGCAGCGGCAGAGGGGTCAGGAAAAGACTTATGCGCCAGAGTTCTTGCATCTGAATGCATCTTTCCAGAACTGTCTAAAAGTCTTGTCAGAGCAAATCTCCGCAGGCTTTCAGCAGATCAACTCCAGCATTCTGGAGGTGAAGACACTTCTGCAAACCATGCATTCAGAAGCAAGAACTTCTCCAAACCACACCTTTTTCAGGTCTGTTGTGGAGCGCATGGCAACACTATCTCCTACCCAGCAGATGCATGTAATGCATTCGTGCCACGGTGCTCTACAGCAGGTTACCTCCCAACCTCCACCTCCCACCACTGTAGTTCCTCCACCTGCACCCCCTCCAGCCACTTTCCATCCTCCCCCTCCTATTACATCTGCACCCCCTCCAGCCACTTTCCATCCTCCCCCTCCTATTACATACCAGCAACCTCACCAGTACCAGCAACCTCCCCAGTACCAGACATCTCCCCACTTCCAGCAACCTGCCCCGTACCAAACTCCTTCCCCGTACCAAACTCCTTCCCCGTACCAAACTCCTTCCCCATACAACTTTCCATCAACATCATCTGCTCCTACAGTCCCTGCCCAACCCTCCACTCCACCGCCCACCACCTCTTCTGCCTCCCACATGTCCACCCATTCTGTAGCTTTTTCCACACCTTCACCTCTAACTGTTCCTTCCCCACCACGATCCCAGTCCTCTCTCCACACACCCAGTGTCGAAGTGTCCCGCAGCCCCTCCAGCAGTATTTCCACCCCACACTACACAGATTTGTAATGTGTGTTTTTTAATAAAAATGCCCATTGGGTTTAAAACCTTTATTAAAAAAGTTTTTTGCACTTTAAAAACATTTTACAAAAAAAAAAAATTTTAAATAAAAGTTAAATTATCGTTTCACAATGGTTGTCTGTCATTTCTTTCTGCGGCGAACTATGTTTAAAAGAAAGGTTAAATAAAGGGTATTTCAAAGGTAAAAAGGTATTCAAAACTAGGTATATAACTGTGGGTAAATTTTAGCTTTTTGCCACAGTTGTGTTCCTGGTTGTGTTTGAAGCAAAGTATTTCACCTAAAAAGTTGTGTTTATTGTTGGTGATTTCCTAACAATGTACACAACTTTTGTTAAAAGGTGAAATACTTTGCATAAAACACAACCAGGTACACACCTGTGGCCTAAAGCTAAAAATAGTAAGACCATGACAAGATAGCCAACTTTGGTTGGCAAAGGTATATACTGTTGGTCCAGAAGGTACACAAGTTTGGTTAGGGCACAAATCTTTCACACTCTTTCATCCTGCCAGTGTACTCTGCCTTGAGGTGACATAAAGTATAGTGCAAAATTGTCCCTCATTACTGAAACCGTCACAGAACTTCTAGTGGTAATATTTCCAATGACAACATCCATCTTCGCCAGTAACTTGCTCTTCTCTCCAACCTGCACTTTCTCCTCTACAACCTGTCAAAGAAGGGCTGTAGGAACATGCTATATATAGTTTTCCAGTAGCCAATCCCGTTCGGAAGGCCACAAGGGTCAATTTTAAAAACCAGATCCGGCGTAATCCGTCGAAAAACGGATAGAAAAACGAATGAACCGGATGAGACGGATCCGGTTTTGTCTGTCAAGAACAAGACGGATCCGGCAGAAAACCTGATCCGGCACTTCAGGTTTTACAAAACATTTGCCGGATCCGGCATTCCGGCACGACGCCGGATCGCGCCTGACGCCGAAAACCTGATGTGTGAAAGTAGCCTTAATGAATCGGGGCCAAAGTGATTTCAACAAAATATTCGAAAGGGATCTGATCCTCAATAGCGTTTATTACTTCAGCCACAAGGGGGAGCTGTTTCCCTTTTTGTGCTATGATGACATTATTATCTGTTCCGATATTGATGCTTTCTATCTTTCGCTAAAGCTGCCTTAGGGACTTTATAGGAATTCTATTGAAATATATTTCAGTAATCTGCCTCATATGACATATAATCTCTCTATTAAATATACATTACTTTGCTTTCTGGTCAGCACTTATGGTAGGCTGAATGCTGTTTTGTAGCTCAGACAAGTAAATGCAGTCCGACAGTCTAATAATGAAATCGCTATAAGAATTATCTTAATTAATACAATACTAATAGTAACAACAAATATAATGTAGCTATGAAAAAATAGTTTTTAGAGTATAGCATAGTAATTATTTCATCTTTTTTATTTGCCAGCACAATTACATGCAATATTAGCATTATTGCCTGAAGTTTTGGATAGAGTTTGCATAAAGGAGGAAAAACCCTTAATATAATGAGCATCGCTGGCCAGTACAATATAAAAAATTACCGCAAGCCAAGAATAAACATTGCACATCTACAAATGCTTCATATCTTAGATACTGTATATGAATAATGTACAGAATTAAACTCAGTATCTTAAAAATAATCATTCCATCAAATAATGCACGGCCATAAATAAGAACCACGGACCAATTTCTAAGTAGACTAAGGCACAGTAAGCGCCTTTTTGTCAGTAGTATTGTCATAATGGCACTGTTCGCAAACAATAATAAAAACATAAGATTTCCCACACTGGTGACATTTTGATAAATTATTACAAATCATATAGGTAGGTTACTTTATGCATTTTTATTTTTTTACAGAGAGACAATACAAGAAAGAAGTTAAAACTGTGATTCAATGCAAAAAATATAATAAGACCCCAACCTACTATGTTCCATTTATAATACTGGTATCTTTTTATGTGGCAGAAGGGTGTCTGAGCTACCAAAAATATGAAAAATAATTTAGTTTTAAAGACCCACCTATTATCTGTATTTGGAAGGTTTTGGTTGTTACCTGGGAGGTTTGGCAGCTATTAATTATATACCGAATATTATATTTGCCATGTACACACATATGCATACATCTATCCATTTTGGTATGCATTGTGGTATAGTGACCACTGTGTCCACTAGGGGGCGCTGTGTGGGTGTCCCAGGACAGGCGTATAAGCATTTCCAGTTTACTGATAGGAGTAGGATGCTGAATGATCGTAATGTATCTCAAGGTGGGTGGCCTTGAGATGAAGGCTTGATTATGTGCTGATCAGTAGAGCTGATCTTTCGTGCCAATGTGTTAGGGAGAAGCCTTCAGGTGGTTGGTGAGATGGGCAGAACCAGCTACCTACAAACCCACCCAGGGGTGTATCTGAAAACGCTGGTAGTAAAAGCGTATATGAGCGTGTGTGAAGGACCTGTGAGGAGGACATAGCCATGTGACCCGGTGGGCGTGGCTACGGACCATATAAGGTGGCCAGGGTATGTCACATGGAGTGAATGCTTGGACCCGGTTGGTCCGTTTTGGAAGGTCTCATCTGGGAGAGATGGGACTCCTTTCCTGACAGCACGTGTATGCTGTCTGTAATGGCTGGAAGTGCCTGATAGTTCCCTGGAGGGAATGAACGTCTGCAGGGAGCTGAAGCAGCCATGAAGTAACCCTGACGGGGTGAGATATCTGTGAGTCTGAAGAGCCTGAGTACTGGACATTGCATAGCCTGTGTGACCACAGGGTTAACAGAGTGGAGCTCTGTCATGGACGCTATGCTGTTTATATGAACTTTATGTTGCTGGTCATGGTTATGATGCCTGAAGAAACCGCATGGACTGTTATGGTTTTATGGAAAACCCGTGCCGGATCTGATTATTTGGCTGCCAAGCGAGTATCCCCTACCTGAATGACAGCGCTACCTTTCAATTGGTGGAGAAATGCAAATGGCAAGGCTGTAGCCTTGTTGCTAGGGGCAATGGATGAGGTTTGCAGAATTCGGTTGCTAAGGGCAACAGTTTCCAAAAGCACATGTTGCAGTGCTGACAGCGCTGAGCCAGGAGGGCTGATGGTCTTGAAAGCCATGTGATGTACTGACCGGGGTCAGTGGAAGAGACTTGTGGGACACCTCTGCGGTAGAGGGGGCCGAGAACCTGCATGGCCAGCAGGTGACGGTCGTGAAAACCATGTGATATACTGACCGGGGGTCAGAGAAAGAGACTGTGGATTGCTATAGGGTGCCTCTGTGGATAAGAGGTACCCAAGAACCTGTGTGGCCGACACAGGTAACGGACAGGTGTTCATGTTGTACTGACCTGGGTCAGTGGGAAAGACTGTACCTGGAGGATTCAGTGAGCAAAGGTCCTGGAGGGTCAGTGTTGGGAGATTCTAGGAGAAGAGTCAGATCCCTGGAGCACGTGTTATGACCTTGGACCTTGTGAGGCGTAAGTGTTGGGCAGTCTCAGGAGGAAACAGATGTCCTGAAGAGCACCCGCTGAGCCCCTGGACCTGGTGAGGCCGGTGTGTTGGGAGACCCTGGGAGGAGGGTCGGCTCCCTGAAAAGCACCTAGTGCGCCCTGTGTGTTGGACGGTCCCAGGCGGAGATGGAACGTCCTGAATAGCACACAGACAGGACACGTGAATTTGGTGTTGCATGTGTGTGTTTTTTTTCTTTTCTCTCTAAAGTAAGCTTGCGGTGGCTCAGGAGAGTCAAGAAGGTGACAAGTGGCTTGCTGTAACTCGGCGGGGTTATGAAGGGGACAAGTGGCTTGCTGTAACTCGGTGGGGTTACGAAGGGGACACCAGCATCTGTGTGTGAACGGTAGCCGGTGGTGTCAGAGATCGGTGACAGCAGGAGCTGTGGTGGTGCCAGCAAGGACTTGTGTGGTATCATAAAAGGCATAAACTGTTTTGGTGTGAACTGTGGTCTAAGGAGACCTGTAGAAAGGACATGGGAAAATCCCAAAAGGGGCGGTGACCCAAATCGGGGTGGTAACCCAAAAAGGGGTGGAGTCCCAGAGGGAGGCGGTGACCCAAATGGGGGTGGTAACCCAAAAGGGGGTGGAGTCCCAGAGGGAGGCGGTAGCCCAAATTGGGATGGTGGTCCAGAAAGGGGCCGAGTTATCAAAAGGGGCAGCACTGGGTACCTCAGTGGACATGCCTGGGGAACCGCAGTGTGTGTGTATGTCTTTTGAGGAGTGCGGCATGTATTTTCCAGATAACGACAGGCCACAGGTGTGTACCGTGATGCTGCACCGGGAAGGAGTCCCTGGTAGGCTGGACTTAAAGAGTCAGGTGACTCTGACAGGAGCTTCTCTCGTTTTATCTCTGACCGAGAGAAATGTCAGGGTTCACTGCGACCATGGGGTCATTGTGAACTATACGGTAGACAGAGTCATGATTGAGATGACAAAGGGGGTTGAGTGCCAAGGTGGTAGTATGCCACCAAACTTAGTGCATACCCTTGAGGGGGGCGGGGCTTTATTGTGTTTGATGATATATGGCAGTAGGTTGGAGACGTTTGTACTGTTGGGCTAACAGACGTTGAGACGGTGACGCCTCCTAAAGTGGACAGGTCAGATGTAGAAGTGACCGGAGGAAGGGGTACATCTGCCCAACTTACGGACCTGACATCTCGTGACATGACGGATGGTGGGCTGGGAGATGAGACGACTGGACTAGACACACTGGTGGACGGTAACTGGAGGGTTCACTTGACAGATAGGGCTGACCCAGTGGCACCCTTTGACAATATAATTAAAGAAGTAGTGGTGCGACACGTAATGGCCAAAAGGGAACAGGATCATGAGATACAGCTGATAAAAGAGACAGTGGAAGAACATGTCAAACGAGAAAGAATCCTGAGACAACTGGCCAAGCACAGGGTTGAGGAGCTCGAGAATGAAGTTTTAGAGCTCAAAGAAACTATAAGAGGTCTTCTGCGAGAGAAGAAGTTGGACGAAGATTTACAGCAGCCGGGCCCAAATGATAACAAGACAGAACTGCCAGTACCCATGTTGGCAAAGGGTCGTGAAAGAGATAAAATCTCATGAAGTTTGTGAGCTAAGAAATGAAGAAGACAGTCAACTGTAGTGAGGGAAGTTTCCATGATAGAGCCAGAGCCTTCTGTCCAAGAAGAGCGCAAGACCACGACCTTCAAATCTGTGATCGAGGTACCCGAAGACACGCAAGAAGCCTGTGCTGAGGAAGGTGTGCATGAGGCTTTCAAAGAGGCGGTCAAGGCGTGTAAGGTGCACTGGGCACCTGAGACTCGGCAGTTGGTGATAATATCAGCCAGGGAAGATGCAGCAGACCAGGTAGCTGTCCTGAAAGAGATGCATTTGCAATGTCTCCACGCCAAACAGTTGGTCAGGTGGAGTAATATGAAAGCTGCTCGACGCCTAGAGTTAGGGTTAGCGGAAAGATGTAGTTCCGGTACCCAAAGGTCTGATTGGGAGAATTATTGGAAGACTTGGGAAGGTAATGCAAGACCTTGTAAATATCTCCAGTGTGGTGAGGGTGAGGATCCCTCCTGATGATGAAGACCAGGTATCCAGTGAATAGGGTAGGATTCCCATCATGGTGGTAGGCTCTTTGGAAAGCCTGAGAAACTTTCGGATGTTCTTGGAGTATCGAGTGGGGTACCTGCAAGAGATTGAGCAGTTGTTTACCATCGGCGGATCAATAAAGAGGTACGAAACACCAGGTGGAGGCCACCTTCAGCATAAAATGTAAAGACCCGAAGGGTTCCTCCAAGTAGTGACATGGCAGATGGCCGAAGAATGTCAGCAAGTGGTAATTCGACTGGCAGGACGAAGCTGAGAGACCATAGTTCCTGTGAGACACTGAATGAGTCAGGCTCAGGCCAGTCAGTAGGCTTGACTAAGACATATGACCGCACCAACCGGGGGAGCTGGTCGGGGATCGGAACAGACAAGGAGAGGAATGTGATGGCTAATCAGTGTCTGATGATGCAGACAGACTGTGACTGGAGGGACAAAGATCAAGGCCGATATTCTGACCACTGGGGGTGGGGGAGACCTAACATAGGGATGAGGCCGTATGACAGGCGGAGACGGTTCTCTCGACCTGTGGGGCAAGGTCTAATGAGTGCCCAGTCTCGAGATCCCGGGATAATGTTGTGTGTTCAACCCCACAAGTTTGAATAGAGGGGGAGGTATGTGGTGTAGTGACCACTGTATCCTGTAGGGGCGCTGTGTGGGTGTCCAAGGGCAGGCATATAAGCATTTCCAGTGTCCTGATAGGAGTAGGATGCTGAATGATCATAATGTATCTCAAGGTGGATGGCCTTGAGATGAAGGCTTGATTATGTGCTGATCAATAGAGCTGATCTTTCGTGCCAATGTGTTAGGGAGAAGCCTTCAGGTGGTTGGTGAGATGGACAGGACCAGCTACCTACAAACCCACCCTGGGGTGTGTCTGGAAACGCTGATAGTAAAAGTGTATATGAGTGTGTGTGAAGGACCTGTGATGAGGGAATAGCCATGTGAACCGGTGGGCGTGGCTACGGACCGTATAAGGTGGCCAGGGTAGGTCACATGGAGTGAATGCTTGGACCCGGTTGGTCTGTTTTTGAAGGTCTCATCTGGGAGAGATGGGACTCCTTTCCTGACAGCACGTGTATGCTGTCTGTAATGGCTGGAAGTGCCTGATAGTTCCCTGGAGGGAATGAACATCTGCAGGGAGCTGAAGCAGCCATGAGGTAACCCTGACGGGGTGAGATATCTGTGAGGCTGAAGAGCCTGAGTACTGGACATTGCATAGCCTGTGTGACCACAGGGTTAACAGAGTGGAGCTCTGTCATGGACGCTATGCTGTTTATATGAACTTTATGTTGCTGGTCATGGTTTATGATGCCTGAATAAACTGCATGGACTGTTATGGTTTAATGGAAAACCTGTGCCGGATCTGATTATTTGGCTGCCAAGCGAGTATCCCCTACTTAAATGACAGCGCTACATTACAGTATATATATATATATATATATATATATATATATATATATATATATGTATATATATTAAACTATTGTATTTTTATGGATATGGAATTTATGTATTGATTGATGCACCTTTAAATATTTTGGCATATGCCCCTTAACATTGCCACAGAAAGGTCCTCAATTGGACCGAGACATTGCAGTCACTATGAGCCATTAAATTTTTCAAATTTTCTATTTTGGGAGTGATGCCTTCATTTTTGTGCATACATTATATATATATATATATATATGTGTATGTGTGTGTGTGTCATATCTGTTTTATATGTTTATTCTGTTGCTCAAATAGTTGCATCTACCTTCATAGGCATCTCCTGTTATTAATTATGTAGGTGGGGGACATTAAATGTTTCATTGGCTCTGATAACGTCGCTATTGTTATAAAGGCATGAGATTTATTGCTGTGGCTTCCAGTCCTCAGGGCTCACTAATAGGTCACATTTCGAGGATGACCCTGACAGACCACCCGATGACAGAACCTGCTAAGTGAAGTAATTGACTAACTGGACAACTAACGACAGATCTGAGCTAATGACAGCCTTGCTGTCTGCATGTAGACTACGTCAATTAGAATCATCTATAGAACATAAGTTGTAGGAAATGTTTTTTGTTCTAATTACAATTATATATATACACATATGTAAAAAATATTATTACTATTATTTAATGCATTTTGCAATTATCCTAATTATATTCCAAATTATTCAATAAAAATCTAAGAAAGAAAGATTACATTTTACTTTGTGTTCACACGCAAGTTTATTTTTTCATGTAGTAAAATCTGGATTTCAAATAATATCCACTTCAGAAATCGTTGTGTTATATATACTGTATGTGGTGTTCAATTCTGATATTTAGTATACAAAGTTTTAAAAGTTATTTTTTATTCTTATCTTTTTCGCAACCTTTTGACTTCAGTGTTAGGTTTGCAGGTCAAACTAGAAATCTGCATCAAAGAAGTGACAGGCCTCTTTTTTTTGCGATACTTTTTTAAAATGCAATCAGAAAAAAATGAGGTATATACAGAAAGGTTTGTTTCCTTTTGAAATGAATAGAAAGCATATTCAAAGAATACTTGAAGCAGTTTTTGATGTAAGTTTCATAGCAAATCTGTTTCAAATTCAACACCCAAAAAAAAAAGTACATACTCTTATTTGGCTGTGAGATTCACTCTTTTAAAATCTGCTCCATGGTCTCAAATTCAGACAGACCTTCCTATTTGGGAAGTGTATGGGATTTTGAGAAACCACATTTACTTACATGGTACAAGGCTTTGCTACAGAATTTGATCAGCTATCAATATCGACATGGCTTTATTATATTCCACATTTTTCTAACTATAAGACGCACCGGACCATAAGACGCATGACAAATTATGGGGTGGAAAATAGCAGAATTTTTTTTTATAAGATGGGGGTCCGTCTTATTGTCCGAATTTAAGGTATCTTACCTGAGGGCTGGTGGTGGTACAGCGGGTTCACAGGAGGCATGGTCCCTTCCACAGGAAGCCAGCAGCAGCAGAAGTAGGGCAATGCTGCCGTCCCGGGGTATCCCAGCAGTGCGATGCTGCGGGTCGGCGGTGAGGCAGAGCAGATAGCAAGGAGCAGACCCCGGAGTCATTTACCAGACACTGCAACATCTTCACGTCATTACTCGCTCAGGATGCTGGCGGCAGAAATGTGGCGACGTGTCCACGGCAAGCAGAGCCAAGTGCATCACTGGTTTCTAGGAAAATGGCCGCCGAGATCTCAATCTGCGCATGGACAGGTTCTGGCGGCTATTTTATTGAAGCCAAGGGCCGCCGAGACCTCAAGTCCATAGCCTCAGGAAAATGGAGCACAAGAGGTCAGCCGAGATCTCAATCCGCACATGTGCCGCCTCCAACAGCCCACAGCTTCAGGAGGATCGCACCGCCCACTGCCGACAAGGAGCCTCAGCATCACCACACCTCTGCCGCTGCCAGGTCCCTGAGGAAGGGATGCTGCCTCACCTCTGCCACGACCCCCCGGTAAGCCTGCATTCGGACTATAAGACGCACCCTCCATTTTCCTCCCAAATTTTGGGGGGAAAAAGTGCGTCTTATAGTCTGAAAAATACAGTAAGTCATGCAATCATAAAAAGCTTCATTAAAGTGTATATAAAGAAACTGCATAAATGACAATGATGAAAGGAAAGATTCACACTTGGATCACAGCCTCTGTGATCCAACTTGTAAATAACTCATGAAAGAATAGAGTTACGCTAAAATCATGCACACCATTGTTTTTCTTGTGAAATTCTTAATAAGTTTGATATGTCACATGACCCTCTTCCCATTGGAAAAAATAAAATTGGACACAAAATGTCCGATTTCAAAATGGCCGCCATGGTCACCACCCATCTTGAAAAGTTTTCCCCCTCCCATATACTAATGTGCCACAAACAAGAAGTTGATAACACCAACCTTTCCCATTTTATTTAGGTGTATCCAAATAGATGACCCACTCTGTAGTTTTGTGGGGAAAAATTCAATATAACCTTGCATGCTACTCATTGAAATCCCTGGTGTTTATATGTATATGAGTCCAGGGAGTGGTCCTACTAGTGATAGTCAGCTATTTCTGTATGCGCAGTTATGCAGGGAAGACTGTCAATCAATGATTAGGTCACCTCACTGGACTCATATGTAAACAAGCACTAAAGATTTCAATGAACAAAAATGGAAGTTTTACTGAATTTTTTCCCTCAAAAATATATATAAATCTGATCAGGTCTTCCTGATCTATAATATCCTGCCTACAGACCACATACCATTTTAACATGACAGGTTCAATTTTAAATAATGGCCAGGTAAATGGAAATCAAACAGACATTATTATAGTGATGACCGTTTGTGCCTGCATCATCTGGGAAGGTGCCCAGGACGTTAGCCATTGGCGAGCTGCTGCTCTTTAACAGCCCTGCACTTTACAAACAAATTAGTCCTTTAAGGGATCGATTTGTTAGGTGATATTCCAGCAATTCCCTTACACTTGATTTAAAGTGGCTGTAATTGAAGTTGTAATTTCAGTTGTTAAGATAAAATATCCACATTGCATTTCCCATTTAGCAACAGTAAAAAGGAAAAGCTAGTGCGAGAAAAACTGTTAGTACATATTAAAACTGGTTTAATGTGACGGATGGTGTTATCAGCACTTGCTCATTATGTAATGTGTTATGTTGTGAAAACACCTAGCCTGTGTATGTAAAAATACAAGCACCATGGAAATACTGCCATGATGGGTTCAAAGCTTCAAAGAGGTTGACTCAAGTCCTCCAGTACTTACAAATAGTCTATAATCCAGCGGCAGACAAAACATTGGAGCAACCTGTGCACTCACACAGGGGATCAAGAGGGAATGGTGCACATCTCCAAAGCAGGTAGAATAATGCATTTTGATAAGCTATTGATAATCTATTTGACTGTTAAGGGCACGTATCTGCCATTGTGTTAATCTGTGCATCTGTGTATTTCACATGTACCAGAGACACTTAGACACATAGACCCATCCTTGTGAATGGGTCTGCTCAAATGTCAGTGTGTTTCCATGGACCATGTGTCTATGGGCAAAGCAGCATGAGCAGGGGACAATGTTGAGAATTGTAATCAAGTGTAAAATTAAGAATAAAATAAAAAATCTAATTATACTCACCTTAACACCTGATCCCCTGAATACATTGTTCCCTGTAAACAAACAAAAATACAAAACAACAATATCCCTTACCTGTCTGAAGTTGAAATGTTACCTCCGGTCACAGGCATCGGCTGATGGGACTACTACTACCATCAGTCTAAGCCTGATAACAGCGAGAGCAGGCGGCAGCTGATAGGAGTATTCATCAGCTGGCGCCAATGCTATAAATATTTTTTTGGTTCCTCTGTCTTTTTGCTAAGCAGCCAGGCAAAACTGAGAGCTGTGGACTGCAACCCTCACAGTTCAGCTTTTTCATGGCTAGTTGTCAAGAATAGAGGTGTCCCCATGTCGTTTTTAAAATTATTTAAATAAATAATTATAAAAACCCGTGTGGGATCCTCCCTATTTTTGACAACCAGCTAAGCTAGAGCAGAGAGCTGGGGGTTGGTATACTCAGTCTGGTAAGGGGCCATAGATATTGGCTCCCCCAACCTAAAAATAGCAACAAAACTCAAGATAAAAAGCGGACGGCACCGCTGTTACCGTGTACTTCAAATGAGGTGCGGCATACAGAAGCCCAGCAGCTGGGAATCTCGGGTGCCAGACCTGGAAACAGTCCATCCTGGGAATCCATGCAAAGAGAAGAGGTCGCACTCATCGAGATGGAAGTTTCACTGGTTTATTGACATATCATGAACATGTCAAGTCGGGGGAGTGACATAAGGAGTGCAAGAAAGGCTGACAACGGCCGTTTCGCGCTGCTCGAGCGAAAATAGCAACCCACAGCTGCACCGAAAAGGCGCATCTATTAGATGTGCCAATTCTGGCTCATTGCCTTACTCTTTCCACTTGCCCTGTAGTGGTGGCAAGTGAGGTTCATATTTATGGGGTTGATGTCACCTTTCTAGTGTCTGGTGACATCAAGCCCACAGCTTTGCATTGGAAACGCATCTATAAGACACTTATCCATTACTTATCCTATTGTTATATTGTAATTAAAGACACAGCCAGAATAAAATATTGTATTTGAAATATAAACAAAACACACTTTTGTTTTTTTACTTAAAAATAGCAAACAGTTATACTCAACTAACGCCCATTCCACTGAAGCCATTGTCTCCTTTAAAAAACAGAAATAAAAATCAACCATATACCTCACCTGTCTGACATTCTGTCTCATGCCATAATCTCTGCTACAAATAGTTTTCAACCTAGATGGTGCCAATATGCGACCGTCCAGGCTGAAAACTACTGAAGAATGAGCTGCTAAGAGCCCAGCGTCAGTGACCAGTACCAGAAATGTCAGAAAGAGCCCTAATACGTCACCCACACCTCACAGATGATATGTCACTTTGCTTAAATGTGCAGGTAAAAATCCCCCCACCATTTATATCACCATCATTTCTAATTCTAATATATATATACACTCACTGGCCACTTTATTAGGTACACCATGCTAGTAACGGGTTGGACCCCCTTTTGCCTTCAGAACTGCCTCAATTCTTCGTGGCAGAGATTCAACAAGGTGCTGGAAGCATTCCTCAGAGATTTTGGACCATATTGACATGATGGCATCACACAGTTGGCGCAGATTTGTCGGCTGCACATCCCTGATGCGAATCTCCCGTTCCACCACATCCCAAAGATGCTCTATTGGATTGAGATCTGGTGACTGAGGAGGCCATTTGAGTACAGTGAACTCATTGTCATGTTCAAGAAACCAATCTGAGATGATTCGAGCTTTATGACATGGCGCATTATCCTGCTGAAAGTAGCCATCAGATGCCTGTTCTTAGCTGAGAGGAGTGGTACCCAGTGTGGTCTTCTGCTGCTGTAGCCCATCTGCCTCAAAGTCCGACGCACTGTGCGTTCAGAGATGCTCTTCTGCCTACCTTGGTTGTAACGGGTGGCAATTTGAGTCACTGTTGCCTTTCTATCAGCTCGAACCAGTCTGCCCATTCTCCTCTGACCTCTGGCATCAACAAGGCATTTCCGGCCACAGAACTGCCGCTCACTGGATTTTTTTTCTTTTTCGGACAATTCTCTGTAAACCCTAGAGATGGTTGTGCGTGAAAATCCCAGTAGATCAGCAGTTTCTGAAATACTCAGACCAGCCCTTCTGGCACCAACAATCATGCCACGTTCAAAGGCACTCAAATCACCTTTCTTCCCCATACTGATGCTCGGTTTGAACTGCAGGAGATTGTCTTGACCATGTCTACATGCCTAAATGCACTGAGTTGCCGCCATGTGATTGGCTGATTAGAAATTAAGTCTTAACACACAGTTGGACAGGTGTACCTAATAAAGTGGCCAGTGAGTGTATATATATATATATATATATATATATATATTGCGAAGGAATTAATTATTTGATCCCTTGCTGGTTTTGTAAGTTTGCTCACTGACAAAGACATGAACAGTCCATAATTTTAAGGGTGGGTTAATTTTAACATTGAGAGACAGAATATCAAAAATAAAATCCAGAAAATCACATTGCATAAATTGTACAAATTTATTTGCACTTTGCAGTGAGAAATATGTATTTGATCTTCTTCCAACCATTAAGAGTTCTGTCTCCTACAGACCAGTTAGCTGCTCCTAATCAACTCGTTACCTGCATTAAAGACAAGTGTCTTACATAGTCACCTTTATGAAAGACTCCTGTCCACAGACTCAATTAATCAGTCAGACTCTAACCTTTACAACATGGGCAAGAACAAGAGCTTTATAAGGATGTCAGGGACAAGATCATAGAACTGCACAAAGCTAGAATGGGCTACAAAACCATAAGTAAGTTGCTGGGTGAGAAGGAGACAACTGTCGGTGCAATAATAAGAAAATGGAAGAAATGCAAAATGCCTGTCAATCATCATCTATCTGGGACACCATGCAAAATCTCACCTTGTGGGTATCCTTGATCATGTGGAACGTGAGAGATCAGCATAAAACTACACGAGGGGAACTTGTTAATGATGCAGCTGAGACAACAGTCACCAAGAAAACCATTGGTAACACATTAAAGGCTTAAAATTCTGCAGTGCCTGCAAGGTCCCCCTGCTGAAGAAGGCACATGTACAGGCCATCTGAAGTTTGCCAATAAACAACTGGATGATTCTGTGAGTGATTGGAGTAGGTGCTGCGGTAAAATAAGACAAAAATTGAGCTCTTTGGCATTAACTCAACTCGCCGTGTTTGGAGGAAGAGAAATGCTGCCTATGACCCAAATAACACCATCCCCACTGTCAAGCATGGAGGTTGAAACATGTTTTGGGGGTGTTTCTCTGCTAAAGGCACAGTACTACTTCACCGCATCAATGAGAGAATGGATGGAGCCATGTACCGTAAAATCCTGAGTGACAACCTCCTTCCCTTCGCCAGGACATAATGGTTCATGGCTGGGTCTTCCAGCAAGACAATGACCCAAAAAAGCTTGCTTTGTAACAACATTCACTATTATTTGTTAGCCATTAAAAGGTATCATACCCACAAGATTCCTATTTTGCTTCTCTCACTGAGAGCACTTTATATATTTTAATGACCCAAAACAAACAGCCAAAGCAACAAAGGTATGGCTCAAATAGAAGCACATTAACATCGTGGATTGGCCTAGCCTAGCCAGTCTCCAGACCTTAATCCCATAGAAAGCTTATGGAGGGAGATGAAGCAAAGTGACAGCTTCAAAATCTTAATGATTTAGAGATAATCTGCAAAGAGGCATGGACCAAAATTCCTCCTGACATCTGAGCAAACTTCATCATCAACTACAAAAAGTCTGACTGCTGTGCTTGCTAGCAAGGGTTTTGCCACCAAGTATTAAGTCTTGTTTGCCAGAGGGATCAAATACTTATTTCTCACTGCAAAATGCAAATAAATTTATATAATTTATACAATGTGATTTTCTGGATTTTATTTCTGATATTTTATCTCTCAATGTTAAAATTAATGTACCTTTAAAATTATAGACTGTTCATGTCTTTGTCAGTGGGCAAATTTACAAAATCAGCAAGGGATCAAATAATTATTTTCTTCACTATATATATATATATATATATATATATATATATATATATATATATATACACACACATTCCACAAAAAGCCTCATTTAGACGTCTGTCTCTTTAACATATGTGAAAAGTGGAGATTAGACCTACCGGTAATGTTATTTCCAGGAGTCCATCCTGACAGCACCATGGGGTTGTCCCTCCTTCATCCTTATGGGGACAGGAAATGTATGAGAGGTTAAAAGGTCCCCTCCCACTCTCACACTCTCACACTCCAGTGATTTTTGAAGTACCACACCAGTATGCCAGTATGGATGCAATTACTGTATTATTTATTTAGATTTAGTACAAGCATATTATTACCAATACAAATCATCGGGAGGGAACTACCAGCACTGTCAGGATGGACTCCTGGAAATAACATTACCGGTAGGTCTATCTCCGTTTTCCAGGACGTCTTATCCTGACAGCACCATAGGGAATACCAAAGTAGGAATTCGTTTAGGGTAGGGCTACTGCTTGTAACACCTTACGACTGAAGGTTGTCTGGCTAGCTGCTAGCGTGTCCAATTTATAGTGTCTACAGAAAGTGTCTAGTGTAGACTAAGTGGCGGCCCTGTATATTTGTTGTACTGAGGCTCCCCCCCTCTCTGTTCATGACGTTGCTATCGCCCTAATGGAATGAGCTCTAAGCTCCCTGGTATAGGTAATCCCTCGGTGTCATATGATGAGGAGATAATTTGACTTATCCACCTTGCTAGGGTGTGTGTAGATGCGCCTTTATCTTTATTCTACCCTCATATTGGATAAACAATTTTGTGTCCTGTCGCTACTCCTGAGTGGCCTCTAAGTAGCGTGTGGCCGCTCGTCTGACTTCCAATGAGTGAAAGAATCTTACTTCGTTTTCCGTGGATGGGCAGAATGAGGGTAGGACTATCTCCTGGTTTAAACTCTGAGGACATACTACCTTAGGGATGAATCCTGGGTTCAGTTTTAGTATTATGCAATCGTTGAATATTTGAATGTAGGAGTTCTGGACTGACAGGGCCTGGATTTTACCCAGCCGCTTGGCTGAGGTGATGGCTACCAAAAGGATGGTTTTTGTGTACGTCTTGTGACATTTATCTCTGATATTGGCTCATATGGGGGTCTGCATAGAGCGTTAAGTACCAGATTTAGGTCCCCCAGAGCACTGTTTTCCTTAATGTGGGTCTTAATCTCTGTATGGCTTTTGTAAAATGAGCCATCCATGGATGAGAGGTGAATTAAAGTACTCCAAGCTGCTCTCTGAACTTCCCAAGTGCTTGGACTCAGACCTTTATTAAATCCTGCCTGGGGGAAGTCAAGGATTTGAGGGATATCTGGGCGAGACAGATCTATGGGGATACTACCACCTTCTGAGCAGAACTTCTCCCAGATTTACGATAGATTGCACTCGTAACGGCTTACGGCTGGTCTGCATCATTGAGATCACTTGGTCGGAGAGACCTTTGGATCTTAGGATCACTCTCTCAGGAACCATGCTGCTAACTGTAAGTTCCCCAGATTTGGGTGCAGAACTTGGGAAAGTAGATCCTCTGGCGTTGGTAGATGGAGTGGTCCTTCCTGAGCCGTCTTCTTCAGGAGGTGGAACCAACTTCGCCTGGTCCCGAAGGGTATCACTAGCATCACCCACGTTTTCGCTGGATCTTTCTGAGGCCTCTTGGTAGGGGGAAAACCGTATAGCAGTCCCCCACTCCATCACTGATCCAAGGTGTCGACCACTTTTGGATGGTCTGCTGGATTGATGGAGAAGAATCTCTGTAGCTTGGTGTTCTTCCTAGTCACAAAGTGGTTTAGCTGAGGGGTTCCCCACCGATGGCACAAGTCCATGAATATTTCCTCTTTCACTCCCCACTCGGTGGCTCGGACTTCTTGTCTGTTCAAATAGTTGGCTATGTTGTTCCTGGGGCCCTGCAGGTGTATCGCTGATATGGAGCGAACATTGTTCTCTGCCCAGGTGAAGATGCGGGCTGCCAGGTCCTGAAGCTTTCCCCCTGGTGGTGTAGGAAAGACACTGTAGTTACGATGTTTGACCTGGCTTTCTTAAGTTGACCCTGTAGACTCGACCGGCTTCGTTTTAGTGTCTCCCAAACTGCTCGTAGCTCGCTGTAGTTTGAGGACTGTGAACTGATGCTTCCAGGCCATGTCATTGAAGGTACCTTCCAGATGGGCCCCCCATCCTTCCCTGCTGGCGTCTGTGACGATAGACCCGTATGGTGATGGGATCCGAGGCCCCCCCAGGCTGATGGATCCTGTGACTGGTTCACCACCATGGAGATGATTTTAGGGCTGGGGATGGTCGAGTCTATTTGCCCAGAGCGGTATGCCATCTGTCCGGACTTCCTTGCAGACTTCCTGTGTGAGCATGGTTCCACTTTACGCAGGATATGCCTGCTGTCAGGGTCTCTAGGACCTTTAATGTGGTCTTTTTTGGATATTCGATCTCGCCATAGCTGACGAACCCTGCTCCTGGGGTCTCTTTTCCTTCTTCCGGTAAAACGACATTCTTGTTTTGGGATCTAACGTGACTCCCAAGAATTTTTCCCGGGTATTGGGCTGCGTTGTTTAGGATCCAACCTAGGTTTCCGAGTGTGCCGATTACCCCAAGTTGTCTTCTTAGCACTGATGCTGAGAAAGTCGTACAGGTATGGCACGATGATTATGCTGCTTCTTAAGTGTGCTCTGATCTTGGCGACCTGCTTCGTAAACCCCGGGGTGCTGAAGCTAGGCCAAAAGGCAGAGCCTGAAACTAAAATGGTAGTATCTGCTTCCCATTTCTAGTGTGAACCGCAGGAACCTCTGAGGGTGAGAGTGTATGGGAACGTGATAGTATGCACACCTGGATCTATTGTGCATATTGTGGCGTTCTGATCTATCCGAGGAATGGTGGTTTTCGGGACTCCATTCGAAACTTTTTGTCGGATCCCTTGGTTTAGTGTTTCTAAATTTATAATTGTCCGACTCTCCCCCGGAGGCAGGGCCGGCGTTAGGGGCAGGCAGACCAGGCAGCTGCCTAGGGCCCCCACTCCTCCAGGGGCCCCCAGCCAGTGGCACATCACACAGCGGCTATGGGGCCTCTGTGAGACAGGGGGGCCCACCTGCCCCCAGCGCCGACTCCCGCCGCCACCGCATTGAAGGAGACAGTGATGGAGGAGAGACCGTCAGCTGACGCTCCCTCTCCCATCATTCCCCGCTCTGCCTCTGACACAGCGGGGGCGCGATGACGTCATCGCGCTCTCACTGTGAGCCAGACAGAGCAGGAGGAGACAGGAGCAGCCAGCAGCACAGGCACAGGGAGAAGGTGAGGAGTTTTTTTTTTGTAGTGTGAGTACTGGACTGTGGGGCCACTCTGGGGGGACTATATACCCAGCTCGGCTGTATCATACCATGCTGGGGGGGCTAAATACCATGCTGGGCTGTATTACACCATTCTGGGGGGCTATATACCATGCTGGGCTGTATTATACCATGCTCGGTTGTATCATACCATGCTGGGGGGGCTATATACCATGCTGGGCTGTATTATACCATGCTGGGCTGTATTACACTTTTCTGGGGGGCTATATACCATGCTGGGATGTATTATATCTTGCTGGGCTTTATTCTACCATTCTGGGGGGCTATATACCATGCTGGGCTGTATTATACCATTCTGGGGGGCTATATACCATGCTGGGCTGTATTATACCATTCTGGGGGGCTATATACCATGCTGGGATGTATTATACCATGCTGGGCTGTATTATACCATCCTGAGGGGGTTATATACCATGCTGGGCTGGATTATACCGTTCTGGGCTGTATTATACCATTTTGGGGGGCTATATACCATGCTGGGCTGTGTTATACCGTGCTGGGCTGTATTATACCATGCTGGGCTTTATTATACCATTCTGGGGGGGGCTATTTTCCATGCTGGGCTATATTATACCGTGCTGGACTGTATTACACCATTCAGGGGGGGCTATATACCATGCTGGGCTGTATTATACCATGCTGGGCTGTATTATACCATTCTGGGGGGCTATATACCATGCTGGGCTGTATTATACCGTGCTGGGCTGTATTATACCATTTTGGGGGGCTATATACCATGCTGGGCTGTATTATACTGTGCTGGGCTGTATTGTACCATTCTGGGGGGGCTATATACCATGCATGGGCTGTATTATACCATTCTGGGGGGCTATATACCATGCTGGGCTGTATTATACATGCTGGGCTGTATTATACCATGCTGAGTGGGCTATATACCATGCTGGGCTGTACTGTATTATACCATGCTGGGCTGTATTATACCATGCTGAGGGGACTATATACCATGCTGGGCTGTATTATACCATACTGGGCTGCATTATTCCATTCTGGGGGGCTATATACCATGCTGGGCTGTAGTATACCATGCTGGGCTGTATTATACCATTCTGTGGGGCTATATACCATGCTGGGCTGTATTATACCATTCTTGGGGGCTATATACCATGCTGGGCTGTGTTATACCATGCTGGGCTGTATTATACCATGCTGGGCTGTATTATACAGCCCAGCATGGTATACAGGCTGTATTATACCATGCTGACCTGTATTATATCATTCTGGGGGAGCTATATACCATGCTGGGCTGTATTATACCATGCTGGGGGGCTATATACCATGCTGGGCTGTATTATACCATACTGGGTTGTATTATTCCATTCTGGGGGGCTATATACCATGCTGGTGTCATAATCCAGGCTGGATTATGACAGATAAATGCACTAGTAACCTTTTTTTTCCTTCAAGCCTTTGGCTTTAAGGTAGTTTTGGCCCCGGTGGTCATTAAGGTCATTGCACTGTGGTGATTTCAGTTCTAGTTTTGCTCCCGGTGGCCATTAGGGTCATTGCACTCTGGTTAGTTTAGTTTAGTGCACGTGATGATGAAGCAGGTGTGATTGCTGGCTCTTACCTATAAGAGTGTCAGGTGGTTGCAATTACTGTTGGTGATATTGCTAATTTCCAACCAAGTCTGGTGGAGGAAGGAACAACTGAGAGGAGTTCCTTGCAGCTCAGGCAGAGCTCTGGTGTAGTAGCTTCAGGTGGAAGCTGAATTCTGGTGGTGGATTCTGTTGCTGGGAGCAAGAGCAACAGAGCAAAGCTAAGTGGTATTACACCTGTTTTGTAACTTTCCTTTTGTGTGTTTCAGTGCAGTGGTGGGATTAGTTTCTGCACTGTCCATTTCATTAGAAAGGGCTAGGTGCAGGGCGAGCTAGGGTTCTTAGGTTTCTGCTCGGCGACAGGTGCGGAGCCTGTATAGGGACTGTTAGGAGTGTAGAGACTTGCTCAGGGGAGTGCAGGAGATCTCCACGTCCCCGTTCCCTATCGCAGGGCCCTCCATTGTATCAGTTTCCCTTTATTATTTAAATTCGCCCTGCTGGAGGCGGTGTATCTAGTTACATGTGTAATTTTGAAATTCGCCTGCTGGAGGCGGTGTATCCGGCTGCACGTTATATTATTTAAATTCGCCCTACTGGAGGCGGTGTATCCAGGGTCACATGTGCCAGAGAAATTCACCCTGCTAGAGGCGGTGTGTCCAGTCACATGTTGACCATCACAGCTGGGCTATATTTTAACATTCTGGGGGGCTATATACCATGCTGGGCTGTATTATACCATTCTGGGGGGGGCTATATACCATACTGGGCTGTAGTAGACCATGCTGGGCTGTAGTAGACCATGCTGGGCTGTATTATACCATTCGAGGGGGGTTATATACCATGCTGGGCTGTATTATACAGCCCAGCATGGTATACAGCCTGTATACCATGGTGAGCTGTATTATACCATGGTGGGCTGTATTATACCATGGTGGGGTATATACCATGCTGTGCTGTACACCATGGTGGGCTGGGCTGTATACCATGTGGTGCTAGGGTATATACCATGTGGTGCTGGGCTATAAGCCATGTGGTGCTGGGCTATATACTATGCGGCTGTGTTATATACCATGGGGGTACATTTTACATTATATTCTATAGGGGGAGGCTGTGTTATATAATATGGGGGACTACATTATATTCTATGGGGAGGTGGGCTGTATTATATTCTATTTGGGGCTACATTATAGTCTATGGGGGGCTGTATTATATTTAATATATTCGATGGGGGCTGCATTATACTATATGAGGAGGGCTACATTGTATTTTATGGAGTGGCTACATTATACTATATAAGGGGCTGCATTATACTATATGGGGGGTGGGGCTGCATTATATTCTATGGGAGGTTACATTATATTCTGTGGAGTGGCTGCATTATACTCTGGGGTAGCTGCATTATTCTCTAAGTGGTGGCTGCATTATACTATAAGAAGGGGGCTGTATTATGTTCTATGGGGGTTACATTATATTGTATGGCGGGCTGCATTATACTCTGTGGGGTGGCTGCATTATGCTCTATTGGGTGGCTGCATTATACTATATGTGGGCTGCATTATACTGTATCGAAGACTATGGAGAATACATTATATGAAGAACTATGGGGTGCATTATGCTATGGGAAGTGAATTGTACTACATGAGTGACTATGGCAGTGCATTATACTATATGGAGAACTATGAAGAGTGTACTATACTATATGGAGGACTGAGCAGTGTATTTTAATATATGGAGGGCTATGAGGAGTGTATTATACTATATGGAGGGCTGAGGAGTGTATTATACTATATGGAGGACTATGGGGCAGATTATATTATATGGAGGGTTATAGGGTGTAAACTGTAGATGTGCTGCTGATAATATGATATTGTATGGTGATCTGTTGCGGATTAGTCTGCGGCTTTTTCTGCAAAGAATCAATATCTCTTGGCAGAAACCGCAGGGTAAAACACATGCATTTTTCCTGCAGATTCCTAGCATGTGTACAGCGGATTTGATGCAGGTTCTAGTGCAGTTTGGCAGTGCGGATGAGAGAGCGATTGATTGATTTGTATGTCCCGGAACGTACACTGCAGCTGCGGTTCCGCAAAAAAGAAGTATCATGCTGCGGAGAATAAACCGCAGCAAATCTGCGCAGAATTTTCTGCAGCATGTGCACTGCGGATTTGGTTTTCCATCGGTTTACATGGTACTGTAAACCGCATGGAAACTGCTGCGGATCCGCAGGACCAAATCCGCTGCGGATCTGCAGCAGAAACCGCAACATGTGCACATACCCTTAATGATCCATTAGTGATCATACTGTTCCCATCATTCTTTCTCAGATGGTGGAAAGAGACTGGGAAACAAGTGTTGAATGACTTCTTCAATTTTGTCGATCACACTCGTTTTGCGGCCTGAACTCAGCGCATATAAATACAATCGAAATGCTTCTGTGATGTGCATTCGGGGCCCCATTTTAAACTTTGCCTAGGGCCCCACTTTGCCTAAAACCGGCGCCCTGCCTGGAGGTGTTTTTTTTTTCTTTTTTGTAGAGAGTTGAATAGTGGCCCTGACCTCTCTCTGTTCATAGAACCGGGACCATTACTTCTGATCTTAGTAGATCCTTTACGTCTGCCCATATAGGGTCTATAAGGGTTTTGGGCAAGGATTTGTAACTAGAAACCGTGCTGGGGGGTTTATAAATTTGAGGGTATAGCACTGGGAACCTGTATTCAGGATCCGATGGTTCTGGGGGATGAGCCCCCTGCTCCGAGAAGTGGTTAGAGGCAACCTCCAACCAGTATGGTGTCACTGCCTTTTGCAGGAACTTTGTCCGGAGCGAGAAGGGGGATCCTACTCTTCCCCCCTTCTGGTGCTCCCAGCGAGCCAATTTCCCCTCTTTCTATAATCCTGCCTTTGGAAAGGGCGGACCTCTGACGGGAAACCTTTCCACGGGACTGTTTTTAATGTCGGTGGCATTCTCCAGTGTTGTATCTAAGACCGGTCCGACTACCTTCCTGTCTGAGAAGGTATGGCACCTAACTTATTTTTCGACTGGTAAACCCCTGACCAGATTTTCATCCATAAGGCTTGGTGAGCCATCTTGGGTAAAGAATTATTCCTGGCCGCAAAACACACCGATTCGGATGAAGCGTCCAACAGGAATCTAGCTGCAACTCTCACAGGGAAGGTCCTCTAAGAAATCACTTCTAGGAGTTTTCCCTGCAACTTGGTGCTCTACCTGGTCGATCCTAGATACGTGGATCTGGCGACCGATGTGCCCTATTTGCCGCCGCCGCCGACCCAAGCCCTCTTTAGGAGCCTGTCGACCTCTTGTCCCTGGGTCTTTTGGGACTAGAGGATTCTTCAAAGGGAATTGAAGTGTTCCTTGACACCCTGCCTTGGGGTGTCGATCCTAGGAATTCCATCCCAAGTGTTAACGTGGTTGACGGAAGGCGAGCCTGAAGTCTCAAGGGACCATGAACCGCTTCTCAGCATCCTCCCATTCCTCTAGAATGATTTATACTTGTCCGATGACCAACCAGACTCTCATCATGGCCGCTTAATGGCTGACACCTGTCTAGCGCAGTCCGCTCAGCCTAACACCTCTTAGTGTGGGGTGGATGACTGAGAAGGTAGCAGTCCTGGGACGGAGGTGTGGATCTCTTTTCTGACCCCTGTGCATCTCACCAAAGAGGCCTATTCGCCCCTGACGTGTATGACCCATGTGATCTGCGATTGCGGACTTGTCCGCACGTGGGATAGGTGTATTAGGCGTCGAGTTTCCCCCACTGCACAGGGGGAATCTCGACCCTGTCCTCTGCGGTCTTCCATTCCATTGCAGCCCCAGAGAATGCTACTCAGCAGAGACACCGCAAAATGCATGACCCGTGACTGCGGGCTGGTCCGGGTCCTGGCCCAGGCTCAAGCTGCTTAGCGGCTGCCACCTGACGAATGCATTGACGCTCAGGCTAGAATGACTGGTGGCTAGGCATCCTGACAAATGCAGTCATGCTGGCACAGACGGGCATTTTATTAGATCTGCCTGGTTTCTGTCATGGTTTGAACAGGGTTCTTGCCCTGCACTCACAGGGTTAAGTGTTCGTGGCCTCTTTCTGGATCTGGGAGGGGTATTTATACTCACTCTTTACCAGGGTTCTTTGTCAGCTATACTGTTGTTCTGGTGTGTCTGACCCCCCGCTGTGCATGTATTCTGCGCTGCTTGTTTGCTTCCCGTGTATGACCCGGTCCGTTCCCTCACTCTGTACTCTGTTTCTCGTTTCGGCACTATTGTCTTTTCCGGTTCTGACCTCCTGGCTTGCCTATCGTTACTCCGTTACAGTTTGTCCCTATTGTACCGTCTATTGCCCGTTCTGGTTTTCTGATCTATTGCTATGTCCTGACTATCCATTCTGTCTAACCCTTTCGTACTGTATTGCTATCTCGTGCTTTGACCCGGCTTGATCTGGTTTCTGTCTCTGTCTATGCCCCTTGGTTACACTGTCCAGTAGTTACTTTTCTAGGAGTTTCCCTGCAGCTCCTGGCTCTGTGGTGCTGAGGCCACGCCCCCAGCAGTCACATGCTTCAGGTCCTGTGAGCTTGGACCATGCATTGTCACCACTGAGACCCCGCTCCGCAGGTATCTTTGTGCACAGTCTTTGTACTCAGGACACGCGCACTGGCTCAGTGAGCAAGTGCAGTGCGGTGTTCCTGACAGTTTCCTGGAGGTTGATGCTGCAGGAGTCGGTGCTGTCTTTTGCTATCATAAAGCACAGGAGCTTTTTGGTTAAAGCTCCTGTCTTTCTTAAGTCATGTCCATCATGCCCACAACTTACAGACATTGGTGGTTCAGGGTGATTGCTGGAGGTGTCCCGTCTGGCCGCCCACCCCGCTTCCTACATTGCCTTGAGTGGATCAATCCTCACGCCGTCTGCCGCTCCAGCTGCATCGCTCCGTTCCCACGCTGGGAAGCCACTGGAAGCTGTCATCTGGCGCCCGGAAGTGATGCGGCCCTGGGGATGATGCGACATGTGACGGTGGGAGCCGAGAGCCCCGCTGAGGGGAAGTGGCTAAGAGTCCCAGAGCAACGCTCCACGGGACGCCTGGCGGAGAACCCCCCTTAGGGGGGTGCCGCCCCGGGCAATCTGAAGGGAGGATTAGGTGTTTGGACCCTGATCCCCCTGGCCCTCCGGTAAGCTTCTTCTGCTGGATGCCGCGGCTCTCTTCCTCTGCGGCGCTCTCGTGCCTGTCCTTATAGGGACAGGAAAAACACTGGAGTGTGAGAGTGGGAGGGGACTTTTAACCTCTCGTGCATTTCCTGTCCCCATAAGGATGAAGGAGGGACAACCCCATGGTGCTGTCAGGATAGGACATCCATATTTTTCATATGTGAAAGACCATTTTTAATTAGTGTGCTAGATCAGATTTTCATCAGTGTTTGTTCACTGCGTCTGTTTTCACGTTTCATCATTAGTTCTCCTGTTTGGTCTTTAGAAAAATTGCAAACCTACTCCTATCCACTACCATGTTAAAAATGACAGGACACTAGAGTTGAGCGATACCAGCCGATACTTGAAAATATCGGATCGGAATGAATCGGCCGATCTTAAAAAAAAGTATCGGTATCGCCGATTCCGATACCGGGAACCAATGCAAGTCAATGGGGCCAAAATATCGGAATTAAAAAAAACCCTTTCTTTCCTTGTAGGTTAATTCTACATGAAGAAAAACAACTAAGAATAATGTAGAATGTATTGTGGGAGGTGGAGGAGACATTAAAGCCATAGATGTTTAGCCCAATCCAATGGAATAGCAGGAATTAACCTTTTTTTTTAAAGATGTTAGGAGTTACAAAGATATTGACTATGTTAGCCTCATTTATATTTTGCCAGACATGTATGTCTTCTTCTTCTTTCTTCTTTCTTCTTCTTTCTTATTCTTCTTCCTTTTTTTACCTTCTTCTTCTTCTTCTTATTCCTTTTTTTACATTCTTCTTCTTCTTCTTCTTCCTTTTTTTACATTCTTCTACTTCCTTTTTTTACATTCTTCTTCTTCCTTTTTTTACATTCTTCTTCTTATTCCTTTTTTTACATTCTTCTTCTTCTTCCTTTTTTAAATTCTTCTACTTCCTTTTTTTACATTCTTCTTCTTCTTCTTCCTTTTCTTACATTCTTCATATTCTTCTTATTCAACAATTATTATTCTACATATTCATAGAATCATAGAATCATAGAATCATAGAATCGTAGAGTTGGAAGGGACCTCCTGGGCCATCTGGTCCAACCCCCTGCTCAAAGCAGGATTCGCTAAATCATCCCAGTCAGATGTCTGTCCAGCCTCTGTTTGAAGACTTCCATTGAAGGAGAACTCACCACTTCTCGTGGCAGCCTGTTCCACTCATTGATCACTCTAACTGTCAAAAAGTTTTTTCTAATATCTAATCTGTGTCTCCTCCCATTCAGTTTCATCCCATTGCTTCTAGTCTTTCCTTGTGCAAATGAGAATAAAGTTGATCCTTCTACAATGTGACAGCCCTTTAGATATTTGTAGACAGCTATTAAGTCTCCTCTCAGTCTTCTCTTTTGCAAACTAAACATTCCCAAATCCTGCAACCTTTCCTCATAAGACAGGGTTTGCAGACCGGTCACCATTCTGGTCGCTCTTTTCTGAACTTGCTCCAGTTTGTTGATGTCTTTTTTAAAATGTGGTGCCCAAAACTGGACACAATATTCCAGATGAGGTCTGACCAAAGAGGAGTAGAGGGAAATAATGACTTCACGTGATCTAGACTGTATGCTTCTGTTAATACATCCTAGAATTGCATTTGCCTTTTTTGCTGCTGCATCACACTGTTGACTCATATTCAGTCTGTGATCTATTAGTATACCCAAGTCTTTTTCACATGTGCTGTCACTTAGCCCTATTCCTCCCATTCTATATATGTTTTTTCCATTTTTATTGCCCAGATGTAGTACTTTGCATTTCTCCCTGTTAAAAACCATTCTGTTAGTTGCTGCCCACTTCTCCAGCTTATTTAAATCTTTTTGAATCCTCTCTCTCTCTTCTCTAGTATTAGCTATCCCTCCTAGCTTTGTGTCATCAGCAAATTTAATCAGTTTACCCTCAATTCCTTCATCTAAATCGTTGATAAAGATGTTGAACAATACAGGGCCCAGGACAGAGCCCTGTGGTACCCCACTTGAGACATTCTTCCAACTGGATGTGCAGCCATTTACGACCACTCTTTGGGTCCGATCACTAAGCCAGTTATGAATCCACCTAACAGTTGCCTTGTCCATTCCATACTTAATCATTTTTTCAATAAGGATTGTATGAGAGACTTTGTCAAATGCTTTGCTGAAGTCAAGATATACTATATCTACAGCATTTCCTTGATCCACCCAATCAGTGATACCGTCATAGAAGGAAATTAAGTTAGTCTGACATGACTTATTAGTTACAAACCCATGCTGACTCTGTTTAATCACTTCATTCTTATCCAGGTATTGACATACATGTTGTTTAATAATTTGTTCAAAGATCTTTCCTGGTATAGAAGTCAGACTCACCGGCCTATATTCAACTTCTTCATCTTCTTCCTATTCTTCTTCATCATATTCTTGTTTGTGTCAGGCATTCCTGTAGTTGTTATCTAGAAAAGTTAGAAGTTTACACCTTCCGTTCTGCCTGTCACAAAAGATTTACAACAGGATTTGTCCGCGTTCAGTTTGGCCTGCAGCAGCAGGCCTTTTCCAGGGGCACCACGAGGAGGAACGGACTCACCCCCATACACTGCTTAGTCTTCTTCTGCTTATAAATAAGATAATATCATTTGCTCAGAGTATTAGTCTTATGCTTAATGTTCTTCTGCTTTGTTTTTTTTATGCTTCTTTGTCTTCTCTCTCTTGTTGTTCTGCATCTTGGTGGTTGTCTTCCTGTTCTTTGTCCTCTTGAACCAGCTGACGGTACTGGCACCCGGAGGGGCAGCAGAAGGAACAAGAGCCAATGGCACTACCGAGGACCAGCTGACGGTGCTGGAACCCGATTACTAAGCAGGAGGTACCTATTCCCATAATGGGAATGTGGACAGAGCAGGCGACATTGCCGGACACACATCAGGGGATTAACTGACCGGACTGAACACCTGTAACACAGGAACAAGTGTGGATCGTGCAGACGCCACTTCGGAGCTGTAACTGGCAGGGTTGGAGGACAGGGGAAATACGAGAGACAGTGGAGCCACAGGCCTAATTGGAGCACGGTTAAAAATCAGTAGTGGTACGACTGTGTAGGCAGCAGGAGACTTTGCCATCTACACAGCAGGGGATCAGCTGACGTTACTGAACCCCACTGAGACACGGGAGCAAGTGTCTCTTTCCGTGTGGACGGCACTTCCGAACTACAACTGGCTGTGTTGAAGCCCAGGAAATAGGAGGGTGTAGGCAGAGGCCTAATGTATTTTGAATGAGGTGACAGCAGGAGAGACTGCCATCCACACAGCAGGGGATCAGCTGACATTACTGAACCCCACTGAGACACGGGAGCAAGTGTCTCTTTCCGTGTGGACGGCACTTCCGAACTACAACTGGCTGTGTTGAAGCCCAGGAAATAGGAGGGTGTAGGCAGAGGCCTACTGTATTTTGAATGAGGTGACAGCAGGAGAGACTGCCATCCACAAAGCAGGGGATCAGCTGACGTTACTGAACCCCACTGAGACACGGGAGCAAGTATCTCTTTCCGTGTGGACGGCACTTCCGAACTACAACTGGCTGTGTTGAAGCCCAGGAAATAGGAGGGTGTAGGCAGAGGCCTACTGTATTTTGAATGAGGTGACAGCAGGAGAGACTGCCATCCACACAGCAGGGGATCAGCTGACGTTACTGAACCCCACTGAGACACGGGAGCAAGTGTCTCTTTCCGTGTGGACGGCACTTCCGAACTACAACTGGCTGTGTTGAAGCCCAGGAAATAGGAGGGTGTAGGCAGAGGCCTACTGTATTTTGAATGAGGTGACTGCAGGAGAGACTGCCATCCACAAAGCAGGGGATCAGCTGACGTTACTGAACCCCACTGAGACACGGGAGCAAGTATCTCTTTCCGTGTGGACGGCACTTCCGAACTACAACTGGCTGTGTTGAAGCCCAGGAAATAGGAGGGTGTAGGCAGAGGCCTACTGTATTTTGAATGAGGTGACAGCAGGAGAGACTGCCATCCACACAGCAGGGGATCAGCTGACATTACTGAACCCCACTGAGACACGGGAGCAATTGTCTCTTTCCGTGTGGACGGCACTTCCGAACTACAACTGGCTGTGTTGAAGCCCAGGAAATAGGAGGGTGTAGGCAGAGGCCTACTGTATTTTGAATGAGGTGACAGCAGGAGAGACTGCCATCCACACAGCAGGGGATCAGCTGACATTACTGAACCCCACTGAGACACGGAGCAAGTGTCTCTTTCCGTGTGGACCGCACTTCCGAACTACAACTGGCTGTGTTGAAGCCCAGGAAATAGGAGGGTGTAGACAGAGGCCTACTGTATTTTGAATGAGGTGACAGCAGGAGAGACTGCCATCCACATAGCAGGGGATCAGCTGACGTTACTGAACCCCACTGAGACACGGGAGCAAGTGTCTCTTTCCGTGTGGACGGCACTTCCGAACTACAACTGGCTGTGTTGAAGCCCAGGAAATAGGAGGGTGTAGGCAGAGGCCTACTGTATTTTGAATGAGGTGACAGCAGGAGAGACTGCCATCCACAAAGCAGGGGATCAGCTGACGTTACTGAACCCCACTGAGACACGGGAGCAAGTATCTCTTTCCGTGTGGACGGCACTTCCGAACTACAACTGGCTGTGTTGAAGCCCAGGAAATAGGAGGGTGTAGGCAGAGGCCTAATGTATTTTGAATGAGGTGACAGCAGGAGAGACTGCCATCCACACAGCAGGGGATCAGCTGACATTACTGAACCCCACTGAGACACGGGAGCAAGTGTCTCTTTCCGTGTGGACGGCACTTCCGAACTACAACTGGCTGTGTTGAAGCCCAGGAAATAGGAGGGTGTAGGCAGAGGCCTAATGTATTTTGAATGAGGTGACAGCAGGAGAGACTGCCATCCACACAGCAGGGGATCAGCTGACATTACTGAACCCCACTGAGACACGGGAGCAAGTGTCTCTTTCCGTGTGGACGGCACTTCCGAACTACAACTGGCTGTGTTGAAGCCCAGGAAATAGGAGGGTGTAGGCAGAGGCCTACTGTATTTTGAATGAGGTGACAGCAGGAGAGACTGCCATCCACATAGCAGGGGATCAGCTGACGTTACTGAACCCCACTGAGACACGGGAGCAAGTGTCTCTTTCCGTGTGGACGGCACTTCCGAACTACAACTGGCTGTGTTGAAGCCCAGGAAATAGGAGGGTGTAGGCAGAGGCCTACTGTATTTTGAATGAGGTGACAGCAGGAGAGACTGCCATCCACAAAGCAGGGGATCAGCTGACGTTACTGAACCCCACTGAGACACGGGAGCAAGTATCTCTTTCCGTGTGGACGGCACTTCCGAACTACAACTGGCTGTGTTGAAGCCCAGGAAATAGGAGGGTGTAGGCAGAGGCCTACTGTATTTTGAATGAGGTGACAGCAGGAGAGACTGCCATCCACACAGCAGGGGATCAGCTGACATTACTGAACCCCACTGAGACACGGAGCAAGTGTCTCTTTCCATGTGGACGGCACTTCCGAACTACATCTGGCTGTGTTGAAGCCCAGGAAATAGGAGGGTGTAGGCAGAGGCCTACTGTATTTTGAATGAGGTGACAGCAGGAGAGACTGCCATCCACATAGCAGGGGATCAGCTGACATTACTGAACCCCACTGAGACACGGGAGCAAGTGTCTCTTTCCGTGTGGACGGCACTTCCGAACTACAACTGGCTGTGTTGAAGCCCAGGAAATAGGAGGGTGTAGGCAGAGGCCTACTGTATTTTGAATGAGGTGACAGCAGGAGAGACTGCCATCCACAAAGCAGGGGATCAGCTGACGTTACTGAACCCCACTGAGACACGGGAGCAAGTATCTCTTTCCGTGTGGACGGCACTTCCGAACTACAACTGGCTGTGTTGAAGCCCAGGAAATAGGAGGGTGTAGGCAGAGGCCTAATGTATTTTGAATGAGGTGACAGCAGGAGAGACTGCCATCCACACAGCAGGGGATCAGCTGACATTACTGAACCCCACTGAGACACGGGAGCAAGTGTCTCTTTCCGTGTGGACGGCACTTCCGAACTACAACTGGCTGTGTTGAAGCCCAGGAAATAGGAGGGTGTAGGCAGAGGCCTAATGTATTTTGAATGAGGTGACAGCAGGAGAGACTGCCATCCACACAGCAGGGGATCAGCTGACATTACTGAACCCCACTGAGACACGGGAGCAAGTGTCTCTTTCCGTGTGGACGGCACTTCCGAACTACAACTGGCTGTGTTGAAGCCCAGGAAATAGGAGGGTGTAGGCAGAGGCCTACTGTATTTTGAATGAGGTGACAGCAGGAGAGACTGCCATCCACATAGCAGGGGATCAGCTGACGTTACTGAACCCCACTGAGACACGGGAGCAAGTGTCTCTTTCCGTGTGGACGGCACTTCCGAACTACAACTGGCTGTGTTGAAGCCCAGGAAATAGGAGGGTGTAGGCAGAGGCCTACTGTATTTTGAATGAGGTGACAGCAGGAGAGACTGCCATCCACAAAGCAGGGGATCAGCTGACGTTACTGAACCCCACTGAGACACGGGAGCAAGTATCTCTTTCCGTGTGGACGGCACTTCCGAACTACAACTGGCTGTGTTGAAGTCCAGGAAATAGGAGGGTGTAGGCAGAGGCCTAATGTATTTTGAATGAGGTGACAGCAGGAGAGACTGCCATCCACACAGCATGGGATCAGCTGACATTACTGAACCCCACTGAGACACGGGAGAAAGTGTCTCTTTCCGTGTGGACGGCACTTCCGAACTACAACTGGCTGTGTTGAAGCCCAGGAAATAGGAGGGTGTAGGCAGAGGCCTACTGTATTTTGAATGAGGTGACAGCAGGAGAGACTGCCATCCACACAGCAGGGGATCAGCTGACATTACTGAACCCCACTGAGACACGGGAGCAAGTGTCTCTTTCCGTGTGGACGGCACTTCCGAACTACAACTGGCTGTGTTGAAGCCCAGGAAATAGGAGGGTGTAGGCAGAGGCCTACTGTATTTTGAATGAGGTGACAGCAGGAGAGACTGCCATCCACACAGCAGGGGATCAGCTGACATTACTGAACCCCACTGAGACACGGGAGCAAGTGTCTCTTTCCGTGTGGATGGCACTTCCGAACTACAACTGGCTGTGTTGAAGCCCAGGAAATAGGAGGGTGTAGGCAGAGGCCTACTGTATTTTGAATGAGGTGACAGCAGGAGAGACTGCCATCCACATAGCAGGGGATCAGCTGACATTACTGAACCCCACTGAGACACGGGAGCAAGTGTCTCTTTCCGTGTGGACGGCACTTCCGAACTACAACTGGCTGAGTTGAAGCACAGGAAATAGGAGGGTGTAGGCAGAGGCCTACTGTCTTTGGAATGCGGAGACAGCAGGAGAGACTGCCATCTCCACAGCAGGGGATCAGCTGGCAATGATGAACCCCACTAACACTTGAACGAATGTGTTTGGCTCTGTGGAGACGACACTTCTGAACACCAACTGACGCTGTTGGAGCCCAGGATTAGGCGAGGAGCAGGCTGGGGCCTACTGGATTTTGGCAGGTGAAGGCAGCAGGAGACTTGCCATCTCCACAGCAGGGGAACAGCTGGCAGTGCTGAACCCCACTAACACTCTAACGAATGTGTTTGGCTCTGTGGAGACGACACTTCTGAACACCAACTGACGCTGTTGGAGCCCAGGATTAGGCGAGGAGCAGGCTGGGGCCTACTGGATTTTGGCAGGTGAAGGCAGCAGGAGACTTGCCATCTCCACAGCAGGGGAACAGCTGGCAGTGCTGAACCCCACTAACACTCTAACGAATGTGTTTGGCTCTGTGGAGACGACACTTCTGAACACCAACTGACGCTGTTGGAGCCCAGGATTAGGCGAGGAGCAGGCTGGGGCCTACTGGATTTTGGCAGGTGAAGGCAGCAGTAGACTTGCCATCTCCACAGCAGGGGAACAGCTGGCAGTGCTGAAACCCACTAACACTCTAACGAATGTGTTTGGCTCTGTGGAGACGACACTTCTGAACACTTGGAGCCCAGGATTAGGCGAGGAGCAGGCTGGGGCCTACTGGATTTTGGCAGGTGAAGGCAGCAGGAGACTTGCCATCTCCACAGCAGGGGAACAGCTGGCAGTGCTGAACCCCACTAACACTCTAACGAATGTGTTTGGCTCAGTGGAGACGACACTTCTGAACACCAACTGACGCTGTTGGAGCCCAGGATTAGGCGAGGAGCAGGCTGGGGCCTACTGGATTTTGGCAGGTGAAGGCAGCAGTAGACTTGCCATCTCCACAGCAGGGGAACAGCTGGCAGTGCTGAAACCCACTAACACTCTAACGAATGTGTTTGGCTCTGTGGAGACGACACTTCTGAACACTTGGAGCCCAGGATTAGGCGAGGAGCAGGCTGGGGCCTACTGGATTTTGGCAGGTGAAGGCAGCAGGAGACTTGCCATCTCCACAGCAGGGGAACAGCTGGCAGTGCTGAACCCCACTAACACTCTAACGAATGTGTTTGGCTCTGTGGAGACGACACTTCTGAACACCAACTGACGCTGTTGGAGCCCAGGATTAGGCGAGGAGCAGGCTGGGGCCTACTGGATTTTGGCAGGTGAAGGCAGCAGTAGACTTGCCATCTCCACAGCAGGGGAACAGCTGGCAGTGCTGAAACCCACTAACACTCTAACGAATGTGTTTGGCTCTGTGGAGACGACACTTCTGAACACCAACTGACGCTGTTGGAGCCCAGGATTAGGCGAGGAGCAGGCTGGGGCCTACTGGATTTTGGCAGGTGAAGGCAGCAGGAGACTTGCCATCTCCACAGCAGGGGAACAGCTGGCAGTGCTGAACCCCACTAACACTCTAACGAATGTGTTTGGCTCTGTGGAGACGACACTTCTGAACACCAACTGACGCTGTTGGAGCCCAGGATTAGGCGAGGAGCAGGCTGGGGCCTACTGGATTTTGGCAGGTGAAGGCAGCAGGAGACTTGCCATCTCCACAGCAGGGGAACAGCTGGCAGTGCTGAACCCCACTAACACTCTAACGAATGTGTTTGGCTCTGTGGAGACGACACTTCTGAACACCAACTGACGCTGTTGGAGCCCAGGATTACGCATGCCGCATGCAGAGGCCAATGGGCAGCGGTTTTTATGGAGGTTGTGGACTACTACTGATTCTAACCATGCTCCACTTAGGCCTCTGGCTCCACTGTCTCTACTATTTACCCTGGCCTCCAACCCCGCCAGCTACATCTCTGAAGTGGCGTCAGCACAATCTACACTTGTTCCTGTGTTACTGGTGCTCAGTCCCGTCAGTTGATCCCCTGATGTTTGTCCGGCAAGTTCGCCAGCTCTGTCCTCATTCCCACTACTGGTTATGGGAATGTGGACAGAGCAGGAGACCTTGCCGGACACACATCAGGGGATAAACTGATGGGACAGAACCACAGGAACACAGGAACAAGTGTAGATTGTGCTGACGCCACTTCAGAGATGTAGATGGCGGGGTTGGAGGTCAGGGGAAATAGTAGAGACAGTGGAGCCAGAGACCTAAGTTGGGCACGGTTAAAAATCAGTAGTGGTTTGAATGTTGATGGAGCTGGTGACTTTGCCGTCCACACAGCAGGGGATCAGCTGGCATTACTGAACCCCACTAACACAGGAGCTAGTGTGTTTATCTGTGCAGACGACACATCTGAGCGACAACTGGCTGTGTTGAAGCAAAGGGATTATAGTTCAGGTGGTAGAAAAATGAACACACCAGCAGACCTGGATACAGTTGCCAACCACAAATTTAGTCTGTAAGAGGAATGGCAAAGTCTTTGGAGATCCAGGCCTTGTTCATTTTCAGAAAAGTCAGCCGGTCAACATTATCGGAAGATAGTCGCGTGCGACGGTCTGTTAGTACACCACCTGCGGCACTAAAGACACGTTCCGATAATACACTGGCAGCAGGGCAAGCCAGCACCTCCAATGCATACTGGCTAAGCTCTGGCCATGTATCCAGCTTAGAGACCCAAAACTTGAAGGGGGAAGAGCCATCTGGGAGTACAGCGACAGGGCAAGACATGTAGTCTGACACCATCTGACGGAAGCGTTGCCTCCTGCTGACTCGAGGCGTCACTGATGGTGTAGACAATTGTGGTGGACACACAAAACTTTGCCACATTTGGGCCATAGTGGTCTTGCCTTGTGCTGCGGCGCTGCCTCTGCTCCCTCTTTGTGCAGAGTTTCCTCCACTGCCTCGACGCACAGAGCTGCTTTGTAAAGCACTAGCAACAATGCTGTCGGGTGGAATGGAAAACATTATGGACTGCACCAGTGACTCTTCGTACTCCCGCATTTTACGCTCCCGGTTCAACGTTGGTATGAGCCTTTGTACGCTGTCCCGGTAGCGAGGATCTAGGAGGGTGTACACCCAATAATCAGCCGAGACGAGAATGTGGGCGATGCGGCGGTCGTTTCTCAGGCACTGCAGCATGAAATCAACCATGTGCTGCAGACTCCCAACTGCCAAAGAACCGCTGTCCCCTGTTTGAGGCGTGACCTCGGCCTGCTCTGCATCACCCCACCCTCGCTGTACATACTGAGTAGAGGTTTGTGTACCTCCCTCCTCTGGAGAGATGTCTTCCTCCTCCATCGACTCCTCCTCATCCTCCTCACAAAGTGTCCCCTGCCTAGGCCTTTGTGAGGAAACATGTAGCGCAGACTGTCCAGAAGCAGATGGCATTTGGGACTCCTCATCCTCCACCTCTTCTGAAACCTCATCCCTTAGTGCTTGCAGTGTTTGTTGAAGCAGGCAGATAAGGGGGACAGTCATGCTGACTAGTGCATCATCTGCACTCGCCATCCGCGTGGATTCATCGAAGGCATGCAAAACGAGGCAGATGTCCTTCATAGAGGCCCACTCAATGGTGCTGAAGTGTGAACGGCGCACAGTGCGACTTGTTTGCGCCTGATGCAGCTGGTACTCCATGACTGCTGCCTGCTGCTCACACAACCGCTCCAACATATGTAACGTTGAATTCCACCGGGTGGGTAGGTCACATATGATGCGATGTTCCGGAAGGCCAAATCGTCGCTGCAGAGCAGCGAGGCGCGATCTTGCCGTGCTGGAACGTCGCAAGTGAGCGCACTCTATGCGGACCTTGTGCAACAGTGCAGCAAGATCCGGATAGTCCCTCAGAAAGCTCTGCACGACCAAGTTAAGAACATGTGCCAGACATGGGATGTGTGTGAGGTTGCCTAGGCCAAGAGCTGCCACCAGATTTCGGCCATTGTCACACACTACCAAGCCCGGCTGGAGATTCGCTGGCCCAAACCACACATCGCTCTCCAGCTTGATAGCATTCCAGAGCTCCTGCGCTGTGTGGCTTTGATTCCCCAAAGAAATTAATTTGAGTACAGCCTGTTGACGTTTGGCCATGGCTGTGCTCATATCGGTCATAACAGGCTCCTGCTCTGCTGTTTCTGAGGAACTTGAGTAGGAGGAGGAGTCTATGTGTACAGACTGGAGTCCTGCAATCCGTGGCGTTGGAAGAACACGTACAGCGCCACTCTCCAGATCCATACCCGGCTCCACAACATTGACCCAGTGGGCAGTGAGGGAAAGGTATCGTCCCTGTCCATGGTTACTGGTCCACGCATCGGTGGTCAGGTGGACCTTGCTACTAACGGCGTTTAGTAGCGCATGTTTTATTTTGCCCTCAACATGTTTCTGCAGGGCAGGGACGGCTCGCCTGCTGAAATAAAAGCGGCTGGGCACGTTGTATTGGGGGACTGCCAATGCCATTAAGTCCCGGAAGGTGTCAGTGTCCACCAGCCTGAATGACAGCATTTCAACTGCCAGAAGTTTGGCAATGCCAGCATTCAGAGACTGTGCTCGGGGATGGTTTGCCGAGTAAGGGCGCCTTTTATCCCATGCCTGTGCTACCGATGGCTGTGATGGATGGGAACGTGCTGCTATGGGTGTAATCTGACAGGGTCTCCGGACAACAGTGGCAGAGGTTCTTCCTTGGCGATCCTGTGAGGAAGCCGAACCAGCAGTGTGTGAGCTGGAGGAAGAGGGCCCAACACGAACTGAAGAGGTGGTAGGTGGTGCTGTACGTTGGCCTACGTCTTCAGGGTGTCTCTGCAACTCCAACTCGTGCTTGGTGCGCACATGTTTCCACATATTTGTGGTATTGAGGTTGCTGACATTTCTCCCTCTTTTGACTCTCTGATGACACAGCTTGCATTTGACAAAGCAAATGTCATCTGCAACTGTGTCAAAAAAGGACCACGCACTGCAACTCTTGTGAGCGCCCGGTTTGCCTTTGGAAGGAGGAATGCTCCTAACGGGTGCCGAAGTGGAGGGTACAGGCAACCAAGTCTTCCCCCTCCCTCTGCCTCCTGTTTTGGCCGGTAGGGGAATCTCTTCCTCCGAGCTGCTCCCACCACCTTCCTGTTGCTCACGCCATGATGGGTCAAGGACCTCATCATCTTCCCTCCCCTCTTCAAACAGCTGCTTCTCCGGTTTTGTCTCGCCAGCACCGTACGCACCAGAAAGTGGCAACTGAGTCTCGTCATCATCTGATGCGTACTGAGGTGTGCTGACCATAGGCACTGGCCCACTCGCCTCTTCAGATTCAGAGGGACAAAGAAGTTGCGCATCACTGCATACTCCCTCTTCTTCACATTCAGGAATGCTGCTTGGCTGGCCCCCTCTTTCCAAGCCAACAGATTCCGAGAACAGAAGTAGAGACTGTGATGGCTCCTGTCCATGTCTCTCTCTGACTGCCTGGGCACTTTGGCAGGTGGTGAAGAGACAGATGGTTGCTCTTCGGTGCTCTGACCCTGAGAGGATGCGGAAGTAATTGAAGTCGATGCGTTAGCTGCCATCCATCCGACAACGGCTTCAATTTGTTCCTCCCGCAGCAGTGGGGTACGTTGAGGTCCTACAAAGCTGCGCATAAAGGACTGTTGCCTGCTAAAACTGGGGGATGCTGATCCACTGGTGCCCGCAGCAGGCCCAGAATCCCCACGTCCTCTACCTGTAGAATCCCCACGTCCTCTCCCTGCAGAATCCCCACGTCCTCTCCCTGCTGAAACTCCACGCCCACGCCCACGCGACTTACTCCCTGCCTTCTTCATCTTGCAAGACTGCTTAAGATAGGCAAAAAAGTGCAAAGGGGGGCCTTAGTGTGCTTATTCCTGAACAGCTGGTTACAGGTACAAGAAACACTAATTTTATGAAGTGTGTGTGTGTGGACTAGACTTTAATAGGAGCTGATGTGGCCTACACAAGTTCCAAATGTAGTGTTTGGTGAACTTTTTTTGTGGTTTCTTTGTTGGAAACAAACTCAAAGTATGTGAACAAAGAATTGAAACTGATAGTATCACCAACTTTTTGGAGCTATTACAATGCAGGCAGGTAACCTACAATGCAAAAGATGAGGCTCCAAAAAAATTGGGTAATACTAATCTGGCTGCGCCGGCAGGGCACAAGCCAGAAAAAAAGGCTCCTCTATCTACTCCTATATAGTGTTTGCAACCAACCAATGTTGATGGATACGGATGGATGCACACTAATAGGAGAAGAAAAAATGAGCTGCACTCAAAGACAAATATGTGTGAGGCAGTGACGCACGTTGAGCGTCCTACAACCAGACGTAGCTGCAGGACACTCTACTTAGCGTGAGCTGCACTCACACACAGTCAGAGGCCTCTCAGACAGCCGTCAACAGTGCAGCTAAGTGGGCACTGGCACTGACAGGCTGCAGAAAGGCTCCGCTGTGTACTCCTATATAGTGTTTGCAACCAACCAATGTTGATGGAGACGGATGGATGCACACTAATAGAAGAAAAAATGAGCTGCACTCAAATAAAAATATGTGTGAGGCACTGACGCACGCTGAGCGTCCTACAGCCAGACGTAGCTGCAGGACACACTACTCAGCGTGAGCTGCACTCACACACAGTCAGAGACCTCTCAGACAGCCGTGAACAGTGCAGCAAAGTGGACACTAGCACTGAAAGGCTGCAGAAAGGCTCCGCTGTCTACTACTAGTGTTTGCAACCAACGTATATGGATATGGATGGAAGCACACTAGATTGAAATTATGTAAAAAATGCAGCTCAAAAAATAAAAGATGTATGAGGCAGCAGTGATCACACTGGGTGGCCTACAGCCTGACGTGGCTGCAGGACCCACTCCACAGCGTGAGCTGCACTCACACAGCCCTTGCAGACAGCTGTGAACACTGCTGCTAGGGCAAAGAAGGCTACAGTGGTGGTTTATGTAGCCTGGGTAAAGCACTAGATGTTTGGTGGAATCGCTATTTCTAACTGTCCCTCACAGTCTTCTACAGCAGCCTGTCCCTAACTGAATTCACAGCAGAGTGACCAGAAATGGCGGCTGCGGTGGCTTTTATAGTGCATCATGACATCATTTCGGCAGCCAATCACAGCCATGCCAATAGTTAACATGCCTACATGCCTAACAGGATGTGCCCACACTTCGGAGGATTCCCATTGGCTTAATCAAAGCAAGCAGGCTCATAGCATGATGGGAACTTCCGATTCCGATTCCGATTCCGGAATCCGATATGAAAAAAGTATCGGAATTAAGTATCGGAATTCCGATACCGCTAATATCGGCCGATACCCGATACTTGCGGTATCGGAATGCTCAACACTACAGGACACGGATTGCACATGGATGGCAACTGTGCGTTGTTCATAATTTTCACAGACCCATAGACTTGTGTGGGCCATTTTGATCCCAGACTCGAATCAGAAATGGACATGTCTGCGTGATTTTTTTTTTACAAAAGATAAACATAAGTGAATATCACTATAGACTTAATTGTAATCACGAAGCGAATATGTGCATCATGCAGGAATGTCTGAATGTGGTCGAAAGCTAATGCAATCCATTAATGTTTCTGTTACTTTATGATTTTTTTTAGATGTAGAGCAAAACACTAGTGGGAATAGTCCTGAAACACATCATGGTATGAAATAGAAATGTACCGACGTATGTATTATTATCCATTTCATGTGTCGGTGATATCCAAGAAATGCAGACTCAGCATGTTTTCCTAAGAGGCCCGGCACCTAGATGTGTCAGGAAGGGTCTGGCTGCATTATCACTAATGCTGATCAGCCAATTCTGAGGCTGCAATCAGCGAAAACCCCAGGAGACCCAACCAAAGAACCATCATCACTTTCATAAGCTATTTTTGACATTATTTACCCACAAATGGCAAGAGCTGCTGTTAAGTAGTTAAACAACATGAATGGAGTCAGGTAACAAGATGAAGGAGCGAGGCTTCACAGCTAGCACAGCCCTGTATAGTGGTGGATACTCTGCCTTTATTCATTACTTGATGTGATTCGTCATTATATATTGTTTTACATAAATCACATGCCAAGAACTTTAGTCCCATGGACAACCATATTGGAGATCAGATAAAAGGTGTAAAAAACACTTTTTGGAAGCAAAACAGAAAAATTTACAAATTTTTATATTTTCATCATAATGACCTGAAAAATAAAATGAAAATGTGTTATCCAACTTATTAACGAAAAGATGTCAATGTAAGAAAGAAAAAATAAAACAAATTAAATAGTATTGTTTTTCTTATTCCTGACAGGTCAGCAATGGGAGCCACAATGTCAGTCATACGTCTGCTGTGAGGGAGCACCGCCGGAGGCTCAGCACTGGAACGTACAGTTTATTTTGTTATTTTCCATTGGCAGATATTTATAAAGATATTTGATACTTTGCATAACCACTTTATTATTTATGCTGCATAAGGGACTATGTATATCTATTCATCTATCTTCTATCTATCTATCTATACTGCTCAAAAAATAAAGGGAACACTAAAAAACCACATCCTAGATGTCACTGTATGAAATATTCTAGTTATAAATCTTTATTCATTGCATAGTGTAATGCATTGAGAATGATAAAGCATAAAAATGATCAATGTAAATCAAATTAATATTCCATGGAGGTCTAGATTTGGAATGATGCTCAAAATCAAAGTGGAAAATCAAATTACAGGCTGATCCAACTTCAGTGGAAATGCCTCAAGACATAGAAATGATGCTCAGTAGTATGTGTGGCCTTCACATGCCTGTACGACCTCCTTGCAATGCCTGGCCATGGTCCTGATGAGGCAGCCGAAGTTCTCCTGAGGGATCTCCATCCGTCCAGTTTAAAGCAACAGACAACTCCTAGACAGTCTGTGGTGCACAGTGACGTTGGTGGATGGAACGAGTCATAGAATCATAGAATCATAGAATCATAGAATCGTAGAGTTGGAAGGGACCTCCTGGGCCATCTGGTCCAACCCCCTGCTCAAAGCAGGATTCGCTAAATCATCCCAGTCAGATGTCTGTCCAGCCTCTGTTTGAAGACTTCCATTGAAGGAGAACTCACCAGTTCTCGTGGCAGCCTGTTCCACTCATTGATCACTCTAACTGTCAAAAAGTTTTTTCTAATATCTAATCTGTGTCTCTTCCCATTCAGTTTCATCCCATTGCTTCTAGTCTTTCCTTGTGCAAATGAGAATAAAGTTGATCCTTCTACAATGTGACAGCCCTTTAGATATTTGTAGACAGCTATTAAGTCTCCTCTCAGTCTTCTCTTTTGCAAACTAAACATTCCCAAATCCTGCAACCTTTCCTCATAAGACAGGGTTTGCAGACCGGTCACCATTCTGGTCGCTCTTTTCTGAACTTGCTCCAGTTTGTTGATGTCTTTTTTAAAATGTGGTGCCCAAAACTGGACACAATATTCCAGATGAGGTCTGACCAAAGAGGAGTAGAGGGAAATAATGACTTCACGTGATCTAGACTGTATGCTTCTGTTAATACATCCTAGAATTGCATTTGCCTTTTTTGCTGCTGCATCACACTGTTGACTCATATTCAGTCTGTGATCTATTAGTATACCCAAGTCTTTTTCACATGTGCTGTCACTTAGCCCTATTCCTCCCATTCTATATATGCTTTTTTCATTTTTATTGCCCAGATGTAGTACTTTGCATTTCTCCCTGTTAAAAACCATTCTGTTAGTTGCTGCCCACTTCTCCAGTTTATTTAAATCTTTTTGAATCATCTCTCTCTCCTCTCTAGTATTAGCTATCCCTCCTAGCTTTGTGTCATCAGCAAATTTAATCAGTTTACCCTCAATTCCTTCATCTAAATCGTTGATAAAGATGTTGAACAATACAGGGCCCAGGACAGAGCCCTGTGGTACCCCACTTGAGACATTCTTCCAACTGGATGTGCAGCCATTTACGACCACTCTTTGGGTCCGATCACTAAGCCAGTTATGAATCCACCTAACAGTTGCCTTGTCCATTCCATACTTAGTCATTTTTTCAATAAGGATTGTATGAGAGACTTTGTCAAATGCTTTGCTGAAGTCAAGATATACTATATCTACAGCATTTCCTTGATCCACCCAATCAGTGATACCGTCATAGAAGGAAATTAAGTTAGTCTGACATGACTTATCAGTTACAAACCCATGCTGACTCTGTTTAACCACTTCATTCTTATCCAGGTATTGACATACATGTTGTTTAATAATTTGTTCAAAGATCTTTCCTGGTATAGAAGTCAGACTCACCGGCCTATAGTTGCCTGGGTCCACCTTCTTCCCCTTTTTGAAGATAGGAACAACATTTGCTCTTCTCCAGTCTTCTGGCACTTCTCCTGTTCTCCAAGAATTTTCAAAGATTATGGAGAGGGGTTCAAAAATTTCTTCTGCTATCTCCTTCAGTACTCTGGGGTGTAATTCATCTGGACCTGGAGACTTGAATTCATTTAGGTTAGCTAAGTGTTTCCTCACTATCTTTCTGTTTATAGATATCCTGGATTCTTCTATTCCCTTAATAGGACAGTGAATAACAGTTGATGTTGCATTTCCTTTCTGAGAGAAAACAGATGCAAAATAGGAATTTAAAAGTTCAGCCTTCTCAACATCCTGTCTTACCATTTCATCATTTTCATCCTGTAAAAATCCTATAGCATCTTTGACTTTTCTTTTACTTTTGACATATCCCCAAAATCCTTTATTATTGCTTTTGACATCTCTTGCAAGCCTCAGTTCATTTTCAGCTTTAGATAATCTGATTTGTGCCCTGCAGGTTCTGCAGACAGCATTATATTCTTCTTTAGATATGCCTCCCTCTTTCCATTTTATAAACATTTTTTTCTTCCTTTTTAGCATGTGCTTAAGTTCTGTGTTCATCCATCCTGGTTTCCTTAAATGCTTCCTATTCTTCCCTCTTTTCGGAATTGTTAACAACTGTGCATTGAGAATTTCATTTTTCAAGATTTCCCATCCTTCCTGGACATTTTTGTCTTTAAGGATATCCAGCCATTGGATCCCTCCAATTCTCTTTCTGAATCCCTTAAAATCTGCCTTTCTGAAATCTAACCTTGACGTCTGAGTCTTCACAGGTCTTCCACCTCTAGTTATCCAAAATTCTAAAATAGCATGGTCGCTACCTCCTAGGGTCCCAGCCACTTTTACCTCCTCAACCATTTCCTCCCTGTTTATAAGGATTAGATCCAAGGTAGCAGTTCCCCTTGTTTTCTCCCTTACCTTTTGGAAGATAAAGTTGTCAGCAAGAGAGGATAAGAATTTCCTTGACCTGTTAGTTTTGCCTGAGAGAGATTCCCAACAAATGTCTGGATAGTTGAAATCTCCCATGACAACCATGTCATATTTTTTGGAGAACTTGGCCATCTGATGCATAAAGAGTTCATCTATATCTTCGGCTTGCACAGGCGGCCTGTAGTAAATGCCTACAATGGTGTCCTTTCCATTGTTCTGTCCTTGTATTCTTACCCAAACAGTTTCCACAGAACTCCCAGTCTCTGAAGCTTCAATCTCTGTGCAGATATACGCGTTTCGAACATACAATGCGACACCCCCTCCTGGTTTATCAAGTCTGTTTCTTGCAAATAAGTTGTATCCTTCTAGTCTTGTATTCCAATCATGTGTATTGTCCCACCAAGTTTCAGTGATTCCAATGACATCATATTTCTTTTCCTGTGTTAGTAGTTCCAATTCTCCTTGTTTGTTGCCCATGCTTTGTGCATTAGTATAGAAACATTTTAGTTTGTGATTGGTTTCTCTTTCTCCAATATTTTTATTAATTAGATTTTTTCGTCTTTGTTCTTCCTTTCCACTTCTAATAGCAGAGTTCTCAATAGCATTTGTCAGGTGTATGGCTTTTTCTGGTCTTTTGCTTCCCTTCCCATGTTGTTCTAGTTTAAAGCTCTCCTTACAAGTGTAGCAAGGCGACTTCCAAATACATGCTTTCCAGTCTTCGTAAGGTGCACCCCATCTCTAGCAAGTAGTCCATCGTATAAGTAGTTCACTCCGTGATCCAGAAATCCAAATCGTTGCTGACGGCACCATCGACGTAGCCAGTTGTTCACCTGCAGAATCTTATTCCACCTCCTTGTTCCATGGCCATCCACTGGGAGGATGGAAGAGAAGACCACCTGCGCTCCCAGTTCTTTCACTTTCTTGCCTAAGTCTTCAAAGTCTCTGCAGATGGTTTCCAGGTCGTTTCTTGCGGTGTCATTTGTCCCCACATGTAGTAGCAGAAATGGGTAGTCATCTGTAGGTCTGAAGAGTCCTGATATCCTGTCAGACACATCTTTAATTTTTGCACCTGGAAGACAGCACATTTCTCTTGTAGTTATATCCTGTCTGCAGATAGCGGCCTCTGTTCCTCTCAGCAGGGAATCCCCCATGACCACCACTCTCCGTTTCTTCTTCACAACATTTTTCTTTCTCCATCCAGGAGGACTCTGAAGGCGTACAAGGTTGCTGTTTGTTGGCAGAGTCTTATCCTGATGTATTTCTTCATCGTTTTCCTGCGTGAGAGCCTGGTACTGGTTTCTGAGCAGTATGGGTGCTGACTGCCTCCTGATCCTCCTGCTTCTCTGGGTCACATGTCTCCATTCCTCTGTTTCTTCAGGTGCACTTCGAATTTCTTCTCTTTCTGTAACATGAAGATATAATTCTGCTCTGTCCAAGAACTCTTCACCTTCCTTAATGATCTTCAACGTAGCTAACCTCTCTTCGAGATTTTGCAACTTTTCCTCCAACAGGGACACCAGCTTGCATTTGTGGCATGTGAAGTTTGGCTTTTCCACTGGTAAATCTGTGAACATGTAGCAAGAAATGCAGCTCACCAAATGGCTCCTGGCCTCTTCCATCTTGAGATTTCTTAAAAACGATGAAAGATGAGCCAAATTTCGCGGAGACTCTTCACTTATCCCAGAAGGCACTGGGAATATGCAAATGATCTCCTCAAGACTCTTCCCCTGGTTTTCCGATTTCCTCTTTTCAGCTGCAACGGCCAAAACCCAGTGATCGTTGAGCTCGCGGAGACTCTTCACTTATCCCAGAAGGCACTGGGAATATGCAAATGATCTCCTCAAGACTCTTCCCCTGGTTTTCCGATTTCCTCTTTTCAGCTGCAACGGCCAAAACCCAGTGATCGTTGAGCTCGCGGAGACTCTTCACTTATCCCAGAAGGCACTGGGAATATGCAAATGATCTCCTCAAGACTCTTCCCCTGGTTTTCCGATTTCCTCTTTTCAGCTGCAACGGCCAAAACCCAGTGATCGTTGAGCTCGCGGAGACTCTTCACTTATCCCAGAAGGCACTGGGAATATGCAAATGATCTCCTCAAGACTCTTCCCCTGGTTTTCCGATTTCCTCTTTTCAGCTGCAACGGCCAAAACCCAGTGATCGTTGAGCTCGCGGAGACTCTTCACTTATCCCAGAAGGCACTGGGAATATGCAAATGATCTCCTCAAGACTCTTCCCCTGGTTTTCCGATTTCCTCTTTTCAGCTGCAACGGCCAAAACCCAGTGATCGTTGAGCTCGCGGAGACTCTTCACTTATCCCAGAAGGCACTTATCATGATGTCCCAGATGTGCTCGATTAGATTCAGGTCTGGGGAAAGGGCAGGCCAGTCCATAGCATCAATGCCTTCATCATGCAGAAACTGCTGACACACTTCAGCCACATAAGGTTTAGCATTGTCATGCATCAGAAGGAACCCAGAGCCCAGTGTACCTGCATGTGGTTTCAAAATTGGTCTGAGGATCTCATCCTGGTACCTAATGCAGCCAGGGTACCTCTGGCTAGCACATGGAGGGCTGTGGTGCCCTTCAAAGAATTGCCTCCTCACACCATTACTGACCCACTGCCAAACCAGTCATGCTAGAGGATGTTGCAGGCAGCAGAAAATTCTCCGCGGTGTCTCCAGACTCTGTCATGTCTATCACAAGTGCTCAGTGTGAACCTGCTCTCATCTGTGAAGAGCACAGGGCGTCAATGTTAAATCTGCCAAACACTGTGTTCTCTGGCAAATGCCAATCGTCCTGCATGGTGTTGGGCTGTGAGCACAACACCCATCTGTGGACGTCGGGCACTCAGACCATCCTCATGGAGTCGATTTCTAACCATTTGTGCAGACACATGCACATTTGTGGCCTGCTGGAGGTCATTTTGCAGGGCTCTGGCAGTGCTCCTCCTGTTCCTCCTTGCCCATAGGCTGAGGTAGCGGTCCTGCTGCTGGGTGTTACCCTCCTACTGCCCCCTCCACATCTCCTGGTGTACTGGCCTGTCTCCTGGTAGCACCTCCAGCCTCTGGACACTACACTGACAGACACAGCAAACCTTCTTGCCACAGCTCGCATTGATGTGCCATCCTGGATGAGCTGCACTACCTGAGCCACTTGTGTGGGTTGTAGAGTCCGTCTCATGCTACCACAAGTGTGAAAGCACAACCAACATTCAAAAGTGACCAAAACATCAGCCAGAAAGCATTGGTACTGAGATGTGGTCTGTGGTCCCCACCTGCAGAACCACTCCTTTATTGAGTGTGTCTTGATAATTGCCAATAATTTCCAACTGTTGTCTATTACATTTGAACAACAGCATGTGAAATTGATTGTCAATCAGTGTTGCTTCCTAAGTGGACAGTTTGATTTCACAGACGTTTGATTTTCTTGCAGTTATATACTGTTGTTTAAGTGTTCCCTTTATTTTTTTGAGCAGTGTATATATAACCCATATCTATTATCTATCTGGAAGGGGGTGACTTGGTACGTCACGTGCCATCTCTCCTTTGGTTGCTGTGCACATATAATACATGGGGCACCCTGGTGGTTATATACTGTAATGCTAAGCTAATGTAATGCGTGTTATATATTGTGATGCATTTGGTATATCTAAGATTAGGGATAAGATAGGATAGGGATTATTATTGCATATTAGTGGGTTAGCTTAAGGGGGGGCACATTAGAACAAGGTAATAGCATAGAATAGGTTAGTAAGATACAGGCAGCACAGGAGTTAAGCAGTTGGGAGGGGCTTTAGAGCAGAGCAGCACCAGCAAGGTGGTATAGGAAAGGAACTTCCTGGTTAAGTTTAGTTGTAGCCTGGGGCATCCTGCCCAAAGTGTAAGGAGCATATTGCTTATGGAACAGCCTCAGGCTGAGAAGAGAAAGCTGTTATGGAGGAGAGGGGCCTCAGGCCTTAGCACACTGTGGATGGGCAACAGTTTAGTGGAACTATCTCCAGGAAAGATCCAGGGTCTATGACCAGGACAGGAGCAGCTATAATTGTGTTCCTGGCACCTTTTCCTATGGAAGCTGGACAAGGGGATTGTAAAGAGCTCGTGACGTAGAAAGGACAAACAGGATAAGGAGAGTCCATAGAGACAGATGGGACTACTGATAGATTGAAGGAAGAGGTCACAGAATAGTTAAAGTTTGCCTGGAAGTCAGGGAAAGAACAGAATATGGAACTGTGTGTGGAATGTGCTGCTAAAGTGTTATGTGCTTGTGTTTCCAGTAAAGTTGAAATGTTTGCAAAAGACTGTGACTCCGCATAGATCTTTGGAACTGGGAACCCTGGTTGACTTACATATCTATAATATCTATATATCTATTATCTATCTATCTATCTATCTATCTATCTATCTATCTATCATCTATCTATCTATCTATCTATTGAGGAAAAAAATTCTAACAGCACCATGAAATATTGGGTGCAGGCCCCTGGACACCAAGCTGGGCTACACTCAATAAAACAGAAGAAAGCAGGCAGCACTCTAAAGAGTAGAAAAAAGTGGGGGTATTTTATTGACCCATCTCAATGCGATATTTTGCCAAGTGTCAGAATTAACTGCAGTGAGACTTTTTCGAGCATGACTGTAATATAGCTCTGCTTATGGTAGCCTGACAGCTCCTAATAGGGCTCCCATGGACAGTTTTTGCACAAGCCACTCTGTTTAGCAGGTCCATAGGGGACATGGCACTTCACCCTTTAATCCTTATACAAGGATCTGGTTTTACACAAGGTCCCCTAAATTACATCTGCAGAGTGGCTATTGGCAGGTGGAACAAGCTGATAGAGGGAAGGGTCATCAAGCTAGGTAGTTACCAGGAGGTCGAAGTCAAGGACAGAATAGTGAGGCATTTGTGTAGACCAGTGGTTCCCAAACTACAGTCCTCGCGGACCCCAACAGGTCATGTTTTCAGGATTTCCATAGTGCTACACATGTGAGAGAATTCCTGATACCTTGATGATACTTCCATCACCTGTGAAATACTAAGGAAATCCTGAAAACATAACCTGTTGGGGTCTGCGAGGACTGTAGTTTGGGAACCACTGGTTTAGACAAAAAAATGAGCCAAGATCAGGAAGTAATACCAGGAGTTACAGGGTGCAAGGGCTAGACAAAGAATAAGCCAGGATAATAGCAAACTGTAACGGGAAACTAGAAGCAGCTGATGGAGGTTTTAAATAGGGAGCGGCTCCATCCGAGGTTCACAGCAGAGAGCTGATTACAACATGTCATCATAATCAGCACCCTGTAGTAGCACTCTTTACAACAAGAACCCATAATAATCTATGCTACTTTTCACATGGGCATGTTTTTCACAGCTCATGTATCCATAAAAAACACAGACATGTCCATTTTTTTCTGGCAACATGTATGAAAAGGCCAATAAAAATTCTATGGCCCCTGAAACACAGCAAAGTAGAAAGGAAGTTTTGTAATTAATTTCTTTAATCATCTGTGAAAAACACTGATGACACGCTGATCATAAAAACAGACACACTGACACTGATTGTAAAAACGAACACATTGATGACACACGAATGACACACTGATAGTAAAAATGGACACACTGATGACACACTGATCGTAAAAACAGACACACTGACACTGATGATAAAAATGGACACACTGACACTGATGGTAAAAACGGATACACTGACACTGATTGCAAAAATGGACACTGTTGGTAAAAACAGACACACTGATGACACACTGATGGTAAAAACGGACACACTGATGACACTGATGGTAAAAATGGACACACGGATGACACACTGATGGTAAAAACAGACACACTGATGACACACTGATGGTAAAAACGGATAAATGGATAACAGAATGATGGTAAAAATAGACACACTGATGGTGTAGGTTACGTGGGGGGAGGTGATTAGGTGGTGCTGATCCAACAGGAATGGGGGGTGACAGACTTGAGACTGAGACAGAAATTGAGTTCAACAGGTTCATATTTATTCACCGTTTTTTGACGACTTCCGCAATTCACCACAGGAATTTCACATTTCCTTTTCACATAGACCCGGGTACCTTCACTTCTTATTCTGTATGGCGTGGCGTCCTTTGTGACTCTTTCCACTGTGGCTGCCCTAGGCACATCCACCACAGTGCTTCACCATTCAAAGTACACCGTACTTTATACTCTCAGACCGTCTCCGTCTGCCGCTACTGTCCTTTGGGCCACCCCCCGTGACCGTCTCAACTGTCAGTTACTCTCTGAGGGCCTTTTACCGTCTTCCTCGCTATGGCAGTCCCTCCTATCTAGTGAGCTCCCCTGTCTAACTGGAACTTCTAGAACCTTCCCTCAGCCTTTATACTACCAGCCCTGATAGCTCTGCCCACTATCACCTGACAGTTATCCTGACCAATGGCAGTTACACAGTCACTCTCCTACTCTCCCCACTGCCCTCTAATGGTCACACTACAGCACGGCACCTTTGTCTCTTCATCTCAGTGCCACTGTATCTACACTGCGCTGTCCCTGCGCTGGCAGATCGGTCCGCCAGGTCACCCTCCCTATACTCTCCCTTCCTTGTTGTCCTTGACAATCTCATCCTATTCTCCTGGGGGTACGTGATACTGGGGACCTGACTCATATACCCCGGTCTGTCTACCTTCTTCCTGTCTCATCGTCCTGTCAACTTGAATAAGTCGTGGTTGGCATACTCCACATACCCGGGACCTGTTGAACACACATCTTTTTTTTAAATAACACTTTAACATTTCAAATTCACTACACATTTACCATATTTGCTGCAATACGTTTTTATCAAAACAGATCTCTTTTTTTTTAAAACACAACAACATACAAAAAAAAAATGTTAACCAGATGAGGGTGCTCCCCCTTCCTTTAAGTAAAACACTCTCATTAGGCATCTCTGATGCACCAGGAGGATATGCTTCCTATGGGGATGCGGAACAGTCCCGTCTTTGTGCAACAGTGCACTGCAGTCCCGGCAGTCCATTTTAAAGCTGCTTGAGCCAACTCCTGGCGGCCGATGTTTCGCCAACAACAAGGGACTCCACAGCCTTGGAGTCTCTAGGATTCTGAAGTGTCTCTGGGCCCCAGGTGTCCCTAGTGCCTGGGACCCAGGAGTCCTCATCTCTGTAAGGGGGCCCTTACCCTTCTGGGTACGTGATGAAGGCCACAGCATAGAAACCGCGGGGGCAATATTCTTTATAATAGGAGACTAGCTCTCCCTGCTGTGGAACCCGGCCATGCTTAATTGAAGCCACATTCAGATATACTTTGCAGCCGGTGGTGTCTCTAATAAAGCCGTAGCCCTTGCCAGTGTCCATATATACCAGTCGTCCGTGTGACCGTGGAACAGACATGGCGGCCTCCCCCTTCTCATGGAGTAATGCCCACACCTCCCGTTCCTTGGCCTTCTTTTCAATAATTTCTGCAACCCAAGCAGAGGGTCCGGTATAGGCCGCAGAGTCCGGTGGGTGGGCCGCAGCCGAGAGTGGAGCAGAGGCGGCCACAGACAATGGGGAGCAACCAGAGCAGCGGACAGGGCAGAAACAGCCACAGGTGTCATCGGGTAGGCTGTGTAGTCGGCCGCAGCCGGGATTAATGATGGCAAATACGGATACACTGACACTGATTGCAAAAATGGAAACTGTTGGTAAAAACAGACGCACTGATGACACATTGATGGTAAAGGCGGACACACTGATGGTAAAAACGGACACACTGATGACACACTGATGGTAAAAACAGACACACTGATGGTAAAAACGGACAAATGGATAACAGAATGATGGTAAAAACAAACACACTGATGGTAAAAATGGACACACTGACACTGATAGTAAAAATGGACACACTGATGACATACTGATGGTAAAAACGGACAAATGGACGACACTGATGGTAAAAACAAACACACTGATGGTAAAAATGGACACACGGATGACACACTGATGGTTAAAACGGACACACTGATGACACACTGATGGTTAAAATGGACACACTAATGACAAAAATGGACACACTGACACTGATGGTAAAAACGGACAGACTGATGGTAAATACGGATACACTGACTGCAAAAATGGACACTGTAGGTAAAAACTGACACACTGATGGTAAAAACGGACACACTGATGGTAAAAACGGACACACTGATGGTAAAAACGGACATATTGATTACACTGATGGTAAAAATGGACACACGGATGACACACTGATGGTAAAAGCGGATACACTGATGACACACTGATGGTAAAAATGGACTTACTGATGGTAAAAATGGACACACTTATGACATTGATGGTAAAAATGGACACACGGATCACACACTGATGTTAAAAACAGACACACTGATGACACACTGATGGTAAAAACGGACAAATGGATAACAGAATAATGGTAAAAACAGATACACTGATGACACACTGATGGTAAAAATGGACATACTGACACTAATGGTAAAACCGGACACACTGATGGTAAAAACGGTCACACTGATGACACTGATGGTAAAAATGGACACATGGATGACACACTGATGTTAAAAACAGACACACTGATGGTAAAAATGGACAAATGAATAACAGAATGATAGTAAAAACAGACACACTGATGGTAAAAATGGACACACGGATGACACACTGATGGTTAAAACGGACACACTGATGACACACTGATGGTTAAAATGGACACACTAATGACAAAAATGGACACACTGACACTGATGGTAAAAACGGACAGACTGATGGTAAATACGGATACACTGACTGCAAAAATGGACACTGTAGGTAAAAACTGACACACTGATGGTAAAAACGGACACACTGATGGTAAAAACGGACATATTGATTACACTGATGGTAAAAATGGACACACGGATGACACACTGATGGTAAAAGCGGATACACTGATGACACACTGATGGCAAAAACGGACACACTGATGGTAAAAACAGACACACTGATGACACACTGATGGTAAAAATGGACTTACTGATGGTAAAAATGGACACACTTATGACATTGATGGTAAAAATGGACACACGGATCACACACTGATGTTAAAAACAGACACACTGATGACACACTGATGGTAAAAACGGACAAATGGATAACAGAATAATGGTAAAAACAGATACACTGATGACACACTGATGGTAAAAATGGACATACTGACACTAATGGTAAAACCGGACACACTGATGGTAAAAACGGTCACACTGATGACACTGATGGTAAAAATGGACACATGGATGACACACTGATGTTAAAAACAGACACACTGATGGTAAAAATGGACAAATGGATAACAGAATGATAGTAAAAACGGACACACTGATGGTAAAAATGGACACACTGACACTGATGGTAAAAACGGACACACTGATGGTAAATGCGGACACACTGATGACACACTGATGGTTAAAATGGACACACTGATGACACACTGATGGTAAAAATGGACACATGGATGACACACTGATGTTAAAAACAGACACACTGATGGTTAAAATGGACACACTGATGACACACTGATGGTAAAAATGGACACACTGATGATAAAAATGGACACACTGACACTGATGGTAAAAACAGACACACTGATGGTAAATATGGATACACTGACACTAGTGTTGAGCATTCCGATACCGCAAGTATCGGGTATCGGCCGATATTCACTGTATCGGAATTCCGATACTGAGTTCCGATACTTTTAGCATATCGAATACAGGAATCGGAAGTTCCCATAATGCTATGAGCCAGTTTGATTTGATTCAGCCAATGACAATCCTCAGAAGTGTGGGTATATCCTGTTAGGCATGTAGGCATGTTAACTAATGGCATGGCTGTGACTGACTGCTGAAATGATGTCATGATGCACTATAAAAGCCGCCGCCATTTTGGGTTCACTCTGCTGTGAATTCAGTTAGGGACAGGCTGCTGTTCAAGACTGTGAGGGACAGTTAGGCTAAGTGCACACGTACCGGAACTCTCGCGGAAATTACCGCGAGAATTCCGGAATTCCAGTCCGCGGGAAAATCGCATTTTAAATTCCCGCGATTTTGCTGCGGAAAAACTAGCATTTTGCAAGCGTATTTAGCTTGCAAAATGCTAGCGTTCTCCAAGCGATCTGTAGCATCGCTTGGAGAACTGATTGACAGGTTGGTCACACTCGTCAAACATAGTGTTTGACAAGTGTGACCAACTTTTTACTACTGAGGCCGCCTATGCAGCATCAGTAGTAAAAGATAGAATGTAAAAAAAAAATAAAAAATGGTGTTATTCTTACCCTCCGACGTTCCGCGCATCCGTTCCCAGTAATCCTTTGCGAAAATGCCCGCGATGACGTCAGTTTTTGCGGGATCGCGACATCTTGCGGTAATTCGCGATGACGGCGCGAATGACCGCGAGACTTTGCGATCCCGCGAGAACGGACGCCATTGCGGGCATTTTCGCAAAGGACTACTGGGAACGAGAGCGTGAAGAGAAGCAGGAAGACTGTGCGGGACGTCGGAGGGTGAGAATAACAATATTTTTTATTTTAAATTCTATTTTTTACAGGGATATGGTACCCAAAGCCCGGAGGACAGTCTCCTCTCCTCCGGACCGTGGGTACCATCCGCAAATGTTCTGCTGACTCTTCGCATGGTGGGCACAGCCACATGCGGAAAGTAAGCGGAACAATGCATTCCTATGGGTGCGGGATCGCTGCGATTCCGCAAATTAATGAGCATGCTGCGGTTTTTACCGCAAAGCGATTCCGCCGCGGTAAAAACCGCAGCATTAGCACAGCATTGCGGAATCCCATAGGAATGCATTTGCGTTTTCGCGGCAAAATCGTGCGGTTAAAACCGCCGCGGAAACGCGAAAAAAACACCACGTGTGAACTCAGCCTTAGAGATAGCGATTTTCACAATCATAGTGTGCTTTCCCCAGGCTACATAATCCACCACAGTAGCTTTCTTTTGCCTTGCGGCAGTGTTCACAACTGTCTGCAAGGACGCTGAGTAGTGTGTCCTGCAGCCACGTCTGGTTGTAGGCCGCTCAGCGTGTGTCACTGCCTCATACATATTTTCCTTTTTTTGCTGCTCATTTTTCATTCTCCTATTAGTGTGCATCCATCCGTATCCATATACGCTGGTTGCAAACACTATAGGAGTAGACAGCGGAGCCTCTCTGCAGCCTTTCAGTGCTAGTGCACAGTTTGCTGCACTGTTCACGGCTGTCTGAGAGGTCTCTGTGTGTGAGTGCAGCTCACGCTGAGTAGTGTGTCCTGCAGCTACGTATGGTTGTTGGCCACTCAGCGTGCGTCACTGCCTCACACATATTTTTCTTATATTGCAGCTCATTTTTTATTCTCCTATTAGTGTGCATCCATCCGTATGCATATACGTTGGTTGCAAACACTATAGGAGTAGACAGCGGAGTCTTTCTGCAGCCTTTCAGTGCTAGTGCCCACTTATCTGCACTGTTCACAGCTGTCTGAGAGGTCTCTGTGTGTGAGTGCAGCTCACGCTGTAGTGTGTCCTACAGCTATGTCTGGTTGTAGGCCGCTCAGCGTGCGTCACTGCTTCACACATATTTTTATTTTATTGCAGCTCATTTTTCATTCTCCTATTAGTGTGCATCCATCCGTATCCATCTACATTGGTTGGTTGCAAACACTATATAGGAATAGATAGAGGAGCCTTTTTTCTGGCTTGTGCCCTTCAGCTGCAGCCAGATTAGTATTACCCTATTTTTTGGAGCCTCATCTTTTGCATTGTAGGTTACCTTCCTGCATTGTAATAGCTCCAAAAAGTTTGTGATACTATCACTTTCAAATCATTGGTCACATCCTTTTAGTTTTTTTGAGAAAAAAAACAACAAAATAAAGTTCACCAAACACTCCATTTGACAGTTGTGTAGGCCACATTAGCTCATATTAAAGTGTAGTCCACACACACACTTCATAAAATTAGTGTTTCTTATACCTGTTACCAGCTGTTCAGGAATAAGCACACTAAGCCCCCCTTTGTACTTTTCTGCCTATCTTTATCAGTCTACCAAGCTGAAGAAGGCAGGGAGTAAGGCACGTGGGCGTGTAGTTTCAGCAGGGAGAGGACGTGGGGATTCTGCAGGGAGAGGACATGGGGATTCTGCAGGGAGAGGACGTGGGGATTCTGTGCCTGCTGCGGGCACCAGCGAGTCAGCATCCCCCAGTTTTAGCAGGCAACAGTCCTTTAGGCGCAGCTTTGTAGGACCTCGCCGTACCCCACTGCTGCGGGAGGAACAAATTGAAGCCGTTGTCGGATGGATGGCCGCTAACGCATCGACTTCAATGACTTAAACGTCCTCTCAGGGCCAGAGCACTGAAGAGCAACCATCTGTCTCTTCACCACCTTCAAAGTGCCCAGGCAGTCAGAGAGCTCTGGACAGGAGCCATCACAGTCTCTACTTCTGTTCTCTGAATATGTTGGCTTGGAAAGAGGGGGCCAGCCAAGCAGCATTCAAGAATGTGAAGAAGAGGGAGTATGCAGTGATGTGCAACTTCTTTGTCCCTCCGAAGAGGCAGGTGGGCCAGTTCCTATGGTCAGCACACCTCAGTACGCATCAGATGATGACGAGACTCAGGTGCCACTTTCTGGTGCGTACGGTGCTGACGAGACTACTCAGGAGAAGCAGGTGTTTGAAGAGGGGAGTGTAGATGATGAGGTCCTTGACCCATCATGGCGTGAGGTACAGGAAGGTGGTGGGAGCTGCTCTGAGGAAGAGATTCACCGAACAGCTAAAACAGGAGAGAGAGGGAGGGGACAGACTTGGTTGCCTGTAGCCTCCACTTCGGCACCCGTTAGGAGCATTCCTCTTCCAAAAGCCAAAACGGGCGCTCCCAAGACTTGCAGTGCATGGTCCTTTTTTGACACAGTTGCAGATGACATTTGCTTTGTCAAATACAAGCTGTGTCATCAGAAAGTCAAAAGAGGGAAAAATGTCAGCAACCTCAATACCACAAATATGTGGAAACATGTGCGGACCTAGCACGAGCTGGAGTTACACAGACACACTGAAGACAAAGGTCAACGTACAGCACCACCTACCACCTCTTCAGTTCGTGTTGGGGCCTCTTCCTCCAGCTCACACACAGCTGGTTCAGCTTCCTCACAGGATCGCCAAGGAAGAACCTCTGGCACTGTTGTCTGGAGACCCAGTGACATTCCACCCACAGCACCACGTTCGCAGTCATCCTCACACTCCCAGGCCACTCTACAGCCATCGGTAGCACAGGCATGGGATAAAAGGCGGCCATACTCGGCAAACCATCCCCGAGCACAGGCTCTGAATGCTGGCATTGCCAAACTACTGGCCCTTGAAATGCTCTCATTCAGGCTGGTGGATACTGACACCTTCCGGAACTTCATGGCATTGGCAGTCCCACGATACATCGTACCCAGCCACTTTTATTTCAGCAGGCAAGCCGTCCCTGCCCTACAAAAGCATGTGGAGGGAAAAATAAAATATGTGCTACTAAACGCCGTCAGTAGCAAGGTCCACCTGACCACCGATGCGTTGACCAGTAACCATGGACAGGGACGATACCTTTCCCTCACTGCCCATTGGGTCAATGTTGTGGAGCCGGGTACAAATCTGGAGAGTGGCGCTGTTCGTGTTCTGCCAGCTCCACGGATTGCAGGAATCCAGTCTGTACACATTGACTCCTCCTCCTACTCAAGTTCCTCAGAAAGAGCGCTGCAGGAGCCTGTTACAACCAATATGAGCACAGCCGTGGCCAAACGTCAACAGGCCGTACTGAAATTGATTTCTTTGGGGAATCGAAGCCACACAGCGCAGGAGCTCTGGAATGCCATCAAGCAGGAGAGCGACGTGTGGTTTCTGCCAGCGAATCTCCAGCCAGGCTTGGTTGTGTGTGATAATGGCCGAAATCTGGTGGCAGCTCTGGGCCAAGGCAACCTCACTCACATCCCATGTCTGGCACATGTGCTGAACTTGGTCATGCAGAGTTTTTTGAGGGACTATCCGGATCTTGATGCACTGCTGCACAAGGTCCGCATAGAGTGCGCTCACTTGCGGCGTTCCAGCACGGCAAGATTGCGCCTTGCTGCTCTGCAGCGTCGATTACGCCTTCCAGAACATCGCATCATATGTGACCTACCCACCAGGTGGAATTCAACGTTACATATGTTGGAGCGGTTGTGTGAGCAGCAGGCAGCAGTAATGGAGTACCAGCTGCATCAGGCGCAAACAAGTCACACTGTGCGCTGGTCACACTTCAGCACCACTGAGTGGGCCTCTATGAAGGACATCTGCCTCGTTTTTTGTGCCTTCGATGATTCCACGCGGATGGCGAGTGCAGATGATGCACTAGTCAGCATGACTGTCCCCCTTATCTGCAAGCACTAAGGGAGGAGGTTTTGGAAGAGGTGGAGGATGAGTCACAAATGCCATCTGCTTCTGGACAGTCTGTGCTACGTGGTTCCTCACAAAGGCCTAGGCAGGGGACACTTTGTGAGGAGGATGAGGAGGAGTCAATGGAGGAGGAAGACATCTCTCCAGAGGAGGAGGTACACAATGCTCTAGTCAGTATGTACAGTGAGGGTGGGGTGATGCAGTGCAGGCAGAGATGACGCCTCAAGCAGGGGACAGTGTTTCTTTGGCAGGGGTAGTCTGCAGCACATGGTTGATTTCATGCTGCAGTGCCTGAGAAACGACCGCCGCATCGCCCACATTCTCAACACGGATGATTATTGGGTGTACACCCTCCTAGATCCTCACTACCGGGACAACTTACAAAGCTTCATACCACCGTTGAACCGGGAGCGTAAAATGCGGGAGTACCAAGACACACTGGTGCAGTCCATCATGTTCTCCATTCCACCCAAGAGCAGTGCTGCTAGTGCTTTACAAAGCAGCTCTGTGCGTCGAGGCAGTGGAGGAAGCTCTGCACAAAGAGGGAGCAGAGGCAGCGCCTCAGCACAAGGCAAGACCAGTATGGCCCAAATGTGGCAAATAGAGATAAGCGACTTTACTTTTTTTCGGGTCGAGTTGGGTTTCGCGAAACCCGACTTTCGCAAAAGTCGGGTCGAACGAAATCGGCCGACTATAGGGAAAAGTTGGGGGTCCGACTGAAACACGAAACCCAATGTAAGTCAATGGGGAAGAAAAGTCGGCAGTGAGAGGAGGCCACGAAACACACTTACAGTGCCCATTTGAATGCCAAAAGCATAAATTCTTATTACTGAAGCTTGTCACCCTTTATTTACTTCATAATACTAGTTACGCACTGAAAAATGGGGGTTATTTGGCTAAAGTTGTGGGGGGGTAGGGCTGGCTCCAGGTTTTCATGTGCCCTGGGCGAAAGAGCGCCCCTTTAACACATACCACAACTCATGCTGCTCCGATACGGCAGAGAAATAGTGGTATACTACAAAGAAAAATACTTCACTTTTTACATCTCATGACGAGGCCCATCTATTTCTCCATACAGAATCATTGGTCCCATATAATGTTTGAAACAGTATATGATGAGCTCCACATAATGCTACAGTATATGTTGGTCCCCATGGATGAAGCTCCACTGTCTTATGGGCCCAAATAATGCTCCACACATAATGGGCCCCATTTCTAATGCTCTAGTGTATAATGGGCCCTGTAAATGCTGCTCCAGTGTCTGATGTCCACCTTTGGAATGTCCCAGTGTATGGTGGGCCCCATCTATCATTTTCCAGAGTATAGTGCTCCCCAAAAATTGCTGTCCCAACATTGAAAACAATGAAATAAGTCTCCTCGCTAGGGAATCCCTGTACTAGTCTGTACTCCTTGTCATCCCCATCTTCCATCTCACTGCACTTGGCTGTTTAGGCAGAGGGCGTACAGATGTGATGTCATTGCGCTCTCTGATCAGAATATCACTGTCAGGACACGCGGAAGACGTCATGGCGGTGGAGCAGGGAGAGGTAAGTATTTCAACGTTGCAAGTGCTGTGATCTGGAGCAAGCAGGGGGGGCCCACTCGTTGGCGACGGCACAGGGCCCCTCATAGTACGGCGGTGTGTGGCGGTGTGTCTGACGGCGGGTGGGCCCTCCCACCAGCAGAGACACTTTTGCGTACTATGAGGGGCCCTGTGCCCGTGCCATCGCCCATGAGTATGCCCCCCACCTGCTCAAGGAACCTGCACTTTCATCTGCACCTTCCTCTTTGTCACCTTGTAAGGTGGTATAGTATGCGGGAAGGGGAACCTGAGTTTCCTCAGGGTCACATTCTGGCTGTGTAGAGTGTGAGGGGAATGTACCAGCAGAATCATCTAGCAGTGGCTGGGCATCAGTGCACTTGTGGTGCCCCCAGGAGTACGGTCGCCACAGTGGCATTACCTTCCTCCTAGGGAGTGTGATGTCATGCTTGGGAGCAATGAAGGATCTCTCTTGCAGTTAAACCAACACACAACACAGTTCCCACTCCAGGCCAGTAGGGAGAGCTCTGAACCTGACTGCTGAGGAGCTGCTCTCTGTGGTCGGGAGGAGGGAAGTTAGGGCAGTCTGTGAAGGGAAGGGAAAGTGTGTGGATGTGAGAAGGGGAGCTGGAGGATGAGCAGAGTTAAGGCTCACTCCTAGCTGGAGCGCATTGTCCGGATTCCGGTCTCCGAGTTTGTAGGGACACTGACGTTCCTGCAGCCGAAACCGGAGGAAGTAGCAGTTGTAAATGCTCTGTACCCAACTAAGGCTCGGAGGCCCCAGCATCGACGTGTGGGAGCCAGAAGGAAAATCTACGGCTGCCTGCCATACGAGAAAGTTCCAAAAGAGAGTCAACAGGGGGAACTTCATTGAACTCAGCACTGCGAATACCTCAGATATGCACTAGAACTGCCACACTACCTATCTGCAGAGAGAGAATTCCAAATTGGCTTCCAGGCTGACCAACTCCTTGAAGTCAAGAAAGGCTGGAATAAAAATGTAAAATACAAACCAAAAAAAAAAAAAAAAATCTGAAATCGAACATGACCATATACCGTCGGACTGCGCACCAATAAATTATGGCAGCTGCCGATGGGGCGGCGTTATTCCCACAAACCTCCAAACTGCATCCATGAAGGCAAAGTGTTTGGTTTCCAGGGGCTGTATGATTGCAAAGCTGAACCTTAAAGGAATGTCCAAAAGGGCACCACCAGGAGTGGAGCCTGTGGCTTAATTGGACTCCACCCGGGAAACTACAACCATACAAGCTACAGAAAAGATGGACAGATTGCAAGCTTTGTCGTTTCTGTGTGTGGTGTGGTATGTCTGTTTGTAGTTGTGCTAGCGATTTCTCAGCTTTATTCCGTTAACGACCGAGACTCCGGCATGCCCCCGCGGTACGCGTCAAGCTTACTAGAGGGATATGCGAGGCTCTGGCACGCGATATGAAGCAATAACAGGTCTATCATGCCCTTACATGTCCGGGGCTGCATGCGCGCTACACTGAAAGGACCAGCTTTTGTCGCTTACAGGTGCTGATAACCCGCTGAACACCGTTAGTGATGGGGATCTGGGATTCCAATTATTCCCCGCGAACGATGATTTCCCAGTAAGTGCAGGTTAACCGCAATTACGGAATTTGGCCTAACCGGCATTCCTGACAAAATTAAAAAATTACGTGTCCAAACCACAGATGCTGTAGCTTGCTTAACAGCTCGGCAGCCGCTCTCAGGCCCAGTATGGATTCGACAACATTGTAGAAAGTTGATAAAGGGTACAGTTTCACCGGATAACATGTATATATGTAGCATAGTTTACACATTAAAAACCTATGTCTATAGATCAGGAGGCAGGCTCAGACGGTCTCAGGCCCAGTTTGGATTAGACGTGATTGGACAAAGGTGAGAAAGGGTAACGTATCACCGGATTACAGGTATGTATAGCATAGTTTACACATTAAAACCTATGTCTATAAATCAGGAGGCAGGCTTAGACGGTCTCAGGCCCAGTATGGATTAGACGTGATTGGACAAAGGTGAGAAAGGGTAACGTATCACCGGATTACAGGTATGTATAGCATAGTTTACACATTAAAAACCTATGCCTATAGATCAGGAGGCAGGCTCAGACGGTCTCAGGCCCAGTATGGATTAGACGTGATTGGACAAAGGTGAGAAATGGTACATTATCACTGGATAGCAGGTATATATAGCATAGTTTAAACATTTAAAATCTCTGTGTTCTCAGTATGGGTTAGACAACAATCTAAAAAGTATAAAAAAGGAAATGTTTTTGAAGCATACACCAGATGCATACAATTACTGACATAAAGTCTAGTGATTGAAGAAATCTAGGTATTAACAATCACGGGAAAAACTGCCATCACAATTCTCTGAGGCGATGCTGACCCTCAATTAATTTGTGTGTGGAGACAGCAAAAACAAAACTTTGTGAAGAAAGTATTGCTGTATCGCAATACCATTGATCCCATCAGCGTTACTCATCTCCATCAAATTTTAATCACAGGGAGAGATGTAAACATGTTGCTCACTGCCTATCATGATCTGTCACGTAATTTTGGAGTGCAAAAGACAGAAGCCACAGGCCGTAGGCAATTCTATGGGATTGGCATGAGAGGGCACATTTAAAAATGTGCGCCGGAATGTCATGCGTCTGTGAGTAGGAAAACTGTGAAAGCTGATGATAAACCACCACTGCATGTCATTGTGAGCCAAGGTCCATAAGAATTGGAAGCCATTGATCATCTTAAGCTAGAGCCCGGCCAGCGGGACAGGTCATAGCTACGTCTTAACCATCATCTATCAGTTCAACAAATTTGTAGTGGCAGTCCCAGTGAAGGATTTGACAGCCCAGACAACACAGCGAGGAGCAGGGAGAGGTAAACATTGCAAATGCTGTGGCCCTGCCCAAGCAAGGGGGGCACACTCGTGGGTGTCGGTACTGGCACTGGGCCCCTCATAGTACGGTGGTGTGTCTGACGGCGGGTGTGCACCCCCACCGACAGAGACACTTGATTGCACTATGAGGGACCCTGTGCCAGTGCCCGCGCCCAAGAGTCGGCCCACCCACCTGTCCAGGGCAACGGCACTCGCACGGTTGGGTGCGCTAGGTGGTGACCCCGGCCATGGGGGGAGTCAGCCCAATTAGTGAGGTTTACAAAATGGCATATGTTGATGTTGGACATTCAGCTGCTGCAAAAGGCGAAATTGGGCAAGTGCAAGGAAGAGGAGGACCAAAGCAAGTCATTTTTCTGGCAACCTAGGTGTCATCAGGGGAAGGTGGGACAAAATCTTTGGAAACCCATGCATGGTTCATTTTAATGAAGGTTAGATCATCCACATTTTGGGTCAAAAGATGGGTTATTTTTTCTGTCAGGATTGATCCAACTGCACTGAAGACTCTTTCTGATAGCACACTTGCAGATGGGCAAGCGAGCTCCTGTAAGGCATATTGTGCCAATTCAGGCCAGGTGTCCAGTTTAGCGGCCCAATAGTCAAATGGGAATGACCTGTGCGGGAGAACATCAATATGGGACGAGAAGTAGTTTGTAACCATAGTTGACAACTGCTGTCTCCTGTCACTTTCAATCGATGCAGTATTACCAGTCGTGTGAGCGGGACTTGAAAAATCAGCCCACAACATGGTCATGAAACCCCTGTCTCCAATGCCACTTCTGATGTGTGCACCACGAACACCTCTTCCAAGCTGCCCCCGGCCCCTATGGCTCGTATGAGAACCATCACCGCTGCTGTGTGTGCTGGGAATGCCTCAACCAACCGGTTTACCAGAGTTGCTTGTTTGTTAGCCAATATTAGGTCAAGGTTCTCCTGTGGCATTATGTTTTGGAATTTGCCTTTATAGCGTGGATCCAGGATGCTGGCCAACCAGTAGTCATCATCGATCATCATTTTGGCAATGCGGGGGTCCATTTTTAGGATCTGCAAGGCATAATCTGACATGTGGGCCAATGTTCCCGGTGTCAATGATGCACTGCGAGTGCTGGGTGGAGGAGCACTTTATAGCAAATCTACATCCCTCCAGTCACGCACAAACCCTGTACCAGACCTTGCCATGCCAACATTTTCTCTTGCCCCACGAGAAGCATCCTCCTCCCCTATCATCCTCCTCTTCCTCTTCCTCCACCTCGTCTAGGAGAGGTCCCGGAGCAGACAAAGGCTGACTGTCATCAAGGCTTCCCTCCTCCTCTTCCTCCTCATCTACCTCGGCTGCAGACGCCTACTCCTTAATGTGCGTCAAAGTTTGCATGAGCAGACGCATAAGTGGAAAGCTCATGCTTATGATGGCATCGTCTGCGCTTACCAGCCGTGTGCATTCCTCAAAACACTGAAGGACTTTACAGAGGTCTTTCAGCTTCGACCACTGCACACCTGTCAACTCCATGTCTGCCCTCAAAGTGCCTGCCCGTGTATCCTCCCACAAATGCATTATGGCCTACCTCTGTTCGCACAGCCGCTCAACCATGTGCAGGGTGGAGTTCCACCTTGTTGCAACGTCGATAATTAGGCGGTGCTTGGGAAGGTGGAGCAATCGCTGCAGCTTCTGCATACGACTGGAGTGTACCGGCGACCAGCGGATGTGCGAGCACAGTCTTCGAACCTTATGGAGCAGGCCTGTTAACTCTGGATAATTATTGAGGAAGCACTGCACCACCAGGTTCAAGGTGTGAGCCAAGCAAGGTATGTGTCTGAGTTTTGAAATGGCTATGGCTGCCACAAAATTGCGGCCGTTATCACTAACTACCATGCCTGCCTCAAGATGTAGACTGCCCAGCCATGTCGCTGAAAGTAGTCGGCCAGTACCTCCACGGTGTGTCGGTCGCCCAAACTCATCATCTGCAGCACAGCCTGCTGACGCTTTCCACTAGCTGATCGATAGGGGGACACCTCGTGTGCAACACTGGCAGCTGCAGCGGAGTGCTCATGCGACTGCGCTCTGTGGATGAGCTTTCGCTTCTAGAGGAGGGTCGAACGCCTACAGCCAACTGTTTCCTATACCGTGGGCTAGGCAGCACTGTCCCACCACCGCTGTCCCCTGTGGACCCTGCATCCACCACATTAACCCAGTGCGCAGTGATGGACACGTAACGGCCCTGGCCATGCCTACTGGACCATGCATCAGTTGTGAGGTGCACCTTTCCCCTCACTGATTGCTTGAGTGCATGGACAATGCGGTCTTTCACATGAAGGTGGAGGGCTGGGATTGCTTTGCGAGAAAAGAAGTGGCGGCTGGGTTGGTCATAGCGTGGTACTGCGTAGGCCATGAGTTCGCGGAAAGCTGCGCTTTCAACCAACCAGTAGGGCATCATCTCTAACGAGATTAGTTTGGCAATGTGGGCATTCAAATCCAGTGTACACGGATGAGAGGATGAGTACTTTCTTGTCCTACTCATAGTCTCTGGTAAGGTGAGCTGGACTTGAGAGCTGCATATGGTGAAACTAGCGGTGGACATGGCAGACTGAGAGAGGGTTGATGATGGTGATGGAGTTGGTGTTCTTTCTGATGGCCTAGATTCAGTCTTTCGTTGATATAGCATTGTGATTCCCTGACTGCTTAGGCCTTGCGATGACACCTCAACATTTGCTGGTGATGTGCTAAACGGTGGGCTTACAGTGGGGGAAACAATGTAGCATTGCTGACTACCTTCTTTGGGAGCAGTTGCACATGTGGTACGTGAGGTTTGGTAGTCCATCCATGCTTGCAAGTGCATGTTGGCTAAATGTCTAAGCATGCAACTGGTATTCAAATTTCTCAGATTTTTCCCTCGGCTAAAGGTCTTTGCGCACTTCTTACAGATAACCTTTGCCTGATCATTAGGATTTTGTTCAAAAAAGTGCCACACTGCACTCTTCCTACTATGGAAGACATTTTGAGGCCTTGCACGCTGTGCTATTTTGACCGTCTGGCCAAGCTGTCCTGCAACTCTTTTGCTTTTTGTAACCCGTTTTTGGACTGCTCCAGGCCTGCCAGATAACAGCTGTTGCGATGTCGATGCCTGCTGCGGATGCTCCTCCTCCTCTTCTGAGCTATTGGTTGGCAGCGGCACCCTCTTCCCCCAATGGATGCCAATCTGGGTCAACGACTGGGTCATCCATCACCTCCTCTTCAATGTCATGTCATGTGCACCTTCCTCTGTGTCATCGTGTATGGTGGTATAGTATGCGGGAAGGGGCATCTGAGTTTCATCAGGGTCAGATTCTGGCTCAGTACACTGCGAGGGCAATGTAGTGCTCTGAGTGAATGTACCAGCAAATATATCTAGCAGTGACTGTGCATCAGTGCACTCCATGTCAGATTCATCTTGGACTGGGGAATTCACGATTTGACTTGATAACCCAGGCATGGTATGAGAAAAAAGCTCCATGGAGTAATCTGTAGTGTGGCCTGCCGCATCATTCACTTTTGGTAGGGGTGAAGGACACAAAGAAAGTGTTGTTCCTGACCAGGAGCCTCCACTGACGACGCAGCGCTTTTATTTTTTGAAACTTCAGAAGAGGAGGCGATAGAGCTGGAGGCTGTGTCAGCAATGTAAGCCAAAACTTGTTCCTAAAGCTCCGGCTTTAAAAGCGGTTTACCTACTCCCAGAAAAGGGAGCCTACGAGGCCTTGTGGAGCCAGACAATGACGCCGGCTCACCACCTCCTGCCTTAGGTGCTATTGTGCTTTTGCCACAACCAGCAGAAGCAGCACCACCAACACCACCATCAGGACCAGCTGGCAACCCCCGCCCACTTCCACGGCCTCTTCCACCATACTTCTTCATTTTTTTGAAAAAGGTACCCAAAATAACAACAGCTATATGCTACTGTAAAACAAGGTAAAGGGTCTATAGAGTATTGGTGAGAATTTGAATCTCAGTGTAGATTGGAGGACGCTGAACTATATGTCTCAGGCCCAGTATAGATTACACCGCTATGTGACAGGTAGAAATTGGCTGGTGTATGAGAAGGCAAAAGCTGTACAGAGTATTGGTGAGAATTTGAATCTCAATGTAGCTTTGAGGACACTGAACTATTGTCTCAGGCCCAGTATAGATTACACCGCTATGTGACAGGCAGAGACTGTCTGGTGTATGAGAAGGCAGAAGCTGTTTAGAGTATTGGTGAGAATTTTAATCTCAAAGTAGATTGGAGGACGCTGAACTATTGTCTCAGGCCCAGTATAGATTACACCGCTATGTGGCAGGCAGAAATTGGCAGGTGTATGAGAAGGCAGAAGCTGTATAGAGTATTGGTGAGAATTTTTATCTCACTGTAGATTGGAGGACGCTGGGCTATTGTCTCAGGCCCAGTATAGATTACACCGCAATGTGACAGGCAGAAATTGACTGGTGTATGAGAAGGCAGAAGCTGTATAGAGTATTGGTGAGAATTTTAATCTCAATGTAGATTGGAGGACGCTGAACTATTTGTCTCAGGCCCTGTATAGATTGCACCGCAATGTGACAGGCAGAAATTGGCTGGTGTATGAGAAGGCAAATGCTGTATAGAGTATTGGTGAGAATTTGAATCTCAATGTAGACTGAAGGACGCTGAACTATTGTCTCTGGCCCAGGACAGATTACACCGCAATGTGACAGGCAGAAATTGCCTAGTGTATGACTAACTACAAGGTGTATATAGAATTGGGCAGAATTGGAATCTCCCTAGAGTGTAGGTCTGTAAGAACGGACAAACTCCTCGACTTTTCCTTACAGAGTCACACACGTAGATAGCTTCAATTTGGCCGTGATAACATCCGTTACACGGTACTGAGAGAGGAGCGTGCACGTACACCGCTGTACGGTGTATGTAAAATTGTCAAGCTCCGTGTTTTTGTATACGGACTGACACACGCTGTCTCTCTCTAGTTTTGAATGAAATCAAACAGCAAATATACTAAACTGCTTGAAAAACGGACAAAACTATAAGGTGTAGGTCTGTAAGAACGGACAAACTCCTCGTCTTTTCCTTACAGAGTCACACACGTAGATAGCTTCAAATTGGCCGTGATAACAGCCGGTACACGGTACTGTGTGAGGAGCGTACACCACTGTACGGTGTGTGAAAAAATGAACGCTGAGTAACTCACCAGGACAAAACAATAAAATTTTGATTGCTTTGAAAAAAGCAGTTTGCTCAGCAGTGTGAAAACAGCAATGCAGCTATCTGGGAGCCTTAAAAGGCAGCCTAATAACCAACAGAGCTGATGCACCGAAATATAGCCTCCCCTTGCACTGCACAGTAACTGGTGTGTTGTACAGGCAAAATCGCTAGCAGCAGAAGTAGTTTTTGGTATCTTCTTCCCTGCCTAACGCTCTCCCTACAGAATCAGCAGCAGCAGCCGCTCTCCCTATTCTGAGATCAGCATAACTAACAGGGCGGTCGGCATGCACGCCCTTTTATACCCCCTGTGACACCACACAAAGGAAGCCAATCACTTGCATGCCCTTCACAAACATGGTGGTAACTGCTGCCTATGTCATCACGTTGCCCACAGTGTCCGTTCTTCCTGATTGGCAGAAAAAGGGTGCAAAAGCATCTTTTGAAACGCGACTTTGGCGCGATGGTCGCCGATCTCGTGGCTGACCTCACGCTAAGGTCGGGTTTCGTTTCATGAAACCCGACTTTGGCGAAAGTCGGTGACTTTTGAATTTTTTCGACCTGTTTCGCTCAACTCTAGTTATAACAAATTATAATGATTATATTGCACATAAAAAACGTGTATCTAATCCTATTCTGTGTGATACTGTCTGCTGAGCCATGTATCTAATCCTATCCTGTGTGATACTGACTGCTGAGCTGTGTATCTAATCCTATCCTGTGTGATACTGACTGCTGAGCTGTGTATCTAATCCTATCCTGTGTGATACTGATTTCTGAGCCGTGAATCTAATCCTATCCTGTGTGATACTAGGCTCCTCCTGCAGTCTGTGTCAGAGGGTGGTCTGTGTTGGCACTGTAATAAATTGTGTTATTTCCAGCTTTACAGATGGACGATAACACCATAGAAATGATAAGAATAATAGGCCTCAGTTACCACAACTGTCTGCAAAGAAAATTGTTGCTAATAGCAACCAATTACAGCTCATTTTTCATCTTTGAAACAGCTCTGGAAAAGCATGGTGAGTTTTGAGTGGCGACTTTTGTGTTTCGACTTTTATGTGGCAAGGTTGGTGTATGTGTGGTGAAATGTGTGCTGAGGGTGGTATATGTGTTGAAGCACGTGGTAGTGTGTGGCGCATCTTTTGTGTGTGTTCATATCCCCGTGTGTGGTGAGTATCCCATGTCAGGGCCCCACCTTAGCAACTGTATGGTATATACTCTTTGGGGCCATTGCTCTCATTCTTTAAGTCCCCCTTGTTCACATCTGGCAGCTGTCAATTTGCCTCCAACACTTTTCCTTTCACTTCTTCCCCATTATGTAGATAGGGGCAAAATTGTTTGGTGAATTGGGGTTAAAATTTCGCCTCACAACATAGCCTATGACGCTCTCGGGGTCCAGACGTGTGACTGTGCCAAATTTTGTGGCTGTAGCTGCGACGTTGCAGATGCCAATCCCGGACATACACACACACACCCACATTGAGCTTTATATATTAGATTGAACATCACAATTTGCTACCTATCATGCTCGTGAAGAGCTGTATATTTTGGTAGCTCTAAACCTTAATATACAGGGCTCCTTTCTACTGTAGCGATTAAAGAATTAAGTAGTGTTTGATGCACAGAAAAATATTAACAAAACATAAAACAGTCTAAAACATAAATGAGTCTAAGTGCAAAGTCAGCTACACCCCAAATGACTTGTAACTATTTAAGGCACATTTCCTGCCTACCAAGGTCACTTCTATAGAGATGCTTTTAGGCTTATTGTAGACTCATTTCAAAATGGTTTGCATCTTCTATCTATCAGAGTTATTTCTACTGTGTGTCTCCTTGAAATGCCATAATAAATTAAAAATTTATGCTGAACAAAGTGATTCTCCCAGGAATGGGGGAGTGGTGATCTGATGCAGCCTGCTGTGCTTGCTGATTTTAACCCAACTCATTCTATCAATACAACAAAAAACCTAACACTGGCCTGATTTGTCTTTGATCTATTGAAAGGTAGACCATAATTAGTAATATTTCAAGGGTTTGTCAGAAGTTGTATGAAGCAAGGATCTCCAGCACTGGAAACTTTCCAGAGCATGTGTGTGATTAACATTTGGTCCAGCAGGTGGGCTCTTCCTGTTGGGCTGCAGTTCTTGGGCTGCCAGCCACATTTTTCCATCCACCAGCTATTTAACTTTATTGTGGAGCGCACAGCTTTCACTACTGAACAAAGCCAGTGCTAGGATGTTCTTTGTAGGTGGATTTATCATGCTTTATGCTGAAGCCTCTGCAAAATATGCAGCAGTCCCAGTGTTTCCTATATAATGTATAGGACAGTCACATTGTCTTCAGTGTGATGTATACTCAGTTGTAGTGTCCCTTAAGTTATGTATCTTAGTTATGTCCCTTAAGTTATCTCTAGTGATGAGTGAACGTGCTCGCCACTACTCGTTACTCGCCTGAGTATCGCTGTACTCAGTGTACTCGGCGAGCACCGAACATTTCTTGGATTACTTGGCGGGAACTTGGGTCTCCACCCTACATTTTTGGAGGTCTTTAGAGACCCAATCAACATGCAGGGATTGTCTGCCAGGCACTGTAATGCCGCAGCCATCTTTGTTGTGGTCTTGCAGTGATTGGCTGGCCGCACAGCATCATCAGGAGTATAAGAGACCAGACACCGCTCTGCTCGGCGCATTCAGCAACAGACTGAGACAGTGTAGGGAGAGCTGCTGCCGAGTTAGGGTCAGATTTGGGGATTTCTTAGTCAGTGTGGGGTCTACCATCCTAAACTACTTAAATCAAGCTAAACCAACAGTCCTTCTAAGGACTAATTCCGGAGTATGTAGGTTGAAGTGTTAGGTAGGCGAGGGCGTGTACGTCACTCTATACATATCAGTGCAAGGCCTGCATCCACTGTATGTGTGCATATAGATATTGCATACATCAAGACGGTCCTTTCCATTACTTTCTGCTGCTGCTACCTATAGCATATATTGACCTTATATACCTAGCCCCAGGTATAATTGGCTAGGAAAATTTTTTTGCCAGGTTAATAGACATTATTTTATTCCAAAGTTTCCAGAGCCCTTTTTTTCTCCATTTGCTTTTTGACACTGCACAATACAGCCAGATCCTTTTCCTAGCACAGCGTGAAAATCCAGCAATTTTAAAGGGGTCTCAAAAATCACATTTGCGTGCGCAGAAAAATCTCTCATTTTTTTGTGGTAGGGTTGAATTTTTTTTGAGTGTCTTACACAATTTCTTGACATCATTTTGCTGAACCCCAAAAAAATACATACAGGCCACATATTTTACAGTGTGGTATATCTGTGGCATGCCTCATATATCCGTGTGCTAATAATTTGGGCATTTTAGGCATAAATTCAATTTATTTGCTGTCTGTTACTCTAGTAATATGCAGCACTATTTTGCAGATCCCCCACAAAATGCAGGCCACATATTTGGCAGTGTGGTACCTCCATGACAGGCCTCATATATCTGCATGCTCCAAGTTTGGGCATTTTAGGCCGGTATTCCAGTGTTTTTCCTGTCTGTTACTCTAGTTATATACAGCACTATTTTGCATAAAAAAATTAAAAATACAACCCACATATTTGGCAGTGTGGTATCTCCGTGACAGGCCTCATATATCTGTGTGCTCCAAGTTTGGGAATTTTAGGCGGGTGTTCCAGTGTTTTTCCTGTCAGTTACTCTAGTTACATACAGCACTATTTTGCATTAAAAAAATAAAAATACAGGTCACATATTTGGCAGTGTGGTATCACCATAACAGGCCTCATATATCTGCATGCTCCAAGTTTGGGCATTTTAGGCCGGTGTTCCAGTGTTTTTCCTGTCTGTTACTGTAATTATATACAGCACTATTTTGCATTAAAAAACAAAAAATACAGGCCCTATATTTGGCAGTGAGGTATCTCCATGACAGGCCTCATGTATCTGTGTGGCGCCCCCAGGAGTATGGTCGCCACAGTGGCATTACCTTCCTCCTAGGGAGTGTGATGTCATGCTTGGAAGCAATGAAGGGTCTCTGTCAGGTAAATACAACACACAGCATAGTTTCCACTCCAGGCCCGCAGAGGGAGCTCTGAACCAAAACTGGGGGAAGAGCTGCTCTCTGGGGGCCAGGAAGGGGAAGTAGGTAGTTTGTGTGAGGAGGGCGAAGTATGTGGATGAGAGGAGAAGAGCTGGAGGATTGAGCAGAGTTCAGGCTCCCTTCTAGCGTGGCGCATGGTTCCGGATTCCGGTGTCCGAGGTTTTATGGATACTGATGTTCCTGCAGCAGAAACCACATAAGACTCGGAGGCACAACGGCAACGTGTGAGCCAGACGAAGGAGGCTACAGATGTCTGTCCTACGAGGAGGTTCTAAAAGAGAGCAAGCAACAGGAACTTCAGTGTAACTCCATACTGCATGTACCTCAGATAAGCGCTAGAAAGGAGACTACACAACCCATCTGCATAGAGAGATTCCTGAGTTGCTTCCAGGCTGGCCAACTCCTGTTCCATCTGTAATCTGGATCCTGGACTGCACTTGTTAAGTAAAGGTAAAGGAAACTGCACACTGTTGTGTCATTGCCTTCTTCCTGCAACCCCTTCAGCACTGCTACATCTCTGTGCCTAACACTGCACCCTCTTCCTCAACACCTATCATTACTGCCCTGGGACTACAGCTCTAACTGTGGGGAGCTATTACATCTTGCTGCCTTATACCATCTGTCCCAGAGGATCTGCCTGCAGCGTCGGCTTAACTCCTTCATTGCCGAACAACACAGGTGGCGTCACTTATCATCCACTTTTATTCTTTAACTAGCCATGCTTAACCCCTTTTACATGGACGCCCAGGGCCACGGACCAGATCACTGCTACTGTGACACTTCCCTCTGAGATACCGGCCAGGTACCGAGTACGCCACTGCCCTGGCGGGCGATCCATATTGGTGTCACAAGCAGGATTTAAGAAGCCCGGTGTCCCCAGGTCCTGTGTGCCAGAGACTGTGTGTGTGCCATAGGCCTATTGCGGCATTGCCGGCATTACCCCGCCACTTGGCGTGCACGGGAAGCCAAAGGGGCGGGCCGTCGTGGGCAGAGCCAGCCGGAGAGCGCAAACAGTGAAGTGCTGCATGGGAAGAGACCAGCACGCAGGAAGTGAGAAGCAGAGGCCTGCAGCCCCGGCGTCCCCCAATCATCCAGCCTGCGGAGCGGCAACCGGTAAGCCAGCGCAACCCAGGGCCTGGCCAACGTTAACTAGGGGGAGGAGAATGTCAGAGGCAAGAGAAGATGCAGCGGTGAACGCCACCGCACCCCCCACAGCACCGCAAGATGCAGGGGCCAGCGCAGCTGCGGCCCCAACAGCACCGCAGAATCCAGCAACCAGCGCCGCTTCCAGAGTGCAGCATGAACAAGCGCCCATCACAGCAGTCCTCATCATGCTGCTGTCCATGCCCAATATACCGGGAGCAGCCTGGTTACCGCAGTACTCAGGGGAGTCCCATACCCTGAGTGAATTTAAAGAGAGACTGTGCAGTTTGTTTGAGGTGTATCCTCAGTCTGAAAGCCAGAAAGTGAACATCCTTATTGGGCAGCTAACTGGTGCAGCGCAGAGGGAAGTAAAAGCCTGGCAGGACACTGATAAAGAGACTGTTAAAAAGATCCTGGCTAAGCTAAGAAGCACCTTTGACACCCGCGCTGCAGCTGAAATAAAAATGAGATTCTTTGGGTGTAAGCAGAGAGTGCAGGTGTCATGATCCCAGTGCAGGTTTTTGAGCTGCACATCGGGGGTTAATGTCTGGAGCTCTGTGCAGGTTTTGACCTGCACACTTGGGGTTAATGATTGTGGCCTCTTTCTGGTTCTGGGAGAGCCTCTTAAACCCCTGGGAAGCTTCAATCCCTGCCAGTTATACTTTTGCCTTTGGCCTAGTGTGCTGACTCCCGTGTGCCTGTTTGTTGCTATAGCTTGTTTATATGGTTCTGACCCGACTCTGTTTCCCGTTGTGAGTTTGCCTGTTGATTTTGTACTGCGTTATTATCTGTGTATGACTCATTGCCTGTGACCTGACTACTCTCTGCTCACCCCTTTGGTACCTTGCAGCTATATCTGTGTGTGACTCATTGGCTACATCCTGACTATTCTCCCTGTCTATGCCCCTTGGTAACTTTGTCTCGCAGTTACTCTGCTAGGAATTCTCTTGCAGCTCCTAGCTCTGTGGAGTTTAGGCCACGCCTCTAGCAGTCACGTGCTTCAGGTCCTGCGGCTCTGAAGTACGCATCTACTCGGTTGCTGCCCGCTCCACAGGTATCTTTGAGCACTGTTTCGCTTTACTCAGGACACGCACACTGGCTCAGTGAGCAAGTTCAGTGCGGTGTTCCTGACATTATAACTGGCCTACAATTTTTTTTCTCTCCTCACTTCTGCAGCATGGACCCAATGTGTGCTTTATCTGAGCAGGTGAAATGCTTCACTCAGTCACTGCAGAAGCTTAGTTTGGAACACCAAGCTCTCGCCCAGTCCAAACGGCGGGTGGAGGACTCAGTTCAGGGGGTACTTTCCGCAGGCTTCCAGTTGGTGGGGAATAGAGATATCATTTTAGTCCCACCTGAATTGCCAGATATATTTTCTGGTAACAAGGATCATTTCAGGGCATTTAAGGAGGACTGTAAGCTTTTTTTTTCTTTGAGACCCCGCTCCTCTGGGGATGAGAAACAGAGGGTGGGGGTGGTGATGTCCCTGCTTAGGGGGTCCCCACAAGCCTGGGCATTCTCGCTTTCCTCTTCTGCCCCTGAGAGAATGTCTGTGGATGCGTTTTTTGAAGCCTTAGGGCTTATTTATGATGAGCCTGATAGAGTGTGGTTGGCTGAGGACAAAGTGATGAGTGTCTGTCAGGAGGAGCACTTGGCCGAATGGTTCTGTACTGAATTCAGACGTTGGGGAGCGAAGATTTCCTGAAGTGATGCCGCCCTTCGGGGGCTGTTCCACAGAGGCCTGTGTGAACGTCTGAAGGATGCTTTGGCACTTCATCCTCCGCCTGACTCCCTGGAGGATGCCATGGTCCAAGCGGTTCACATAGATCGCAGGCTGCGGGCTAGAGGCATTATGCAATGTGAAACGCCCTTATTCTTCAGTGGAGATGAGACCCGGACTCTTCCTACGGCTATGGAGGTGAGCGCTGTCACCTGTGAGGGAAAGGAAAGAAGACGCCGCCGTGAAAAGCAGTTGTGCTTCTATTGTGGGAAATCTGGACATTGGAAGAAGGACTGCCCCTCCTGTCCGTCATCCTCCAAGATGGTGGAAAACAACTAGGTCTGGGTAGTAGTCGAAGAGGCTACCCAGACCTTCAGGTACAATTTTCCTCATGTGCAAAAATGGTGCTGCAGGTGGAACTGGAACTTGGTTATGGTCTTGTTCAGACTACTGCTTTTATTGACTGCGGTTCTGCTGTGAACCTGATTGATACCAAGGTTATGACTCTTAATAAGATAGGGACAGTCAGGCTTCACGATCCTTTTAAACTTGTGGCAATTGACTCATCTCCTCTTACCCAAGACGGTATCTGTTGCAGGTCTGAACTTTTTTCTCTAATGATAACCAAACCATATCACCAACCTTAAACTGGGGACCAATGGTCCTATGTCGGTTGGAAAACCGCTGGGCCTTTTCCTGGGAGAGAGATAACTTATCCACCACTTGGTCCCAGATCTGGTGCATTCTCTCCACCACAGTGTCAACACCTGGGCAGGCAGAAGGCTCCACCTGCCCTGAAGAAAATCGAGGATGAAACCCAAAGTTACAAAAAAAAGGTGACATCAAAGTGGCAGAACTAGCTCTATTATTTAAAGCAAATTCGGCCAAGGGCAAAAATGAAACCCAATCATCCTGATCAGCGGAAATAAAACATCTCAAATACGACTCCAAGGTCTGGTTTGTTCTCTCCGTCTGCCCATTGGTCTGAGGGTGAAAAGCAGAGGAGAAGGACAACTGAATTCCCAGCTTGGAACAGAAAGTCCTCCAAAATCTAGACACAAACTGAACTCCTCTGTCAGATACAATGTTCTCAGGAATCCCGTGCAAGCGAACCACCTGTTGCAAAAACAGGGGCACCAACTCAGAGGAAGATGGCAACTTAGGGAGTGGTACAAGATGAACCATCTTAGAGAACCTATCACAAATCACCCAAATAACAGTCATTCTCTGAGAGACAGGCATATCAGAGATGAAATCCATTGAAATATGGGTCCATGGCCTCCTGGGAACCGGCAAAGGCATCAACAACCCACTAGAGCGAGAACAAGGTTTAGACCGGGAGCAAGTCCCACAGGACTGCACAAAATTCCTGACATCACGAGACAAGGTGGGCCACCAAAAAGACCGACTCACCAGATCTCTAGTACCAAAAATACCTGGATGACCAGCCAATGCAGAGCAATGATCTTCAGACATCACTCTCTTCTTCCACTGGTCAGGAACATACAACTTTCCACTGGGACAACGCTCAGGTTTGTCCTCCTGGAACTCTTCCAGAGCACGTCTCAAATCGGGCGAGATGGCAGAAAGAACTACCCCTTCACCTAAGATGGTAGCAGGCTTAGTCACCACAGGAGAATCAGCAAAGAAGCTCCTAGAGAGAGCATCAGCCTTGACATTCTTAGTGCCAGGAAGAAAAGAGACCACAAAATCAAAACGTGTAAAAAACAAGGCCCACCTAGCCTGTCTAGGGTTCAAGCGTTTGGCCGACTCCAGGTAAATCAAATTCTTGTGGTCAGTGAGGACCACGACTTGATGTTTAGCTCCCTCCAACCAATGTCTCCACTCCTCAAATGCCCATATCATGGCTAACAGTTCCCGATTCCCCACATCATAGTTACGTTCAGATGGAGAGAACTTTCGGGAAAAGAAAGCACAGGGATTCATTTTAGATGTTACAGGATCCTTTTGGGACAAAACAGCTCCTGCACCAATCTCAGAAGCGTCCACCTCTACCTGGAACGGGAGTGAGACATCAGGTTGCCGCAAAACCGGGGCAGAAGTGAATCTTCGCTTCAGCTCCTGAAAGGAAGAAACAGCCTCCGGAGACCAATTCAACACATCAGCACCCTTCTTAGTCAGGTCAGTCAATGGCTTGGCAATACTAGAAAATTTTGCTATAAATTTCCGATAAAAATTAGCAAAACCCAAACACTTCTGGAGGGCCTTCAAAGAAGTGGGCTGAACCCAATCATAAATGGCCTGTACCTTCGCCGGGTCCATTTCAATAGTTGACGGACTCAAAATAAATCCCAAAAAAGAAATCCTCTGTACCCCAAAAAGGCATTTCGATCCTTTGACATACAAGGAATTTTCCCTCAAGATCCGGAACACAGTCCGAACATGTTCCACATGAGAATCCCAATCCTTGGAGAAGATCAAAATATCATCCAGATAGATAATCAAAAATTTATCCACAAAGTCTCTGAAAATATCGTTCATGAAGCACTGGAAGACAGAAGGGGCATTAGTGAGCCCAAAAGGCATCACCAGGTACTCAAAATGTCCCTCCGGAGTATTAAACGCCGTCTTCCATTCATCCCCATGCTTAATGCGGATAATATTATACGCCCCCTGAGGTCAAGCTTGGTAAACCAGCAAGCACCTTTAACTCTGGAGAATAGATCCGAAATCAGGGGTAACGGATACTGATATTTAATAGTAATCTTGTTGAGGGCACGATAACCAATACAAGGCCTTAATGAACCATTCTTTTTGGCCACGAAAAAAAGCCCAGCACCTAAGGGCGAAGAGGATGGTCTAATATGACCCTTCTCCAACGCCTCCTTAATATAGGATTGCATAGCCTCGTGCTCGGGTACAGATAAATTGAAGAGCCGACCCTTGGGAAATTTACACCCCGGGCTGAGTTCAATTGCACAGTCATAACTCCTATGAGGAGGCAAAGACGCAGACTCATTCTCACTAAATACATCATAAAAATCTGCCAAATAGTCAGGAACATCATGCGACTGAGGAGAGGTGGAAAAAACCGGAGCCTCATTAAGGGCACACCGACAACCCCAACTCACCACAGACACAGATTTCCAATCCAAAACTGGATTATGAATTTGCAACCAGGGAAACCCCAGAACAATGGTATCATGCAAATTATGCAACACCAAAAATCTACAATTTTCTTGATGGTCTGTGGCGACCCGCATTACCACCTGGGTCCAAAACTGAGGTTTATTTTTCGCCAAAGGAGTAGCATCAAATCCCCTCAAAGGGATAGGCGTCCGCAGAGGTGTCATAGGAAATCCACAATGTTTAGCAAAATCCAAGTCCATTAGGTTCAGGGCTGCTCCCGAATCCACAAAAGCCTTGGCGGAAAATGTGGACAGGGAGCAGATCAGAGTAATTGCCAGAAGAAACTTAGGTTGAACACCACCCACAGAAAACGTGTGTGCAAAACGTTTCTCTCGTTTAGGACAGACAGAAGTAATATGCGAGGCATCGCCACAAAAAAAACACAGCTTATTACGCCTTCTGAACTCCTGACGTTGCTCCCTGGCCAAAACTCTATCACATTGCATAGGTTCAGACATTTGTTCAACAGGTGGCAGCATTTCCCGTGTAATTTTACGTTCACGTAAACGCCGATCAACCTGAATGGCTAATGACATAGAATCGTCAAGACCAGAGGGAACAGGAAATCCCACCATAGTATCTTTTACGGCTTCTGACAAACCCTTCCGAAAGAGAGCTGCCAAGGCATTATCATTCCAGGTAGTAAGGACCACCCACTTTCGGAATTTTTGACAGTACAATTCTGCAGAATCTCGACCCTGGCTCAATGCCAACAGGGTCTTTTCAGCCTGATCAATAGCATTAGGTTCGTCATACAACAACCCCAAGGCTTTAAAAAATCCGTTCACATTAGTCAGAATAGGATCATCTGGTTTCAAAGAAAACGCCCAATCCTGGGGATCGCCACGCAGCAAAGAGATGACAATTTTAACCTGCTGCGCGGAGCTCCCTGATGAGTTAGGCTTCAAGGAAAAAATAATTTACAATTATTTTTGAAATTCAAAAATTTAGACCGATCTCCAAAAAACACATCAGGTGTAGGGATCTTTGGCTCAGCAGCATGTGAATGAGCAAGGTAGGCGGAAATTCCCCGCACTTCCACAGCGAGCTGCTCCACACGATCAGACAATTGCTTTATCTCCATTGAGAGAAAAAAAAATTCCCCCTACGGCCTCAGAGATATAGAGGAAAAAATATACACACTTTTTTTTTTTTTTACAATTCTTTCCTGCTATTGAGTACCCTAGGATCTGCGGTATGGCTCGTGATTCTGTTATGAATAAGTCACCGTAGGAGGCAAAAACAGAAATACTAGCTAAGTCCAGAAAACCAGAGAAGTTGGCAGCTATCGGATTGCAGACCCCTGAACCTATCAACAACAACTAGCAGTAGTCGTGGAGGGTTCCTACGGTGCCCTAGACCCCTCGATCACAGCCAGAGAACTACATAGCCTAAAGACAGAAAGGGAAATCTAAACTGCCCCAGAGCAGACCCCAAAGCAATAGGCAGCCCCCAACATATAATGACGGTGAAGCAAGATGAAAAAACACTCACACAAATAGAAAGATAGGCTGAGCAAATGATGGGGCCCAAGCTAACTAGATAGGACAGGATAGAAAAGCTGCTGTCTGTAATCCGCCAAAACCCTATCAAAACAAGAGCCAACAGCTGATAGGGAAAAAAGCCCTGAAGACGCTAGGCTTCAAAAAGACTATATCAGTACTCAGGTATTTTCTGAAGACAGAGCAAAAGGGAATTCAGCTCACCCCAGCAGGGAATGGCAGAAATCAAGGAAAAACAATGCAAAACAAAACCAAAACACAAATGCAAAAAGTAGAGCAGAAAACTTAGCTTTTGAGGAGCAGGAATCAGACTGGTCTCCTTGAATCCCTCAGAGAGATCACCAGCAAGGCAGAAGGGCGTTGGCTGCCTTATATCCAGTCAGTAATTCCCGTCACCCAGTCATCATCATCTTGCCCAGGTGCTTGGTAATCAGCCTCACTACCTTCCTTCACCAGAAGAGGGAGTTTGTCAGACCTCAATGGTGAAGGGGAAAATGAACTCACAACAGAGGTCCTTCACTCGACTGAAGATGTCTCTCACAGGAGATGAAGTTCTGGCCTACCCAGATTATGACCAACCATTTGTCTTGTATACTGATGCCAGCAACGTGGGACTGGGAGCAGTACTGTCACAGGTACAGAATGGCAAAGAAAGAGAGATCTCCAATGCCAGCAGGAAGCTTCGTCCTACTGAAAGGAACCCTGACAACTACAGTTCCTTCAAACTGGAGTTCCTCGCCATAGTCTGGGCTGTGACTGAACGATTCAAGCATTACCTAGCTTCAGCCAAGTTTACCATCTTCGCGGACAACAACCCGTTGACTCACTTGGAACCTGCCAAACTAGGTGCACTGGAGCAGCGATAGATGGCCCAGCTGTCTAACTATAAATTCACCAACAAGTACCGAGCTGGGCACAAGAATGCCAATGCTGATGCGCTGTCCAGAATGAATAATCTGCCAGATGCAGGAGAAAACCCTGAGGCACTCGAAGAAATAGAGTTACCTGCCTTCCACCGGCCAATTGCGGCCCAACGTGCCCAAGGAGTGAGAACCAGGCAGTCTATCGTGAAAGAGGCCACCCTAAATCCATTGCCTCATCATGACTGGGCAGAAACGCAGGATAGCGACCCCGCAGTCCGCCTGGTCAAGGAGCTACTGTCACAAGCTGACTCATGCCCAGGTCCAGATGCTCCTGAAGAAACCCAGCTGTTGTGGAAGGAAAGAGGCAGGCTGCTCCTCTATGAGGGAAAGCTGTGCCGAAGGAGCATCAATGCCCGCACTCATGAGTTGGTCTGGCAAGTGGTAGTCCCAAAGAGGGAGGCATCAATGGTCTTGGAAGCATAGCACAATGGGGCTGGACACTTCAGATGGAAGAAGTTGGAGGCCTTGCTCCGGGAGAGATTCTACTGGGCAGGTATGAGGAAGGCCACTGAAAATTGGTGCCGGGAGTGTGGTCAATGTAACCTGTGCAGGAAGGACCGTAACAGCCAGCGAGCTCCTTTGCAGCCAATAATAACCAAACAACCACTTGAGTTGGTCGCCCTGGACCATGTGAAGCTGGTCCCAAGTCGTTCAGGCTACGCTTATGCTCTTACCATCGTTGACCACTACTCGAGATTCCTGGTAGTCGTGCCTGTCAAGGATCAAACAGCCAGGACAGCAGCCAGAGCATTCCAACAGCACTTTTGTCGACCACACGGATATCCCGAGCGAGTGCTTAGAGATCAAGGTCCAGCCTTTGAGGCAGAAGTGTTCCAGGAATTCTGTAACTTGTATGGTTGCAAGAAGATGAGGACAACACCGTTCCATCCACAGACCAAAGGCATGTGTGAAAAGATGAATCAGGTGGTGATCGATCTACTGAAGACCTTGCCTTTGGAAGAGAGGAATCTGTGGCCAGAGAAGTTGCCAGATCTGGTAGACCTCTACAATCACATTCCTGTGAATTCCACCAACTGCACTCCAGCCTACCTAATGAGAGCGAGGCCTTGCAAGCTGCCTATTGATTTGGATATGGGAGTCCTGACACCTGAGGTAACATTACCAGATGCTGACTGGAAATAAAGAACGGCAGCAACAGTACCGTAGAGTACAAGAGTGTGTAGAAAAGAGTCTAGCTCAGGCGAGACAAAAACAAGAAAAGAACTACAATCAACATGCACCTGCAGTTCCCTTGTCACCAGGAGAACAAGTCCTAAAGAGGAAAAGGAGGATGCATAAATTGGATGACCAATGGGAAGCTGAACCCTACACCGTCTTACCATCAAACTTCGACAACACCAAAGTGTGCCTTATCAGTAAGGATGGAGGAGAAACGTCATCAGCAGTATCGAAGGATCATCTGAAACTGTGCCCTAACCAGCTAAAGGAAAGGATTGGAGAACAAAACAACCTTCAACCCATAGAAGAAGAAGAAAAGGTCAACACTGTACTCGGAGAATTTCCTGCAATCTGGACAAGAGTGGATCAAGCCATCGTAGTTCCTGTCCTAATCTTTCCCCAGCCTACTGCAACTGAAGTAGCAGAGACTCAAGACAACTCTGAAAATCAGGAAGTTCAGGCAGCAGATGCCACACCAGCAGTGGAGCCAGAGAATCCTCGCCCTGCCAGTGGTGAATCTGTCATGCCCACAGTGAGTCTAAGAGTTCGTAGACGGCTACTACCCAGTTTACCAACAGCAGTAACAGGCCCACTAAACCTAAATAGGCCATTAGAAGTACCCATGCTACACAGATCAACCCGTAGTACAAAAGGTGAGATCCCAGTTAGATATAGAGAGTAAAGTGCAAATAGAAAATGTAAACTGTACATGTAAATATGCAACTTTTCAAGTTTATGTGCCTACAGAGACTCTGTAAGAACTTTTGAACAATCTCAGTTTGTTTTTGATGGACAATTGGGCCACAGGACTATGTGTGGCCAAAACAATCCTTGTATATAGTTACCAACTGCTCAGGAAATGGACCATGGACATTGACGCATGGACTATTTTTGAGCTTTGGGTTTTTTGTAATTTTTCATTTTTGAAATCTTGTTACTAGAGTTGAGCGAAACAGGTCGGTCAGATTCAAAAGTCGGGTTTCATGAAACAAAACCCGACCACAGTGTGAAGTCGGCCATGCGGTCGGCGACCCAAGCGCCAAAGTCGGGTTTCGCCGAATGCTTGCACGTGACTTTTTTCAGCCAATGAGAGAAGCGTAGCGTAGCGGGAGCGTAGCTGGAGTGGGAGTGGGAGAGAGGGAGAGGGAGATGAGAGAGAGAGATTTCGCCGCCTCTAGGGTTAAAATTCATGCCAGGTGTGTTTACAGTCCTCCACTCACTGCCGACTTTTCTCCCCATTGACTTGCATTGGATTTCGTGTTTCACGACTTTTCACGACTTTTCCCCATAGTCGGCCGATTTCGCTCGACTCGACTTTTGAGAAAGTTGGGTTTCATGAAACCCGACTCGACCCTAAAAAAGGCAAAGTCGCTCATCTCTACTTGTTACATTTACAATTGTTCATTGTAAATGTAAAAACCAGGGATTGGAGAAGCAGGAAGCTCATCTGCATATTTTCGGTGCATTCTGGGTAGAGGAGAAGAGTCGCCTTAAGCTGATCGATTGCTGGGACTTGCCGGGTCTCGCTGTTTGAGGACATCGCAAAACCAGGGATTGGAGAAGCAGGAAGCTCATTTGCATATTTCCGGTGCATTCTGGGAAGAGGAGAAGAGTCGCCTTAAGCTGATTGATCTCTGGGACTTGCCGGGTCTCGCTGTTTGTTTCCACCCATCATAGCCTGCATCAGCAATAGCAATATGGAAGAGAAGAAAATCCACATGGTAACCTGCAACACATGCTACATGTTTACGGATCTTCCGGCCCAAAAACTCAACTTTACCTGTCAGAAGTGTAAACTTGTTGCCCTCTTAGAGGAAAAGGTGCAGGGACAGGAAAAAAAAATGTCAACATTGAAGGTAATTAAAGAACATGAGGACTTCTTGGATGAAGCAGAAGCAACCATTCAGGAAACGGAAAGTGAGAAAAGCTTCAGAGCACATACAGAGGCTGAAAAGGGGAGCCATGTGACGAAAAGAAGCAAACGGATCAAGTGGTCATCACCACCCACACAGCTTAGCAACCAATATGAAGCCTTCATGCTGGAGAATGAAAATGGCACAGCTCAGGACGATACCGTATCTACAAGAGAAGACACACTATCAACAAAAGAAGTTACTCCGTCACCATAAGCGGAAACAAATGACACTCAAAAACACTCACGAGCAACAAGCAGTGCGTCTGGAAAGAAAAGAAGAGTGGTAGTTATGGGCGACTCACTACTAAGAGGCACGGAGGCAACTATCTGCAGGCCGGACATAACCGCATGAGAAGTATGCTGCCACCCAGGAGCAAAAAATCAAGGATGTGGCCAACAGGATACCAACTATCCTCAAATCCAAGGACGACTACCCTTTCCTACTGATACATGTAGGCACAAACGACACGGCAAGAAATGACCTACCAAATATCTGCGAAGACTTTGAAATTCAGGGGAAGAAAATAAAGGAACGGAACGTACAGGTTGTTTTCTCATCAATCCTCCCAGTCGATGGTCATGGCATCAGAAGATGGAATAGGATACTAGAGGTGAACAACTGGCTACGACGGTGGTGCAGGCAGCAAGGATTTGGATTCTTGGATTCTTGGATTCTTGGATTCTACGATGGACTTCTCACAAGAGATGGGATACACCTCACAAAACCTGGGAAACACACATTCACCAGAAGACTTGCCACACTCATCAGGAGGGCTTTAAACTAGAAGAAGAGGGGATGAGAGGAAAAACAGCAGACAAGAACATGCAGCAGAAGGACAAACTAATCAAGGATACTAGATGTGGTAAAGAGTACCCAAGACAGGGTACTCAGAAGGAAGCTAAGAAAAAGGAAGCAAAACTTCTTTCCTGCATGATGACCAATGCAAGAAGCCTGACCTGTTATGATTGAGTCACCGTAGGAGGCAAAAACAGAAATGCTAGCTAAGTCCTGAAAACCAGAGAAGTTGGCAACTATCAGATTGCAGACCCCTGAACCTATCAACACAACTAGCAGTAGCCGTGGGGGGTTCCTACGATGACCTAGACCCCTCGATCACAGCCGGAGAGATACATAGGCCTAAAGAAGGAAAGGGGAAATCTAACTGCCCCAGAGCAGACCCCAAAGCAATAGGCAGCCCCCCACATATAATGACGGTGAAGCAAGATGAAAACACTTACACAGACAGAAAGACAGGCTGAGCAAAGACGGGGCCCAAAAACTACCTAGATAGGAACGGATAGGAAGGCTGCTGTCTGCAATCTGCCAAAACCCTATCAGAGACAAAAGCCAACAAGCTGATATAAAAATGGCCCTGAAGCAACTAAGCTTCAAAAACTAAATCAGCGCTCAGGTACTTTCAGAAGACAGAGCTCAAGGAACACTGCACACTCCAGCAGGGAGTGGCAGAATCCAAAAAGCAAGAAAAACAAAAACAAATCTTAAATGCAAAAGGCAAAACAGAAAACTTAGCTTTAGGAGAGCAGGAATCAGACTGGTGTCCAAGAGTCCACAGAGAAATCACCCGCAGGGCAGAGAGGGCGTAGGCTGCCTTAAATCCAGTCAGTGACTCCACTCAGCCAATCGTCTTCATCAGTCCCAGGTGTCTGATAATCAGGCTCACTACCTTCCTTCACTAGAATAGGGAGTTCACCAGGCCTCAGTGACGGAGGGGAAAATGAACTCACAACAGTACCCCCCCCTGAGGAGGGGTCACCGAACCCTCAACAACGCTACCAGGGCGATCAGGGTGAGCCCGATGAAAGGCACGCACCAATCTTTTGGCATGAATATCAGAGGCAGAGACCCAGGAATTATCCTCCTGACCATAACCCTTCCACTTAACCAAATACTGGAGTCTCCGTCTAGCCAGACGGGAATCCAGAATTTTCTCTACCTCATATTCCAAGTTACCTTCAACCAATACAGGGTCCGGAGGTGCCACCTCAGGCACAACTGGCTCAACAAACCTCTTCAACAAGGACTTATGGAACACATTATGGATCTTAAATGTGACAGGAAGAGCCAAACGAAAAGAGACCGGATTAATAATCTCCAAAATCTTGTATGGTCCAATAAATCTAGGCTTAAACTTAGGAGAAGCCACCTTCATAGCAATATTTTTTGATGATAACCACACCATATCACCAATCTTAAACTGGGGACCAATGGTCCTATGTCGATTGGAAAACCGCTGGGCCTTTTCCTGGGAGAGAGATAACTTATCCACCACTAGGTCCCAGATCTGGTGCATTCTTTCCACCACAGTGTCAACACCTGGGCAGGCAGAAGGCTCCACCTGCCCTGAAGAAAATCGAGGGTGAAAACCAAAGTTACAAAAAAAGGTGACATCAAAGTGGCAGAACTAGCTCTATTATTTAAAGCAAATTCGGCCAAGGGCAAAAATGAAACCCAATCATCCTGATCAGCGGAAATAAAACATCTCAAATACGACTCCAAGGTCTGGTTTGTTCTCTCTGTCTGCCCATTGGTCTGAGGGTGAAAAGCAGAGGAGAAGGACAACTGAACTCCCAACTTGGAACAGAACGTCCTCCAAAATTTAGACACAAATTGAACTCCTCTGTCAGATACAATGTTCTCAGGAATCCCGTGCAAGCGAACCACCTGTTGCAAAAACAGAGAAAACAGAGGCACCAACTCAGAGGAAGATGGCAACTTAGGGAGTGGTACAAGATGAACCATCTTAGAGAACCTATCACAAATCACCCAAATAACAGTCATTCTTTGAGAGACCGGCATATCAGAGATGAAATCCATTGAAATATGGGTCCATGGCCTCCTGGGGACCGGCAAAGGCATCAACAACCCACTAGAGCGAGAACAAGATTTAGACCGGGAGCAAGTCCCACAGGACTGCACAAAATTCCTGACATCATGAGACAAGGTGGGCCACCAAAAAGAGCGACTCACCAGATCTCTAGTACCAAAAATACCTGGATGACCAGCCAATGCAGAGCAATGAACTTCAGACATCACTCTCTTCTTCCACTGGTCAGGAACATACAACTTTCCACTGGGGCAACGCTCAGGTTTGTCCTCCTGGAACTCTTGCAGAGCAAGTCTCAAATCGGGCGAGATGGCAGAAAGAACTACCCCTTCGCCTAGGATGGTGGCAGGCTTGGTCACCACAGGAGAATCAGCAAAGAAACTCCTAGAGAGGGCGTCTGCCTTGACATTCTTAGTTCCAGGAAGGAAAGAGACCACAAAATCAAAACGTGTAAAAAACAAGGCCCACCTAGCCTGTCTAGGGTTCAAGCGTTTAGCCGACTCTAGGTAAATCAAATTTTTGTGGTCAGTGAGGACCACAACTTGATGTTTGGCTCCCTCCAACCAATGTCTCCACTCCTCAAATGCCCATTTCATGGCCAACAGTTCCCGATTAACCACATCATAGTTACGTTCAGATGAAGAGAACTTACGGGAAAAGAAAGCACAGGGATTCATTTTAGATGTTACCGGATCCTTTTGGGACAACACCGCTCCTGCACCAATCTCAGAAGCATCCACCTCTACCAGGAACGGGAGTGAGACATCAGGTTGCCGCAGAACCGGGGCGGAGGTAAATCTACGCTTCAGCTCCTGAAAGGAAGCAACCGCCTCCGGAGACCAATTCAACACATCCGCACCCTTCCTGGTCAGGTCAGTCAATGGTTTGGCAATACTAGAAAATTTTGCTATAAATTTCCGATAAAAATTAGCAAAACCCAAAAACTTCTGGAGGGCCTTCAAAGAAGTGGGCTGAACCCAATCATAAATGGCCTGTACCTTGGCCGGGTCCATTTCAATAGTTGACGGACTCAAAATAAATCCCAAAAAGGAAATTCTCTGTACTCCAAAAAGGCATTTTGATCCTTTGACATACAGAGAATTCTCTCTCAAGATCCGGAACACAGTCCGAACATGTTCCACATGAGAATCCCAATCCTTGGAGAAGATCAAAATATCATCCAGATAGATAATCAAAAATTTATCGACAAAGTCTCGGAAAATATCGTTCATGAAGCACTGGAAGACAGAAGGGGCATTAGTGAGCCCAAAAGGCATCACCAGGTACTCAAAATGTCTCTCCGAAGTATTAAACGCCGATTCCATTCATCCCCTGCTTAAAGCGGATAAGATTATACGCCCCCCTGAGGTCAAGCTTGGTAAACCAGCAAGCATCTCTAACTCTAGAGAATAGATCCGAAATCAGGGGTAACGGATACTGATATTTAATAGTAATTTTATTGAGGGCACGATAATCAATACAAGGCCTTAAAGAACCATCCTTCTTGGCCACAAAAAAAAAACCGGCACCTAAGGGTGAAGAGGATGGTCTAATATGACCCTTCTCCAATGCCTCCTTAATATAGGATCGCATAGCCTAGTGCTCGGGTACAGATAAATTGAAGAGCCGATCCTTAGGAAATTTACACCCCGGGTTTAGTTCAATTGCACAGTCATAACTCCTATGAGGAGGCAAGGACGCAGACTCATTCTCACTAAATACATCATAGTAGTCCGCTAAATAGTCAGGAATAGGGATGAGCGAAACGGGTCGAAAAATTTAAAAAGTCGCCGACTTTTGGCAAAGTCGGGTTTAATGAAACGAAACCCGACCCTAGGATGAGGTCGGCCACGAGGTCGGCGACTTACGCGCCAAAGTCGCGTTTCAAAAGTTTGTTTTGCGCTCTTTTTCAGCCAATCAGGATCCTCGGACACTGTAGGCAACGTGATGACATAGGCACGGGTCACCACCATCTTTCAGAAGGGCATGCAAGTGATTGGCTTGCTTTGGTGGGCATCACAGGGAGTATAAAAGGGCGTGCACTCCGACCGCCATCTTACTTCTGCCGATCTCAGTATAGGGAGAGGTTGCTGCTGATTCTGTAGGTAGAGCGTTAGGCAGGGAAGAAGACAAAAAAACTGCTTCTGCTGCTAGCGATTTGGCCTGCACAACACACCAGTCACTGTGTGTGCAGTGCAAGGGGAGGCTATATTGTGGTGTATCAGTGGTGTTGGTTGTTGGGCTGCCTTTTAAGGCTTCCTGACAGGCTGGCATTGCTGTTTACCCACTGCTCTGCAAACTGCTTTTTTAAAAGCAATCCAATCTCCCTTATCCTCTAGTCACTTTTGTCACAGCTGTGCCATCGAGCCTGTGACATAGCGCTCAGATATCAGTGGTCCTCACACAATCCAAAAGTGTCCAGTGTCCACAAGTGTCTGCTGAAATTCAAAATCTCACTTATCCTCTAGTCACTTTGGTCACAGCTGTGCCATCGAGCCTGTCACATAGCGCTCAGATATTCATTGGGCCTCACACAATCCAAAAGTGTCCAGTGTCCACAAGTGTCTGCTGAAATTCAAAATCTCACTTATCCTCTAGTCACTTTGGTCACAGCTGTGCCATCGAGCCTGTCACATAGCGCTCAGATATTCATTGGGCCTCACACAATCCAAAAGTGTCCAGTGTCCACAAGTGTCTGCTGAAATTCAAAATCTCACTTATCCTCTAGTCACTTTGGTCACAGCTGTGCCATCGAGCCTGTCACATAGCGCTCAGATATTCATTGGGCCTCACACAATCCAAAAGTGTCCAGTGTCCACAAGTGTCTGCTGAAATTCAAAATCTCACTTATCCTCTAGTCATTTGGTCACAGCTGTGCCATCGAGCCTGTCACATAGCGCTCAGATATTCATTGGGCCTCACACAATCCAAAAGTGTCCAGTGTCGACAAGTGTCTGCTGAAATTCAAAATCTCACTTATCCTCTAGTCACTTTGGTCACAGCTGTGCCATCGAGCCTGTCACATAGCGCTCAGATATTCATCGAGCCTCACACAATCCAAAAGTGTCCAGTGTCCACAAGTGTCTGCTGAAATTCAAAATCTCCCTTAACCTCTAGTCACTTTGGTCACAGCTGTGCCATCGAGCCTGTCACATAGCGCTCAGATATTCATTGGGCCTTACACAATCCAAAAGTGTCCAGTGTCCACAAGTGTCTGCTGAAATTCAAAATCTCACTTATCCTCTAGTCACTTTGGTCACAGCTGTGCCATCGAGCCTGTCACATAGCGCTCAGATATTCATTGGGCCTCACACAATCCAAAAGTGTCCAGTGTCCACAAGTGTCTGCTGAAATTCAAAATCTCCCTTATCCTCTAGTCACTTTGGTCACAGCTGTGCCATCGAGCCTGTCACATAGCGCTCAGATATTCATTGGGCCTCACACAATCCAAAAGTGTCCAGTGTCCACAAGTGTCTGCTGAAATTCAAAATCTCACTTATCCTCTAGTCACTTTGGTCACAGCTGTGCCATCGAGCCTGTCACATAGCGCTCAGATATTCATTGAGCCTCACACAATCCAAAAGTGTCCAGTGTCCACAAGTGTCTGCTGAAATTCAAAATCTCCCTTATCCTCTAGTCACTTTGGTCACAGCTGTGCCATCGAGCCTGTCACATAGCGCTCAGATATTCATTGGGCCTCACACAATCCAAAAGTGTCCAGTGTCCACAAGTGTCTGCTGAAATTCAAAATCTCACTTATCCTCTAGTCACTTTGGTCACAGCTGTGCCATCGAGCCTGTCACATAGCGCTCAGATATTCATTGGGCCTCACACAATCCAAAAGTGTCCAGTGTCCACAAGTGTCTGCTGAAATTCAAAATCTCACTTATCCTCTAGTCACTTTGGTCACAGCTGTGCCATTGAGCCTGTCACATAGCGCTCAGATATTCATTGGGCCTCACACAATCCAAAAGTGTCCAGTGTCCACAAGTGTCTGCTGAAATTCAAAATCTCACTTATCCTCTAGTCACTTTGGTCACAGCTGTGCCATCGAGCCTGTCACATAGCGCTCAGATATTCATTGGGCATCACACAATCCAAAAGTGTCCAGTGTCCACAAGTGTCTGCTGAAATTCAAAATCTCACTTATCCTCTAGTCACTTTGGTCACAGCTGTGCCATCGAGCCTGTCACATAGCTCTCAGATATTCATTGGGCCTCACACAATCCAAAAGTGTCCAGTGTCGACAAGTGTCTGCTGAAATTCAAAATCTCACTTATCCTCTAGTCACTTTGGTCACAGCTGTGCCATCGAGCCTGTCACATAGCGCTCAGATATTCATTGGGCCTCACACAATCCAAAAGTGTCCAGTGTCCACAAGTGTCTGCTGAAATTCAAAATCTCCCTTATCCTCTAGTCACTTTGGTCACAGCTGTGCCATCGAGCCTGTCACATAGCGCTCAGATATTCATTGGGCCTCACACAATCCAAAAGTGTCCAGTGTCCACAAGTGTCTGCTGAAATTCAAAATCTCACTTATCCTCTAGTCACTTTGGTCACAGCTGTGCCATCGAGCCTGTCACATAGCGCTCAGATATTCATTGAGCCTCACACAATCCAAAAGTGTCCAGTGTCCACAAGTGTCTGCTGAAATTCAAAATCTCCCTTATCCTCTAGTCACTTTGGTCACAGCTGTGCCATCGAGTCTGTCACATAGCGCTCAGATATTCATTGGGCCTCACACAATCCAAAAGTGTCCAGTGTCCACAAGTGTCTGCTGAAATTCAAAATCTCACTTATCCTCTAGTCATTTGGTCACAGCTGTGCCATCGAGCCTGTCACATAGCGCTCAGATATTCATTGGGCCTCACACAATCCAAAAGTGTCCAGTGTCCACAAGTGTCTGCTGAAATTCAAAATCTCACTTATCCTCTAGTCACTTTGGTCACAGCTGTGCCATCGAGCCTGTCACATAGCGCTCAGATATTCATCGAGCCTCACACAATCCAAAAGTGTCCAGTGTCCACAAGTGTCTGCTGAAATTCAAAATCTCCCTTAACCTCTAGTCACTTTGGTCACAGCTGTGCCATCGAGCCTGTCACATAGCGCTCAGATATTCATTGGGCCTTACACAATCCAAAAGTGTCCAGTGTCCACAAGTGTCTGCTGAAATTCAAAATCTCACTTATCCTCTAGTCACTTTGGTCACAGCTGTGCCATCGAGCCTGTCACATAGCGCTCAGATATTCATTGGGCCTCACACAATCCAAAAGTGTCCAGTGTCCACAAGTGTCTGCTGAAATTCAAAATCTCCCTTATCCTCTAGTCACTTTGGTCACAGCTGTGCCATCGAGCCTGTCACATAGCGCTCAGATATTCATTGGGCCTCACACAATCCAAAAGTGTCCAATGTCCACAAGTGTCTGCTGAAATTCAAAATCTCACTTATCCTCTAGTCACTTTGGTCACAGCTGTGCCATCGAGCCTGTCACATAGCGCTCAGATATTCATTGAGCCTCACACAATCCAAAAGTGTCCAGTGTCCACAAGTGTCTGCTGAAATTCAAAATCTCCCTTATCCTCTAGTCACTTTGGTCACAGCTGTGCCATCGAGCCTGTCACATAGCGCTCAGATATTCATTGGGCCTCACACAATCCAAAAGTGTCCAGTGTCCACAAGTGTCTGCTGAAATTCAAAATCTCACTTATCCTCTAGTCACTTTGGTCACAGCTGTGCCATCGAGCCTGTCACATAGCGCTCAGATATTCATTGGGCCTCACACAATCCAAAAGTGTCCAGTGTCCACAAGTGTCTGCTGAAATTCAAAATCTCACTTATCCTCTAGTCACTTTGGTCACAGCTGTGCCATTGAGCCTGTCACATAGCGCTCAGATATTCATTGGGCCTCACACAATCCAAAAGTGTCCAGTGTCCACAAGTGTCTGCTGAAATTCAAAATCTCACTTATCCTCTAGTCACTTTGGTCACAGCTGTGCCATCGAGCCTGTCACATAGCGCTCAGATATTCATTGGGCATCACACAATCCAAAAGTGTCCAGTGTCCACAAGTGTCTGCTGAAATTCAAAATCTCACTTATCCTCTAGTCACTTTGGTCACAGCTGTGCCATCGAGCCTGTCACATAGCGCTCAGATATTCATTGGGCCTCACACAATCCAAAAGTGTCCAGTGTCCACAAGTGTCTGCTGAAATTCAAAATCTCACTTATCCTCTAGTCACTTTGGTCACAGCTGTGCCATCGAGCCTGTCACATAGCGCTCAGATATTCATTGGGCCTCACACAATCCAAAAGTGTCCAGTGTCCACAAGTGTCTGCTGAAATTCAAAATCTCACTTATCCTCTAGTCACTTTGGTCACAGCTGTGCCATCGAGCCTGTCACATAGCGCTCAGATATTCATTGGGCCTCACACAATCCAAAAGTGTCCAGTGTCCACAAGTGTCTGCTGAAATTCAAAATCTCACTTATCCTCTAGTCACTTTGGTCACAGCTGTGCCATCGAGCCTGTCACATAGCGCTCAGATATTCATTGAGCCTCACACAATCCAAAAGTGTCCAGTGTCCACAAGTGTCTGCTGAAATTCAAAATCTCCCTTATCCTCTAGTCACTTTGGTCACAGCTGTGCCATCGAGTCTGTCACATAGCGCTCAGATATTCATTGGGCCTCACACAATCCAAAAGTGTCCAGTGTCCACAAGTGTCTGCTGAAATTCAAAATCTCACTTATCCTCTAGTCATTTGGTCACAGCTGTGCCATCGAGCCTGTCACATAGCGCTCAGATATTCATTGGGCCTCACACAATCCAAAAGTGTCCAGTGTCCACAAGTGTCTGCTGAAATTCAAAATCTCACTTATCCTCTAGTCACTTTGGTCACAGCTGTGCCATTGAGCCTGTCACATAGCGCTCAGATATTCATTGGGCCTCACACAATCCAAAAGTGTCCAGTGTCCACAAGTGTCTGCTGAAATTCAAAATCTCACTTATCCTCTAGTCACTTTGGTCACAGCTGTGCCATCGAGCCTGTCACATAGCGCTCAGATATTCATTGGGCCTCACACAATCCAAAAGTGTCCAGTGTCGACAAGTGTCTGCTGAAATTCAAAATCTCACTTATCCTCTAGTCACTTTGGTCACAGCTGTGCCATCGAGCCTGTCACATAGCGCTCAGATATTCATTGGGCCTCACACAATCCAAAAGTGTCCAGTGTCCACAAGTGTCTGCTGAAATTCAAAATCTCACTTATCCTCTAGTCACTTTGGTCACAGCTGTGCCATCGAGCCTGTCACATAGCGCTCAGATATTCATTGGGCCTCACACAATCCAAAAGTGTCCAGTGTCCACAAGTGTCTGCTGAAATTCAAAATCTCACTTATCCTCTAGTCACTTTGGTCACAGCTGTGCCATCGAGCTTGTCACATAGCGCTCAGATATTCATTGGGCCTCACACAATCCAAAAGTGTCCAGTGTCCACAAGTGTCTGCTGAAATTCAAAATCTCACTTATCCTCTAGTCTCTTTGGTCACAGCTGTGCCATCGAGCCTGTCACATAGCGCTCAGATATTCATTGGGCCTCACACAATCCAAAAGTGTCCAGTGTCCACAAGTGTCTGCTGAAATTCAAAATCTCACTTATCCTCTAGTCACTTTGGTCACAGCTGTGCCATCGAGCCTGTCACATAGCGCTCAGATATTCATTGGGCCTCACACAATCCAAAAGTGTCCAGTGTCCACAAGTGTCTGCTGAAATTCAAAATCTCACTTATCCTCTAGTCACTTTGGTCACAGCTGTGCCATCGAGCCTGTCACATAGCGCTCAGATATTCATTGAGCCTCACACAATCCAAAAGTGTCCAGTGTCCACAAGTGTCTGCTGAAATTCAAAATCTCCCTTATCCTCTAGTCACTTTGGTCACAGCTGTGCCATCGAGCCTGTCACATAGCGCTCAGATATTCATTGGGCCTCACACAATCCAAAAGTGTCCAGTGTCCACAAGTGTCTGCTGAAATTCAAAATCTCACTTATCCTCTAGTCACTTTGGTCACAGCTGTGCCATCGAGCCTGTCACATAGCGCTCAGATATTCATTGGGCCTCACACAATCCAAAAGTGTCCAGTGTCCACAAGTGTCTGCTGAAATTCAAAATCTCCCTTATCCTCTAGTCACTTTGGTCACAGCTGTGCCATCGAGCCTGTCACATAGCGCTCAGATATTCATTGGGCCTCACACAATCCAAAAGTGTCCAGTTTCCACAAGTGTCTGCTGAAATTCAAAATCTCACTTATCCTCTAGTCACTTTGGTCACAGCTGTGCCATCGAGCCTGTCATATAGCGCTCAGATATTCATTGGGCCTCACACAATCCAAAAGTGTCCAGTGTCCACAAGTGTCTGCTGAAATTCAAAATCTCACTTATCCTCTAGTCACTTTGGTCACAGCTGTGCCATCGAGCCTGTCACATAGCGCTCAGATATTCATTGGGCCTCACACAATCCAAAAGTGTCCAGTGTCCACAAGTGTCTGCTGAAATTCAAAATCTCACTTATCCTCTAGTCACTTTGGTCACAGCTGTGCCATCGAGCCTGTCACATAGCGCTCAGATATTCATTGGGCCTCACACAATCCAAAAGTGTCCAGTGTCCACAAGTGTCTGCTGAAATTCAAAATCTCACTTATCCTCTAGTCACTTTGGTCACAGCTGTGCCATCGAGCCTGTCACATAGCGCTCAGATATTCATTGGGCCTCACACAATCCAAAAGTGTCCAGTGTCCACAAGTGTCTGCTGAAATTCAAAATCTCACTTATTCTCTAGTCACTTTGGTCACAGCTGTGCCATCGAGCCTGTCACATAGCGCTCAGATATTCATTGGGCCTCACACAATCCAAAAGTGTCCAGTGTCCACTAGTGTGAGCAGAAATTCAAAATCTCCCTTGTCCTATAGACACCTTGTACCTTGTTTTACATTACTATATAGTTTGTTGGATTTTGTCTACATTTTTACCAAAAATGAGGAAGGCTGGTGGAAGAGGCCGTGGAATTGGGCGGGGGTTGGCAGCTGGTAATGATGGTGTTGGTGGTGGATCTGATGGTAGTGGCAAGAGCAAAATAGGACCGAATGCAGGAGGTGTTGAGCCTGCGTCATCGTCTGGCTCCATAAGGCTTCGAAGGCCTAGTTTTCTAGGAGTTGGCAAACCGCTTTTAAAGCCAGAGCATCAGGAAAAAGTTTTGTCTTACATTGCTGACTCAGCCTCCAGCTCTATCGCCTTCTCTTCTTCAGTTGTAAAAAGTAAAAGCACTGAGTTGTCATTGGAGGCTCATGTTCATGAACCACACCTTTCCTTGTGTCCTTCACCCCAACCAAGATTGAAGGATGACGCAGGCCATACTACTGATTACTCCATGGAGCTGTTTTCACATACCATGCCTGGATTATCAAGTGAAATGGTGAATTACCCAGGCCAAGATGAATCTGACATGGAGTGCACTGATGCACAGCCGCTGATGGATGATTCTGCTGGTACATTCACTCAGAGCACTACATTGTCCTCGCAGTGTACAGAGCCAGATTCTGACCCTGATGAGACTCAGGTGCCCCTTCCCGCACACTATACTACCATACACGGTGACACAGAGGAAGGTGCACATGACATTGAAGAGGAGGTGATGGATGACCCAGTTGTTGACCCAGATTGGCATCCATTGGGGGAAGAGGGTACTGCTTCCAATAGCTCAGATGAGGAGCATCCACAGCAGACATCGACATCGCAACAGCTGTTATCCGGCAGGCCCGGAGCACTCCAAAGACAGGTTCCAAAAATCAAAAGAGTTGCTGGACAGCTTGTCCAGAGGGTCAAAAGATCACAGCGTGCTAGGCCGCAAAATGTCTGCCAAAGTAGGAAGAGTGCAGTGTGGCACTTTTTTGAACAAAATCCTCATGATCAGGCTAAGGTTATCTGTAAGAAGTGCGCAAAGACCTTTAGCCGAGGGAAAAATCTGAAAAATTTGAATACCAGTTGCATGCTTAGACATTTAACCAGCATGCACTTGCAAGCGTGGACACAACACCAAACCTCAAGTGCCACATGTGCAACTGATCACAACGAAGGTAGTCAGCAAATGTTGAGGTGTCGTTGCAAGGCCACAGCAGTCAGGGAATCCCACTGTTATATCAACGAAAGACTGATTCTAGGCCATCAGAAAGAACACCAACTCCATCACCATCATCAACCCTCTCTCAGTCCGCCCTGTCCACCGCTAGTTCCACCATATGCAGCTCTCAAGTCCAGCTCACCCTCCCAGACACTATGAGTAGGTCAAGAAAGTACTCAGTCTCTCATCCGCGTACACTGGGTTTGAACGCCCACATTGCCAAACTAATCTCGTTTGAGATGATGCCCTCTCGGTTGGTGGAAAGCGCAGCTTTCAGCGAACTCATGGCCTATGCAGTACCACGCTATGACCTACCCAGTCGCCACTTCTCTCGCAAAGCCATCCCAGCCCTCCATCATCATGTGAAAGACCGCATTGTCCATGCACTCAAGCAGTCAGTGAGCGGAAAGGTGCACCTCACAAATGATGCATGGTCCAGTCGGCATGGCCAGGGCCGTTACGTGTCCATCACTGCGCACTGGGTTAATGTGGTGGATGCAGGGTCCACAGGGGACAGCGGTGGTGGGACAGTGCTGCCTAGCCCACGGTATAGGAAACAGTTGGCTGTAGGCGTTCGACCCTCCTCCTCCTCCTCCAGAAGCGAAAGCTCGTCCACAGAGCGCAGTCGTACGAGCACTCCATCTGCAGCTGCCACTGTTGCACATGAGGTGTCCCCCTATCGAGCAGCTAGTGGAAAGCGTCTGCAGGCTGTGTTGCAGATGATGTGTTTGGGCGACAGACACACCGCCGAGGTGCTGGCCGAGTACTTGAAGCGACAAACTGAGTCATGGCTGGGCAGTGTACATCTTGAGGCAGGCAAGGTAGTTAGTGATAACGGCCGTAATTTTGTGGCAGCCATAGCCCTTTCAAAACTCAGCCACATACCTTGCTTGGCTCACACCTTGAACCTGGTGGTGCAGTGTTTCCTCAAAAATTATCCGGAGTTAACAGCCCTGCTCCAGAAGGTGCGAAGACTGTGCGCGCACATCCGCCGGTCACCTGTACACTCCGTTCGTATGCAGAAGCTGCAGCGATTGCTCCACCTTTCCAACCACCGCCTCATTATCGACATTGCAACAAGGTGGAACTCCACCCTGCACATGGTGGAGTGGCTGTGAGAGCAGAGGCAGGCCATAATGCATTTGTGGGAGGATACACGGCCAGGCACTTTGAAAGCAGACATGGAGTTGACCGGTGTGCAGTGGTCGAAGCTGAAAGACCTCTGTAAAGTCCTTCAGTGTTTTGAGGAATGCACACGGCTGGTAAGTGCAGACGACGTCATCCTAAGCATGAGCATCCCACTTATGCGTCTGCTCATGCAAACTTTGACGCACCTTAAGGAGCAGGCTTCTGCAGCCAATGTTGATGAGGAGGAAGAGGAGGAGGGAATCCTTGATGACATTCAGCCATTGTCTGCTCAGGGACCTCTCCTGGACGAAGTGGAGGAAGAAGAGGAGGAGGAGGAGGAGGATGATGGGGATGATTACTTTGGAGCGGAGGATGCATCTCGTGGGACAAGTGAAAATGTTGGCGTGGCAAGGTCTGGAACAGGGTTTGTGCGTGACTGGAGGGATGTGGATTTGCCAGAAAGTGCTCCTCCAACCAGCACTCGCAGTGCATCATTGACGCCGGGAACATTGGCCCACATGTCAGATTATGCCTTGCAGATCCTAAAAAGGGACCCCTGCATTGCCAAAATGATGAACGATGACGACTACTGGTTGGCCAGCATCCTGGATCCACGCTATAAAGGCAAATTACAAAACATCATGCCATAGGAGAACCTTGACCTAATATTGGCTAATAAACAAGCAACTCTGGTAAATCGGTTGCTTGAGGCATTCCCAGCAAACAGCAGCGGTGATGGTTCTCACACGAGCCGTACGGGCCGGGGTCAGCTTGGCAGAGGTGTTCGTGGTGCACACAGCAGAAGTGGCGTTGGAGACAGGGGTTTCATGACAATGTTGTGGACTGATTTTTCAAGTACCGCTCACACAACTGGTAATACTGCATCGATGGAAAGTGACAGGAGACAGCAGTTGTCAACTATGGTTACAAACTACTTTTCCTCCCATATCGATGTTCTCCCACACAGGTCATTCCCCTTTGACAATTGGGCCGCTAAACTGGACACCTGGCCTGAATTGGCACAATATGCCTTACAGTAGCTTGCTTGCCCAGCTGCAAGTGTGCTATCGGAAAGAGTCTTCAGTGCAGCTGGATCAATCCTGACAGAAAAAAGGACCCATCTGTCAACCCAAAATGTGGATGATCTAACCTTCATTAAAATGAACCACGCATGGGTTTCCAAGGATTTTGTCCCACCTTCCCCTGATGACACATAGGGTGACAGAAAAATGGCTTGCTTTGGTACACCTCTTCCTGGGACTTGACCTATTTCACCTTTTGCATCAGCTGAATGTCCAACATCAACATATGCCACCTTCTAAAACTCCCTAACTGTGCTGCCCCCCCCATGGCCGGGGTCACCACCTAGCGCACGACACCGTGCGAGTGCCGTTGCCCTGGACAGGTGGGTAGGCCGACTCTTGGGCGCGGGCACTAGCACAGGGTCCCTCATAGTGCAATCAAGTGTCTCTGACGGTGGTGGTGCACACCCGCCGTCAGACACACCTCCGTACTATGAGGGGCCCAGTGCCAGTACCGTCGCCCATGAGTGGGCCCCCCTTGCTTGGGCAGGGCCCCAGCATTTGCAAACTTTACCTCTCCCTGCTCCTCCGCTGTGTAGTCTGGGCCGTCAAATCCATACTGGGCCTAACACCGTCTGAGCCTGCCTCCTGATGTATAGACATATATTTTGAATGTGTACGCTATCCATACATGTTATCTGGGGATACGGTACCCTTTCACACCTTTGTGCAATCACGTGCAATCCATACTGGGCCTAACACCGTCTGAGCCTGCATCCTGATGTATAGACATATATTTTGAATGTGTACACTATCCATACATGTTATCTGGGGATACGGAACCCTTTCTCACCTTTGTGCAATCACGTGCAATCCATACTGGGCCTAACACCGTCTGAGCCTGCCTCCTGATGTATAGACATATATTTTGAATGTGTACACTATGCTATCCATACATGTTATCCGGGGATACGGTACCCTTTCTCACCTTTGTGCAATCACGTGCAATCCATACTGGGCCTGACACCGTCTGAGCATGCCTCCTGATGTATAGACATATATTTTGAATGTGTACGCTATCCATACATGTTATCTGGGGATACGGAACCCTTTCTCACCTTTGTGCAATCACGTGCAATCCATACTGGGCCTGACACCGTCTGAGCCTGCCTCCTGATGTATAGACATATAGTTTGAATGTGTACGCTATCCATACATGTTATCTGGGGATACGGAACCCTTTCTCACCTTTGTGCAATCACGTGCAATCCATACTGGGCCTGACACCGTCTGAGCCTGCCTCCTGATGTATAGACATATATTTTGAATGTGTACGCTATCCATACATGTTATCTGGGGATACGGAACCCTTTCTCACCTTTGTGCAATCACGTGCAATCCATACTGGGCCTGACACCGTCTGAGCCTGCCTCCTGATGTATAGACATATATTTTGAATGTGTACGCTATCCATACATGTTATCTGGGGATACAGAACCCTTTCTCACCTTTGTGCAATCACGTGCAATCCATACTGGGCCTAATACCGTCTGAGCCTGCCTCCTGATGTATAGACATATATTTTGAATGTGTACACTATGCTATCCATACATGTTATCCGGGGATACGGTACCCTTTCTCACCTTTGTGCAATCACGTGTAATCCATACTGGGCCTGAGAACGGCTGGCGAGCTGTTAAGCAAGCTACAGCACCTGTGGTTTGCACACGTAAGTTTTTCATTTTTTCAGGAATGACGGTTAGGCCTAATTCCGGAACTGCGGTTGACCTGCACTTACTGGGAAATCATCGTTCGCGGGTAATAATTGTAATCACTAGAGTTGAGCGAATCGGGTCGAAAAATTTCAAAAGTCTCCGACTTTTGGCAAAGTCGGGTTTCATGAAACGAAACCCGACCCTAGGATGAGGTCGGCCACGAGGTCGGCGACTTACGCGCCAAAGTCGCGTTTCAAAAGTTTGTTTTGCGCTCTTTTTCAGCCAATCAGGATCCACGGACACTGTGGGCAACGTGATGACATAGGCAGGGGTCACCACCATCTTTCAGAAGGGCATGCAAGTGATTGGCTTGCTTTGGTGGGCATCACAGGGGGTATAAAAGGGCGTGCACGCCGACCGCCATCTTACTTCTGCCGATCTCAGTATAGGGAGAGGTTGCTGCTGATTCTGTAGGGAGAGCGTTAGGCAGGGAAGAAAAACTGCTTCTGCTGCTAGCGATTTGGCCTGCACAACACACCAGTCACTGTGTGTGCAGTGCAAGGGGAGGCTATATAGTGGTGTATCAGTGGTGTTGGTTGTTGGGCTGCCTTCTAAGGCTTCCTGACATTCCTGCATTGCTGTTTACCCACTGCTCAACAAACTGCTTTTTTAAAAGCAATCCCAATTTTTTTTTTTGTCCTGCTGAGAAGAAAAAAAAACTGCTTTTGCTGCTAGCAATTTGGCCTGCACAACACACCAGTCACTGTGTGTGCAGTGCAAGGGGAGGCTATATTGTGGTGTATCAGTGGTGTTGGTTGTTGGGCTGCCTTTTAAGGCTTCCTGACAGGCTGGCATTGCTGTTTTCCCACTGCTCCGCAAACTGCTTTTTTAAAAGCAATCCAATCTCCCTTATCCTCTAGTCACTTTTGTCACAGCTGTGCCATCGAGCCTGTGACATAGCACTCAGATATTCATTGGGCCTCACACAATCCAAAAGTGTCCAGTGTCCAAAAGTGTGTGCAGAGATTCAAAATCTCCCTTATCCTCTAGTCACTTTGGTCACAGCTGTGCCATCGAGCCTGTCACATAGCGCTCAGATATTCATTGGGCCTCACACAATCCAAAAGTGTCCAGTGTCCAAAAGTGTGTGCAGAGATTCAAAATCTCCCTTATCCTCTACTCACTTTGGTCACAGCTGTGCCATCGAGCCTGTCACATAGCGCTCAGATATTCATTGGGCCTCACACAATCCAAAAGTGTCCAGTGTCCAAAAGTGTGTGCAGAGATTCAAAATCTCCCTTATCCTCTAGTCACTTTGGTCACAGCTGTGCCATCGAGCCTGTCACATAGCGCTCAGATATTCATTGGGCCTCACACAATCCAAAAGTGTCCAGTGTCCAAAAGTGTGCGCAGAGATTCAAAATCTCCCTTATCCTCTAGTCACTTTGGTCACAGCTGTGCCATCGAGCCTGTCACATAGCGCTCAGATATTCATTGGGCCTCACATAATCCAAAAGTGTCCAGTGTCCAAAAGTGTGTGCAGGGATTCAAAATCTCCCTTATCCTCTAGTCACTTTGGTCATAGCTGTGCCATCGAGCCTGTCACATAGCGCTCAGATATTCATTGGGCCTCACACAATCCAAAAGTGTCCAGTGTCCAAAAGTGTGTGCAGAGATTCAAAATCTCCCTTATCCTCTAGTCACTTTGGTCACAGCTGTGCCATCGAGCCTGTCACATAGCGCTCAGATATTCATTGGGCCTCACACAATCCAAAAGTGTCCAGTGTCCAAAAGTGTGTGCAGAGATTCAAAATCTCCCTTATCCTCTAGTCACTTTGGTCACAGCTGTGCCATCGAGCCTGTCACATAGCGCTCAGATATTCATTGGGCCTCACACAATCCAAAAGTGTCCAGTGTCCAAAAGTTTGTGCAGAGATTCAAAATCTCCCTTATCCTCTAGTCACTTTGGTCACAGCTGTTCCATCGAGCCTGTCACATTGCGCTCAGATATTCATTGGGCCTCACACAATCCAAAAGTGTCCAGTGTCCAAAAGTGTGTGCAGAGATTCAAAATCTCCCTTATCCTCTAGTCACTTTGGTCACAGCTGTGCCATCGAGCCTGTCACATAGCGCTCAGATATTCATTGGGCCTCACACAATCCAAAAGTGTCCAGTGTCCAAAAGTGTGTGCAGAGATTCAAAATCTCCCTTATCCTCTAGTCACTTTGGTCACAGCTGTGCCATCGAGCCTGTCACATAGCGCTCAGATATTCATTGGGCCTCACACAATCCAAAAGTGTCCAGTGTCCAAAAGTGTGTGCAGAGATTCAAAATCTCCCTTATCCTCTAGTCACTTTGGTCACAGCTGTGCCATCGAGCCTGTCACATAGCGCTCAGATATTCATTGGGCCTCACATAATCCAAAAGTGTCCAGTGTCCAAAAGTGTGTGCAGGGATTCAAAATCTCCCTTATCCTCTAGTCACTTTGGTCACAGCTGTGCCATCGAGCCTGTCACATAGCGCTCAGATATTCATTGGGCCTCACACAATCCAAAAGTGTCCAGTGTCCAAAAGTGTGTGCAGAGATTCAAAATCTCCCTTATCCTCTAGTCACTTTGGTCACAGCTGTGCCATCGAGCCTGTCACATAGCGCTCAGATATTCATTGGGCCTCACACAATCCAAAAGTGTCCAGTGTCCAAAAGTTTGTGCAGAGATTCAAAATCTCCCTTATCCTCTAGTCACTTTGGTCACAGCTGTTCCATCGAGCCTGTCACATTGCGCTCAGATATTCATTGGGCCTCACACAATCCAAAAGTGTCCAGTGTCCAAAAGTGTGTGCAGAGATTCAAAATCTCCCTTATCCTCTAGTCACTTTGGTCACAGCTGTGCCATCGAGCCTGTCACATAGCGCTCAGATATTCATTGGGCCTCACACAATCCAAAAGTGTCCAGTGTCCAAAAGTGTGTGCAGAGATTCAAAATCTCCCTTATCCTCTAGTCACTTTGGTTACAGCTGTGCCATCGAGTCTGTCACATAGCGCTCAGATATCAGTGGGCCTCACACAATCCAAAAGTGTCCAGTGTCCACAAGTGTCTGCAGAAATTCAAAATCTCCCCTGTCCTATAGACACCTTGTACCTTGTTTTATAGTTTGTTGGATTTTGTCTACATTTCTACCAAAAATGAGGAAGGCTGGTGGAAGAGGCCGTGGAATTGGGCGGGGGTTGGCAGCTGGTAATGATGGTGTTGGTGGTGGATCTGATGGTAGTGGCAAGAGCAAAATAGGACCGAATGCAGGAGGTGTTGAGCATGCGTCATCGTCTGGCTACATAAGGCCTCGAACGCTTAGTTTTCTAGGAGTTGGCAAACCGCTTTTAAAGCCAGAGCATCAGGAAAAAGTTTTGTCTTACATTGCTGACTCAGCCTCCAGCTCTATCGCCTCCTCTTCTTCAGTTGTAAAAAGTAAAAGCACTGAGTCGTCATTGGAGGCTCATGCTCATGAACCACACCTTTCCTTGTGTCCTTCACCCCAACCAAGATTGAAGGATGACACAGGCCATACTACTGATTACTCCATGGAGCTGTTTTCACATACCATGAAGAGGAGGATGAATGAACTCATGGAGATCAACATCCGACACTGCGGAGACACCATCACGTGTTTCTCAACGCAGTGATTCTAGAGCACTGCCCCCATCCCTTATGGGAAATATGTAAAACATACAAAACAGAAGCCGCGGAGACACCAACACGTGTTTCTCAACGCAAGCAATGACCAGCCAGGTCTTTGCCTGGGAAGGAACAACCACGGGAAGGGCAGTCTCCAATGAAGGAAACCACCTATGCCAAAACATGGTATCCATCCACATACAGCTGTTTCGCGGTATTGCCCCTCATCAGTGTGGAGTAGGAAACTGGCTGGTAGGAGCAATGCCTAGTAAAAAGACTATGAAGAGGAGGATGAATGAACTCATGGAGATCAACATCCGACACTGCGGAGACACCATCACGTGTTTCTCAACGCAGTGATTCTAGAGCACTGCCCCCATCCCTTATGGGAAATATGTAAAACATGCAAAACAGAAGCCGCGGAGACACCATCACATGTTTTTCAACGCAAGCAATGACCAGCCAGGTCTTTGCCCGGGAAGGAACAACCACGGGAAGGGCAGTCTCCAATGAAGGAAACCACCTATGCCAAAACATGGTATCCATCCACATACAGCTGTTTCTGGGTATTGCCCCTCATCAGTGTGGAGTAGGAAACTGGCTGGTAGGAGCAATGCCTAGTAAAAAGACTATGAAGAGGAGGATGAATGAACTCATGGAGATCAACATCCGACTCTGCGGAGACACCATCACGTGTTTCTCAACCTAGTGATTCTAGAGCACTGCCCCCATCCCTTATGGGAAATATGTAAAACATGCAAAACAGAAGCCGCGGAGACACCATCACGTGTTTCTCAACGCAAGCAATGACCAGCCAGGTCTTTGCCCGGGAAGGATCAACCACGGGAAGGGCAGTCTCCAATGAAGGAAACCACCTATGCCAAAACATGGTATCCATCCACATACAGCTGTTTCGGGGTATTGCCCCTCATCAGTGTGGAGTAGGAAACTGGCTGGTAGGAGCAATGCCTAGTAAAAAGACTATGAAGAGGAGGATGAATGAACTCATGGAGATCAACATCCGACACTGCGGAGACACCATCACGTGTTTCTCAACGCAGTGATTCTAGAGCACTGCCCCCATCCCTTATGGGAAATATGTAAAACATGCAAAACAGAAGCCGCGGAGACACCATCACGTGTTTCTCAACGCAAGCAATGACCAGCCAGGTCTTTGCCCGGGAAGGAACAACCACGGGAAGGGCAGTCTCCAATGAAGGAAACCACCTATGCCAAAACATGGTATCCATCCACATACAGCTGTTTCGGGGTATTGCCCCTCATCAGTGTGGAGTAGGAAACTGGCTGGTAGGAGCAATGCCTAGTAAAAAGACTATGAAGAGGAGGATGAATGAACTCATGGAGATCAACATCCGACACTGCGGAGACACCATCACGTGTTTCTCAACGCAGTGATTCTAGAGCACTGCCCCCATCCCTTATGGGAAATATGTAAAACATGCAAAACAGAAGCCGCGGAGACACCATCACGTGTTTCTCAACGCAAGCAATGACCAGCCAGGTCTTTGCCCGGGAAGGAACAACCACGGGAAGGGCAGTCTCCAATGAAGGAAACCACCTATGCCAAAACATGGTATCCATCCACATTCAGCTGTTTCACCCCAACCAAGATTGAAGGATGACGCAGGCCATACTACTGATTACTCCATGGAGCTGTTTTCACATACCATGCCTGGATTATCAAGTGAAATGGTGAATTACCCAGGCCAAGATGAATCTGACATGGAGTGCACTGATGCACAGCCGCTGATGGATGATTCTGCTGGTACATTCACTCAGAGCACTACATTGTCCTCGCAGTGTACAGAGCCAGATTCTGACCCTGATGAGACTCAGGTGCCCCTTCCCGCACACTATACCACCATACACGGTGACACAGAGGAAGGTGCACATGACATAGAAGAGGAGGTGATGGATGACCCAGTTGTTGACCCAGATTGGCATCCATTGGGGGAAGAGGGTGCTGCTTCCAATAGCTCAGATGAGGAGCATCCACAGCAGACATCGACATCGCAACAGCTGTTATCTGGCAGGCCCGGAGCACTCCAAAGACAGGTTCCAAACATCAAAAGAGTTGCTGGACAGCTTGTCCAGAGGGTCAAAAGATCACAGCGTGCTAGGCCTCAAAATGTCTGCCAAAGTAGGAAGAGTGCAGTGTGGCACTTTTTTGACCAAAATCCTCATGATCAGGCCAAGGTTTTCTGTAAGAAGTGCGCAAAGATCTTTAGCCGAGAGAAAAATCTGAAAAATTTGAATACCAGTTGCATGCTTAGACATTTAACCAGCATGCACTTGCAAGCGTGGACACAACACCAAACCTCAAGTGCCACATGTGCAACTGATCACAACGAAGGTAGTCAGCAACGCTACATTGTTTCCCCCACTGTAAGCCCACCGGTTAGCACAGCAGCAAATGTTGAGGTGTCGTTGCAAAGCCACAGCAGTCAAGGAATCCCACTGTTATATCAACGAAAGACTGATTCTAGGCCATCAGAAAGAACACCAACTCCATCACCATCATCAACCCTCTCTCAGTCCGCCCTGTCCACCGCTACTTCCACCATATGCAGCTCTCAAGTCCAGCTCACCCTCCCAGACACTATGAGTAGGTCAAGAAAGTACTCAGTCTCTCATCCGCGTACACTGGGTTTGAACGCCCACATTGCCAAACTAATCTCGTTTGAGATGATGCCCTTTCGGTTGGTGGAAAGCACAGCTTTCCGCGAACTCATGGCCTATGCAGTACCACGCTATGACCTACCCAGTCGCCACTTCTTCTCTCGCAAAGCCATCCCAGCCCTCCACCATCATGTGAAAGACCGCATTGTCCATGCACTCAAGCAGTCAGTGAGCGGAAAGGTGCACCTCACAACTGATGCATGGTCCACTCGGCATGGCCAGGGCCGTTACGTGTCCATCACTGCGCACTGGGTTAATGTGGTGGATGCAGGGTCCACAGGGGACAGCGGTGGTGGGACAGTGCTGCCTAGCCCACGGTATAGGAAACAGTTGGCTGTAGGCGTTCGACCCTCCTCCTCCTCTTCCTCCTCCTCCAGAAGCGAAAGCTCGTCCACAGAGCGCAGTCGTACGAGCACTCCATCTGCAGCTGCCACTGTTGCACACGATGTGTCCCCCTATCGAGCAGCTAGTGGAAAGCGTCAGCAGGCTGTGTTGCAGATGATGTGTTTGGGCAACAGACACACCGCCGAGGTGCTGGCCGAGTACTTGAAGCGACAAACTGAGTCATGGCTGGGCAGTGTACATCTTGAGGCAGGCAAGGTAGTTAGTGATAACGGCCGTAATTTTGTGGCAGCCATAGCCCTTTCAAAACTCAGCCACATACCTTGCTTGGCTCACACCTTGAATCTGGTGGTGCAGTGCTTCCTCAAAAATTATCCGGAGTTAACAGCCCTGCTCCAGAAGGTGCAAAGACTGTGCGCGCACATCCGCCGGTCGCCTGTACACTCCGTTCGTATGCAGAAGCTGCAGCGATTGCTCCACCTTCCCAACCACCGCCTCATTATCGACATTGCAACAAGGTGGAACTCCACTCTGCACATGGTGGAGCGGCTGTGCGAGCAGAGGCAGGCCATAATGCATTTGTGGGAGGATACACGGCCAGGCACTTTGAGAGCAGACATGGAGTTGACAGGTGTGCAGTGGTCGAAGCTGAAAGACCTCTGTAAAGTCCTTCAGTGTTTTGAGGAATGCACACGGCTGGTAAGCGCAGACGACGCCATCCTAAGCATGAGCATCCCACTTATGCGTCTGCTCATGCAAACTTTGACGCACCTTAAGGAGCAGGCGTCTGCAGCCAATGTTGATGAGGAGGAAGAGGAGGAGGGAATCCTTGATGACATTCAGCCATTGTCTGCTCAGGGACCTCTCCTGGACGAGGTGGAGGAAGAAGAGGAGGAGGAGGATGATGATGGGGATGATTACTTAGGGGAGGAGGATGCATCTCGTGGGGCAAGTGAAAATGTTGGCGTGGCAAGGTCTGGTACAGGGTTTGTGCGTGACTGGAGGGATGTGGATTTGCCAGAAAGTGCTCCTCCACCCAGCACTCGCAGTGCATCATTGACACCGGGAACATTGGCCCACATGTCAGATTATGCCTTGCAGATCCTAAAAAGGGACCCCCGCATTGCCAAAATGATGAACGATGACGACTACTGGTTGGCCAGCATCCTGGATCCACGCTATAAAGGCAAATTACAAAACATCATGCCACAGGAGAACCTTGACCTAATATTGGCTAATAAACAAGCAACTCTGGTAAATCGGTTGCTTGAGGCATTCCCAGCACACAGCAGCGGTGATGGTTCTCACACGAGCCGTACGGGCCGGGGGCAGCTTGGCAGAGGTGTTCGTAGTGCACACAGCAGAAGTGGCGTTGGAGACAGGGGTTTCATGACAATGTTGTGGACTGATTTTTCAAATACCGCTCACACAACTGGTAATACTGCATCGATGGAAAGTGACAGGAGACAGCAGTTGTCAACTATGGTTACAAACTACTTTTCCTCCCATATCGATGTTCTCCCACACAGGTCATTCCCTTTTGACTATTGGGCCGCTAAACTGGACACCTGGCCTGAATTGGCCCAATATGCCTTACAGGAGCTCGCTTGCCCAGCTGCAAGTGTGCTATCGGAAAGAGTCTTCAGTGCAGCTGGATCAATCCTGATAGAAAAAAGGACCCGTCTGTCAACCCAAAATGTGGATGATCTAACCTTCATTAAAATGAACCATGCATGGGTTTCCAAGGATTTTGTCCCACCTTCCTCTGATGACACATAGGATGACAGAAAAATGGCTTGCTTTGGTCCACCTCTTCCTGGGACTTCACCTATTTCGCCTTTTGCATCAGCTGAATGTCCAACATCAACATATGCCACTTTCTAAAACTCCCTAACTGTGCTGCCTCCCCCCCCATGGCCAGGGTCACCACCTAGCGCACGACACCGTGCGAGTGCCATTGCCCTGGACAGGTGGGTAGGCCGACTCTTGGGAGCGGGCACTGGCACAGGGTCCCTCATAGTGCAATCAAGTGTCTCTGACGGTGGTGGTGCACACCCGCCGTCAGACACACCGCTGTACTATGAGGGGCCCAGTGCCAGTACCGACGCCCACGAGTGGGCCCCCCTTGCTTGGGCAGGGCCCCAGCATTTGCAATCTTTACCTCTCCCTGCTCCTCCGCTGTGTAATCTGGGCCGTCAAATCCACAGTGGGCCTAACACCGTCTGAGCCTGCCTCCTGATGTATAGACATATATTTTGAATGTGTACGCTATCCATACATGTTATCTGGGGATACGGTACCCTTTCTAACCTTTGTGCAATCACGTGCAATCCATACTGGGCCTAACACCGTCTGAGCCTGCCTCCTGAGACATATATTTTGAATGTGTACGCTATCCATACATGTTATCCGGGGATACGGTACCCTTTCTAACCTTTGTGCAATCACGTGCAATCCATACTGGGCCTAACACCGTCTGAGCCTGCCTCCTGAGACATATATTTTGAATGTGTACGCTATCCATACATGTTATCCGGGGATACGGTACCCTTTCTAACCTTTGTGCAATCATGTGCAATCCATACTGGGCCTAACACCGTCTGAGCCTGCCTCCTGAGACATATATTTTGAATGTGTGTGCTATCCATACATGTTATCCGGGGAAACGGTACCCTTTCTAACCTTTGTGCAATCACGTGCAATCCATACTGGGCCTAACACCGTCTGAGCCTGCCTCCTGAGACATTTATTTTGAATGTGTACGCTATCCATACATGTTATCTGGGGATACGGTACCCTTTCTAACCTTTGTGCAATCACGTGCAATCCATACTGGGCCTAACACCGTCTGAGTCTGCCTCCTGAGACATATATTTTGAATGTGTACGCTATCCATACATGTTATCCGGGGATACGGTACCCTTTCTAACCTTTGTGCAATCACGTGCAATCCATACTGGGCCTAACACCGTCTGAGCCTGCCTCCTGAGACATATATTTTGAATGTGTACGCTATCCATACATGTTATCCGGGGAAACGGTACCCTTTCTAACCTTTGTGCAATCACGTGCAATCTATACTGGGCCTAACACCGTCTGAGCCTGCCTCCTGAGACATATATTTTGAATGTGTACGCTATCCATACATGTTATCTGGGGATACGGTACCCTTTCTAACCTTTGTGCAATCACGTGCAATCCATACTGGGCCTAACACCGTCTGAGCCTGCCTCCTGAGGCATATATTTTGTATGTGTACGCTATCCATACATGTTATCCGGGGATACGGTACCCTTTCTAACCTTTGTGCAATCACGTGCAATCCATACTGGGCCTAACACCATCTGAGCCTGCCTCCTGAGACATATATTTTGAATGTGTACGCTATCCATACATGTTATCCGGGGAAACGGTACCCTTTCTAACCTTTGTGCAATCACGTGCAATCCATACTGGGCCTAACACCGTCTGAGCCTGCCTCCTGATGTATAGACATATATTTTGAATGTGTACGCTATCCATACATGTTATCCGGGGATACGGTACCCTTTCTAACCTTTGTGCAATCACGTGCAATCCATACTGGGCCTAACACCGTCTGAGCCTGCCTCCTGAGACATATATTTTGAATGTGTACGCTATCCATACATGTTATCCGGGGATACGGTACCCTTTCTCACCTTTGTGCAATCACATGTAATCCATACTGGGCGTGAGAACGGCTGGCGAGCTGTTAAGCAAGCTACAGCACCTGTGGTTTGCACACGTAAGTTTTTCATTTTTTCAGGAATGATGGTTAGGCCTAATTCCGGAACTGCGGTTGACCTGCACTTACTGGGAAATCATTGTTCGCGGGTAATAATTGTAATCAGTGATCCCCATCACTAACGTTGTTCAGCGGGTTATCTGCACCTGTAAGCGACAAACGCTGGCCTTTTCAGTGTAGCGCACATGCAGCCACGGACATGTAAGGGCATGACACACCAGTTATTGGCCAATCTCATGTGCCAGAGCCTCACGTGTCCCTCTAGTAAGCCGGACTCGGACCGCGGGGCATGACGGAGTCTCGTTCGTTAACGGAATTAAGCTTGCAATGTGTGCATCTGTTCTGTAGCTGGCATGGTTGAGGTTTCCCAGGTGGAGTCGAATTTAACCGTAGGCTCCACTCCTGGTGGTGCCCTTCTGGACATTCCTTTAAGGTTCAGCTTTGCAACCATACTGCCCACGTAAAACAAACACTTTGCCTTCATGAACGCTGTTTGGAGGGTCATGACTCGTGGGAATAACGCCGCCCAATCAGTTAACCTGCTAGAGAGATCCTTCGTTGCTCCCAAGCATGACATCACACTCCCTAGGAAGAAGGTAATGCCACTGTGGCGACCGTACTCCTGGGGGCGACACAAGTGCACTGATGCCCAGCCACTACTCGATGAATCTGCTGGTACATTGACCCAGACCACTACATTCCCCTCGCATGCTACCCGGCCTGAATCTGACCCTGATGAAACTCAGGTTACCCTTCCCATATACAGTTCCATCTTACACGGTGACAAAGAGGAAGCTGCAGATGAAAGTGCAGGTTCGGCCCACCCACCATCAGACACACCACCGTACTATCACGGGCCCTGTGCCAGTGCCGTCGCCAATGAGTGGGCCCCCCCTGCTTGCCCAGGATCACAGCACTTGCAAAGTTGAAATACTGTGCAGTGAGATGGAAGATGGGGACGACGAGGAGTCTAGACTAGTACAGGGATTCCCTAGCGAGGAGACTTATTTGATTGTTTTCAATGTTGGGACAGCAATTTTTGGGGAGCACTATACTCTGGAGAATGATAGATGGGGCCCACCATACACTGGAACATTCCAAAGGTGGACATCAGACACTGGAGCAGCATTTACAGGGCCCATTATACACTAGAGCATTAGAAATGGGGCCCATTATGTTTGGAGCATTATTTGGGCCCATAACACAGTGGAGCTTCATCCATGGGGACCAACATATACTGTAGCATTATGTGGAGCTCATCATATACTGTTTCAAACATTATATGGGACCAATGATTCTGTATGGAGAAATAGATGGGCCTCGTCATGAGATGTAAAAAGTGAGGTATTTTTCATTGTACTATACCGCTATTTCTCTGCCGTATCGGAGCATGATGAGTTGTGGTATGTGTTAAAGGGGCGCTCTTTCGCCCAGTGCACATGAAAACCTGGAGCCAGCCCTCCCCCCCCCACAACTGTAGCCAAATAACCCCCATTTTTCAGTGCGTTACTTGTATTATGAAGTTAATTAAGGTTGACAAGCTTAAGTAAGAAGAATTGATGCTTTTGGCATTCAAATGGGCACTGTTGGTGTGTTTCCTGTCCTCGACCTTTTGGAAAAGTCGGGTTTCACGAAACAAAACGCGACCCTAAAAAACCAAAAGTGGCTCAACTCTAGTCAGGAACCTTATGCGACTGAGGAGAGGTGGAAAAAACCGGAGCCTCACTAAAGGTACACCGGCAACCCAAACTCACCACAGACACAGACTTCCAATCCAAAACTGGATTATGAATCTGCAACCTGGGAAACCCCAGAACAACGGCATCATGCAGACCATGCAACACCAAAAATCTGCAGTTTTCTTGGTTGTCTGGGGTGACCCGCATGACCAACTGGGCCCAAAACTGAGGTTTATTTTTAGCTAGAGGGGTAGCATCAATCCCCCTCAAAGGGATAGGCGTCTGCAGAGGTGTCAACGGAAATCCACAACGTTTAGCAAAATCCAAGTCCATTAGGTTTAGCGCTGCTCCCGAATCCACAAAAGCCTTGGCGGAAAATGTGGACAGGGAACAGATCAGAGTAATCACCAAAAGAAACTTAGGCTGAACCCCACCAACAGAAAACGTGTGTGCAAAGCGTTTCTCCCGTTTAGGACAAACAGAAATAACATGTGAGGCATCTCCACACAAAAAACACAGCTTATTACGCCTTCTGAATTCCTGACGTTGCGCCTTAGACAAAACTCTATCACATTGCATAGGTTCAGACGTCTGTTCAACCGGTGGCAACACCTCTCGTGTAATCCTGCGTTCACGTAAACGCCGATCAACCTGAATGGCTAAAGACATAGAATCGTCCAGACCAGAGGGAACAGGAAATCCCACCATAGTATCTTTTACGGCTTCTGACAAACCCTTCCGAAAGAGAGCAGCCAAGGAACTATCATTCCAGGTAGTAAGGACCGCCCACTTTCGGAACTTTTGACAGTACAACTCTGCAGATTCTCGACCCTGGTTCAATGCTAACAGGGTCTTTTCAGCCTGATCAATAGCATTAGGTTCGTCGTACAGCAACCCCAAGGCTTGAAAAAATCTGTTCACATTAGTCAGAATAGGGTCATCTGGTTTCAAAGAAAACACCCAATCCTGGGGATCGCCGCGCAGCAAAGAGATGACAATTTTAACCTGCTGCGCGGGGCTCCCTGACGAGTTAGGCTTCAAAGCAAAAAATAATTTACAATTATTTTTGAAACTCAAAAATTTAGATCGATCCCCAAAAAATACATCAGGTGTGGGGATCTTTGGTTCAACAGCATGTGAACGAGCAAGATAGGCGGAAATTCCTTGCACTTCAGCAGCGAGCTGCTCCACACGATCAGACACTTGCTTTATCTCCATTGAGAGAAAAAAAAAAGTCCCCCTACGGCCTCAGAGATATAGAGGAAAGAATATACACTTTTTTTTTTTTTTAAACACAATTCTTTCCTGCTATTGAGTACCCCAGGATCTGCGGTTGGGCGGGTGATTCTGTTATGATTGAGTCACCGTAGGAGGCAAAAACAGAAATGCTAGCTAAGTCCTGAAAAACCAGAGAAGTTGGCAACTATCAGATTGCAGACCCCTGAACCTATCAACACAACTAGCAGTAGCCGTGGGGGGTTCCTACGATGACCTAGACCCCTCGATCACAGCCGGAGAGATACATAGGCCTAAAGAAGGAAAGGGGAAATCTAACTGCCCCAGAGCAGACCCCAAAGCAATAGGCAGCCCCCCACATATAATGACGGTGAAGCAAGATGAAAACACTTACACAGACAGAAAGACAGGCTGAGCAAAGACGGGGCCCAAAAACTACCTAGATAGGAACAGATAGGAAGGCTGCTGTCTGCAATCTGCCAAAACCCTATCAGAGACAAAAGCCAACAAGCTGATATAAAAATGGCCCTGAAGCAACTAAGCTTCAAAAACTAAATCAGCGCTCAGGTACTTTCAGAAGACAGAGCTCAAGGAACACTGCACACTCCAGCAGGGAGTGGCAGAATCCAAAAAGCAAGAAAAACAAAAACAAATCTTAAATGCAAAAGGCAAAACAGAAAACTTAGCTTTAGGAGAGCAGGAATCAGACTGGTGTCCAAGAGTCCACAGAGAAATCACCCGCAGGGCAGAAAGGGCGTAGGCTGCCTTAAATTCAGTCAGTGACTCCACTCAGCCAATCATCTTCATCAGTCCCAGGTGTCTGATAATCAGGCTCACTACCTTCCTTCACTAGAATAGGGAGTTCACCAGGCCTCAGTGACGGAGGGGAAAATGAACTCACAACACTGACCAATAAGATTGAAGATCTGGAGTTGGTAATGTATGAGGAAAACTACGACATATTAGGAATAACTGAGACATGGTTAGATGACAACTATGACTGGGCGGCTAACTTGCAAGGATATGATTTGTTTAGGAGGGATCGTAAAAAAAGGAAAGGGGGTGGAGTCTGTCTATATATAAAGTCCACTTTAAAGCCCACACTAAGAGAAGATATACAAGAGGGAAATGAAGAGGTGGAGTCTCTATGGGTGGAGATACAAGGAGAGAAAAGTAATAAAATCCTCATAGGGGTTTGTTATAAGCCACCAAATATAACAGAAGCCACTGAAAATGTATTATTGAAACAAATAGACAAAGCTGCAAATCACAGTGAGTTGATTATTATGGGGGACTTCAACTACCCCGACATAGATTGGGAAACTGAAACCTGCGTATCTCAGAAAGGAAAGCAATTTCTGTCAGTGACCAAGGATAATTATCTGTCACAACATGTGCAGGGCCCAACTAGAGGGACAGCCCTTCTGGACTTAATTTTAAGCAACAGGCCAGATAGAATAACAGAAGTACGAGTCGATGGGCACCTAGGGAACAGTGACCACAATTCCACTTGTCCTTCAGTAAGGTGCCCTGGATGGGGGTTACAAAAACGCTGAATTTCAGGAAAGCAAAGTTTGATCGGCTTAGAGAGGACCTTCGCCGAATTGATTGGGACTATGTCCTCAAAAATAGGAGCACAGAAAAAAAATGGGAAATATTTAAATCAGTCTTACACACCCACTGTGAGCTAGCCATACCGTACAGAAATAAAAGGGCTAGGAACAGGAGAACACCGATGTGGCTAAATAAAGATGTATAAAGGGCAATAAATAACAAGAACAAGGCATTTAAGAAGCTAAAACAAGAAGGCAATGAAGAAGCATTAAAAAGTTATAGAGAAAAAAATAAAATGTGTAAAAAACAAATACATTTAGCAAAAGTGGAAACTGAGAGACTCATTGCTAAGGAAAGTACAACAAACCCCAAACTATTCTTTAACTATATAAATAGTAAAATGATTAAAATTGATGGTGTCGGCCCTTTAAAGAACAATGAGGATGAAATCATAGAGAGCGATGTGGGAAAAGCAAATGTTTTAAATACTTTTTTCTCAACAGTGTTCACACAGGAAAAGGATTTGCCAGGGGAAATGCAGAGTGATAATGTAAACTCCCCATTAAGTATTACCTGCCTAACCCAGGAAGAAGTGCAGAACTGCCTTAGTAAGATTAAAATTGACATATCACCAGGCCCTGATGGCATTCACCCTCGGGTATTAAGGGAGTTAAGTAATGTGATAGACAGGCCTCTATTACTTATATTTAAAGACTCTATAGAAACAGGGTCTTTTCCTTTTGATTGGCGGCAAGCAAATGTACCAATATTTAAGAAAGGGGTGTAAAAGGGAACCTGGAAACTATAGGCCGGTAAGCTTAACATCTGTTGTGGGTAATATTTTTGAAGGATTTCTATGGGATACCATTATGGAATATCTCAATGTTAATAAATGTTTAACTCCATATCAACATGGATTTATGAAGGATCGCTCCTGTCAAACCAACCTGATCAGCTTCTATGAGGATGTAAGCTCTCAAATGGACCAAGGAGAATCATTGGATGTCATTTATCTCGACTTCTCTAAAGCATTTGACACTGTCCCACATAAAAGATTGGTAAGTAAGATGAGAAAGCTTGGGCTAGGGGAAAATGTGTGTAGATGGGTAGGTAGCTGGCTTAGTGATAGAAAACAAAGAGTGGTTATTAATGGCGCATACTCAGATTGGGCCAGGGTTACTAGTGGGGTACCACAGGGTTCTGTATTGGGTCCCCTACTGTTTAATATATTTATTAATGATCTATTGGATGGCTTACACCAGGGGTCCCCAACCGCCGGTCCGCGGCCCAGCACCGGGCCGCTGCAGTGCCCTTGCCGGTCCGCGGACACAAGGGGAGCCAGTGGCGGCGCGCAGCACTTCCTAGATTGCCTTTGTGTAGCAGCAGCCAGGGAGCGATCCAAGCAGCTCCGCTGCCTGCAAGAGGAAATAGCAGGAGCGGAGCTGCAAGGACCCGTCCAGCTTCCTGCCCGCCGCCCGCGCTTCCTGTCTCTGACTGACACAGAGAGGAGCGCGCCGCTGCTGTGTCAGAGCGAGGAAGCGCAGGCGATGCTGCGGACAGGTGAGAGGAGAGAGGTGGTGTCTGTGTGTATGTATAATGTGTGTGTGTATGTATGTGCGTGTGTATATATAATGTGTGTATGTATGTCTGTCTGTGTGTATATATATATATAATGTGTGTGTGTATGTGTGTGTGTGTGTATGTATGTCTGTGTGTGTGTATATATATATGTGTGTGTGTATGTATGTCTGTGTGTGTGTGTGTATATATATATATATATATATATATATATATATAAATGTGTGTATGTCTGTGTGTGTTTGTCTGTGTAGGTTAGCCTGGCCCTGGAGAAGATGGGGATATGAGAAGACCGTGATGGGGGAGAGAAGGCCATAATGCCTGGGGTGATGGGAGAATCCATGAGGGGGTAATGGGATAAGGCCATGATGGGGGTGATGGAGAGAAGGCAGTGATGGGGTGATGGAGAAGGCAATGATGGGGAGAAGGGAGTGATGGGGTGAAGGCAATGATGGGGTGATGGAGCACTCATTTAAAACCTATGGTGAGTTGAGTCACATTATAAATGTTATAATTAAATGATAAGTATGCACTGCTAAACTACAACCGCGTCCATAGCCCCGCCCCCTTATGATCAAAGCCCCGCCCCTGCCACACCTCCATTCCCGCCCTGCTGGGCCATGGAAGAATGGTCTTGCTTGAAGCCGGTCCCTGGTGCAAAAAAGGTTGGGGACCACTGGCTTACACAGTAAAATATCAGTATTTGCAGATGATACAAAACTATGTAAGGTAGTTAACACAAGGGAGGACAGTTTGCAACTACAGACAGATTTGAGTAAATTGGAGAATTGGGCTGAAAAATGGCAAATGAGGTTTAACACAGATAAGTGTAAGGTTATGCACATGGGAAGGAGAAACAGATGCTACAATTACTTACTAAATGGGAAACTGCTGGGGAAATCAGATATGGAAAAAGACTTAGGCATCTTAGTCAATAAGAAGCTAAATTGGAGAGCCCAGTGTCAGGCAGCTGCTACCAAAGCAAATAGGGTCATGGGATGCATTAGAAGAGGTCTGGGGACACGAGATGAAAACATAATTCTCCCTCTGTACAAATCACTCGTCAGACCACACTTGGAGTATTGTGTGCAATTTTGGACGCCGGTGCTCAAGAAAGACATTACTGAACTTGAAAGCGTTCAAAGGCGGGCTACTAAAATGATAAATGGAGTTGGTTCACTACAATACCCAGAAAGGTTATCAAAATTAGGTCTATTTACTCTAGAAAAGAGAAGACTTAGGGGAGACCTAATATATACAGTGGGGAAAAAAGTATTTAGTCAGTCAGCAATAGTGCAAGTTCCACCACTTAAAATGATGAGAGGCGTCTGTAATTTACATCATAGGTAGACCTCAACTATGGGAGACAAACTGAGAAAAAAAATCCAGAAAATCACATTGTCTGTTTTTTTGTCATTTTATTTGCATATTATGGTGGAAAATAAGTATTTGGTCAGAAACAAGCAATCAAGATTTCTGGCTCTCACAGACCTGTAACTTCTTCTTTAAGAGTCTCCTCTTTCTTTTCGGGGACGCCGACCGCCATGTTACTTATGCTGATCTCAGAATAGGGAGAGCTGCTGCTGATTCTGTAGGGAGAGCGTTAGGCAGGGTAGAAGATACCAAAAACTACTTCTGCTGCTAGCAATTTTGCCTGTTCAACACACCAGTTACTGTGCAGTGCAAGGGGAGGCTATATTTCGGTGCATCACACTGCTGAGCAAACTGCTTTTTTCAAAGCAATGCAAATTTTATTGTTTTGTCCTGGTGAGTCACTGAGCGTTCATTTTTTCACACACGGTACAGCGGTGTACGCTCCTCACACAGTACCGTGTACCGGCTGTTATCACGGCCAAATTGAAGCTATCTACGTGTGTGACTCTGTAAGGAAAAGTCGAGGAGTTTGTCCGTTCTTACAGACCTACACCTTATAGTTTTGTCCGTTTTTCAAACAGTTTAGTTTATTTGCTGTTTGATTACATTCAAAACTAGAGAGAGACAGCGTGTGTCAGTCCGTATACAAAAACACGGAGCTTGACAATTTTATATACACCGTACAGCAGTGTACGTGCACTCTCCTCTCTCAGTACCGTGTAACGGCTGTTATCACGGCCAAATTGAAGCTATCTACGTGTGTGACTCTCTAAGGAAAAGTCGAGGAGATTGTCCGTTCTTACAGACCTACACTCTAGGGAGATTCCAATTCTGCCCAATTCTATATACACCCTGTAGTTAGTCATACACTAGGCAATTTCTGCCTGTCACATTGCGGTGTAATCTATACTGGGCCTGAGACAATAGTTCAGCGTCCTCCAATCTACAGTGAGATTCAAATTCTCACCAATACTCTATACAGCTTTTGCCTTCTCATACACCAGACAATTTCTACAAGTCACATTGCGGTGTAATCTATACTGGGCCTGAGACAATAGTTCAGTGTCCTCCAATCTACATTGAGATTCAAATTCTCACCAATACTCAATACAGCTTTTGCCTTCTCATACACCAGCCAATTTCTGCCTGTCACATTGCGGTGTAATCTATACTGGGCCTGAAACAATAGTTCAGCGTCCTCCAATCTACATTGAGATTCAAATTCTCACCAAAACTCTATACAGCTTCTGCCTTCTCAAACACCAGACAATTTCTGCCTGTCACATTGCGGTGTAATCTATACTGGGCCTGAGACAATAGTTCAGCGTCCTCCAATCTACATTGAGATTCAAATTCTCACTGATACTCTATACAGCTTCTGCCTTCTCATACACCAGACAATTTCTGCCTGTCACGTAGCGGTGTAATCTATACTGGGCCTGAGACAATAGTTCAGCGTCCTCCAATCTACATTGAGATTCAAATTCTCACCAATACTCTATACAGCTTCTGCCTTCTCATACACCAGACAATTTCTGCCTGTCACATAGCGGTGTAATGTATACTGGGCCTGAGACAATAGTTCAACGTCCTCCAATCTACATTGAGATTCAAATTCTCTCCAATACTCAATACAGCTTCTGCCTTCTCATACACCAGCCAATTTCTGCCTGTCACATAGCAGTGTAATCTATACTGGGCCTGAGACAATAGTTCAGCGTCCATCAATATACATTGAGATTCAAATTCTCACCAATACTCTATACAGCTTCTGCCTTCTTATACACAAGACAATTTCTGCCTGTCACATAGCAGTGTAATCTATACTGGGCCTGAGACAATAGTTCAGCGTCCTCCAATCTACATTGAGATTCAAATTCTCACCAATACTCTATACAGCTTTTGCCTTCTCATACACCAGCCAATTTCTGCCTGTCACATAGCGGTGTAATCTATACTGGGCCTGTGACAATAATTCAGCGTCCTCCAATCTACAGTGAAATTCAAATTCTCACCAATACTCTATAGACACTTTACCTTGTTTTACAGTACCATATAGCTGTTGTTATTTTGGGTACCTTTTTCAAAAATATGAAGAAGTATGGTGGAAGAGGCCGTGGAAGTGGGCGGGGGTTGCCAGCTGGTCCCGATGGTGGTGTTGATAGTGGTGCTTCTGCTGGTTGTGGCGAAAGCACAATAGCACCTAAGGCAGGAGGTGGTGAGCCGGCGTCATTGTCTGGCTCCACAAGGCCTCGTAGGCTCCCTTTTCTGGGAGTAGGTAAACCGCTTTTAAAGCCGGAGCTTCTGGAACAAGTTTTGGCTTACATTGCTGACACAGCCTCCAGCTCTATCGCCTCCTCTTCTGAAGTTTCAACAAATTAAAAGCACTGCGTCGTCAGTGCAGGCTCCTGGTCAGGAACGACACCTTTCCTTGTGTCCTTCACCCCTACCAAAAGTGAAGGATGCGGCAGGCCACACTACAGATTACTCCATCAAGCTCTTTTCTCATACCATGCCTGGGTTATCAAGTCACATCGTGAATTCCCCAGTCCAAGATGAAACTGACATGGAGTGCACTGATGCACAGCCACTGCTAGATTTATCTGCTGGTACATTCACTCAGAGCACTACATTGTCCTCGCAGTGTACTGAGCCAGAATCTGACCCTGATGAAACTCAGGAGCCCCTTCCCGCATACTATACCACCATACACAGAGGAAGGTGCACATGACATTGAAGAGGAGGTGATGAATGACCCAGTTGTTGACCCAGATTGGCATCCATTGGGGGAAGAGGGTGCCGCTGCCAATAGCTCAGAAGAGGAGGAGGAGCATCCGCAGCAGGCATCGACATCGCAACACCTGTTATCTGGCAGGCCCGGAGCAGTCCAAAAACGGGTTACAAAAAGCAAAAGAATTGCATGACAGCTTAGCCAGACGGTCAAAATAGCACAGCGTGCAAGGCCTCAAAATGTCTTCCATAGTAGGAAGAGAGCAGTGTGGCACTTTTTTGAACAAAATCCTAATGATCAAGCAAAGGTTATCTGTAAGAAGTGCGCAAAGACCTTTAGCCGAGGGAAAAATCTGAGAAATTTGAATACCAGTTGCATGCTTAGACATTTAACCACCATGCACTTGCAAGCGTGGACGGACTACCAAACCTCACGTACCACATGTGCAACAGCTCCCAAAGAAGGTAGTCAGCAACGCTACATTGTTTCCCCCACTGTAAGCCCACCGTTTAGCACACCACCAGCAGCAAATGTTGAGGTGTCGTCGCAAGGCCAAAGCAGTCAGGGAATCACAATGTTATATCAACGAAAGACTGAATCTAAGCCATCAGAAAGAACACCAACTCCATCATCAACCCTCTCTCAGTCCGCCATGTCCACCACTAGTTCCACCATATGCAGCTCTCAAGTCCAGCTCATCTTACCAGAGACTATGAGTAGCACAAGAAAGTACTCATCCTCTCATCCACATACACTGGGCTTGAATGCCCACATTGCCAATCTAATCTTGTTAGAGATGATGCCCTACCGGTTGGTTGAAAGTGCACCTTTCCGCGAACTCATGGCCTACGCAGTCACCACTTCTTTTCTCGCAAAGCCATCCCAGCCCTCCACCTTCATGTGAAAGACCGCATTGTCCATGCACTCAAGCAATCAGTGAGTGGAAAGGTGCACCTCACAACTGATGCATGGTCCAGTAGGCATGGCCAGAGCCATTACGTGTCCATCACTGCACACTGGGTTAATGTGGTGGATGCAGGGTCCACAGTGGACAGCGGTGGTGGGACAGTGCTGCCTAGCCCACGGTATAGGAAACAGTTGGCTGTAGGCGATCGACCCGCCTCCTCCTCCTCCAGCAGCGAAAGCTCATCCACAGAGCGCAGTCGCATGAGCACTTCATCCGCAGCTGCCAGTGTTGCACACGAGGTGTCCCTCTATCGATCAGCTAGTGGAAAGAGTCAGCAGGCTGTGCTGCAGATGATGAGTTTGGGCGACCGACACACCGTGGAGGTACTGGCCGACTACTTTCAGTGACAAACTGAGTCATGGCTGGGCAGTCTACATCTTGAGGCAGGCATGGTAGTTAGTGATAACGGCCGCAATTTTGTGGCAGCCATAGCCCTTTCAAAACTCAGACACATACCTTGCTTGGCTCACACCTTGAACTTGGTGGTGCAGTGTTTCCTCAATAATTATCCGGAGTTAACAGGCCTGCTCCATAAGGTTCAAAGACTGTGCTCGCACATCCGCTGGTCGCCGGTACACTCCAGTCGTATGCAGAAGCTGCAGCGATTGCTCCACCTTCCCAAGCACCGCCTAATTATCGACGTTGCAACAAGGTGGAACTCCACCCTGCACATGGTTGAGTGGCTGTGCGAACAGAGGCAGGCCGTAATGCATTTGTGGGAGGATACACGGGCAGGCACTTTGAGGGCAGACATGGAGTTGACAGGTGTGCACTGGTCGAAGCTGAAAGACCTCTGTAAAGTCCTTCAGTGTTTTGAGGAATGCACACGGCTGGTAAGCGCAGACGATGCCATCATAAGCATGAGCATCCCACTTATGCGTCTGCTCATGCAAACTTTGACGCACATTAAGGAGCAGGTGTCTGCAGCTGAGGTAGATGAGGAGGAAGAGGAGGAGGGAAGCCTTGATGACAGTCAGCCATTGTCTGCTCCGGAACCTCTCCTGGACGAGGTGGAGGAAGAGGAGGAGGAGGAGGATGATGATGGGGATGATTATTTAGGGGAGGAGGATGCTTCTCGTGGGGCAAGAGAAAATGTTGGCATGGCAAGGTCTGGTACAGGGTTTGTGCGTGACTGGAGGGATGTGGATTTGCCAGAAAGTGCTCCTCCACCCAGCACTCGCAGTGCATCATTGACACCGGGAACATTGGCCCACATGTCAGATTATGCCTTGCAGATCCTAAAAAGGGATCCCCGCATCGCCAAAATGATGAACGATGACGACTACAGGTTGGCCAGCATCCTGGATCCACGCTATAAAGGCAAATTCCAAAACATAATGCCACAGGAGAACCTTGACATAATATTGGCTAACAAACAAGCAACTCTGGTAAACCGGTTGGTTGAGGCATTCCCAGCACATAGCAGCGGTGATGGGTCTCACACGAGCCGTAGGGGCCGGGGGCAGCTTGGAAGAGGTGTTCGTGGTGCACACATCAGAAATGGTGTTGGAGATAGGGGTTTCATGACCATGTTGTGGACTGATTTTTCAAGTCCCGCACACACGACAGGTAATACTGCATCGATTGAAAGTGACAGGAGACAGCAGTTGTCAACTATGGTTACAAACTACTTCTCGTCCCATATCGATGTTCTCCCGCACAGGTCATTCCCATTTGACTATTGGGCCGCTAAACTGGACACCTGGCCTGAATTGGCACAATATGCCTTACAGGAGCTCGCTTGCCCAGCTGCAAGTGTGCTATCGGAAAGAGTCTTCAGTGCAGCTGGATCAATCCTGACAGAAAAAAGGACCCATCCTTCGACCCAAAATGTGGATGATCTAACCTTCATTAAAATGAACCATGCATGGTTTTCCAAGGATTTTGTCCCACCTTTCCCTGATGCACCTAGGTTGCCAGAAAAATAACTTGCTTTGGTCCTCCTCTTCCTCGCACTTGCCCAATTTCGCCTTTTGCAGCAGCTGAGTGTCCAACATCAACATATGCCATTTTGTAAACCTCAATAACTGAGCTGCCTCACCCCCCATGGCCGGGGTCACCACCTAGTGCACCCAACCATGCGAGTGCCGTTGCCCTGGACAGGTGGGTGGGCCGACGCTTCGGCGTGGGCACTGGCACAGGGTCCCTCATAGTGCAATCAAATATCTCTGACGGTGGGGGTGCACACCTGCCGTCAGACACACTGCGTACTATGAGGGGCCCAGTGCCAGTACCGAACCCACGAGTGTGCCCCCCTTGCTTGGGCAGGGCCACAGCATTTTCAATGTTTACCTCTCCCTGCTCCTCCGCTGTGTAGTCTGGGCTGTCAAATCCTTCACTGGGACTGCCACTACAAATTTGTTGAACTGATAGATGATGGTTAAGACGTAGCTATGCCCTGTCCCGCTGGCCGGGCTCTAGCTTCAGATGATCAATGGCTTCCATTTCTAATGGACCTCGACTCACAATGACATGCAGTGGTGGTTTATCATCAGCTTTCACAGTTTTCCTGCTCACAAACGCGTGACATTCCGGCGCACATTTTTAAATGTGCCCTCTCATGCCAATCCCATGGAATCGCCTACGGCCTGTGGCTTCTGTCTTTTGCACTCCAAAGTTACGTGACAGATCATGATAGGCAGTGAGCAACATGTTTACATCTCTCCCTGTGATTAAAATTTGTTGGAGATGAGTAACGTTGATGGGATCAACGGTACTGCGATACAGCAACACTTTCTTCACAAAGTTATGTTTTCGCTGTCTCCACACACAAATTAATTGAGGGTCAGCATCGCCTCAGAGAATTGTGACAGCAGTTTTTCCCGTGATTGTTAATTCCTAGATTTCTGCAATCACTAGACTTTATGTCAGTAATTGTATGCATCTCATTTCCTATGTCGGAGAGGCTGGACTGTCTTACTGACACAGAAATATATATGAAGATTTAAAAATACCACCAAAAGTGTATACTGGTGTATGCTTCAGACACATTTCCTTTTTTCTACTTTTTAGATTGTTGTCTAATCCATACTGAGAACACGGAGATTTTAAATGATTAAACTATGCTATATATACCTGCTATCCAGTGATAATGTACCATTTCTCACCTTTGTCCAATCACGTCTAATCCATACTGGGCCTGAGACCGTCTGAGTCTGCCTCCTGATCTATAGACATAGGTTTTTAATGTGTAAACTATGCTACATATACACGTGTTATCCGGTGGAACTGTACCCTTTATCAACTTTCTACAATGTTGTCAAATCCATACTGGGCCTGAGAACGGCTGCCGAGCTGTTAAGCAAGCTATAGCACCTGTGGTTTGGACACGTAATTTTTTCATTTTGTCAGGAATGCCGGTTAGGCCTAATTGCGTAATTGCGGTTGACCTGCACTTACTGGGAAATCATCATTTGCGGGAATAATTGAAATCCCAGATCCCCATCACTAACGGTGTTCAGCGGGTTATCAGCACCTGTAAGCGACAAAAGCAGGTCCTTTCAGTGTAGCGCGCATGCAGCCCCGGACATGTAAGGGCATGATAGACCTGTTATTGCTCAATCTCGCGTGCCAGAGCCTCGCGTATCCCTCTAGTAAGCTTGACACTTTGCCTTTATGGACGCAGTTTGGAGGTTCGTGGGAATAACGCCGCCCCATCAGCAGTTGCCATAATGTATTGATGAGCAGTCCGACGGTATATGATTGTGTTCGATTTCAGAATTTTTTTTCTTTTGGTTTGTATTTTACATTTTTATTCCAGCCTTTCTCGACTTCATAAGGGCATGACAAGCCTATATCTGTGTCTCCTCCACCTCCTCCTTTTACTCCTCCACCTCTTTTCTAAATGTAGTTGCCATTTTCCATATGTTATTTTTGTCTTCTGAGCATTTTGTCTGCTTTGGGACACCTTTAAAGGTGTTTTGTAATTGTTTTCTATGTGTTTGTGTTTGCCTACCATTGTTTTGAATGGGGTTCGACGGTGTTCTTCGAACGTTCGACGAACATTCGACGAACTTGCCTCCTGTGCGACGAACTAAAACACTAGCGGGGTGGCTCAACACTACTCCTGATATATCGAAGTACATTGTTAATGTTTAAACTATGCTATATATACCTGGTATCTGGTGATACTGTACCCTTTCTGCCAGGAAGTCCTCCTCCAACCAACACTCTAAGTGTATCATTGACACCTGTAACATTGTCCCACATGTGTGATTATTTCTTGCGGATCTTCTTGTTATATTGTGGTGTGATCCATCCTGAGCGTGTGAGTGTCTATGGGTTACTCCTGCAATTTAGATGTACATTTAAAAATTACTCCAACACTGTATACAGCTCTACGCTTGGGATACATTACCCATTTACTGCTTATTATATTCTGGTCTAATCCAAACTGACCAAGTGAGAGTTATTTTCTGACTGTGGAAATAAATACTGAAATTGACAGCAATGACACCTACACTGTGTACAGCTGTACTCTTGAGATCTATTACCGTTTTACGGCTTTTTAGTTTGTGTTGTAATCCAATACTGAGCCTGAGAGTGTCTGTGTGTGCCTCCTCAAATATCGACGGAGATGTAGAACGTTTAAACTATACTATATATACCTGCTATCTGATGATACTGTACACTTTGTCTAATTTTTATATTCTTGTCTAATCCATACTGAGCCTGTGAGCGTCTGATGTGACTGATGGAATATATAGGGAGATTGACAATTATCCTTTGACTGAATAGAGCTGTACGCTTCAGATACAGTGCCATATATCTGATGTTATTTTTGGATCTATTTTCTGCAAAATTTTGAAGTTTGGAGGAAGAGGCCACGGATGTGGGTGTGGGGGGGCCAGCTGGTGCTGATGGTGGTGGTGCATCTGCTGGTAGTGGCAAAAGCACAATAGCAGCTAAGGCAGGAGGTGTTGAGCCTGCGTCATGGTCTGGCTCTGGAACACCTGGAAGGCTACCTTTTTCTGGGAGTAGGTTAACCGCTTTTAAAGGCGGAGCATGAGGAACTGGTTTTGGCTTACATTGCCGAAACAGACTCCAGCAAATATGCCCTCCTCTTCTGAAGTTTCAAAAAATGCAAGCACTGAGTCGTCAAGTGCTGGCTCCTGGTCAGGAAGAACCCCTTTCCTTGTGTCCTTCACCCCCACCAAAAGTGAATGATGCAGCAGGCCACACTTCACATTAGTCCATGTAGCTCTTTCTATCATACCATGCCTGGGTTATCAAGTCAAATCGTGAATTCCCAAGTCCAAGATGAATCAGACATGGAGTGTGGGTGGCCAGCCAGGGCAGTGAGTTAATTGGTACCGGGCCCGTGTCTCACAGGGATGTGTCATGGTGGTGGTGACCCGTTCCATGGCCCTGGGCGTCCATGCAAAGGGGTGAATTACGTTTATAGGTGAATGATACATGACGCCACCTGTCGTTTCTGATTAGATTGACCAGCGCTGCAGTGTCGCTTCTCTGGGACAGATGTTGTGGTGCAGCTAAGATGTAGAAGCCTTGCACAGGTAGGGCCGTAGTCGCAGGGCAGATGAAAGAGTTGGTAGATGGTGTGCAGTGCAGGATGTAGCAGAGCCGTGCGCCAGGCGCAGGAGAAAGATGACAGACACAGTCATGCAGTTCCTTTACCTGTACTTGGTAAGTGCCGTCCAGGACCCAGAGTACAGATGGAGAAGGAGTTGGTCAGCCTGGAAGCCAATTTGGAATTCTCTCTCTGCAGATAGGTAGTGTGGCCTCCGTTCTAGCGCTTATCTGAGGTATTCGAAGTGCTGAGTTCAATGAAGTTCCCCCTGTTGACTCTCTTTTGGAACTTTCTCATATGGCAGGCAGCCGGAGCCTTTTCCTTCTGGCTCCCACACGTCGATGCTGGGGCCTCCGAGCCTTAGTTGGGTACAGAGCATTTACAACTGCTACTTCCTCCGGTTTCAGCTGCGGGAACGTCAGTGTCCCTACAAACTCGGAGACCGGAATCCGGACCATGCGCTCCAGCTAGGAGTGAGCCTTAACTCTGCTCATCCTCCAGCTCCCCTTCTCACGTCCACACACTTCCCCTTCCCTGCACAGAGTGCCCTAACTTACCTCCTCCCGACCACAGAGAGCAGCTCCTCAGCAGTCAGGTTTAGAGGTCTACCTGCTGGCCTGGAGTGGGAAATGTGTTGTGTGTTGGTTGAACTGCTAGAGAGATCGTTCGTTGCTCCCAAGCATGACATCACACTCCCTAGGAGGAAGGTATTGCCACTGTGGCGACCGTACTCCTCGGGACGCCACAAGGGCACTGATGCCCAGCCACTGCTAGATGATTCTGCTAGTACATTGACCCAGACCACTACATTCCCCTCACACTCTACACAGCCAGAATGTGACCCTGAGGAAACTCAGGTTCCCCTTCCTGCATACTATACCACCTTACAAGGTGACAAAGAGGAAGGTGCAGATGAAAGTGCAGGTTCCTTGAGCAGGTGGGGGGCATACTCATGGGCGATGTCACTGGCACAGGGCCCCTCATAGTACGCAAAAGTGTCTCTGTCGGTGACAGGGCCCACCTGCCGTCAGACACACCGCCACACACCGCAATACTATGAGGGGCCCTGTGCCAGTGCCGTCGCCAATGAGTGGGCCCCCCTGCTTGCTCCGGATCACAGCACTTGCAACGTTGAAATACTTACCTCTCCCTGCTCCACCGCCATGACGTCTTCCGCGTGTCCTGACAGTGATATTCTGATCAGAGAGCTCAATGAAATCACTTCTGTACGCCATCTGCCTAAACAGCCAAGTGCAGTGAGATGGAAGATGGGGATGACGAGGAGTCCAGACTAGTACAGGGATTCCGTGGCAAGGAGACTTATTTAATTGTTTTCAATGTTGGGACAGCAATTTTGGGGAGTACTATACTCTGGAGAATGATACTGTATATAGGGCCCACCATACACTGGAGCATTCAAAAGGTGGACATCAGACACTGGAGCAGCATTTACAGGGCCCATTATACACTGGAGCATTAGAAATGGGGCCCATTATATATGGAGCATTATTTGGGCCCATAAGACAGTGGAGCTTCATCCATGGGGACCAACATATACTGTATCATTATGTGGAGCTCATCATATACTGTTTCAAACAATATATGGGACCAGTGATTCTGTATGGAGAAATATATGGGCCTCATTACTCTGTACAGCGCACTATGCGTTGCCCATAATACTGTATGGAGTAATATACTGTCCGTTTTTGGAGCTATTGGAGAATTTAAAATCGATATCAGTCATGAGATGTAAAAAGTGAAGTATTTTTCATTGTACTATACCGCTATTTCTCTCCCGTATCGGAGCATCATGAGTTGTGGTATGTGTTAAAGGGGCGCTCTTTGGCCCAGGGCACATGAAAACCTGGAGCCAGCCCTACCCCTCCACAACTTGAGCCAAATAACCCCCAGTTTTCAGTGCGTAACTATTATTATGAAGTAAATTAAGGTAGACAAGCTTCAGTAATAAAAATGGATGTTTTTGTCATTCAAATGGGCACTGTAGGTGTGTTTATTGTCCTCCACTCCCTGCCAACTTTGCTTCCCCATTGACTTGCATTGGGTTTTGCGTTTCAGTCGGCCTTCGACTTTTCACGATAATCGGCCGATTTCGTTCGACCCGACTTATGAGAAAGTCGGGTTTCATGAAACCCGACTCGACCCGAAAAAAGGCAAAGTCGCTCATCTCTAATGAGGGCGTCAAAAAGGAGCCCCTGCATTTTCTATAACAGAAGCTAGAGATTTTGACATTCCGGCTGTATTTGATGAGGTGTCAATTGAAGAGTGTGGTGGTCGAAGATGTGACTTCTACACCACCACCCGAGCTGCCGCCTTACCACCACCAGAGCTGCCGCACCCCCCACCCTTCTGTCTCTTCTCCATTATCCCATAGAATGTAAGTACGCAAAGACAGGGTCCTCTCCCCTCTGTACCAGTCTGTTATTGTAAATTTGTTTACTGTAAAAGATATCTATTACTTTGTTTGTAACACCTTCCCATGTACAGCACCATGGAATTAATGGCACTATATAAATAAATAAATAATAATACTACTATATGGGTGTTTCCCCTAGACAATCCATCCAACATGTTATTAAATCAAAATCTTGTTTTTCTGACAACTCTGTTCAGCTGTGCACAAACTATGTCAAATTGGTACCTAAACCCCAGTATGGGTCATCTGAGTACTCAAGAAAAATACCTCAGACATATTATATCTGCTGAGGGAGTAAGACCTGCGTATGAGAAGATAGCGGCAGTACAAGATTGACCCACTCTGAAAGCAGTGAAGGACGTGTGGGCCTTTCTGTGGCTTACAGGGTACTATCGACGGTTCTGAAGCACCCATACTGGCCTATGCAGACTTCTCTCAACATTTCATCCTTCACACTGATGAAAGTCTCCAGTGATTAGTGGCTGTATTGTCCTTGGTACTGGCCGGGAAGGAACGAGTGATTGCCTACACAAGCCAATCTCTCCATGATTCAGAACAAAACCCAGACAACTAAGCTGGAGTTACAGGCGTTAGTGTGGGCGATGACTGAGAAGTTTGCCAAGTACCTGTCGGGATCTGACGTCTTGGTACACACTGATGACAATCCTATAGCCCACCTAGAAAATGCAAAACTGGGGGCCTTGAAGCAAAGATGGTTGGCCCATATGGCAAAATATCGATACAAATCACATACAGAAAAGGAGCTGAGAATAAATATGAGTCACTCTGGACAGGGTGTCGAAATGAGCGACCGGGCCAGGACCGAGATGAAGAGTTGGAAGCAGAAGAGATCCCTGGGTTCCAGAATCTCTCCAGGACGTTGGAGACGATGCAGGAACAGGTCGAAGAGGCATCAGAAAAACATCTGTTGGGACGACATCGAGATGACTGGTTGACAGGAAGACAGGGAACTTGCTCAGTTGAGACAATGGGTGGTCTTAAAACTACTCCCCAGCCAGTGAGTGAGATGCCCTGTCCTTGGGGATGCTGCAGTTGCTCCGACAATGGGAGAGGCTTCAACTGGAAGACGGTTTGCTGTATCGGAAGGTGCAGTTGGTCTGGTAATTGGGTGTCACCTGGCAAGTGGTGCTCCCTGAAAAAGTGATCAATGAGGTGGCCATGGAAGCTAATGTAAGAGGGGCCCACTTTCGGTCCGGAGAAGACGTTTCAGTGGTTGCAGAAGCTGTTCTACCATCCCCATATCCTACTTGACCATGAGTCTTGCTCATCTCGGATATGAGCATTGTCTTGTGATGAGTGACTGATCATTTCACTAATTTCGCTGTGGTGACTCTGATCCAGGATCAGATGGCTGAGTCAGCTGCATAGGCCATCTGTTGAGATTTCGTCCGGGAGAATGGATGCCCGAAAAGGATCCATTCTGATCAAGGTACATGCTTTTAGGGTCGAGTGATGGAGGAGCTTCACCGCCTGTATTGGATTGAAAAGTCCAGGACGACACCTTACCATCCGCAGGGAAATGGAGCCTGTGAACGTTTCAACTGGACATTGCTTCAGATGTTGAGAATGTTGGAGGACAGAAAAGTCCGTTCGCCTGAGTATGTAGCAGAGTTGGTCTGGGTGTACAACAACCAAGTGCACAGTACAACCAGATACACGCCATACACCCTGCTGTTCGGCCAAAAAGGATGAGAGATTACTAAGCTGGAGTTGGACCCAGAGGAGGACTACCCATGGACGAGGGTGTCCACTTGGGTCCCTGAACATCGACATCGCTTGCAGACTCTTCATCGACTAGTAAAGACCAGGTTTTGGGAACTTGAGCACCATGAGATGAAGCCTCTGTGAGGAACAGCTCTCAAGGCTGGGGACCGAGTATTGGTCCGAGACAAGCAACCTTGAGGCAAGTTAAAGCATCTAAGGGAACAAACTCCATACCTGATGAAGTGCTGAACTGGAAATGATGGACCCATATATGAAGTCCAGCCTGAGGGAGAAGAAGAGGCCCCTACCCAAGTAGTTCACCAAAGCATGCTACATCCTTGCTTGTCACGAGATCCAGAAAGAGAAGGAAGGGCGCCAAGTGTTTCTGAAGTGTCCACTCCAGCGACCTTCGATTGTGATGCAGAAGAAGAACCTGCCTTACCCTCTGATCTGGATGGTCCATTACCCACTGGCATAGGGAAAGTGCAAGATCCTGAAAATCCTCATATGGCTGCTCCACCGAACCTGGACGCGTTCCCGTTCGCAACTGCATATCCTGACTCGACTATCCAACTGACTTATGCCACATAGACTGAACGCCCCCACTATATCAGCACTCTGGTATATACTGAAAACAAAGCAAAAAGAGACCAATATAACAGAGGACAGAACAAACTGACACAAGCAGTAACATATGGGCGGTGATCCAGCACAGCCCCAGCAGGAGCAACTGACCCTCACAAAGCAGAGATATACCAAACCAGATCAAATGCAAAAAGATTAGCAAATGAACCACTTAGCTGAACCATGCTGGAACAGAGCAGGAGACATCAGATCTCAGAAGGCACTGAAAGAAAATCACCAGCAGGCATTGAAGGAAGTCAGCTGTCTTAAATACACCAGTCAGAAACCCCAGATCTCCAATCGTCATCATCATTATCAGGTGGCAAGCCTCTGTCAATCTGACCAGCTCCACTACCTCCAGTAACCACCAGAGGGAGCCCAGAAAGAGAACTCGCAACACCTGTCAATCTGACCAGCTCTATTACCTTCAGTAACCACCAGAGGGAGCCCAGAAAGAGAATTCACAACACCGGGCCATGGGTAACTGACCTGAGCTGGGTCTGGAACTGTTGAGGCTGCCTCCCTTGTTGCCTGGGGGAAGGAATGAGGAGTCAGACTGATCTCTTGATGCGGGTAGGAGGGGCAACTTAAAAAGCAAAGCGCGCAGGCACTGGCAATTTGGCGCGAATCAGCAGCAGCGCACAGTCAGGTGAGCAGTGTGTTCTGTCCTCTGAGCACCGGTGCCCTGACGGGCTGTGCTAGCTGGTGCTGTGCGCTCAGTAGCTGCCAAAGACCGAAGTGACATGCTCTGAATGACTGTGAGTACCGCGCACATACAGAGGAGAGGATGGCCGAGTACCAGACAGACTGTTGCGGCCTTCCTTGCCATTTTCTTATTGGCCGTTTACATTTGACTCTGAGAGTGCGGCGGCCTTGTTTGCTTCGGCCGCACGCGCTTATGGACTAAGGGCTCAGCGGAAAGTGAGCTGCCGCCAGAAGACGGACCATCATTTAAAGGACCCCATCTGAAGACATCGCACGGCCTCTGCCGTTTCTACAACCCCCCTGCGGAAACATCTGTTGCAGAGGAGCATACAGGACACAATAAGTTCCTTCATTGGACTGTTATCGTTTTACATTTGTTAACCCTATTATCCCTCCTTTAACCATTAACCTCCCGGCGAGGAGTGAATACCTAGTTTTCTTAAATTGTTACGTCTTGTTAACCCTTGCTCTGCCTCCTGTCAGTCACTGCATGCCGCAACCTGCTTACACATGCATACCAGGATAGGGATGAGGAGGCCATGCATACCAGGATAAGGAAGGGGGGGCCATGTATACCAGAATAGGGATGAGTGGACCATATAAGCCAGGATAGGGGATATTAGTACAGAATTGGCCACATTTTTTCTTCAAATTTTTTTCTAATTTCTTCCTCTTCCTCTAAAACCTAGGTGCGTTTTATGGTCCGGTGCACCTTACAGTCCGAAAAAAATGGTAAGTCAAGCATACCATAATGCTGAAATGTTATTGCTAACAAGTGATGTGCCACTATATGTGACTATATGTTCCACTGTGTAATACAGAAGATGTGAACAACAAACTTAGTACTTGCTGCATATGGGATAATACGGTATATGTTTCATCTGTTCCACCAGTAAAATTCACTTCATTTTGATAAAACGAACTGAAGCGTTCCTTGCTATTTCTTTACATCTGGGTTTTTGGCATCATATGAGGGTATGCAGACTGAGACAGTATAGGAGATGGTCTAACAGTGATCCTCTGTTCTGACTTAAAGATCATACTCCATGACCTACTTGTAGATACCATCCATATGATTATTGTTTGTCTGACATTAAAGACTCTATAGACAACAATCTACCAAACAGGGGGATTATCACTATAATAAATGTAATAAAGGCCACTTGCTTTACATAAAATAAGCAGCATAAATAGATTAAAGGTCCTTTACATAATGCATTCAATTCTGGGGTATTTTGCATAGGGCAATAAACTAGACAGAAGTTGAAAATAAAGGTGACTGATAGGTTACGGAGTATACATCTTGCCAATGTATTATATTGCATTGCTATGAAATCCCGAAGGAGAAAATGTTTTGAATGTTGTGGAAATCATCTGCAAGAATATTATACAGTAATTGCAAAATCAGGTTTTACACTACTACTGCCAAAAGAGTTCAGAAACTATTGTGTTTAAATTCCACCATCCTTTCCAGGTTTCAGGAAGTCATCCAAATTCTGCCTTCCTTTTAAGTTGATATTCTACATTTTGCTTCCCAAACATTTGTCTTGACTTTTTAGTTCTAATCACCCTTCAGAAGCATAATCATTTTCTAAAATTCCACTCATGATTCCAGAATTCATTATATGTCCAGATGTCTCTTTTTAGTATGATGCATCTCAGTAATATCTAAAAAAGATGCTTATGTCAATCTCATTTATTGATAGGTGCACACAGAAATTTGGCCAATAACAACAATCAGTCTAGCGCAATAATATCACAACACTAACTGTGAGAATAAGCCAAGGCCAGAACTATGCTTATTATTATTTAATACTTTTGCTCTTCTGCTTCTTTAACCAGCTATTAAATAAAACATGTCCTGAAAATATCTTTGCTATACTTTATGTCATGACTCGGTTGCTGGGTGACCCGGGACCAGGGGTTCCTTCCAAGTCCCTAACGCTAGGGGGCGCCCTAGTTCTCTCTGTTCCCTGGGATACTTCTGAAGGTGAAGATGCCTGAGCCACGTACCTTGCCTTATCTCCTGTATCTGCCCTCCATCTGTACCCTTCCTCCACCCAGGGATGAGGGGAGCAGCCGTTCAACAACCATACGAAAAGGCAACACGAACAGGGGCAATGGAAAAATACCAGGCATAGAAATATTCACTCACATATAACAGAGGAATGCACTGGGGAGTGGCGGATGGGGAAAAACCAATGTAGGAGAAGGAAAGGGAATTATCACACTTACAAAACCAAGCAACAGTCACTGATAAACTCACCATATGCCTTCTCATATAACCACTAACTCCTATCTTCCCAGCCATGCAGCATAAGCTAGCTCTGACGATGTGTGTCAGTCAGGACCCTGATTATGTAGGGGATAAGATTGGCTAACTGTGCTCGGATGAGAGTCCAGACTCCCAAAACTCTCAACATGGCCGATTAACCCCTGTACTGCCAAAACATTTTTACACCATTTAAAATAAAAGTTATGTGCTTCTTTTCAGCGCAGGGGTAGGATCAATCAGACGCTGCAGTCTTCTGGCTTCTCTCTCTCATGGTAAACCCGTGACACTTTGCATATGTTAAGTGATGCGTTAATCTTTATACAATCAGGGCAGTAACAGGAAGCTGGGGTCCCATAGGAATTATCCAAAATGGGCCCTGGGCCTACAATGTCAACATCCAATCTTGTTCTCGCATTGACTTCTGGAATATTTTATTAAGACTGGAATCCCAATATGGAACTTCAATATAATATCCGTCATATTGTTGTACTGTGAACTATTCAAACCTCATTATAGAATAAACTGTAGACCCTGATTGCCATGTACACCAAGCCAACTGTGTAAATACCTATAGATAGAGTTGAGCAAAACGGGTCGGTCAAATTCAAAAGTCGACGACTTTAGCTAAAGTCGGGTTTCGCCGATCGAAACCCGACCATAGCATGAGGTCGGCCATGAGGTCGCCGACCTGCGCACCAAAGTTGCGTTTTAAATAATGCTTCCAGCGCCTTTTCTCAGCCAATGATGGAGAACGCACACTGTGGGCAATGCGATGACATGGGCAGCGACCACGACCATCTTAGCGAAGGGCATTGAAGTGATTGGCTGGCTTTGTGTGGCATCACAGTGGCTATAAAAGGCCGTGCTTCTGCTGATAGCTCTTTTCACTGTACAGTTAGTGTGCAGTGAAAGGGGAGGATTTTTGTTGTGTGTAGCAGCGCTGGTGGTGATTAGGCTGCCTTTTAAGGCTACCTTATAGCTGCATTGCTGTGTGCACACTGCTGTTCAAACTGCTTTTTTCAAAGCACTCCAACTTTTATTATTTTGTTCTGGTCAGATACCGAGCGTTCATTTTTTCACACACCGTATAGCAGTGTACGCTCCTCACACACTACCGTGTACCGGCTGGTATCACGGACAAATACAAGCTATCTGTGTGTGACTCTGGAAAAACAAACCGAGGAGATTTTCCATTTTTCCAGACCTACACCGTATAGAGCTGTCCGCTTTTCAAACAGTTTCGTAAATCTGCTGTTTGATTATGGTCAAAACTATACAGAGACAGCGTGTGTCACTCCGTATACAAATAGATGGAGATATACAATTTTCCATACAGACATCGTATAGAGCTGTCCGATTCACAAACAGTATTGTATATCTGCCGTTCGCGTTACGGTCACATCTATACAGAGTCAGCGTCTATGTATGACACTCCGTAAATACATATACGGAGATTGTTAGCTACACAAAAAACATACACGGCTGTACAATTATGATACAGTACCGTATATCTGCTTGTTGGATTACGGTCAAATACATACTGGGAGAGCGTCTGTGACTAACAAAATATTTACGTAGATTTCATTTTTTTAATACACCTTACACAGCTGGACGCTCCTCATACAGTACCATCTCTCTGCTGGTATTTTTGGTACATTTTTCCAAACATGAGGAAGTATGGTGGAAGAGGCCACGGACGTGGGCAGGGGGGCGCGGCTGGTACTGATGGTGGTGGTGCATTGGCTGGTTCTGGCAAAAGCACAATAGCAGCTAAGGCAGGAGGTGTTGAGCCTGCGTCATCGTCTTGCCCAAGAAGGCCTGTAAGGTTACCTTTTCTTGGAGTAGGAAAACCGCTTTTAAAGCCGAAGCATCAGGAACAGGTTTTGGCGTACATTGCCGAAACAGCCACCAGCACTATTGCCTCCTCTTCTGGACTTTCAAAACCTGCAAGCACGGAGTCGTCAGAGCAGGGTTCTGGTAAGGAAAAACACCTTTCCTTGTGTCCTTCACCCCCACCAAAAGTTAAGGATTCAGCAGCCCACACTTCAGATTACTCTATGGAGCTGTTTTCACATACCATGCCTGGGTTATCCAGTCAAATCCTGAATTCCCCAGTCCAAGATGAATCTGATATGGAGTGCACTGATGCACAGCCACTGCTAGATGATTCTGCTGGTACATTGACCCAGAGCACTACATTGCCCTTGCAGTCTACTGAGCCAGAATCTGACCCTGATGAAACTCCGGTGCCCCTTCCCGCATACTATACCACCTTACACAGTGACACAGAAGAAGGTAAAGAGGAAAGTGCAGATGACTTTGAAGAGGAGGTGATGGATGACACAGTTCTTGACCCGGATTGGCAACCATTGGGGGAGGAGGGTGGCACTGGCAATAGTTCATATAAGGAGAAGGATCCACAGCAGGCATTGACATCGCAGCAGCGGTTATCTGGCAGGCCCGTAGCTGTCCAAAAATGTGGACCAAAAACTAAAAGAGTTGCAGGACAGCTTGGCCAGACGGTCAACTTAGCACAGCGTACAAGGCCATAAAATCTATACCATAGTAGGAAGAGTGCAGTGTGGCACTTCTTTGTCCAAAATCCTACTGATGAGGCATAGGTTACCTGTAAAAAGTGCGGAAAGACCCTTAGCCAAGGTAAACAACTCAGAAATTTGAATACCAGTTGCATGCTTAGACATTTAATCAACATGCACTTGCAAGTTTGGACGGACTACAAATCATAAGGTAGCACATGTGCACCTGCTCTGCCTGAAGGTAGCCAGCAATGCTCCATCACTTCCCCCACTGTAAGACCACCACCACCGTTAAGCACACCACCAGCACTAAATGTTGAGGTGTCGTCGCAAGGCCAAATCACTCGGGGAATCACAATGATTTTGCAACACAACACTGAATCTAGGCCATCATCACCAATACCATCACCAACCCCCTCTTACTCCGTCCGGTCCACCGCTACTTCCCCCATATGCAGCTCTCCAGTCCAGCTCACCCTAACAGACACTCTGAGTAGGACAAGAAAGTACTCATCCTCTCATCCGCGTACACTGTGTTTGAACGCCTACATTGGGATTGGAGAAGCAGGAGGCTCATCTGCATAATTCTGGTGCACTCTGGGAAGAGGAGAAGAGTCGCCTTAAGCTGATCGATCGATGGGACTTGCCGGGTCTCGCTGTTTGAGGACATCCATCATAGAGTGCATCAGCAATAGCAATATGGAAGAGAAGAAAATCCACATGGTCACCTGCAACACATGCTACATGTTTACGGACCTCCCTGCCCAAAAACTCGACTTTACATGTCAGAAGTGCAAACTTGTTGCCCTCTTTGAGGAAAAGGTGCAGGGACTGGTAATGTATGAGGAAAAATATGACATAGTAGGAATAACTGAGACATGGTTAGACGACAGCTATGACTGGGCGGCTAACTTGCAAGGATATGATTTGTTTAGGAGGGATCGTATAAAAAGGAAAGGGGGTGGAGTCTGTCTATATATAAAGTCCACTTTAAAGCCCACACTAAGAGAAGATATACAAGAGGGAAATGAAGAGGTAGAGTCTCTATGGGTGGAGATACAAGGAGGGAAAAGTAATAAAATCCTCATAGGGGTTTGTTATAAGCCACCAAATATAACAGAAACCACAGAAAATGTATTATTGAAACAAATAGACAAAGCCGCAAATCACAATGAGGTGATTATTATGGGGGACTTCAACTACCCCGACATAGACTGGGAAACTGAAACCTGCGTATCTCAGAAAGGAAACCAATTTCTGTCAGTGACCAAGGATAATTATCTGTCACAACTTGTGCAGGGCCCAACTAGAGGGACAGCCCTTCTGGACTTAATTTTAAGCAACAGGCCAGATAGAATAACAGAAGTACGAGTCGATGGGCACCTAGGGAACAGTGACCACAATATAATACAATTCCACTTGTCCTTCAATAAGGTTCCCCTTGAAGGGGGTTACGAAAACGCTGAATTTCAGGAAAGCAAAGTTTGATCAGCTTAGAGAGGACCTTCACTGAATTGATTGGAACAATGTCCTCAAAAATAGGAGCACAGAAAATAAATGGGAAATATTTAAATCAGTTTTACACACCCACGGTGAGCTAGCCATACCGTACAGAAATAAAAGGGCTAGGAACAGGAGAACACCAATGTGGCTAAATAAGGATGTAAAAAGGGCAATAAAGAACATGAGCAAGGCATTTAAGAAGCTAAAACAAGAAGGCAATGAAGAAGCATTAAAAAGTTATAGAGAAAAAAATAAAATGTGTAAAAAAACAAATACATTTAGCAAAAGTGGAAACTGAGAGACTCATTGCTAAGGAAAGTAAAACAAACCCCAAACTATTCTTTAATTATATAAACAGTAAAATGATTAAAATTGATGGTGTTGGCCCTTTAAAGAACAATGAGGGTGAAATCCTAGAGAGCGATGTGGGAAAAGCAAATGTTTTAAATACTTTTTTCTCAACAGTGTTCACACAGGAAAAGGATTTGCCAGGGGAAATGCAGAGTGATAATGTAAACTCCCCATTAATTATTACCTGCCTAACCCAGGAAGAAGTGCAGAACCGCCTTAGTAAGATTAAAATTGACAAATCACCAGGCCCTGATGGCATTCACCCTCGGGTATTAAGGGAGTTAAGTAATGTGATAGACAGGCCTCTATTACTTATATTTAAAGACTCTATAGAAACAGGGTCTGTTCCTTTTGATTGGCGGCAAGCAAATGTGGTACCAATATTCAAAAAGGGGTGTAAAAGGGAACCTGGAAACTATAGGCCGGTAAGCTTAACATCTGTTGTGGGTAAAATTTTTGAAGGGTTTCTAAGGGATACCATTATGGAATATCTCAATGGTAATAAATGTTTAACTCCATATCAACATGGATTTATGAAGGATCGCTACTGTCAAACTAACCTGATCAGCTTCTATGAGGATGTAAGCTCTCAAATGGACCAAGGAGAATCATTGGATGTCCTTTATCTCGACTTCTCTTAAGCATTTGACACTGTCCCACATGAAAGATTGGTAAGTAAGATGAGAAAGCTTGGGCTAGGGGAAAATGTGTGTAGATAGGTAGGTAGCTGGCTTAGTGATAGAAAACAAAGAGTGGTTATTAATGGCGCATACTCAGATTGGGCCAGGGTTACTAGTGGGGTACCACAGGGTTCTGTATTGGGCCCCCTACTATTTAATCTATTTATTAATGATCTAGTGGATGGCTTACACAGTAAAATATCAGTATTTGCAGATGATACAAAACTATGTAAGGTAGTTAACACAAAGGAGGACAGTTTGCAACTACAGACTGATTTGAGTAAACTGGAGAATTGGGCTGAAAATGGCAAATGAGGTTTAACACAGCTAAGTGTAAGGTTATGCACATGGGAAGGAGAAACAGATGCTACAATTACTTACTAAATGGGAAACTGCTGGGGAAATCAGACATGGAAAAAGACTTAGGCATCTTACTCAATAAGAAGCTAAATTGGAGTGCCAAGTGTCAGGCAGCTGCCACCAAAGCAAATAGGGTCATGGGATGCATTAGAAGAGGTCTGGGGACACAAGATGAAAACATAATTCTCCCTCTGTAGAAATCACTCGTCAGACCACACTTGGAGTATTGTGTGCAATTTTGGATGCCGGTGCTGAAGAAAGACATTACTGAACTTGAAAGGGTTCAATGGCGGGCTACTAAAATGATAAATGGAGTTGGTTCACTACAATACCCAGAAAGGTTATCAAAATTAGGTTTATTTACTCTAGAAAAGAGAAGACTTAGGGGAGACCAAATACAGTGGGGAAAAAAAGTATTTAGTCAGTCAGCAATAGTGCAAGTTCCACCACTTAAAAAGATGAGAGGCGTCTGTAATTTACATCATAGGTAGACCTCAACTATGGGAGACAAACTGAGAAAAAAAAATCCAGAAAATCACATTGTCTGTTTTTTTTTCATTTTATTTGCATATTATGGTGGAAAATAAGTATTTGGTCAGAAATAAGCAATCAAGATTTCTGGCTCTCACAGACCTGTAACTTCTTCTTTAAGAGTCTCCTCTTTCCTCCACTCATTACCTGTAGTAATGGCACCTGTTTAAACATGTTATCAGTATAAAAAGACACCTGTGCACACCCTCAAACAGTCTGACTCCAAACTCCACTATGGTGAAGACCAAAGAGCTGTCAAAGGACACCAGAAACAAAATTGTATCCCTGCACCAGGCTGGGAAGACTGAATCTGCAATAGCCAACCAGCTTGGAGTGAAGAAATCAACTGTGGGAGCAATAATTAGAAAATGGAAGACATACAAGACCACTGATAATCTCCCTCGATCTGGTGCTCCACGCAAAATCCCACCCCGTGGGGTCAGAATGATCACAAGAACGGTGAGCAAAAATCCCAGAACCACGCGAGGGGACCTAGTGAATGAACTGCAGAGAGCTGGGACCAATGTAACAAGGCCTACCATAAGTAACACACTACGCCACCATGGACTCAGATCATGCAGTGCCAGACGTGTCCCACTGCTTAAGCCTGTACATGTCCGGGCCTGTCTGAAGTTTGCTAGAGAGCATTTGGATGATCCAGAGGAGTTTTGGGAGAATGTCCTATGGTCTGATGAAACCAAACTGGAACTGTTTGGTAGAAACACAACTTGTCGTGTTTGGAGGAAAAAGAATACTGAGTTGCATCCATCAAACACCATACCTACTGTAAAGCATGGTGGTGGAAACATCATGCTTTGGGGCTGTTTCTCTGCAAAGGGGCCAGGACGACTGATCCGGGTACATGAAAGAATGAATGGGGCCATGTATCGTGAGATTTTGAGTGCAAACCTCCTTCCATCAGCAAGGGCATTGAAGATGAAATGTGGCTGGGTCTTTCAACATGACAATGATCCAAAGCACACCGCCAGGGCAACGAAGGAGTGGCTTCGTAAGAAGCATTTCAAGGTCCTGGAGTGGCCTAGCCAGTCTCCAGATCTCAACCCTATAGAAAACCTTTGGAGGGAGTTGAAAGTCCGTGTTGCCAAGCGAAAAGCCAAAAACATCACTGCTCTAGAGGAGATCTGCATGGAGGAATGGGCCAACATACCAACAACAGTGTGTGGCAAAATTGTGAAGACTTACAGAAAATGTTTGACCTCTGTCATTGCCAACAAAGGATATATCACAAAGTATTGAGATGAAATTTTGTTTCTGACCAAATACTTATTTTCCACCATAATATGCAAATAAAATGAAAAAAAAACAGACAATGTGATTTTCTGGATTTTTTTTTCTCAGTTTGTCTCCCATGGTTGAGGTCTACCTATGATGTAAATTACAGACGCCTCTCATCTTTTTAAGTGGTGGAACTTGCACTATTGCTGACTGACTAAATCCTTTTTTTCCCCACTGTATATATGTACAAGTATATCAGAGGGCAATACAGAGATCTCTCCAATGACCTGTTTGTACCAAGGACTGTGACAAGAGCAAGGGGGCATTCTCTTCGTTTGGAGGAAAGACAATTTCTGCACCAGCATAGAAGAGGGTTCTTCATGGTAAGAGCAGTGAGGCTCTGGAATTCTCTTCCTGAGGAAGTGGTGATGCCCAACTCACTGATTTGAATTTAAGAAAGCAATGGATGCTTTTCTTGCGAGTAACAGTATAGAAGGTTACGAATAACATAATATTATAGGTAGATGGTTGACCCAGCTTAGGGGAAGGAATTTTTTTCCCTATGGAGAAAATTGGCCTCTACTCTGCGGGTTTTTTGCCTTCCCCAGGATCAACAACGCAGAACAGCTGCACTAAAAATATGGACATAAGGTCTTCCTTCAGACTTTAAAACTATGTTACTATGTTACTATTGCAAAACTAATCTCATTAGAGATGATGTCCTACCGTTTGGTTGAAAGCGAAGCTTTCCGCGAGCTCATGGCCTACGTAGTCCCACGCTATGACCTACCCAGTCGCCACTTCTTTTCTCGCAAAGCCATCCCAGCCCTCCACCTTCATGTGAAAGACCGCATTGTCCATGCACTCAAGCAATCAGTGAGTGGAAAGGTGCACCTCACAACTGATGCATGGTCCAGTAGGCATGGCCAGGGCCATTACGTGTCCATCACTGCGCACTGGGTTAATGTGGTGGATGCAGGCTCCACAGGGGACAGCGGCGGTGGAACAGTGCTGCCTAGCCCAAGGTATAGGAAACAGTTGGCTGTAGGCTTTCGACCCTCCTCCTCCTCCTCCAAAAGCGAAAGCTCGTCCACAGAGTGCAGTCGCATGAGCACTCCATCCGCAGCTGGCAGTGTTGCACACGAGGTGTCCCACTGTCGAACAGCTAGTGGTAAGCGTCAGCAGGCTGTGTTAAAGATGATGTCTTTGGGCGACAACAGACACACCGCGGAGGTACTGGCTGACTACTTGCAGTGACAAACTGAGTCATGACTGGGCAGTCTACATCTTGAGCCAGGCAAGGTAGTCGGTGATAATGGCGGGAATTTTGTGGCAGCCATAGCCCTTAAAAAACTCACACACATACCTTGCCTGGATCACACTTTGAACCTGGTGGTGCAGTGCTTCCTTAATAATTATCCAGAGTTAACATCCCTTCTCCATAAGGTGCGAAGACTGTGCTCGCACATCCGTCGCTCAGCCGTACACTCCAGTCATATGCAGAAGCTGCAGCGATTGCTCCACCTACCCAAGCACCGCCTAATCATAGACGTTGCAACAAGGTGGAACTCCACCCTGCACATGTTTGAGAGGCTGTGCGAACAGAGGCAGGCTGTAATGAATTTGTGGGAGGATACACGGGCAGGCAGTTTGAGGGAAGACAAGGAATTGTCGGGTGTGCAGTGGTCAAAGCTGACAGACCTCTGTAAAGTCCTTCAGTGTTTTGAGGAATGCACACGGCTGGTAAGCGCAGACGACGCCATCATAAGCATGAGCATCCCACTTATGCGTCTGCTCATGCAAAGTTTGACGCACATTAAGGATCTGGTGTCTGCAGCGGAGGATGAACAGGAGGGGGAGGAGGAGGGAAGCCTTGCTGACAGTCAGCCTTTGTCTGGTCAGGGAACTGTCCTGGACGAGGTGGAGGAGGAAGAGGAAGAGGAGGATGAGGGGGATGATTATTTTGGGTAGGAGGAAGCTTCTCAGGGACCAAGAGAATATTTTGGTGTTCCAAGATCAGGTACAGGGCTTGTGTGTGACTGAAAGGATGAGGATTTGCCAGAAAGTGTCCTCCACCCAGCAGTACCAGTGCATTATTGACACCTGGAACATTGGCCCATATGTGCGATTATACCTTGCGGATCCTAAAAAGGGACCCACGCATTGCCAAGATGATAAAGGATGACGACTACTGGCTGGCCAGCATCCTCGATCCACGCTACAAAGGCAAATTACACAACATCATGCCACAGGAGAACCTAGAGATAATATTGGCTAACAAACAAGCAAGTCTGGTAAACCGTTTGTTTGAGGCTTTCCCAGCACACAGCAGCGGTGCTGGTTCTCCCACGAGCCGTAGTGGGCACAATGGAAGAGGTGTTCGTGGTGCACACAGCCGAAGTGACGTTGGAGACAGGGGTTTCATGACCATGTTGTGGACTGATTTGTCAAGTCCCGGTCACACGACTGCTAATACTGCATCGATTAAAAGTGACAGGAGACAGCAGTTGTCAACTATGGTTACAAACTACTTCTCCTCCCATATCGATGTTCTCCCTCACAGGTCATTCCCCTTTGACTATTGCCTCTAAACTGGACACCTGACCTGAATTGGCACAATATGCCTTACAGGAACTCGCTTGCCCTGCTGCTAGTGTGTTATCTGAAAGAGTCTTCAGTGCTGCTGGATCAATCCTGACAGAAAAAAGGACCTGTCTGTCGACCCAAAATGTTGATGATCTAACCTTCATTAAAATGAACCATGCATGGGATTCAAAGGATTTTGTCCCACCTTCCCCTGATGACACATAGGTTGCCAGAAAACTGCCTTGCTTTTGTCCTCCTCTTCCTCGGACTTGCCCAATTCTGCCATTTGCACCTGCTGAATGTCCAGCCTACACATCAACATATGCCATTTTTTAAACCTCCCTAAATGGGCTGCCCCCCCCAAGGGCTGGGGTCAACACCTGGCGCACCCAGGCAAGTGCCGTTGCTCTGAACAGGTAGATGGGTCCACTGATGGCCAACGGCAATGACACAGGCCCCTCATAGTACAATACAGTGTCTCTGATGGTGAGGGGGCCCACTCGCGGTGAGACACACCAGCGTACTATGAGGGGGCCCTGTGCCAGTACCGTCACCCACGAGTGTGTCCCCCCTGCTTGGTCATGGCAACAGCACTTGCAAGTTGCAATACTTACCTCTCCTTGCTCCACTGCTGTGTAGTCTGGGCAGTTAAATCCTTCACAGGGACGGCCACTAGAAATTTGGTGTATTGATCGATGATGGTTAAGATGTAGCTATGGCCTGTCCTGCTGGCCTCTACCTTCAGATGATCAATGGCTACCTTTTGTAATGGACATCAACTTACAAGCGGATGCAGTGGTGCATTATGATCACCTTTCACAGTTGTGATAATCACAGACGTGTGACATTCCTGCCACCATTTTTCAATGTCTCCTCTCATGGCAATCCAATAGAATCGCCTACGGCCTGTGGCTTCTGTCTTTTGCACTCCACAATGACCAGACACATAATGATAGGCAATGAGGACCATGTCTACATCTTTCCCTGGGATCACAATTTGATGGAGATGAGTAACGGTGATGTGATCCATGCTACTGCGATAAAGCAACCCTTTTTTCACAAAGAACTGTTTTCGCTGTCTCCACAGACACAGTAAAGGGCCCGTCACACTAAGTGATATCGCTAGCACTGGTTTTCACTGGTTTTGTGACGCAGCATTGATATTGCTAGCGATATCACTATGTGGACGCGGGCGGGAGGACGTCTTCATCACCTCGTCTGACAGGTAAGTAGCGACCGCCGACCGCTGCTATGTCGCTGGTGAGATCTGCCTGTTTGGCAGCTCACTAGCGACCACATAGCGATGCACCAGTGATCCTGACCGGGTCAAATCGTTGTCGGGATCGCTGTTGCATCGCTAAGTGTGACAGTACCTTTATTGAGAGTCTGCATCACCTCTGCAACATCTACCAGGAGGTTTTCCCACGATGAGTAATTCCCAAATTTCTGCTAACACTCGACTTTCTGTCTGTATTTGTATCCATGTAGTTTCCAGTAGCGGAGAGTCTGGACTGGCTTACTGAGATTGAAATATATGCGAAGATTTAAAAGTACCACGACACTGTATACTGGTGTACGCTTCGAATACCTTTCCTTTTTCTACTTTTTAAATTCTGGTGTAATACATACTGAGCTTGTGAGTGTCTGTGTCTGACTCCGGAAGTATAGACGGAAATTTACAATTACCCCTAGACTGGATAGACCTGGTTTGTGCTGATACAGTACCTTTGTTCAAAATTTTTTATTATGGTATCATCCATAGTGAGTGAGCATGTGTGGTTTACTCCTTCTATATATACGGTGAATCGGAGATTCCAATCTTTACCCTATACTCGATACAGCTTGTATCTTGTTATACAGTACCTTTGTTCGACATTTAGCATTACGGTTAAATCCATACTGAGTGAGCATCTGAGAGTTACTATGGGACTATGTATAGAGATTTCAATTGTACCCTATAATATATATACTTGCTATCTTGTTATCCAGTACCTTTTTAACAACATTTTTTATTATGATCAAACCCAGACTGAGTGAGCGTCTGAGGGTGACTCCGGAATTATATACCGTGATTTCAAATAACACTGTATTCAGCTGTACGCTTCTGATACAGTAACCTTTTTTGCTTTTTAGATTCTGGTGTAATCCATAATGAGGCTGTGAACGTTTGTCTGTTACTCCCGAAATATATTTGTAGATTTAAGATTACCCCAACGCTGTATACAGCTGTACGCTTGTGTTACATTACCCATTTACAGCTTTTCATATTCTTGTGTAATCCATACTGGGCCTGAGAGCGTTTGTGTCTGCCTCCTGAAATATATATTGAGATTCAGAATGTTTACACTGTACTATATATACCTTGTATCTGGTGATACTGTACCCTTTTTCAACTTTTTATTTTATTGTGTAATCCATACTGAGCCTGTGAGTGTCTGTGTATGACTCATGAAATATATATGGAGATTTACTGTTATCCCTAGACTGTATAGAGCTGTACGTTTCTGATACAGTACCATATATCTGCTGGTATTTTGGGTCCATTTTCCAAAACATGAGGAAGTATGGTGGAAGAGGATGCAGACGTGGGTGTGGGGGGCCATCTGGTACTGATGGTGGTGGTGGTGCATCTGCTGGTAGTGCCAAAAACACAATAGCAGCTAAGGCAGGAGGTGTTGAGCCTGTGTCATGGTGAAGCTCCGGAAGGCCTGTAAGGCTCCCTTTTCTGGAAGTAGGTAGACTGCTTTTAAAGCTGGAGCATCAGGAACTGTTTTTGGCTCACATTGCTGAAACAGCCTCCAGCTCTAACGCCTCCTTGTAACGAATGGAAGCGGAAGCAGAGATGGTGAAGCTCACATTCGTTTTTATTTTTTAAGTGGAACCTCGGGACCACGGTCCGGGGGTCTCCGAAGGGGGCGTGACTAGTGAGCTCCGGCACCCACAGTAAAGCCCCGCAGGCAGGGCCAAGATGGAATACCCGGAGAACACAGGTGCTACCTCCAGTTAGACCCCGGGACAAAAAGGATAACAAAAGTTACAGCAGAGTCCGTAATGCACTGGGTCCTGGATCCAGTTAGTTGGTAGGGAGTCGGTTCCAGTGACCTTCACACAGTCCTTGGACTCGGATGGCTGCAGGCGGAACGGGATGGCTTAGGCCCAGATGGTTGCTGATATAACCAGGTAACAAAGGATACTGATATGCTGTGGAAACATAGAGCATTAGACAATGCACAGAGACTGCAGATGCAGTGCAGAGAGGTTAGCATGAGAACTGGATGTAGCAATGATAGATACTCGTTGCTCTGGCGCTCTCCCTATGGAGGAGAGGCCAGAAATAGCAGTCAGTGTGCTGCCATTGGTTGATTGCATTTTTTGAATGATGCATGCCGCCCCTTTAAGAAGGCAAGAGAGCGGGCGGGCGGGCCCTAATAGCCTTAGTTACAGATCTCCTCACAGGACGCCAGGAGGAGGAGGCAGGAGGTAGGACAGAATGCTGAGCAGCAGCATGAGAGGCTCGAGGTGAGTGCCCAGAATGGAGAGCAGCAGCAGGCCTGGACGCAGCACCAGGACGGGGGCCAGGTGTAACAGCGGCAGACCTGGGCGCAGTGCCAGGACTGGGACCAGGTGTAGCACTCCTCTTCTGAAGTTTAAAAAAATGCAAGCACTGAGTCGTCAGTGCAGGCTTCTGGTCAGGAGCAACCCCTTTCTTTGTGTCCTTCACCCACACCAAAAGTGAAGGATGTGGCAGCACACACTTCAGATTACTCCATGGAGCTCTTTTCACATACCATGCCTGGGTTCATTAAAAATGGGGCCCATCATATACTGGAGTATTCCAAATGGGGGACATCAGACACTGGAGCAGCATTTACGGGGCCCATTATACACTGGAGCATTAGAAATGGAGCCTATTATATATGGAGCATTATTAGGGCCCATCATACACTGGAGCATCATCCATGAGGCCCATCATATACTGGAGCATTCCAAATAGGGGACATCAGACACTGGAGCAGCATTTATGGGGCCCATTATGCACTGGAGCAATAGAAATGGAGCCCATTATATATGGAGCATTATTAGTGCCCATCATACACTGGAGCATCGTCCATGGGGACCATCATATACTGTAGCATTATGTGGAGCTCATCATATACTGTATGGAACATTATATGTGACCATGACCAATTATTCTGTATGGAGAAATACAGTATATGGGGCTCATTATTCTGTATGGCGCACAATGTGGTGGCCATAATACTGTATGGAGTAATATACTGTCCTTTTTTTGAGCTATTGTACAGTTTACAATAGATCAGTCATGTCATGTAAGCAGTGAAGAACTTCTCATTGTACTATACCTATATTTCTGTGCGGTATCGGAGCATCATGAGTTGTGTTAAAGGGGCGCAATGACACTCTTTGGCCCAGGGCACACGAAAACCTGGAGCCAGCCCTACCCCACCACAACTTTAGCCAAATAACCCCCAGTTTTCAATGCGTAACTATTATTATGAAGTAAATTAAGGATGACACGCTTCAGTAATAAGAATTGATGTTTTTGGCATTGAAATGGGCACTGAAGGTGTGTTATCTGTCCTCCACTCCCTGCCGACTTTGCTTCCCCATGACTTGCATTGGGTTTTGTGTTTCAGTCGGCCTCCGACTTTTCCCTATAGTCGGCCAATTTCGTTCGACCCGACTTTTGCGAAAGTCGGGTTTCATGAAACCCGACTCGAAACTAAAAAGGCAAAGTCGCTCATCTCTACATATATATTGTAAGGTCGCAGCTGGACAAGTACTGGAAGGGAGATATGTGTTACAGAGGTACTTAGCCTTGGTGATGTGAAGCCAGGAAAAGGAAACTCCAGCACTGTTAATGCTGAGAGGAGTTTTAAGGGCCCTGATTTCGGGTCCATGTTTTAGGAACCGCCACAAGAGCTGAGTGGGACTGGCAGTTTTCATATCACCCCCTCCAAGATTTTGAAAGGGCTATTTAAGACAGATCAGCTGCCTTAGTTTTTGTCTGTGTGTGGAGGTGGAAAGACCAATTGAGTAGGAGAGACTGTGTTATAGTGTGTGGAAACTACCTGTCTGTACAACGGTTTTGTGCAGAATTTGAGATATATCCATTTGTTTTACTTTAAACACTGTAGCTGAAGGAAAACAGTTTATCTTTACTTTCCTAGTGTTATAAATGGGGATGGGAGGACTCATGGAAATCAATGGGGACCTGAACTTTGGTGCTTTAAATGGCTGTAAAATGGTCATATAAGAGCTAGGGGGCTGAAAAAGTAAGCAAATGGGGGTAAGAGCAGGACAATTGCCCTGCAAATAAATGTGGATATGGAAATGACTTAAAGGAACACAGAATTGAAAAAATAAATAATTAAATAACTAAATCCAGGAGGCCGAGGTCCAAGTGCTGGGCTGCAGCCTTTCAACAAACTTTATTTGGCTTCCAAACCTGAACAATAAACGGAACTTCCATTAAAAAGCTAGTGTTCGAGGTTTGACAACAGCAGCAGCAGATTGAATTACTCACACGGCAGCAACTCTGACTGCAAAATCAGCTTATGAATTTTCTATCCAGAAGGCGATGAGAAGAGCCTTGCAGAAAATGACCGTGATTGACAATATAGAGGTCTTTTTAAGCATTTTTTAAAGGGCGCCAATTGAGTGTGTGGAAGACATGTCACCATACTTAACGGGGGAGCCTCAAAAGGCTTATTATGATTTAGCCTTACAGGACACCAAAGAATATGCAAAATTGGAAAGGGACATTTTAGCACGCTTGGTAGTGACAATGTCTATCAGAACACAACAGGTCCACTGCCTGACATATCACTGTGGCAAATAACCTCATTCCCAAATGTTTGATCTTCTGCACCTCATCCAAAAGTGTTTATAGCTGGAGTCCTGTCCCCTGGTGCAGATTGTGGAGTGAGTTGTAATGGACTGGTTCATGCACTCCCTTCTGAACCTGATGAAGACTTGGATTGCCCAGGGAGATCCCTGGAACACCAATGACTTAGTCGGACTAGTCAAATGGTATCAGAGGGTCAACAGTTCTGTGAGGAGGCAACCCACGCCATACTGGGGGTCCCATCAGAAGGCGGAGGCTAAAAAGGGTGGCGCATTCAAAGTCCAAAGGGGCGGTAGAGGTCATGTCGAGGGTCTCGTTAGGGGATGCAATTTTCTGGAGATGTCATGGCCCAGGTCATATAGCTGCCCATTGTCCCCTGATCACAGAGCAAATAGATTGTAGCATGGGACACCGGTATTCCTTCTAAGTAAAGCTGGCTTGCAGTGTTGACTGTCCATCCGGCGAGAGGCCTCAAGCTTGTCCTGTAAAAGTGATTGGTCTGCAAGTGACTGGACTACTAGGCTCAGGGAGTTTGGTGACCCTCATGAGAGCCACACTCCCTCTCCAATTGATCCTTGGGAAAATGGTGGGCATCTGCTGCATTCCCAAGGATTCTAAAGACTATGCAGTGGCCAGAGTAGTAATTGAGAAGGCCCGAAGTACGGAGTCCCATGAGATCAGCATGGTCCAGAATTTATTATTTATCATGAGCTGGGATTTTGTGTTGTTTTGTGAACTGTGGGGGAAGGGTGGAGTCCTTTATTGCTCAGGTAAGAGACGAGTTGGCCCTAATGAAGTCTCACAAACCCCAAACCCTGACAATTTTCCCTTCTGTGTAATGGTGGGAGATGAGGAGGTAGTATCCCCGGAGGCCAACATTCCTGAGATTAGGGTGACCACAGAATATTTGGGGTCCACCCAACAGAGGGACCTTACTCTAAAAGAAGCATTCAACTAGGAATTGTAATAAATGGTATTGCACAGACTGACACCAGGTTTCCCTATTTCATGTTGTATGGAAACGGACAGAGGGTGTTGGGCAGGGCACATTCTCAAGTCTTGGGAGACTGTTGTGAGCTCATCTGTTCATTCACCTTTTGTGTCCGAGGATCTCCCTCTTCTGGTGAAAAAAGGTAATGAGGCTGATTTGGATGAAAGAAACCAAACACCTGATCAGGTGGCTTGTGACTGGGTAACGGGAACTTCAGACTGGATATAAGGCAGCCGACGCCCTTCTGAGTGGCTGGTGATTTCTCTGCTTGATTCTTGGAGACCAGTCTGATTCCTGCTTCCCAAAGATAAGTTTTTGCTCTGCTATTGAACTTATGAGTTTTGGTTTTGTTTTCCTTGTTTTCTGAGTTCAGCCATCCCCGGCTGGGGGTGTGCTGGATTCTTTTTCCTTGATCAGTGTTCTCTTTTGCTCTGCTTTCAGAATATTCTGAGTGCTGATATGGGGTTTGAAGTCTAGTGACTTCAGGGTCCTTTTTGCTTATCAGTTGTGTTGGTAATATTTTTAGCAGGGTTTTCTCAGATTGCAGACAGCAGCTTTTCTGTCCTGTCCTTTTTAGTTAGCTTGGGCCCCATCGTTTGCTCAACCTATCTTTCTATCTGTGTTAGTGTTTTCATCTTGCTTCACCGTCATTATATGTTGGGGGCTGCCTATTGCTTTGGGGTCTGCTCTGGGGCAGTCAGTTTTTCCCTTTTCTCTCTTTAGGCTTATGTAGATCTCCGGCTGTGACGAGGTGTCTAGGATCACCGTAGGAACACTCCACGGCTACTGCTAGTTGTGTGATAGGATTAGGGGTCTGCAATCCGCTAGTTTCCAACCTCTCTGATTTTTTGGGCTGAGCTTGTGTTTTGTTTTTTCCTCCTCGGTGACTCAATCATAACAGGAGACCATCCGGGGCTGGATGAAACTGAAGAATGAGTCATGAAGAGATCCTATTGGCCAGGATGCCACCAGGAAGATAAGATATTGCAAGTCCTGTCCCAACTGCCAGTTAACCACTTCCACCTCTCACTTCTGAAATCCCCTTGTGCCGCTACCCGTCAAGGCATGGCAAGACACGGACCCTGTTGAAACTCCATATTAGCTGGATAAGCCAGGAAGCCAGGAGGGGACATTGAAGACGTCACGATAGTCGAGATACTATCGAATGCCCCAAAACAGTAATATCGGAAATTGCTGCAGAAGAACCGAGACCTTTTCTCAGATTTGCCAGGATGTATGGATGTCATAGAACACATGGCTCTGACAGAACTTCATGTGTGGGTGAATTTGAAGCAGTACCAAATTTCAGAAGACTCTAGCTACTGATCTCCAAGGAAGTAAAGAGTATGTTGAATCTTGGAGTAATTAAACAATATAAGAATGGGTGGTCTAACCTGATTGTCCTTGTTCCAAAACCCGATGGAGAATGGAGATTCGCTAATGATTATCAGAATCTGAACAAATTCTCCAAGTTTGACACATATCCGATGCTGCGTGTCGGTAAGCTGATCGTGAAACTTGGGCCGGCAAGGTACATAACAACCTTGGGTCTTACAAAGGGATATTGGCAAATCCCCAAGTCACAAGAAGCCAAGAAAAAGACGGCTTTCTCTACACCGAATGGTTGCTTCCATTATATATTCATGCTGTTCAGATTGCAGGGAGCTCTGGCCACCTTCCAGAGGGCATTGGACCTGATTCTCATACCTCATAAGAATTACGCTGTGGTATACCTGTATGATATCGTAATCTTCAGCCTGGATTGGGGAAATCATCTTGAAAAAATTCAAGCGGTGTTTGGTACTCCCAGGAAGGCGGGGCTCTATAAATTCAGGAAAATGTGTCATGGGAAAAGAAGAATCCAAATACCTTGGATATGAAGTGGGTAGAGATTAAATCAAACCCCAAATCAATAAAATGGATGCAATATAGAACTGGCTGAAGCCACTCTGAAAAAAGAAAGTTAGGACCTTTCTGGGAATCGTAGGTTACTACAGGAGGTACATTCCGAACTTTACAATGGTGGCCGCATCCCTTACTGACCTCCTTAAGGGGACAAAATCAGTCATGGCCAAATCAAAAATTGAAAGTAGCTGCATGTAAGCAGCCGGTCCTGATTGCCCCCGACTTTAATGAGTTTGTGTGGACTAGGAAACTGTCGGCATGTGAAAAAATTATTCCTTTGCAGAATAGGAATGCATGACCATAAAGTGAGCATTGGACACATTGCGATACTAAATGAAAATTGGTGTCAGACCATGGCCCACTCAGGTGGATGAGGAAGGAAAAGGGGGAAAATACTTGTATTCCCCCTGGTTTCTAGCCCTGCAGAATTTCTGCTTCCATTTGGAACTTAGAGCCAAGAGGTGTATGGTAATACCAATGCCCTCTCAAGAATCCCGTATCTAGTGGTAGAAGTCGTAGAAGGTGCCAAGCCGACAGCTTTAGGCAGAGTGGCAAGGTGTGTAAGGTGGCTGTCGGACACCTACGGAAAGGGATGTAAACCTGGAGTAATACTTAAGCAGATGTACGACTAAAAGGGGTTAATCAGCCTAGACAATTTGACTCTGAGTCACTACTCACAGCAAGCTGTGAGACAGGGTAGTCAGGAGGACAAAGGTCAGATACCAGGAGGGCTTGAAGTACAGAGACGTAAGTAAAAGGCATGGTCAGGAAATAGCCTGGGGTCAAATGCCAGGAAAGTACATCAAAACCAGGGAGAACAACAAATTTATAGTCAAAGGCCAATTCCAGGGTCAGATACTTTAAGTGAAAGAATGTCAAAAGCAGAAAGGGTAATCCACAAGACAAGTCATGACAAATCCAAGGTTTGGCAACAGGTTAAGAGGAAAGAGACATTGAGCGAAGCAAACAAATACAGCTTAGGCAAAGCTACAACTGACACTGACTACTTACAACTAGGCAGCTAAATACCTTGCAAATGATTAAAGATGGGAGGCACCTGAAGAAACGCACACAGACTTAAGCAGATCATGCAGCAGGGCTGTCAATCAAAATTCTGACAGCACAGCATGCCCCAGGGGATGCCAGACAGACTCCGGTCAACCAGGAGACGACACAGTACAGACGGAAACAGACAGAGACGTGGTCAATAACAATCCAGGGTCAGAAAGCCGGAGATAGCAGAGTGGTATCAGATGGGAAACACAAAGGTCAGGGAGAGGTTAAAACCGAGAGACTAAGAAAGTACAGAATCGGATAGCAAACTCAGAAACAGGAACGGACCGGGTCATACACAAGCAATCACACACAGGCAGATAGTATCCTCAGATACACGGGGATTAGGAACTTAACCGAGGTCAAAAGTATCACTGACAATGGACAGAGCCCAAAAGAGGCTATTTAAAGCCCTCCCACAGCCAGAGAGAGGCCAACAGCATTAACTCCTGAATCACTAGACAAGAACTTCCATACAGACCATGACATTTCTGAATATCTTTTTTAAAATGTGGCGCCCGAAACTGGATCCCATAGTTTAAATTTGGCCTTACAAGTGATTTGTAAAGGGATAACAATACATTGGGATTGCAGGATTTTCTCTCTTTTTATACAGTGGGTACAGAAAGTATTCAGACCCTTTAAATTTTTCACTCTTTATTTTATTGCAGCCAATTGGTAAATTCAAAAAAGTTCATTTTTTTCTCACTAATATACACTCTGCACCCCATCTTGACTGAAAAAAATAGAAATGTAGAAATTTTTACAAATTTATTTAAAAAAACTGAAATATCACATGGTCATAAGTATTCAGACCCTTTGCTCAGACACTCATATATAATTCACATGCGGTCCATTTCCTTGTGATCCTCCTTGAGATGGTTTATATACGAAAAAATAGGAAACAGGTTCCCTTTAAAACCTGGAGACGACCCTGTGTGCAGCAATAGGATTACTCTGTTCCAGGTGCATTACTCTACGTTTAGCAACATTACATCTCATTTGCCAAGTGTTTGCCCATTCACTCATCTTATCCAGATCGTTTTGCAATATTATGATTGTAATTTCAACGTCAGATTTTAATATCCTACATAGTTTGGTGTCATCAGCAAAGACTGACGTAAAAAATAATCAGTCTTACCACAGATCCCTGCAGTACCCCACTGTTGGCTATATCCCATTCAGAGAATGTACCATTTACAACTTTGTTTCCTCTCTTTAATCCAGTTCCTTACCCACAGTACCAACATCCAGATTTGCACTCACCTCCTTATAGAAACCCAACATATTAGTTAGAAACGACTTATCTTTCATGAATCCATGCTGGTTGTCAGTTATTATATTATTCTTTGCAATATATTTCTGCAGGTCTTCTCTTGTAATGCCTTCAAAAATTTTGCACACTGCTGATGTCAGACTTATCGGATAGTAGTCACCTTCTTATCTTTCTTATTTAGGCCAGAGTCACAATAGCGAATAAATCGGACGAATGCAATGCGATAAAAAATTGCATTGCTTTCGTCCCAATATTATTCTACGGTTTAGCTCCCATCATCCGATTTTTTATCGGATCTGTTCCTGGGACCGAGACAATCGCAGCATGCTGTGATTGTCAGCGATTTTCGGATCGGATTCGCCAATGCAAGTCTATGGGTGCGATTAAAAATCGGATTCAAAATGGACCACACGTGTGACTTGCGATTAAATTGCAACATTTCTCCTGGTCAAAAGGAAATAGCATCAGGCATTGGCAGGAAGCTTTGGGATGCAAATTTAACTTGCAGCATAAAAAAACCCAGGAAGAACGCCTCCACGGAGTCCTCCATCAAGTCCACGCCAGTCAGTGTGGAAATGCTGATAGTTCTGGTCCAGGAGAGGCCAGAACTATGGGACCAGAGAGATCCCCACTATGCTGACCGGACACGCAAGGAGGCAGCGTGGAGAAGAATCTGTGCCCAGATGTTCAGTGGCTATGCGGCAAGACCTCGGGAGGAGCAGGAGCAAATTAGTAAGTTAAATAATGTGGACACATTATCAAAAACCCTAATGTAATATGCTCACTGTAAGTTACAAGATGTGGCGTCATTGCTCACATATCTGTACCAAATTCCTACGCCATTTAATGAGTGCATATTTTCAACATCTAAATTACACCTCCCTGACTGGTGGCCCCATGACGATTTTTAGTCCTAAAAATTTAAATACTTAGCTAATTGTTCTGCCACCAAATGCAGTACTCTCCTTGTTTTTTTGTCCGTATCTTAGCCACTATATATCTTTTGTTTTTTGTCTCAAAATATAACAGATGGTCGCAACATTACCACAGGTTTTTCTACATTTTCATTGAAATTCGGATGTTTAGAAGGTCCTTTGTAGTAGGCCTCAACCTGTTACTTATTTTGGTAGTATTGGTGTCGAGCCATCAGAAATATTCATATAAGTTTCAAAATGTGTGGCTAAGCATACGTAAACCATTGACAGCATAGCCATATGTGTGGTCTTAGGAAATCCTGTGTTTTGTTTCACATTGTAGTGACTGATGTGACAAGGCGTTGGCACAGCTGTGGGGACACATATAGGAGGGAGAGACAGCTGAGGGCCTGTAGTGGAGCGGCCGGAACCACAAAGAGGAAATACCTCTACTTCGACCGCCTACATTTCCTTGCTCCTGTGATGGATCTGAGACCACAAGTGCAGGGTTTAATGTAGTACTTTGTAGTTTCACTATGCAAACTCTAATTTTTTTTTTGTTTTAATTGTAGCACAGAGTTAAACCTCACAGAGAGGGAGACGGGTTCCGACTCTGAGGTGGTGATTGATCCAGAGTCGGATGTTGCTGCAGTGTCAGGCCCATCTACAGGACTTCCCAGAGCCACACCACCACCACCACCACCAAGGTCACCACCACCAGAATCTAGTAGCCAGGCAGCACAGCATGATGACCAGGGCAACAGTAGCAGCCCCACCATGCCTCTGGATCCCTCTTCACAGCCTTCTGCCCTACCACGACGAGGCAGGCGCAGGAGAGAAGGTGCACCTTTGGGAACAAGGATGCTGGTTGACCGAGGTGTCTTGGACTACTTGTCCACAGCTGCTCATGATGAGGGGGAGGAGGCTTATGGGCGCAGTCTGGCACAGTACTTGAGGGCAATTCCACGTGGGTACAGGCTGCGTACCAGAGGGGCTCTCCAAATCGTTTTGGATGCCAGCACACCACCCAATAATCCCCACACTGTGTTTCAGTTTCTGGAAAGGTGGCAGCTGTCAGATGAAAATCAAATTGATAGGCTGGTTGGACTTGATGTGACAAGTCAACCATCCTTGGAACCTGTTCCTCCTCCTCCTCCTCCGCCACGGGTGCCAACACCTCCGCCTCAGCCTGCACACATCCCCAATGTGGCTCCACAGGCCCAATACATGGGCCAGGGCGCAGATGTCCACTTTAACGTACCCAATGTTGGAGGGTGGCCCCAACATGGGTATGTTAGACATGGCCTTATTGGTGGATATGGGAAATTAGGGCAGCCCTACCATGACTACCCCCAGCAATTTCAAAATTACCCCTACCCAAACCCCCAAATAGATCCTGCCAGGATGCAACAGATGGCACAGCCAACTGGCAGCGCACAGGGGGACAGAGATGTGGCCCAGCAACCAAGGGCAAATGTCCAAACAGGACCCCCACCTTCACCACCCCCAACCTACCATGACTTGTAGTTTTTCCTTTTGGCCTTTTTTGAGGTTGTCTGTTTTATACATGATGTTTTTTTTTGTGTGTTAATGTTAACTACTAATGTTCTGCAAACATTATGCCATATGGCATTAATATGGTTATTTGGTTTCGGCATTTCCAAAAAATAAAAACAAGTAATAAACTTGTTAACATTCACAATGTGTGCCTGTTCCTGTTCGTACATGCTCTGTAATGTGTTAGATAGATCTACTAAAAATTAGTCAGAAAAAACACAAAAGGCCAAGCAAAAAATCTTTGTGAGAACACAACACAACCAAACCACTACAGAGATAAGGCATCATCTTGTCAGGGAGTAGCACCCTGAGGTGTTAGAAAATAAGTAGTGAACACATCATGTACTTTGAGTCCGGAAATTGGATGATGGGGTGGGATTACATGTGTCCTAGGCCTAGACACATTTGCAGACTCAACTTCAGCATCATCATGTGAAGGGCAGTCATGAATTCTTGTGAAGTTATGTAGGACCACACAGGCTTTAATAACTTCATTGACATTTGCTTCACTCAGCTGAATGGCGGACTGTAGGACCCTCCATCTTGCCGAAAGAATACCAAAGGCGCACTCCACCAGTCGCCGAGCACGTGATAGGCGCAAGTTAAATATTCGACGCCGCCGGTCAAGGGTTCGTCGTGGATATGGCCTCATGACATGTCTGGTCAATTGAAACGCCTCATCTGCTACAAGAACATAAGGCACCGATTCCAGATTTGAGTCTGGAAGCTGACGTGGTGGTGGTAAGTCAAGCTCATTATTACGCAGCCGCCGACCCATAATGGAAGAATTGAAGACTCTGGAGTCTCCAGTTCTTCCATAGGCCCCAATATCTACAATTATAAACCTGTAGTGAGTGTCGACCAGACCCAACAATACTACAGAAAAATATTGTTTATAATTATAGAATTGGGACCCTGAGTTCGGCGGCTTACGCACACGGATGTGCTTCCCATCCAGGGCTCCAATACATTGTGGAAACTGGCACGTGGCCTCAAATCCACGGGAGATACGCAACCAGTCTGCCATTTTGGGCTCCGGCATTACCACATAATGGAGTCTGGACCAGATTTCAGAGCATGCAGACCGGACAATGCCAGAGATTGTTGATTTCCCAATTAAAAATTCTAAATGCAGACCAGCATATGAAAGGCCAGTTGAAAGGAAGCTAAAAAATAAAAAAAAAAACACAAGTACACAGCCCAACAAACAACAGATAAAGCTTAAATCACATTTAAAGTCTAGGAATTCTAAAGTAGGTATGATCAACATTAAATTACATGCCATGGCTTGGTTAAGTAATACACATGCATATAATGTTTATATGGCAATGTGCTCGAAAAAATGTGATAAAAAATGGCAATAATAAATAAGGTTCAAGGTCTGGTAAGGAAATATGCTGCTTCACACATCATCAACATATTGCTTTAAGACATACCGTAAGGTGAAGAGTAGACGCTCCTCTGCATAAATAGCTTTGCGCATCCTCGTGTCCTGAAACGTGATACCAGTGCGCACAATGTCTAGCAAAAGATCAATTGTAGCAAGGCTCATCCGACAATATTGAAAAAACTTCTCCGGATGGCTATGCAGATGTAGGGTTCTAGCAGGTTCGCAGGATGCAGTGACGAGACACGAGACTGAGTGTGGTTTGTGGAAATAACTTTTATAAACTGGGGCTATATTGAGCAACCAAAAAAAAAGTATTAACAGCAACCAGTCCACGCAGGGACTCAACAAACCTAACAACACTTTCTTATGGGTAATGCGATTAACCTGGTTGGCCCAGGTGCTATAGGCCACGTATGACCAAACTGGGGGGTTCTTATCTCTTATAATAAACTTATCCTTCCAGGGGTCTGTCAGGATCACAGGTGTGGCCGCGTAGAGGTCGCTGAGGCGGCTGCCTTGATGCCTCGATATTCTGGGATGGAGCTGGGCGCAACAGGCCCTGAAAAAACGATGACGGTGGGGCGCAACAGGCCCGGAAGAAACGATGACGGTGGGGCGCAAGAGGCCCTGAAGAAATGATGACGGTGGGGCACAACAGGTCCTGAAGAAACGATGACGGTGGGGCGCAACAAGCCCTGAAGAAACGATAACGGTGGGGCGCAACAGGCCCTGAAGAAACTGTGACGGTGGGGCGCAACAGGCCCTGAAGAAACTGTGCCGATGGGCGCAACAGGCGTCTCCTTGCGGCTCTCGCCTCACTGTGGGGTTATGACGCAGTCTCAAAATATAACCGTTCACCAACCTCTGCTCAGGGTCCTCTACTACCGCCTGTAGCGAGGTGGCGCCCCCTGGGGCCGGTGATGACAGGACCGCAGCTGTGGGAGAAGGCAGGGGGGCAGTGTCCTGACCGCTGTAAAGGAATGGTCTGTCGTCGCTGCGGTCGCCTGAGGTAGCCGCCTTGCCACAACAGGCTGGGAAGCAGCTGGAGTCGCTGTATGGGACCGTATGCAGGGAGCGGCCGCCGGTGCAAGTCTCTCACGTGTCACTAGTCGGTGAGTCCGCAGCTTTCCTTTCACAGGCCCCTGTCGGTCTCTCCACAAAACACCGTCTGCTCCCTCGGTCCTCTCTGCCTCACACGGCTTCCTGTCTGTTGTCCTGCTCTCTGTCAACTGCAACTTCAGTGCGCCCCCTGCTCCTTTTAAGCTTGCCCCGGCCCCTGTTTTCCTGACAACTTCAGTCAAGTCTTTCCTTTTACTGTCTTCCCAGTATCGTTCCCTCAGGAACCCTGATGGCGATCCCCTGGGTACCTGTCCTTTCACTGTCTGGGAGTCCTCCTCCCCACACGCCCCCATCCTGTAAGCTCACCAGTCCTCGGGCGAGGGCCTTAGTCTATTGAGATCGGACTGTAGAGGTTTCAATGTTCGTTGCCATATGAATTGATCTTGCTCATATCGTTCAGGGTGTTTGCCGGCTGTTGAACGCTCGGAGCGTCTAAGTTCGACTGAGGTAGAGTCGTCTGGGGTGGTGAACATCGGTGGGCTGGTTGGTGCGGGCGGGCTAATTGTGTCAGATGATTCATTACTGAGTGGAGGGCCTCCGGGTCCTGGGAGACAATCTTCGTCGTCGTCCGGGTCCCAACATACGGAAGACGGTTCAGATGTCGACGGGATAGGCTCCGGTTGCTTCGAGTCGGAGGAAGTACATGGGCATAACATATTATGATGCACAACACGAGTGGGCAGTGTTTCATCCTCCTCGGGTCGTACTTCGTACATCGGTCCGTCCGGATGGATACGGTGTAAGACCCGATAAGGACTTTCTTTACAACGCGGCTCTAGTTTGTTCTGGGGGTGTTGATCTAGTACAAGCACCCGGTCCCCGCTTTGGAGGTGAGGAGGCGGGGTTGCATTCTTCCCTGGGTGCTCCCAGTCTCGGAGCTTGGTGTGTACAATTCGGTGAAGAGTTTGCAGCCGATGGCGATGATTTCAGACCCAAGATGACACTCCAGTCCAGGACTGAGGTTCTTCGGGGTCTAACTCTACTTCCGTGATCCCTTTACCTTCTCACCCAAACAACAGGGAATAGGGGGTATAGCCAGTCACTCGATGTACCCTATTGTTATAGACCCAAACTATTTCGGAAATATATTCGGGCCAACGGGCCTTCTTGTCACTCTCCAGAGTGCGCAACATCTGAATAAATGTCTGATTAAATCGTTCACAAGCCCCATTCCCTTGCGGGTGATACGGTGTGGTCCGGGATTTGTCAATTCCATAGAGGTGATGTAGTTCTTCCATGACTTTTCCCAAAAAGCATGCTCCCTGATCAGAATGTATTCGTTGAGGACAGCCGTATACTTGTATAAAGTTTCTACAAATGGCGGAGGCAGCTGCCTCTGCGGTCTGATCCCGAGTGGGGGTGACCACAGCGAACTTGGTGAAATGATCTACCATAACGAGACAGTGTTCGTATCCCTGAAATGCGGGCCCAATGGTCAGATAATCCATCGTCAGGAGCTCAAGGGGCGCTGAGGTCACAATAGTCTGTGTTGCGGCTCGCTGAGCGGGTGATTTGGCTAGTTCACACAAGCGGCAGGTCCGGCAAATTTCGTCAACAACAGCAGGCAAGCGCGGGTGATAAGCTTTATGTTGCAGCCATTGCAAAGTTTTTTTTGTTCCAAAATGGGCCCCTTTTTCGTGAGCCTCCCGAGCCAGTATGTGAAGTTTGGCTCCTGGCGTAATCAACTGCCAAACCATCATTGAGGTTGTTTGTGATGTTATTTTAAGATACAATAATTGCTTTTGGATAACCAACCTCTCCCATTGTCGCAGCATAAGCAACAGGTCTTGAGTCAAATTTTGCCGTTGAGAGTCAGGGGGTAATTGTCCAGCGGCGACCAATGTCCTGAGAAGGCCAACCTCTTCGTCTCCTTGTTGCTGTTGTATCCACTTATCCCGGGATTGTTCTAATATGCCCCTTGGGGTCTCAGAGGAAGATATTTTTTTATTGCCAGTTGTGAGCACAGCAGCAGTGAGAGCGAACGGTATTTCCTCTACTTCTTCGTCTCGATTCTGTCCTGGAGTTGTATGTCGAATCCTGGATAGGGCGTCTGCATGGACATTCTCGGCCCCTCTTTTGTAGATCTTATAATTGTACTTCGCCATCCGGGCCACCCATCGCTGTTCCAGAGCCCCCAATTTGGTGGTTTCCAAATGAGCCAGCGGATTGTTGTCAGTTCTCACTACCACCTCGGAGCTCGCTAGGTACTCTGCGAATCTCTCCGTCATAGCCAACACACCACTGCGAGGAGCTCGAGATTAAAAGAACTGTAATTGTCAGGGTTACGCTCGGAGGCATGGAGTGAGCGACTTCCATATGCGATCACTCTCTCCCGGCCTTCCTGAACCTCTGACAACACAGCCCGTGAAGACTCCCGTCAGTGTGCAGGATGAACGGTTGGGAGAAATCCGCATAAGCCAACACTGGGGCATCCGAGAGCGCAGCCTTGAGGTCTCGGAAGGCCTCTTCCTGAGGGTGTTGCCACTGGATTTTTCGCCCATTGGCCCCAGCGGGAGCCCCCTTCAGCAGGTCGTGCAGGGCTTGAGCTCGACATGCAAAATTCTTTACGAAGCGACGGTAATATCTGACTATCCCCAGAAAAGCCCGCACATCTTTCACCGTCTCGGGGGTAGGCCATTCCTGGATAGCAGCAACCTTCTCCCGGGATGGCCTCACACCCTCTGCCGAAATGACATGACCCAGATACTCAATCTGAGAGCGAAATAGGTTGCATTTCTGAGGCTTCACCTTCAACCCGTACTTTTGCAACCGGCTGAGTACCTGTCCCAACCGCTTCAGGTGGTCCTCAAAGGTGGCGGCATAGACGATGATGTCGTCCAGATAGATCAACGTAGCCTCAAAATTGAGATCTCCCAGACACCGCTCCATCAATCGCTGAAAGGTCCTGGGGGCGTTGGCCAGCCCAAACGGCATCCGATTAAACTCAAACAGTCCCATGGGCAATATGAACGCCATCTTGGCTCTATCTTCTTCTGACATGGGCACCTGCCAGTACCCACTGGCCAAGTCCAGGGTTGAAAAATATGTAGCTTTTCCCAAGGCGGACAGGGATTCTTCTATGCGGGGCAGTGGATATGAGTGTTTAATAGTGCAAGCATTCAGTTTACGATAATCCACACAAAATCGTAGTGTACCAGCTTTCTTCCGGACCAACACGATTGGGGCCGCCCAGGGGCTTTGACTTTCCCGTATTACCCCTTTTCGCAGCATTTGGGCCAGCAAAGTTTTCACCTCTTGATAGAGTTGTGGCGGAATCTGTCGATATCGTTCCTGGATAGGGGCCGCTCCTGCTGTGGGGATTTCATGAGTGATGGCGGTGGTACACCCAAAATCGTCCTCATGACTAGCAAATACTTCATGGTACTGTCTCAGCAATGTTTTTATCTGTGAGAGTTGGGCTGCAGCTAATCCAGAAAGCTCGGCCCGCATCTGCTCCAAAATCTTTCGGCCCTTCTCTTGTGCCGAGACTTCGTGGGCCTGTAAGGGTCATATTGTTACTTCCCAAGGATCCTCGGGGTGTACTTGTAATTGAACCGCAGGAGCTGGCAGCACTTCTTCTAAAGGCCTTACTAGTTTGGCCAGCACAGTCCCTGCTTTCAGAATGGTGTCTTGGTCTTCAAGGTTAACGCAGCGCACCAGGACGGCTCCTTTTTGCATGGTAGCCAGGGAACGGGCCACCAGTATGCAAGGAGGTAAGCGATCCGAGTGACACGGCTCCACCTGCACCTCCACGCCATCCAAGGGTCTCGGGGCTCGAATGGACAGGGCCACCACAGTCTGTCCAGGAGGTAACACAAGCAGGGGAGTCGCTGGTGTGATGACCTTACCCAGAGCCTCGCCTTCCTGGCGGTCCTGATGCACCCGTGCTCCCCACACCAGCTGCTTGAATACCTGTCTCTGGGCTGTGCGAGAACCCCACTGCTTCAGAATCCTATGTGTAGGGTCATTGAGCAGTAGGTTGCCGAACTCTCGTAGAACATTCATACCTAGGGTGACGGGGTGTTGCTTATCAGCTTCTCCTTGAGTCAGTACCACCCCTCTGCGACCAAGGGATTTACCGCACAGTGTCACTTGCACCCACACCACCCCGGCAACTGGGACCAGCAGTTGGTTGGCAGCTACTAGTCTGATCACGGGCCCCCACTGAGGCCTTGCTGCTTCCGGAAAGTTCTGTTGAAAATACGTTGCGGGCATAGTGGTTACTTGTGACCCCATGTCCACCAGGCACCGGACGGCCCGGCCCTCCACTTCTGCCCAAACCACCAGCATTTTGCTACCAAATCTTCAGGACTTCCACCACCCCTAGTTGTGGTTTTTGGCTCCGAGCGGCGTCCCCCCAGCCCGGAGCCCTTTAGTTTAATGGCGGCCGGGGTGGGTCTCTCCCACGCCGCGGACACTCTCGGGCAAAGGGGCCTGGTTCTCCACACTCAAAACACCGGGCCTGTGTAGGTTGACCACCCCGCGGGGAGCATGATCCCCAGAAGCCGGGGTTAAAGCCAGGTCGTCCAGTCCCAGTCTCGGTTCTTCTCTTTACTTCGGCCAACTCGCCCTTAATACTTTTCAGCTCTTGCTTCATCTCTTCCACCCACTGAGGCTTCTTGACTACATTCGCGGAGGCCTCCACACCTCGGACTTTCCTCACGGGGACCGTTATCCCCTGCTCCTGCTCTCGAGCACGTGCCAACTTCCCACCTCTGAAAAATCTATTCAGAGATTCATCCTGATCTGTTCCCGCAGTGCCTGTTTGACTAATGGATCTCGCAGACCAGTCACCAGTAGGTCACGTAGGGTAATATCAACAGGTCCTGCCCCTACCCCGTCCCTTCTTTCTATAGCTGAATGCAATTCTTGGAGGACATTCATATACTCTGTGATGGTCTCCCCCTCTACTTGCATCCGACTAAACAAACGGGTTCTTAACTCTCCCACATCAGTAGGGTCCCCATGGATCTGTTCTACTATCTGTAACACTTTTTCAAAAGTGTTGCGGTGACCCGGAGGTTTCAACATCACTGACCTCCGAGCCTCCCCATCCAGTGCCATGAGTGCCACCTCAGCCTCCAGATCAGGGGTCATTGGGTGCATTTGAAAGAGCCCCTGCATCCACTCTGTCCAGCTCCATAACATAGTATTGGAGCCGTAAAATCTAGGCAGGTTGTTCAGCCTGGCCCCCAATGATATGCTGGTACGAGGACCCTCATCATTTGTAGAGCTTACAGCTCTACCCTGATCTGGGGCACCACTGTCTGTGCTCGGAGACTGCATCCTGCCGACTACGCTAATTGTAGGGTTCTAGCAGGTTCACAGGATGCAGTGACGAGACATAAGACTGAGTGTGGTTTGTGGAAATAACTTTTATAAACTGTAGCCGCTGGGGATATATTGAGCAACCAAAAAAAGTATTAACAGCAACCAGTCCACGCAGGGACTCAACAAACCTAACAACACTTTCTTATGGGTAATGCGACTAACCCGGTTGGCCCGGGTGCTATAGGCCATGTATGACCAAACTGGGGGGTTCTTATCTCTTATAATAAACTTATCCTTCCAGGGGTCTGTCAGGATCACAGGCGTTGCCGCGTAGAGGTCGCTGAGGTGGCTGCCTTGACGCCTCGATATTCCGGGATGGAGCTGGGTGCAACAGGCCCTGAAGAAACGATGATGGTGGGGCGCAACAGGCCCGGAAGAAACTATGATGGTGGGGTGCAACAGGCCCTGAAGAAACGATGACGGTGGGGCGCAACAGGCCCTGAAGAAACGATGACGGTGGGGCGCAACAGGCCCTGAAGAAATGATGATGGTGGGGCGCAACAGGCCCTGAAGAAACTGTGATGGTGGGGCGCAACAGGCCCTGAAGAAACTGTGCCGATGGGCGTAACAGGCATCTACTTATGGCTCTCGCCTCACTGCGGGGTTATGACGCAGTCTCAAAATATAACCATTCACCAACCTCTGCCCTGGGCCCCTGAGCAAACCGGACGCCGGCCTCTACTACCGCCTGTAGCGAGGTGGCACCCCCTAGGGCCGGTGATGACGGGGCCGCAGCTGTGGGATAAGGCAGCGGTCCAGTGTCCTGACCGCTGTAAAGGAATGGTCTGTCGTCGCTGCTGTCGCCTGAGGTAGCCGCCTTGTCACAACAGGGTGGAAAGCAGTGGGAGTCGCTGTATGGGACCATATGCAGGGAGCGGCCGCCGGTGCAAGTCTCTCACGTGTCACTAGTCGGTGAGTCCGCAGCTTTCCTTTCACAGGCCCCTGTCGGTCTCTCCACAACACACCGTCTGCTCCCTCGGTCCTCTCTGTCTCACATGGCTTCCAGTCTGTTGTCCTGCTCTCTGTCAACTGCCACTTCAGCGCGCCCCCTGCTCCTTTTAAGCTTGCCCCGCCCCCTGTTTCCCTGACAACTTCAGTCAAGTCTTTCCTTTTACTGTCTTCACAGTATCGTTCCCTCAGGAACCCTGATGGCGATCCCCTGGGTACCTGTCCTTTCACTGTCTGGGAGTCCTCCTCCCCACACAGAGATGTATAGAGACGATGGAAATGGCCTTTTGATATCCTGCGTACTAAAAGCGGATGGACCCACATTCGTCTACGCCTCCTCGGATCCACAATCACAGGGTATTGCTCCCCAAAACGTCGGGATATAACCCAATAGAAAAGAACATGCTCAGTGGTGTTAAAAGTCAGCCTGTCTGTCATATTTAGCACAAAGCAGAGATAACAAAATCCAAGCACTGACTGTATGGCAAAGGTAGCAGGCTCACACCTGTTGTAGAGCCCATAAATATAGGGCGGGATGATTTTTTAAATTAGTTTCAGGCCTAAAAACCGTTATTTGTCCATTTTGTAAGGGTCCGAAAAAAAATCGCAAGACGGATGTCAAACAGATGCTTACGTGCAAATAAAATAGGATCAACGATGAAAAATCGGATCACAGACGGATCGCTGGTCAAGAAACCTTGGTGCGATTTCATAATGTAAAAATCGGACTGATTTTTTAATGGTTGTTTGTGACTCTAGCCTTATAGGTACCGTATCAGCCATCCACCAATCCTGTGGCACCACCCCTGTTACAAGAAAATCTAACAGTATGAGATACATTGGTCTGTCAAATACTGAGCTCAATTCCCTCAATATCCGTGGATGAATGCCATTCTGAGAGGTATATCATTTTTAATTTTCCCTTGATGGAACTGTATGGTGGCCTGTTTATTGTGGGACAAGATGACATTTTCAGCAATGTAATTTTTATTTACAATCGACTTTTTGATTGCCTTTTATTCCAATTTTTGTTTGGCGGTATGACGAAAGAACTCAGTTTTTTGCAACTTTTTTATGGTGTTCACTGAAAGGGTTAACTAGTGTGACAGTTTTATAGGTTGGGTTTTATGATTTTTTTTTAGATATTTTTATAATTTTTTTAAATTATTTTTTTACCTTGTCCCAGCAACTTTCACTGACCTAATATTCTGCAATGCTTTTGCATTGCAGTGCATTAGATCTTTGTACCGCACACAGGAGGAGGCATGTTATCTGCTGCTCTGAGCAGAAATTACAGGCCACCATATTGGGGTGACCCCGCGCCTATCTTTCAGCCCAGGGTCACCAAGGAGGCCAGCAGCATACTGCGATCGGAATCTCTTTGTGTCAATCGGAGTAGAAAGGGAGCTCACTCCCTCTGCAATGTGATTGATGTCCCTGATTGCCTAAAGCACATGGCCCATGCGCCGCATGAGGTCTCTGAGGCTGCTTCATTTGGCCCACAAGCACTGAAGACCCCTTGATAACCGGGGCCCTGTACAGAGGCCCGCTGACATTACCACTTTATTTCAGTTTAATGTGCACTTCAGCGTGCAGGAGCGGTGGCTCATGATGTCACACTGATGCAGCTGATGGCCTCTGATTGGCCTGTGACTGGCATTAGTGTTGGTCCATGCAAGGAGCTTGTCTCTGCGAGGCAATACATTTCAATTGAATGTGTGTCCAAGGGTGCACATAAAACTGAAATAAAGTGCTAACATTGGAAGGCCACGATGGTTAATGGGCCTACAGTACCTGCGGGCCACATATGCAGAAATGAGAATGCTGAGGGTACAGAGGATCAATGTGAAGAAGATTTTTTTTTTTTAACTTCTATGTGTATGTGAAGAATTGTACAAGGGACCTAACTACAATATAGGGACCAGGATGGGGACATTACTACAATATCAGGGCTAGAATGGGGCATTTCTACAAGATGAAGATGAGGATGGGCACATTACTACAGGGGACCAGGATTTGGCATTACCACAAGATGGGGACCTGGATGGGGCATTACTACAAGAAGCGGACCAGGATGGGGCATTACTACAAAAGGAGGACCTGGATGGGGTGTTACCACAATATGAGGACCTGGATAGGGGATTACTACAAGAAGTGGACCTGGATTGGGCACTGCTCCAAGAAGGTGACAGGGTTGAGGCATTACTACAAGATGAGGACTAGGATGGGCGCATTACTACAATATGAGGACCAGGATGCGAACATCACTTGCATCACTACAAGATAGGGACGAGGATGGGTATAGTACTACAAGATGGTGACCAGGATGGGGCTTATTACTACAAGATGGGGACCAGGATGGAGCATTACAGCAAAAGAAGGAAATGGAGGACAAGGATAGGGACATTATTACAGGATGAGGACCAGGATGGTGACATTATTAAATATTAGGATAAGGATGGGGACATTACTACAATATCCAGACCAGGGTGGGGCACTAATATAAAATGGGGACATTACTACAATATGGGGACCTGAAAGGAGAGAATGCTTAAAGAAAGGGACCAGGATAGGATATTACTACAAGCACTTTTGAATTAGGTTTAATTCAGGAAAAGGTTTCCTGTTTGCACATAACCAGTGATGTATATGAAGAGAGAGGTCTGACTGCCACATATCAAAAGCTAAGCCAGCCCCCTTCTCAGGCACAGCTAATACACAAACTGACAAGGGGGCTGTGAGCCATTAATGTGAGCCCTTTGTATAAATCATTGTTCATCTGCAGACACAGAAGCTCTCGCTTTAAAATCGTTATAAATGGAAACAATTAATGGTTTGCCCATTGCATATCATACTGCAGAGGTATTCTACCATGTTTCCAAGAAAAAAATATGACTCTTAATGTTGTTCTAAACATCTTGCAGAAATAATATCAGATCTTCAATGTACAGTGTCACCAACAGTGTGTACAGGCTCTACAATATGATGCTGTGGACAGTACTTGTGGATCAGTACACGTTTTTTTTCTATGCATGATGTCTATTTCTGATATATTGTACAGAACTGTAAGGGTGTGAACAGGACTGTCATGTGCCTTCCCTCCTGAAGGACAACGTTTATAAAATGTGTGTTGTGAAATGTGATTTTACAGTATTTATATGGAGTAATTTAGTATGTGAAAATGCATAGAATCTTGTAAGCACTAATGCATGCAGTTCCTCTAATATAATGTAACCAATGCACAATGTTAGTAATGTGTAGTGTATTAGGAAAGTAATATTTAGGACATAAGGTAAAGTAGAGGACTTAGGAGTTAGATTAAGGAAGGGAAATATGCTGTGGTGGACATATTAGTAGTATTAAGTAGTGTACAGGTTGGGATGCAGTTAATATGTTTGTGACCAGCCCACCATGGAAAGGGAAGGCCATACAAAAAGGGGAGTGCTTCATGATTAGATCAGATAAAGTTAGTGCTAGTGAGAGTTCAAGGCCAAAGTGCTGGAGGCACAAGAAGTACATATTGTTCTGGCAGTATGAGAACATCGGGAACTTTCTTCAGTCATTCATGTAACATCTGGGGCCTACGGCACAACTAGGAACTAGGAAGAATGCCTCATTCTCTTTCAACAAGTGGAAGCAGGATGGTGAAATGTGTGAGGGAGACGGGGTGGTTCTGGAGAATACTGCGGAGCCGAACAGAAGATCCCGGGGGCTTAAGAAGAGAGTAAACAATGTGATAGTTCAGGCTGAACAAATGTAGAACATGAAAATGTACTGCGCTTTGTCATCGATTGAACTCGGACTGTTAAGTGAAGATGAAATGGTTGATAAGAAGCGGGTGTCAATGCTTTATGTTCGGCTGTTCTTGGATCGGGGAGCCTGGAGACAGTGGCGGCCTCCGGCCCAACCATGAGTGTTCTGCATTACACACACTAGCATATGGGAACTGGGACATGTTTTATTTGTAAGGAGCCGGATGAGGAGAAGCAGCAGCTCGCCGCCGGCTACCATCCTGGGCACCTTACAAAAATACCGACATATTTGTACTGCTGATTGAAGGATGCCTCATAGGATTGAGTAATTTGGACACAATTGTAACAAACCCAAAGCCATGAGGAATTTTAGTCCTAACCAAGATTTTAAACTACATAAAACTAGTACATTTCCTTAGTATTAGCTGATTACTGTTAATTTAAAGTTTACCCATTCCTGCCATTTCGCAATCACAGGCCTTATGGTTCAGCAGATCAGATTACAGGTCATCACTTCCAGTCTTAATGGAGACCATTTGAATTTTTTAGGTAAGTCGGACATCCCCTTAAAGGGATGATTAATGTACTATACTAAGTCTGCCTGAATTAGTGTAACATCCTTGCACTGTTTATTAAATATTTAGCTTGATGGGTTATATTTGCTGCCAAATGATTTCATGGGCCTAGTAAAATCGCTAACAATCTTTAGCTGGCCAGCTTTAAAAACTTCCCCTTATTTCTGTCCTCTATCATATTAATTAACCCTACTTATACCCGAGAAGCTGCCAGGATATTGCAATTTTACAGCCCTCCCCTGGACGGGTGAGATTAATGTACTCAACAGAAGTTGCAAGCAAGACAATTTTTATGGCTTGTGCATGCAAATACCTACATATTTCACATTTATGGATCTGATTTAAATACATGACTTAATAGTTGCCTAACTCCTTGCAATTCAATTGCTTTAATGTGATACATTTGTTTCTGTTTCGCCCAAATGTCTATTTGCATCTGACAACTGATATTTAAGCCTTAGCACAGTCTAAATCAATACACTATTTCCTCCAATGTCTTAATCCTGTGTAAGTGCTGATATAAGAAGATGTATTACCCATACGAGGAAACCAAATGTGCTAGAAGGTTTGTGTAGACACCCTGGTATTAGCATACTGGTAAACTGAGAATGGAAATGAAATAATGAGGTAAGGTTTAATGCATGAAGGCCCAACTGAGAGGGGCGTATGAGGACTTCAGTCCAATGTCGTCTTATCATATTATTTCATTATGACCTCACTGCAGAAGTAAAAGCAATGAAAATGTCATAGACAAGCCGAAGTATTTAGTAAGACGGTAAGAACTATGCGAAGTTCCACATTGTATAAATTCATCATTTCAGGATGCAGGGAAGCAGCTGTTTTGTTACGGAACCGAATCACTTTGCAGTTAATCAGAATAACCACCAATGTAATCAGCCTAGGTAACCAAATTTGGATTGCTCAGTTGCATCTAAAGTAAAATAAAATATTGTCATTTTGCAAAGTCTTGATTAAAGCATCAATTTCATACTTACAGCTACTCTGCAGACCTATATGTCAGACCTTATGGATAAACTTACATGTAGCAATATATAAATCACCTTCAACTTATATTGTGCAGACAACATCATGTCCTGCAAAAAACGAGCTGCCGCACAGCATCATCAGAGAAAAAATAAAAAAGTTATATCTCGCAGAAAAAAGCGATGCAAAAATAATTATTTTTTATATAAAATAGTTTTCATTGCATAAAAGCGCCAAAACATAAAAAAATGACATAAATGAGGTATCGCTGTAACCGTACCAACCCGAAGAATAAAACCACTTTATCAATTTTACTGCACGCGGAACGGTGTAAATGCACCCCCCAAAAGAAATTCATGAAACGCTGGTTTTTGTTCATTCTGCGTCCCAAAAATCAGAATAAAAAGCGATCAAAAAAGTCACGTGTCCGAACATGATACCAATAAAAACGTCAACTCATCCAGCAAAAAATAAGACCTCACATGACTCAGTGGGTCAAAATACAGAAAAATTATAGCTCTCAATATGTGGTGATGCAAAAACTATTTTTACAATAAAAAGCGTCTTTTAGCGTGTGACAGCTGCCAAAAATAAAAACCGCCATAAATAGTAAATCAAACCGCCCGTTATCACCCCCTTAGTTAGGAAAAAATAATAAAATTAGAAAAATATATTTATTTCCATTTTACCATTAGGGTTAGGGCTAGGGTTAGAGCTATGGTTAGGGCTAGGGTTAGGGCTAGGGTTGGGGCTAGGGTTAGGGCTGAGATTAGGGTTAGGGGTGTGTTGGGGTTAGGGTTGGAGTTAGAAATGGGGGGGTTTCCACTGATTGGGCACATCAGGTGCTCTCCAAACGCAACATGGCGTCTGATCTCAATTCCAGCCAATTCTGCGTTAAAAAAGTCAAATGGTGCTCCTTCCCTTCCAAGCTCTGCCATGCGCACAAACAGTGTTTTACCCCCACACATGGGGTATCAGCCTACTCAGGACAAATTGCAAAACAACTTTTGGGGTCCTATTTCTCCTGTTGCCCTTAGGAAAATAAAAAATTGGGGGCAAAAATATCATTTTTATGGGAAAAAAATATGATTTTTTTATTTTCACGCCCAGGCGTTATAAACTTCTGTGAAGCACCGGGGAGCTCAAAGTGCTCAACACACATCTAGATAAGTTCCTTAGGGGGTTTAGTTTCCAAAATGGGGTCACTTGTGGGGGGATTCCACTTTTTAGGTACATGAGGGGCTTTTCAAACGCGACATGGTGTCCGATCTCAATTCCAGCCAAAAAGTCAAATGGCGCTGTTTCCCTTCCGAGCTCTGCCATGCGCCCACATAGTGGTTTACCCCCACATGTGGGGTATCAGCGTACTCAGGACAATTTGCACAATAACTTTTAGGGTCCTGTTACCCTTGGGAAAGTAAGAATTGAGGGTGAAAAGATCATTTTTGTGGAAAAAATATGATTTTATAATTGTACGGCTGTACGTTATAAACTTCTGTGAAGCCCTTGGGGGTTCAAAGTTCTCACCACACATCTAGATAAGTTCCTTGGGGGGTCTAGTTTCCAAAATGGTGTCATTTGTGGGGGGTTTCCACTATTTTGGTACATCAGGGGCTTTCCAAACGCGACAGTGTCCGATCTCAATTCCAGCCAAAAAAATAAAGTGGCGCTGCTTCCCTTCCGAGCTCTGCCATGCGCCCAAATAGTCGTTTACACCCACATATGGAGTATCAGCGTACTCAGGACAAATTGCACAAACTTTTAGGGTCCTGTTACCCTTGGGAAAATAAAAATTGCGGGTGAAAAGATCATTTTTGTGGAAAAAATATGATTTTTTAATTGTACCGCTGTACATTATAAACTTCTGTAAAGCCCTTGTGGGTTCAAAGTTCTCACCACATATCTAGATAAGTTCCTTGGGGGGTCTAGTTTCCAAAATGGGGTCACTTGTCGGGGGTTTCCACTGTTTAGGTACATCAGGGGCTCTCCAAACGTGACATGGCGTCCGATCAGAATTCCAGCCAATTTTGCATTGAAAAAGTCAAACGGCGCTCCTTCCCTTCTGAGCTCTGCCATGCGCCGAAACAGTGGTTCCCCCCACATATCAGGTATCAGCGTACTCAGGACAAATTGCACAATAACTTTTCCAGTCCAATTTCTCCTTTTACCCTTGGTAAAATAAAAAAATTGAACCTGAATTATTTTTTTTTGTGAAAAAAAGTTAAATGTTCATTTTTTTTTAAATATTCAAAAAATTCCTGTTAAGCACCTGAAGGGTTAATAAACTTCTTGAATGTGGTTTTGTGCACCTTGAGGGGTGCAGTTTTTAAAATGGTGTCACTTTTGGGTATTTTCTATCATATAGACCCCTCAAAGTGGCTTCAAATGTAATGTGGTCCGTAAAAATAAAATGGTGTTGTAAAAATGAGAAATCGTTGGTCAACTTTTAACTCTTATAACTTCCTAACAAAAAAAAAATTTGGTTCCAAAATTGTGCTGAGTAAGTTATATGAATGAAATTTTACTACTATCATGAAGTACAATTTGTCACAAGAAAACATGGTCAGAATCCCCGTGATCCATGGAAGCATTTCAGAGTTATTACCTCATAAAGGGACAGTGGTCAGAATGGTAAAAATTGGCCCGGTCATGAACGTGCAAACCACCCTTGGGGGTGAAGGGGTTAATCTCCCTTAGAAAGGACCTTTCACAGCTTTTTTTGTTTTTTGACTAAGTACCTCCTCCAATTGGTGCTGCTCCAATCATTCTGGAACAGTTTTTATTTTTCATCTGTGCCCCTATGTTCCAAAGTTGTGCCCCTTGGAAATAGAGATACAGGTTTTCCCTCCAACCAAACTGGACATATAGTACAGAACTTCTCTATGGGCCTGGCCATGTTTTTATTGGTCAACATCAGGGAGCAAAATAAAACACCCACAGAGTTCTGTGGTCTACGCTCAGGATGTTGAAGGGAAATTTTACTTGTATATTGCCAGGGGGTATAACTTTGAAACGGAGTGACACAGAAGAACAAAAAACACATTTCAGAATGAGAAGAGCAGTGCCAATTGAAGGAGGTACTCAGCTACATTAAAATCCAATGAACGGTCCGCTTTAGGAATAAAGGACCAATCATATTGAAGATCAACGTGCCTGTTCCTTCTTTCCCTGCCATCTGCCATCAGCGGAGAGTCAGCACATCCCCATATACATAAGATAGCCAGCTGCTTCTAAAGAAAACAGTTGGTTTAGACAACTTTACTTTTATGAATATGGCCACCATAAGAAATTGATTGGCTGATAAACATCATTAAATCGCTAACATGACTTTTCAAAGAAAAATTCATTTTTTGGTCCAGAACCCACAAGCATTTCTTTGCTACACAGAATAAATGTTTCAAGTCTGCCATGTTCTTACATGGTCATTTATATGGCGCTGGAGGTAATGTAAACAAAAGCAAGTATGATCTAAAAGTTTAAAAGTACATGCAGTTCTTTTCACCCCCCCTTATTTTATTTTTTTATGTAATAATGACATATGAAGAATATCAGTTTTGGTTGAAGAAGAATCTTTGGATCAAGTAAATATGATTTACAAGTACATTTGACAAGCCTTTAGAAGGTTGGACTATAGCATGTGGTCTATAGGTTCAAAGACAAGTATATTTTGGAAATACTGGATACTGTGTACATCCTGATTTATTCCCTCTTCCGACAGAAAACATTTAATACGAAACATTTAACTTTGCAAAATGAAAACATTTAGGCACTAAAAGATGTCTTATAAAGATTGCTCAAAATCTTCATAAAGACAGCATTTCTAGGAGAATGCTATTCATTACACAACAATCAGGTAGAATCACTAAAAATTAGGTCACTTCAAAGAAGGCAGTTAAAATTGAAATAGTTTGTGAGGCATAGCTGTCAATAAGAAGGCTGCCTAGTGCACCTAGGCCACACGAAATGCCGCACAATGTAAATGCTGCTTAGCATAATCACTAATGGTCCCACCGGAGCAGTGTTTCCCAAACTCCAGTCCTCACGACCCCCACCAGGTCATGATTTCAGGATTTCCTTACCATTGCACAGGTGATTGAATTGTTATTAAGGCATCAGGAACTACCGCAGGTTCTCTCACCTGTGCGATACTAAGGAAATCCTGAAAACATGGTGTGAGGTCGGGGTTTGGGAAACACTGTGCGATACTAAGGAAATCCTGAAAACATGGTGTGAGGATGGGGTTTGGGAAACACTGTGCTAGCGGAACAGTAACACCCCAATAAAAAATAGCCAGTTGTCACCTCATTTACCTTGATGTATTTATTTATCACAAATACTAATTTAGATAACATAATTAATAGAGATGAGTGGACCCATCCGTGGAGGATAGAGTTTGACTTGAATTTCCTGAAATCATGCAGTTTTGCATAAAATGTAATATTTTGAATTTCAATTCACTGTCCTCCTCCAAAAAAGTTTTCAAGCGCAATTTCTCACACTGCTGAAGCATCAGAAAATGGGCTAAAGTCTTTTTTCGTGAAGGCACAGACTTCCCCATGACGACCAGCTTTCCCTAGCTATGACATCTTATGGATTAACCTACCTTGTATAGTGGTGGTTAGTACCTGAGCCATCAGAGGTTCCCAGGGGAGCACAGTTTGTACTGCAGAGTTGTTTTCCATCTCCTGAGTCACTGGGTAAGTCTCTCTCCTGTACAGTGTAAGCTGTTATGGTCAGGGGGTTCCTCTCTCCTGTATAGTGTAAGTGTCATGATCCATGCGGGCTCATGTCAGATAAGAGCACTGGTAACCTTTTTTTTTCCTCTCTCTTAGCTTTGTGTTTAGAGATAGTTTTGCCCCGGTGGCCAGTATGGTCATTGCACTGTGTGCTTAGAGATAGTTTTGCCCCGGTGGCCAGTATGGTCATTGCACTGGTGTTTTTAGAGATAGTTTAGCCCCTGGTGGTGGTTAGTGTAATTGCACGGGAATCACTATCAAGTGTGTTTACTCAATAATGGTGTGTCAGTTGTGCTCACTGACGTTGGTGATATTTTTGGGCTTTTCCAACCATGCTGCATGAAGGAAGGGGCTGAGGAGAGTCCAGGACAGCTCAGTCAGAGTCCTGGAGTGGCAGCTATGGTGTCAGCGAGGAGTTCGTGTAAAGCATGGTGGAGTGGCAGCTATGGTGTCAGTGAAGAATTCTTGCAAAGCTTGGTGGAGTGGCAGCTATGGTGTAGAGCTGCACTCAGTTGCTGGACTCTTTTGCTAAAAGCTGCACTCAGATGCTTGACTCCGTTGCTGGACAGCTGCACTCAGGTGCTGGACACTGTTGCTGTACAGCTGCACTCAGGTGCTGGACTCCGTTGCTGGACAGCTGCACTCGGGTGCTGGCTGCCATTGCTGGACAGCTGCACCCAGATGTTGGACACGGTGGGAGGAAGATGCACTCAGGTGTTGGACTCTGTTGCCTGGAGCAAGTGCATCAGAGCAAAGCTAAGTGTTTCCCTGTTTGTCACTTTTCCACATGTTGGTGTTAGTACAGCGGTGGGGCCAGTGCCTGCACCACCCAGCTCCCTAGTAAGGAATAGGTGTAGGGTGTGCTAGGGTGACAGGTATCCTGATCGGCGACAGGTGAGGAGCCTGTAAAGGGAACGTTAGGAGTGTTAGGGACACTGACTCAGGGGAGTGCAGGAGGTCTCCACGTCCCCCGTTCCCTATCGCAGGGCCCACCGTTGTAAATGTTTCCCTATCCGCTGTGTCTTGTTGTATTAATTAGCGGCCTGCGGGCCACGTCACACTGGACAATTACACGTGCCGTGTCCTGTTGTATTAGTTACCGGCCTGCTGGCCGTGTCACACAGGACGGGGCACGTGACAGTAAGCTGTTATGGTCAGGGGGGTCCTCTCTCCTATAGAATGTAAGCTGTTATGGTCAGGGGGTCATCTCTCCATCTCTCCACCGGATTTTAAGCTCTTATGGTCAGCTGTGTTTTCTTTCTCTCTTTTGTAGAGTGTAAGCTCTTTTAGTTAGCAGTGTTCTTTCTCTTTCAAACTCACTCTCCTGTAAGCCATTATGGCCAGCAGAATTATCTCTTTGTCTTGTAAAGTGTAAGTGTGGCACCCCAAGGAGTATGGTCACCAGAGTGGCATTACCTTCCTCCTAGGGAGTGTGATGTCATGCTTGGAAGCAATAAAGGATCTCTCTGTCAGGTAAATTCAGCACACAGCACGGTTCCCACTCCATGCCAGCAGAAGGAGCTCTGAATCAAAGCTGGGGGAGGAGCTGCTCTCTGGGGGCTAGGAAGGGGAAGTTAGTTATTTTGTGTGAGGAGGGCGAAGTGTGTGGATGAAAGGAGAAGAGCTGGAGGATTGAGCAGAGTTCAGGCTCACTTCTAGCGTAGCGCATGGTCCAGAGTCCGGTCTCCGAGATTGTATGGATACTGATGTTCCTGCAGCAGAAACCGGAGGAATAGGAAGCTGTAAATGCTCTATTCCCACATAAGACTCAGAGGCACAACAGCAACGAGTGAGCCAGAAGAAGGAGGCTACAGCTGTCTGCCATACGAGGGGGCAGTGGCGGATTAAGTGGACTATGAGCCCGGGGCTGTTCATAAAACCTGGGCCCCTGTACCCCCCTTCCCACCTGAGCGCTGCGGTCCCCGTGCGGGAATTGACAGCCGTACGGACCGCAGCACTTGGTTTGCTGCGGGTCCATACGGAAAACCCGCCACCATTCCACCATGTGTGGACATGGCCTAAAAAGACGTTGCACATAAGCTGTAGGCCTACGGCCAATACGCACAAAATCGCCCAACGTGATCCTGGCCATAGGGGATCCACTTTAATGTCCCCACTTTAATTTGAAGTCCCCTTACTTCATCCATTGCAGTCCCCTATCACCCACTCACTTCATCTGCAGTGCCGCTTCATCATTTGCAGCCCCTTATCCCCCCTTCCATTTTATCATATGCAGTCCCCTTCCCCCCCAACTTCATGTGCAGCCCCACTCCCCCATCATCATGTGCAGTTAATTTTACCCCCACATCATGTGCAGTCCCCCTTACCCCCAATTCATCATGTGCAGTCCCCCTTACCCCCAATTCATCATGTGCAGTCCCCCTTACCCCCAATTCATCATGTGCAGTCCCTCTTACCCCAATTCATCATGTTCAGTCCCACTTACCCCTTAATTCATCATGTGCAGTTCCCCTTACCCCCAATTCATCATGTGCAGTCCCACTTACCCCTTAATTCATCATGTGCAGTCCCACTTACCCCTTAATTCATCATGTGCAGTCCCACTTACCCCTTAATTCATCATGTGCAGTCCCCCTTATCCCCCACTTCATCATGTGCAGCCCCACTTATCCCCCACTTCATCATGTGCAGCCCCACTCACCCCCCCTTCATCATATGCAGCCCCACTCACCCCCCCTTCATCATGTGCAGCCCCACTCACCCCCTTCATCATGTGAAGCCCCCACTCATCCCCCCTTCATCCTGTGAAGCCCCCACTCACCCCCTTCATCCTGTACAACCCCAGTCACCCCCTTCATCATATACAGGCCCCAGTCACCCCCCCGTCATCATATACAGCCCCCAGTCACCCACCCGTCATCATATACAGCCCCCAGTCACCCCCCGTCATCATATACAGCCCCCAGTCACCCCCTTCATCATATACAGCCCCAAGTCACCCCCCATTCATCATATACAGCCCCCAGTCACCCCCCTTCATCATATACAGGCCCCAGTCACCCCCCCTTCATCATATACAGCCCCCAGTCACCCCCCTTCATCATATACAGGCCCCAGTCACCCCCCCCGTCATCATATACAGCCCCCAGTCACCCCCCCGTCATCATATACAGCCCCCAGTCACCCCCCTTCATCATATACAGCCCCCAGTCACCCCCCTTCATCATATACAGCCCCCAGTCACCCCCCCTTCATCATATACAGCCCCCAGTCACCCCCCCTTCATCATATACAGGCCCCAGTCACCCCCCCTTCATCATATACAGCCCCCAGTCACCCCCCTTCATCATATACAGCCCCCAGTCACCCCCCTTCATCATATACAGCCCCCAGTCACCCCCTTCATCATATACAGCCCCCAGTCACCCCCCCTTCATCATATACAGCCCCCAGTCACCCCCCTTCATCATATACAGCCCCCAGTCACCCCCCTTCATCATATACAGCCCCCAGTCACCCCCCCTTCATCATATACAGGCCCCAGTCACCCCCCCTTCATTGTGTACAGCCCCCACTCACCCCCTCCCCCATTTAATTCATTTTATAAATAAAAAAAGTTCCCCATACTTACCTCACAGCCGGCTCGCTCCCCAGCAGCGCCTCTGCTTTCAGCATCCTCCGGGACATGTCGGCGCGTGCACGATGACGTCATCGCGCACGCCCGACATCTGACCCGGAAGTACAGCCGGAGCTGAGCAGCCGTCAAGGTGACGGCCGTGCACAGCTCCCGGCCCCTCATAGAATGTGACGCGGGCGGCTGTCTGCTGCCGGCGGCGTCACAGCACAGGGCACGGCCAGCCCTGTACAGGTGCTGGGGGAGCGGTCCGGGGGGCATTTGCCTCTCTGCCACCCGGCCCAGCCCGCCCCTGCCCCTGGGCCCCCAAAAAACCTTGGGCCCTGGGCGACCGCCCCATCCGCCCCTATTAAGATCCGCCATTGCGAGGGGGTTCTAAAAGAGAGCAAGCAAGAGGAACTTCAGTGTAACTCAGTACTGCATGTACCTCAGATAAGCGCTAGAAAGGAGACTACACAACCCATCTGCATAGAGAGATTCCTGAGTTGCTTCCAGGCTGGCCAACTCCTGTTCCATCTGTAATCTGGATCCTGGACTGCAATTGCAAAGCAAAGTAAAGGTAAAGGAAACTGCACCCTGTTGTGTCATTGCCTTCTTCCTGCAACCCCTTCAGCACTGCTACATCTCTGTGCCTAAAACTGCACCCTCTTCCTCAACTCCTATTCCCACTGCCCTGGGACTACAGCTCTACCTGTGGGGAGCTATTACATCTTGCTGCCTTATACCATCTGTCCCAGAGGATCTGCCTGCAGCGTTGGCTTAGCCCCTTCATTGCCGAGCACCACAGGTGGCATCACGTATCATCCACTTATAAACTTTAATCAGCCACGCTTAACCCCTTTTACATGGACGCCCAGGGCCACGGACCAGGTCACCGCTACTGTGACACTTCCCTCTGAGATACCGCCCCGGTACCGAGTACCCCACTGTCCTGGCGGGCGATCCATTAGCCATTATGGCCAGCTGGGTTCTCTCTCTTTATCTCCTTTCCCTACATGTATTTTCTGAGCAATTATAAGCTTTCCAGTATTGAGATTCACACACATTTATTGGTTGCAAATCAATTTTTTTGGGGAAAATATGGTGTTGTCAGAAAATTAGAATTTCAAAAGATCCACTCATCTAATAAGAGAGTAGATCATCAAACAAACCTTGTATACTTAAAACTGTAGAAAAGTCAGTGTGTTGTTATATATTTGTGTGTCCAGTAAGGCAAAAATATTATAAGTGGTACCTTTATTGCCTAACCAGAAGAATTGCATTTGTAAGCAGCTGGAGCACGGGGGGCCCATTATTGTGAACTTGCCTTGCCTGATTAAGAGGCTTCTAGGGTCCAAAAGATTATAAATGCAAATTTTCTGGTTATCAGATAAAGGCACTACTTCTTTACTTCTAATCTAACACACCAGTAATTCTCAAAGCATTTGTTGATTCTGTTTAATGGTGCAACTTGAAGCTTTTTGGTCCCAGTGTCAAAGGTGTAACGTCTCTTAATGTGGAGAGTCACATGACTGACATGCCAGTGAAAGGAGACTTATAGGCCATGCAATGCTCCTCTGGGAAATTAAATATGCAAATTGTCTCCTCAGAGAGGAAGAGGACAAGAACTCTATCTTAATTCATTGGAAGTAGCAATCCTAAAAGTCAATATTGACCCCGTTAACAAGCTTTGCCTTGTGACTTAGGGCCCTGTCACACATAGCGACTCACCAGCAATCCTGACAACGATATCAACGTGTCAGGATCGCTTCGCTGGTGAGTCGCTACATGATTGCTGGTGAGCTGTCGAACAGACAGCTTCACCAGCGATCAGCACCAGCGACGCCGAGCGCGCGGCGTCGCTGTGTACTTTAGTTACCAGCACACTGATGCAGGGAGCTGGTAACTAAGGTACACATCTGGTTTCTAAGGGGCGTGCGTCACTTAGAAAACCGATGTGTACCTTGGTTTCCAGCTCCCTGCATCAGCGTGCTGGTAACTAAGGTACACATCAGGTTTCTAGGCATAGCGCGCCCCCTTAGAAACCCGATGTATACCTTAGTTACCAGCTCCTGCTTGCTGGTATCCCGCCTGTCACACGCAGCGATGCGTGCTGACCAGCGGGAGACCAGCGACCCCAAAAACGTCCAGGGCTTTCCATCAATGATCAGCGACACCGGCAGGGGGGCCGGTGGCTGATCGCTGTCACACACAGCGATCTCGCTGGTGAGATCACTGCTGCGTCACAAAACTAGTGACTCAGCAGCGATCTCGCTAATGAGATAGCTATGTGTGATGGGGCCCTTAGAAGAAAAGCCAAGCCAGAATCTTTATATGCAGAGAAAATGTCTTTATTCCGCCATCGTACAAGTTGATAAAGACCGAGCAGGTCGAAACGTTGTACGATGGCGGAATAAAGACATTTTCTCTATTTTTTCACCTGGATTGGATACTGTTATTTTTTCTTATTAGGATTCTCACTGGGGTCTAAGAGGTAACGTCTCTCCTTGTGCAGAGTGACATGCCTAACATGCCAATGAAAGGAGACTTATAAACCTTAAAATGCTCCTCTGGGAAAATAAATATACAAATTGCTTCTTTAGAGTGGAAAAGGACTTGAACTTTAGTGTCACGTACTGAAAATGTAAAATCACTAAGGTCCCCCTTTCCTTCTATTTTGCATACGTGGTCAAAATTGTTGGTGCACCTCGTTTAATGACAGAAAAACCCACAATGGTCACAGAAATAGCTTGAATGTGACAAAAGTAATAATAACTAAAAAATCTATGATAATGAACCAATGAAATCAGACACTGCTTTTCAACCATGCTTCCAGAGATTTAAATAAAACTCATGAAATAGGCCTAGACTGAAATGATGGTACCCCTGAAAATAATTTGACAAAAGGGACATGTTAAATCAAGGTGTGTCCACTACTTAGCATCACAGGTGTCTACAATCTTGGAATCAATGATTGGGCCTGTATAGAGGACTACAGATGCTCACTGTGCTGTTTGGTGATATGATGTGTATCACACTCAACATGGACCAGAGGAAGTGAAGGAAAGCGATGTCTCAGGAGATTAGAAAGAAAATTATAGACAAACCATCTCCAAGCAGCTTGATGTACCTGTGACTGCAGTTGCACATATTATTCAGAAATTTAAGCTCCATGGGACTGTAGCAAACCTCCCTGGACATGGCCTCAGGAGGAAAATTGATGGCAAATCAGAGACAGATAATACGAATGGTAACAAAAGACCCCAGATAAACTTCTAAACAGATTAATGGTGAACTTCAAGCTCAAGGAACATCAGTGTCAGATCGCACCATCCGTCATTGTATGAGCCAAAGTGGACTTCATGGGAGACAACCAAGGAGGACACCATTGCTGAAAAAAAATTATAAAAAAGCCAGACTGGAATTTGCCAAACTACATGTTGACAAACTACAAAGCTTCTAACAGAATGTCCTATGGACAGATGAGACAAAAATGGAACTTTTTGGCAAAACACATCAGCTCTTTGTTCACAGATGGAAAAATGAAGCATATTAAGAAAAGAACACTGTCCCTACTGTGAAACATGGAGAAGGCTCTGTTATGTTCTGGGGTTCCTTTGCTGCATCTGGCACAGGGTGTCCAGAATCTGTGCAGGGTACAATTAAATTTCAAGACTATCAAGGGATTCTAGAAAGAAATGTGCTGCCCAGTGTCAGAAAGCTTGGTCTCAGTCGCAGGTCATGGGTCTTGTAACAGGATAATGACCCAAAACACACAGCTAAAAACACCCAAGTATGGCTAAGAGGAAAACATTGGACTATTCTGAAGTGCCCTTCTATGAGCCCTGACCTAAATCCTGTTGAGCATCTTTGGAAAGATCTGAAACATGCTGTCTGGAAAAGGCAACCTTCAAACATGAGACAAGTAGAACAGTTTGCTCTCGAGGAGTGGGCCAAAATACCCGTCGAGAGGTGCAGAAGTCTCATTGACAGTTACAGGAATCGTTGATTGCAGTGATTGCCTCAAAAGGTTGTGCAACAAAATATTAAGTTAAGGGTATCATCATTTTTGTCCAAGCCTATTTTATGTGTTTTATTTTTTTTAAATTCTGTGGAAGCATGGTTGAAAAGCAATGTCTGACTTTCATTAGTTCAGTTTCATAGATTTTTGATTTATTATTACTTTTGTCATATTCAAGTTATTTCTGTTAAAATTGTGTGTTTTTCTGTCATTAAACGAGGGGTACCAACAATTTTGACCACGTGTGTACATTTATTGTATTTGTGTCTTGTAAGGTTGTTGTTCTGTCCTCACTAAATGAAGCAGAATTCATGTAGTTATACAGGCAGCTAAACCGCTATACCGGGGTCCAATAAGGAGACTGTAGGTTGAGTCTGTGCTTTTATTGAACGTGATGGTATATTGATGCGCGGTGAAACTACAAGCAAAACATATACCGTATTTTTCTGACCATAAGACGCACTTTTTTTCCTCCAAATTTGGGAGGAAAGTATGGGTGCGTCTTATGGTCGGAATGTAGCATGTGGGGAGGGGGCAGCAGTGGAGTGAGACCACACTGGGATGCAGGAGGCAGGAAAATGTTGCCTGCTGCAAGAATCCAGCCACTGGGGAAACCACGTGGTCCCGATACTTAAAGTGAAGTGAATATTCATGAGCCACTTCCCCACTCTCCTGTCAGCTGAGCAGTGAGCGGGGAGCAGCAAATAACAGACCCACATGGTTTCCCCAGCGCCGATTCCTGCAGCAGCTGGGAAGATCTGTGACTGGTGGTGGAGGGGGCAGGAGCAGGGTGGAGGGGGCAGGAGGAGAGTGCAGCAGGAGGGATAGCGACATACCTGACAGGCAGCACAGCTGGGGCTGTGCTGATGCCGATGAGGAATGCTCTGTGAAGGACCTGTGGTGAGGTCATGAAGAGGGCAGGCTGGAGCATCACATGACCGCACAAAGCCCTGCCTCTTCATGATGTCATCACAGGTCCTGCAGACACCGCACTACAAACAGTGCAGCATCCTCTTGCATGACCTGTGGTGAGGACATAAGAGGGCTCTGTGCGGCCATGGGATGCTGCATTACCTCACCACAGCATGGCTGTCTGTCTGCAGGACCTGCACTGAGCACAGTGAGCAGCAGCCTGTACAAGAATGAATTATAAGGTTAGTAATTGCAGCACATAAAAATCACTGTGACATCCTGTGGTGAACTATAAATCCCAGCATGCCATAGGATCAGCAGGACATGCTGGGAGTTATAGTTCTCCCATGGGATCTTAAAGCAGCACCCCAGTGTTATTTTTTAGTGCTGGAGTGGTGCTTTAAATATAAGCCCTGTGCCCCCATTCTTATACTCACCCTCCAGCGTCTTCATACAGTACTTTACAGACAGCACACTGGTCCCACAGCACTATCTTCTACCTGTAGCTCCCAACATAATAAAATACTATTATATATATATATAGTTGTGGCCAAAAGTATTGACACCCCTGCAATTCTGTCAGATAATACTCAGTTTCTTCCTGAAAATGATGGCAAACACAAATTCTTTGGTATTATTATCTTCATTTAATTTATCTTAAATGAAAAAGCACAAAAAGAATTGTCCTAAAGCTAAATTGGATATAATTCCACACCAAACATAAAAAAGAGGGTGGACAAAAGTATTGGCACTGTTCGAAAAAACATGTGATGCTTCTCTAATTTGTGTAATTAACAGCACCTGTAACTTACCTGTGGCACCTAACAGGTGTTGGCAATAACTAAATCACACTTGCAGCCAGTTGACATGGATTAAAGTTGACTCAACCTCTGTCCTGTGTCCTTGTGTGTACCACATTGGAGAAAAGAAAGAAGACCAAAGAACTGTCTGAAGACTTGAGAAACCAAATTGTGAGGAAGCATGAGCAATCTCAAGGCTACAAGTCCATCTCCAAAGACCTGAATGTTCCTGTGTCTACCGTGCGCAGTGTCATCAAGAAGTTTAAAGCCCATGGCACTGTGGCTAACCTCCCTAGATGTGGACGGAAAAGAAAAATTGACAAGAGATTTCAACGCAAGATTGTGCAGATGTTGGATAAAGAACCTCGACTAACATCCAAACAAGTTCAAGATGCCCTGCAGTCCGCGGGTACAACAGTGTCAACCCGTACTATCCGTCGGCGTCTGAATGAAAAGGGACTGTATGGTAGGAGACCCAGGAAGACCCCATTTTTTACCCCGAGACATAAAAAAGCCAGGCTGGAGTTTGCCAAAACTTACCTGAAAAACCTACAACGTTTTGGAAGAATGTTCTCTTGTCAGATGAGACAAAAGTAGAGCTTTTTGGGCAAAGGCATCAACATAGCGTTTACAGGAGAAAAAAGAGGCATTCAAAGAAAAGAACACGGTCCCTACAGTCAAACATGGCGAAGGTTCCCTGATGTTTTGGGGTTGCTTTGCTGCCTCTGGCACTGGACTGCTTGACCATGTGCATGGCATTATGAAGTCTGAAGACTACCAACAAATTTTGCAGCATAATGTAGGGTGTTATGAATGAGTCACCGGAGGAGGAAAAAACAAAACACAAGCTAAGTCCAGAAAACCGAAGAGGTTGGTAGCTAGCGGATTGCAGACCCCTGATCCTATTCACCACAACTAACAGTAGCCGTGGGGGGTTCCTACGGTGCCCTAGACCCCTCGTCACAGCCAGAGAGCTAAATAAGCCTAAAGAAAGAAGGGGAAATCTACAGAGCCCAAAGCAATAGACAGCCCCCAACATGTATTGTCGGTGAAAAACAGATGAAAACACAAACACAGACAGAAAGACCAGCTGAGCAAATGATGGGGCCCAACTAACTAGATAGAAAAGGACAGAAAAGATGCTGGCTGCAATCACGCAAAAAACCCTGCCAAAAATAATGTCCAACACGTCTGATAGAAAAGTCCCTGAAGTCACTAGACTTCAAAATCACTATATCAGCACTCAGGTATATTCTGAAGACAGAGCAAAGAGATCAACTGATCAGAGACAAAAATGGAGTTCAGCCCGTCCCAACCAGGGCAGGCTGAACACAAACACTAAGTAAACAGACAAAATCTCATGGAAAAATAGCAGAGCAAAAACTTAGCTTTTAGTAGACAGGAACTAAACTGGATGCCAGAGCTCAGAGCAGAAAGGATCACCAGCAAACCCTGCAGGGCGTCGGCTGCCTTATATCCACTCAGAAATTCCGGATGTCCAATCACACTCCACCTGTTCAGATGACAGGTTCTTCCCATCCAGATCAATTTCACTACCTCCTTTCACCAGCAGAGGGAGTTCATCAGACATCAGAGGTGAAGGAGAAAATGAACTCATAACAGTAGGGCCCAGTGTGAGAAAGCTGGGTTTCCCTCAGAGGTCATCGGTCTTCCAGCAGGACAATGACCCAAAGCACACTTCAAAAAGCACTAGAAAATGGTTTGAGAGAAAGCACTGGAGACTTCTAAGGTGGCCAGCAATGAGTCCAGACCTGAATCCCATAGAACACCTGTGGAGAGATCTAAAAATGGCAGTTTGGAGAAGGCACCCTTCAAATATCAGGGACCTGGAGCAGTTTGCCAAAGAAGAATGGTCTAAAATTCCAGCAGAGCATTGTAAGAAACTCATTGATGATTACCGGAAGCGGTTGGTCGCAGTTATTTTGGCTAAAGGTTGTGCAGCCAAGTATTAGGCTGAGGGTGCCAATACTTTTGTCTGGCCCATTTTTGGAGTTTTGTGTGAAATGATCAATGTTTTGCTTTTTGCTTCATTCTCTTTTGTGTTTTTTCATTTAAGACAAATTAAATGAAGATAATAATACCAAAGAATTTGTGTTTGCAATCATTTTCAGGAAGAAACTGAGTATTATCTGACAGAATTGCAGGGGTGTCAATACTTTTGGCCACAACTGTATATATTAACACCACATATAATAGTATGTTATTAAATATTTTACCACTTTTTTTGGTTCAAACATATTTTTCCCCTATTTTCCACCTCTAAAACCTGGGTGCGTCTTATAGTCCGGTGCGTCTTATAGTCCGAAAAATACGGTATATATACTCAGTCAATACAGGCTACATCAGGAATTCATATATACATAATACATTATAAATCAACATCTGCACTAATGGCTAACAAGGGGAAGAACTAATTAACCAGGCTAATATGAGACAGGAATTAGATGCAGGAAGCATAAATACATACCAGCGATGCTATCACAAGAGGAGAAGAGAAATGAGATGCTTCCTGAATGAAGGCAGAAGGAAAATGGAGAACTGGAGGGAAAATACCATAATCCTTTGCAAAGGCTACCAGGATGAATTGCAACCTTACCAGAATGCATTGCAAAAGCTTACCAGAATGCACTGCAACGGAGGGAAAAGTACAAGCAAAGTGAAAGTAAAATAACACAATAGCACTGCGGTTATGACTCTGGTCACTAGAGGGAGTTAAAATGCTGAAAACATTAACAAGCAGATAATCGAGGATTATGAATCAGATGTAGGAGACAGAACAGTTGTGTTCGTACGACCACATGTGAGATCCATTTACCTGTTTCTTTTTAGGAACAGAAGAAGCAAATACATGCTCAAAGAGGACCTGTTTGCTAACTGATGGAAATATAAGCATCGAGACCTCATTGATTATGGAGTCGGTCTGTTTTTAAGAACAGAAGAAAAATATCTACATGCGTGCTTTTCCTTCTGTTCTAAGAAACGAATGCAAAGAGAACCTGAGCAGACCCCACAAAAATCAATCAGACCCACTGCTTCCACTTGCATTACTTAGCAAATAGGTTAATTTTGGGTATGAATTCCATTTGTCTGTTCCTAAAATGAAACAGACAAATAGGAATCCTACATGGATATGTGAATGCAGCCTTACATGACATAGGAGGGTCCAGAAAAAAGTGGAACTACTGCAATAAATGTACCTTCTCACAAAAGGATTACTTGAAGATTCTGAACCCTGATGCAAAATCTACGAGAGGATTCTTCACCTTCTTCAGTGGCATAAGGCCATGTTTCCCAGAACCTGGGGTGATTTTAGCACTCTTTGTAGCTATGCCATGGACAACGTATTATACTGCTCAGGCTTTGGCGAGGCAGCTTATGATTCTTATGACATTTGTCTTATTTCATTGTGGTCATGCTGCTTTGGGGGGTGCTGAGAAAATAGATCTGGCAAGCATGTATAAATCGGACTGTAGAAAGGAGATCAAATTCTTGTATTCTGTCTATGGCACAGCAGGCAAAGGCTGCCCTATTATATTATTATAATGATGTCATAAAACTTAGTGTAGTAGCACAATGGGTCAAGTCAGATTCCCAAATCTTGAGCATATAACATTTTTACAAACATGTAGTCTTAACATATGGTATATGACTTCAAGAATTGGGAGTCTAGACACAGCAATGGTTTCTCTGTTTCTGCTTTCATGCTAGAAAGTGGTTTTGCAACCACAATCTTTAATTTAGACCTTGTGGTTCTAAATGAAAAGAATAGATTTTCTCAATGGATTCATAAAGTGCAATCATTAACTATTTAAGTGATGCTCAGGACATTTCCTGTGGTGAGGGTCATAAACAATTAATTATGATAGCAACAATAGAAAGTAGTGATGGAATTAAGGTTTGTCTATTTAACTAGGAAAAAAAAGAGAAAAAGCCGCTCAGCTTAGAAAATAGTGAAGTGCCTGGGTATATCTGTCACAGAGGGGAAGCTGAAGAAAATAAATCTACAGATACTGGATTTATGGAGTGACAAGTAAAGTGCATGGTCAGAGAGAGGGCAGCTCAAAACCTCAAAGTGTGAGATGGGAAAATCCTCCTGCCAGGAGTGTTCATTAGTCCTGTGAGAAAATGTTAAGTACAAGATGGAAAAATGGTCTGCGACAAAAATAACATTGGACATGTCTCATAATATTTTTCCATCACAGTTGTGGTTGGCATAAGCCTCCAGGATTAGGTTGCATGGTGAAGATGTGAATATATTAAAATATGTATCTCGACTTCAACGTCCATGAGTAAATACAGTTGATATAGTACTGGGGTATTGGACTGTATTTTAACTGCATATTCCATACCCTCAAAATCAAATCATTTTAACCCCTGTACCCCCAAGGGCGGTTTGCATGTTAATGACCGGGCCAATTTTTACAATTCTGACCACTATCTTTTGTAAGGTAATAACTCTGGAACGCTTCCATGGATCCTGGTGATTCTGACACTGTTTTCTCATGACATATTGTACTTCATGTTAGTGGTACAATTTCATTGATATGCCTGTGTTTATTTGTGGAAAAAAAACGGAAATTTGGCGAAAATTTAGAAAATTTTGCAATTTTACAACTTTGAATTTTCATGTTAAATCACAGATATATGACACACAAAATATTTAATAAGTAACATTTCCCACATGTTTACTTTACATCAGCACAATTTTGGAACCAACATTTTTTTTTTTAGGGAGTTATAAGGGTTAAAAGTTGACCAGCGATTTCTCATTTTTACACCAATTTTTTTTAGGGACCACATCACATTTGAAGTCACTTTGAGGGTTCTCAAAACCACACTCAAGAAGTTTATTACCCCTTCAGGTGCTTCACCGGAATTTTTTGAATGTTTAAAAAAAATGAACATTTAACTTTTTTTCACAAACAAATTACTTCAGGTCAAATTTTTTTTTATTGTACCAAAGGTAAGAGGTGAAACTGGACTGCAAAAGTTATTGTACAATTTGTCCTGAGTACGCTGATACCTGATATGTGAGGGGAACCACTGTTTCAGCGCATCTCAGAGCTCGGAAGGAAAAGAGCGCTGTTTGACTATTTCAGCGCAAAATTAGCTGGAATTGAGATCGGACGCCATGTCGCATTTGGAGAGCCCCTGATGTGCCTAACAGTTGAAATCCCCCACAAGTGGCCCCATTTTGGAAACTACACCCCCTCAAGGAACTTATGTAGATGTGTTGTCAGAACTTTGAACCCCCAAGGGCTTCACAGAAGTTTATAACGTACAGCCATAAAATTAAAAAGTCATATTTTTATTTTCCAATTTATCCTGAGTACACTGATACTCCATATGTGGGAGTAAACTAATGTATCTGCACAAGTTGGGGCGCGGAAGGGAAGTAGTGACGTTTTGGAATGCAGACCTTGATGGAATGCTCTGCGGGTGTCATGTCGCGTTTGGAGAGCCCCTGATGTGCCTAAGCAGTGGAAACCCCCCACAAGTGATGCCATTTTGGAATCTAGACCCCCCAAGGAACTTATCTAGATGTGTGGTGAGCACTTTGAACCCCCAAGTGCTTCACAGAAGTTAATAACCCATAAAAATAAAAAAAACTTATTTTTTTCCATAAAAATGAATTTTTTTGCCCCAAATTTTTATTTTCCCAAGCTTTATTATTTTTCCCTAAGTAAGGGGGTGATAAAGGGGGTTTTGATTTACTATTTATAGCGGTTATTTATGTTTGGCAGCTGTCACACGCTTTTTATTGCAAAAAATACTGTCAGCAGGAAGCTCTGTCTCTCTCCTTCTTCCATCCTGCAGCAGGGGAAGGTCCGCTTCTCTCAGGCTTCCCCCATAAACAGATGATGCAGCCTTTTTAATTCCGGACCCGGCATGCAGGTACCTGCGGTCTGGTCAACCTCCTTTCATTCTCCATCTCTTAAAGCTTGCCATTCCATGGGGAGGAGTCGTCGTACTCCATGATGCTAATCTGAGGGCTTATAACTGCCCACAATTTTCACAACTTCTCCTGCCTCTCTGGCTCCATCTTTTCCAGTAACGCTGGTCGAAGATTCTCCAAACTTTGAGTGGAGTGGTAGAGAACAGGGGTTCATCCAGGTCCCCTGGAGCAGCAATCTCCGAGTCCTGTTCCTTTTCTGGATCAGCATATGACCGGTCAAGAGATGCTACATCTTCACCCTCAATGGCTGCAGAAGAAGTTTCTTTGGACAAACTTTGCCCTGAAACATTGGGTTTTTCCACTGCATCCACCTTCTTCTTTTTCTTTTTCTTCTTCTTAGCCTTGCTGTTAACAGATGCTTGAGCAGATGGTTTGTCCTTCTCTTTATCTTCATCGGAAACCTTAGGGACCTCTTGCTTGGGCTCCTTAGTCTGTGGACTCGGTTCTGGTAATTTTTCTCCATAGCTCCCCCTCTCTTTGACAGGTGCATTCCCACCAGAACTGGGATCGGATGACTTGAAACCATTCAGACCGGACCCTTCGTCATTTGCTCTGTAGTCGGCAGGATCTTGTGAGTTGATGGCTGGCAAACTTTCCACCTTAGGGGACAAAACTAGTGGCTCTTACTTCTCATTGATGAGAACCGTATGAGCGGGCATCTCGGGAACACTTGTCACCTTCTCTCCTTTGTCGGGAGCTTGTGGCGAGCATGGTGGCGATTTACTCTGATGGGCCACTCTGGCAGACGTTCCTTCTTCATCTTCAGGTCAAATCTCACCGTTGGGACCTCCAGACCCAGGTTGGAGTTCTGTCAGACTCGCCATCACACGTAGGGAAAGCGTAGACATCTTACCATGGACAGTCGACACCTTCTCTATCCCTTCACGGCGTCCAACATCATGACACGGTCTTGCTCTGAGTGGGGCTCTTCTTCTCCCGCTGTACCATTCCATCCAGGGTCGATGTTCCCTCCAATTAGCAGGACCTTCGGAGGGGTGAGTGGATCTTTGCCGTCGGTTTTCTCAGGTAGGGCAATTTTTGGACAGATATCACACTCTTCCGCATGCTCAACACCCACGTCTGCATCTGGTGGGCGCTTTGGTCTGGATCGTCGACCTCGGCAGGAAGCATACATCACCTGCGTTTGCTCTTCACTCCAGGATATGGGGTTACTCTCTGGAGCCGCCACTGAAGCCTTCTTCATGCGCCTCACCTCAACTCTAACTTCCTTCACCTGCTTCCGTGCGTTTCCCCGGGGTATGACGCTGGTCGCAAAGACAGTAGTAAGGGCCTCCCTCAGACTCTTGGCTTCTTCCCAAATTCTTCTCATTTCTAACAGTAAATCACGCGTCTATGTCGGCTCTTCTTCATTTGGGCTGGGTAATCCGCAACGCCGGACCATCCCCATCAAGGCTGCAATCCTCTGCTCCTGCTCGCCTATGCGCGCTTCTGCCCCTATTTCAGAGAAATTCATGCATGGTTTTACTCGCAAGCGCCCCCTCAGAGCCTGCTTCAGCAACACGCTGCGTAGGCCCGTCAGTAGCTGGTCTTGCAGCACTACGTCAATGGACCCTACTCCATCTTTGCAAGCAATGGAAGTATGAAGTTCCTGGAGCGCATTCATAAACTGGGTCACGGTCTCCCCCTCTCTTTGAATATGCCTGAACAGACGCATGCGCAACTCTCCCACGTCAGTCGGGTCGCCTTGCGTCTCCTCAAGTATCAGTAGGACCTTATTTAGAGTGTCTCTCGCTTGGGGGGTCAAAGGATGACAGTCCCAGGCCTCCCCATTTAGAGCCATCATAGCCACTTCTGCTTCAAGGGCTGGAGTCATGGGTGCATCCTCATCATCCCCTTTATACGTTCAGCCCAACTCCAGAGCATAGTATTATTCCCAGTGAACTTTGGGATGTTATTAACATGGCTCCCAGAGAGATTCATGATCTGGGGCCTCCTCTAAGTGCTTGGCCTGCTGCCTCCGTGTCATTGTGCGACATCCTTCCGACTATGCCAAGTGTAGAATTCCACAGGAACGCGAGATGTCATCACAGACAGGAGACAGATCAAAAGTTAAAGTATTTATTAAACAGGGAATGTACTCCACACAGGTAGTGAGGGATTGTAGGGTGATGGTAAAGAATGAGGCAGATCTGGGAGAGTGGCAGGGTAGGTCAGGGACGATTGAAAATTCAGCAATAAAGAGGTGAAACTTATCGGTCTGTGGTCTTCTTGGGTGCAGCTCCTCGGGGTTCCAACGGTGGCACTGGCAACAGCGGCACGTGATGTCTCGATGAGGTCTGTAACAGGCAGGGATCCAACAGTGGCACCTGCAACAGTGGCACGTGACTCCTCGGTGAGGTCTCTGAGATGCAGGAAGGTTTCCCGTTCTTAAACGTGTCACCACTCCACGGTGTACACAAGCCCTTGGCTACGGGGCTTTGGCCTAGTCACCTGCTCCTCACTGCGCTGCACGTGCGTTACAGTCTCTCTCTTCTAAGTTGAGTCACCTCCTGGTGTGACGGGTGGCAGTACGCTGTCAGTCTGTTGTCCACCTCCAGCTTTTCCTTCTTATACTCCTGTGGCTGCGCACTCTTTCTAGGCTCTCCCCGCCTCCTCCTGTCTGCAGGAAGCTCCATTTCTCTTCTCCCTGCAGCAGGTTAAGGTCCACCTCTCTCAGGCTTCACCCCAGAAACAGAAGATACAGCCTTTTTAGTTCCGGACCTGCCATGCAGGTACCCGCGGTCCGGTCAACCTCCTTACACTGACACTATATACAGAGCTCCTGTATATAATGTCACTGGTAATCACTGTATTGCCAGTACACTGACACTATATACATACCTCCTGTGTGTAATGTCACTGGGGATCACTGTATTATTTGTAGACAGACACGAATACGGAAACTCCCTCGACTTGGTCTTCTCTCGGCTTTGTGCAGTGGATGATTTTGCAAACTCCCCTCTCCCGCTCTCTGACCACAACCTTCTTTCATTCTCTATCAAGAACTGCCAGGCCGCTCAGGTCACCCCCACTGTCCACACTTATAGAAACATACAGGCCATTAACACCCAGAAACTTATGAAGAACTTGTAGTCTTCATTGGCCTTATCTCCTCCCTCTCATGTCCTGATTCTGCATTGAAGCATTATAATGAAACACTTCAAAGTGCCCTGGATGAATTTGCACCTTCTATAAATAGAACACCACAACACAGACGGCGACAACCCTGGCGCACCCTGCAAACACATTTCCTTCAGCGGTGCTCCAGGTGCGCTGAATGACGTCTGTGGAGAAAATCCATTTCATCCATTATAAGTTTATGCTTAGAACATACAACACTGCCCTTCACCTCTCAAAACAAACCTATTTCAACACCCTCATCACCTCACTGTCTAATAACCCTAAACGTCTCTTTGACACTTTTCATTTTCTACTCAACCAAAGAGTACAGGCCCCAACCACGGAGCTTCGAACTGACGATCTGGCCAATTACTTCAAAGAAAAAATTGACCAGATCCGACAGGAAATTATCTCCCAATCACCTCATACCATGCACTGTCCTCCCTCCCACACTGCATCTAGCTCACTCTCTGATTTTGAAACAGTCACAGAAGAAGAAGTAAGCAGGCTCCTTGCATCTTCTCGCCCAACCACTTGCACCAGTGACCCATTTCCATCACATCTCCTCCAGTCCCTTTCCCCTGCTGTCACCCCTCACCTAACTAAAATATTTAACCTCTCTCTCTTCTGGTATCTTTCCCTCCTCATTTAAGCATGCCATCATACATCCACTACTTAGAAAACCATCCCTCGACCAAAACTGTGCCACTAACTATAGACCTGTCTCTAATCTTCCCTTCATCTCTAAACTCATGGAACGCCTGGTCCACTCCCGTCTTATCCGCTATCTCTTAGATAACTCTCTTCTCGACCCTCTCCTATCCGGTTTCCGCTCTTTACACTCTACTGAAACTGACCTCACTAAAGTCTCTAATGATCTACTAACAGCAGCATTCGGCACTGTGGATCACCAGCTCCTCCTCACTATGCTTCGTTCCATTGGTCTCAAGGACATCATTCTCTCCTGGTTCTCCTCCTATCTCTCTTACCGCTCCTTTACTGTATCTTTTGCTGGTTCCTCCTCCTCTCATCTTCCCCTTACTGTTGGGGTTCCTCAAGGATCAGTCCTAAGCCCCCTCCTCTTCTCTTTGTACACTGCAACCATTGGTCAAACAATCAGTAGATTTGGTTTCCAGTACCATCTCTATGTTGATGACACCCAATTATACGCTTCTTCTCCTGACATCACGCCAGCCTTTCTAGAAAACACCAGTGATTGTCTAAATGCTGTGTCTAACATCATGTCCTCACTATATCTGAAACTGAACCTGTCAAAGACTGAACTCCTTGTGTTTCCTCCCGCTACTAATGTACCTATACCTGACATTGCTATTTTTGTGTGTGGTTCCACTATTACTCCCCAGCAACATGTCCGCTGTCTTGGGGTCATACTTGACTCCAAGCTTTCCTTTGCCCCCCATATCCGATCACTGGCTCGCTCTTGTTAGCTGCACCTCAAAAACATTTCTAGAATTCGACCTTTCCATACTTTTCACTCCGCAAAAACTCTTACTGTTTCTCTTATTCATTCTCGTCTCGACTATTCTAACTCTCTTCTAATCGGTCTCCCTCTTACCAAACTCTCCCCTCTCCAATCTGTCTTGAATGCTGCAGCCAATATCATATTCTCTACCTCTACCTTGTGCCAGTCATTACACTGGCTACCCATCCACTCCACAATTCAGTATACTGTAAACTTATTACCCTCACCCACAAAGCCCTCCATGGCTCAGCACCACCCTACATCTCCTCCCTTGTTTCAGTATACCACCCTACCCGCGCCCTCCGTTCTGCTAATAACCTGAAGTTAGCATCTTCAATAATCTGAACCTCCCACTCCTGTCTCCAAGACTTTACACGTGCTGTGCCAATTCTTTGGAATGCACTTCCCAGATGAATACGATTAGTCCCCAATCCCCACAATTTTAAGCGTGCCCTGAAAATGCATTTATTCAGACTGGCCTACAGCCTCAACACATTAACCTAATCTATCCCTGTGTGGCACAGCCAAAAGTTTTACCATAACCAGGTTCCTCGTATCATGTTCCCACATGCTTTATGCATCCATTAGCCCTCTGTGTCTGTACTGTTGCACACTTAACATTATGGCTGGTCCATACAATCAGGGCAACTGTTACCACCCACCTTTCGTGTCTACCTTTTTCCTCATAGATTGTAAGCTTGCGAGCAGGACCCTCATTCCTCTTGGTACCTGTTATGATCTATGTGATTATTGTTATGCTGTAATATCTATCGTCTGTACATGTCACCTCTGAAATGTAAAGTGCTGCGGAATATGTCGGCGCTATAGAAATAAAATGTATTATTATCATTATATAAAGAGCTCCTGTGTATAATTTCACTGGTGAGCACTGTATTACTTGCACTCTGAGAGTAAATACAGAGCTCCTGTGTATAATGGCACTTAGTATTGTGTTTTTTTAATAAAAGTTCAGTATTGTAGTATTCAGTCACTATGTGGTGGTAATATGTTAAATGAATATTCACCTCTCTCCATGCCCATGGGAGTGGAATGCGGTGAATATTCATTTATCTTAAGTAGTGGCACACGTGACAGTCAGCAGCTGCAGGAAGGCTCTGGCTGACACTGTGTGCGCTACTGAAGATCTATGAATGCTCACTGCTCTGCGCACAAATAGTCCCGGTGTACAGATTACTGAGTATTCCAGAAGCTGCCCTTCTGCTTGCAAGCAGCCCATGACGTCCCTGCCATGTGCTGCTTACAAACATAAAGTAGATGCTGGCAATGGAGCAGGAAGCTGCGAGCGAGTGCCACGAGGGTAAATGTAATGTTTTGTTTTTTAATGTTTTCTGATGAGGCCATGCATACCAGGATGGGGGTGGGGGCCAATCATATCAGAATAAGGATGGGGCCATGCATACCAGGACTGGGATGGGGGCCAATCATACCAGAATAAGGATAGGGCCATGCATACCAGGACTGGGATGGGGGCCAATCATACCAGAATAAGGATGGGGCCATGCATACCAGGACTGGGATGGGGGCCAATCATACCAGGTTAAGGATGAGGCCCTGCATACCAGGATAGCGATGAGGGGCCATGCATGCTAAGACGAGATGGGGACCCTGTACCAGGATAGGGATGGGGCCCCGCATACCAGGATATAGATGGTGCCATGCACACTAGAATGAGATGGGGACCCTGTATACCAGGATAGGGATGAAGGTGATCATTCTTGCCAGTATAAGGATGAGGGGGACCATTCCTACCAGGATAGGTATAGGTGGGCCATGCCTACCAGGCTAGAGACAAGGGGGCCATGCATACCAGGCTAGGGATGAGGAAGCATGCATACCAGCATGGGGATGGGGGCTGTGCACACCAGAATAGGGATGAGGGAGCAATGTATACCAGAATAGGGATGAGGGGGACATGCATACCAGGGTAGAGATGAGGGGGTCCATGCATACCAGGATAGGGATGAGGAGGCCATGTGTATCAGGATGGGGATGAGCTGACTATATTTATCAGGATAGGGGATATTAAGTACAGAATTGACCACATTTTTTACTTCATTTTTTTTCCTAATATCCTCCTCTAAAACCTAGGTGCGTCTTATGGTTCGGTGCGTCTGATAGTCCAAAAAATACGGTAATCTTACAATTTTCACATTAGCCACTAGGACTTTTTTGATTCATATTTCCTGTTTTTAGCAAAGGCAAAAATAAAATAACAGATGCAACGTCTATACTCAGCTGATAACTCATAATCCACCATTCACAGTAGGTGATTTCACAGCTCTCCCTGCTCCCATTCCCTTCACAATGATTTTTCTACATGCTCATTAGATGCTTCAATACCAATGATAGGGATAGGTTTATTGATCCTAATGCACATGTGAATTTCCTGAAGCAACAGTCTAAAAGAGCTCCAATGGCCAGTGTGGCAAGCTTTCAAATATTATTTTTTCTTCAAGATTGTGATGTGAAAGAAAAACATTGACAGCATTTTAAAAAATACATTTTAACATAAAAGTCAGATTTAAACAATAGGTCCTTTTCTGATGATAACTTCGCATTAAGGCATTTATATTTTCCAAGAAAAATATTAATTCTCAACTGTATAGATGACGATAAGTGGCAAATAAACCAGTTAGTTGAGTTATAGCTATCGGCAGCAGGCCCACTGAATAGTGTGCTGATGTGTGTAAAAGTTTACTCAGACCCTTGTTCTCAGCATTGGTGGGGGGATAGAACTTATTTTAGCTATAGGTGAATACTTACCGACTTGGTACAAAGTTTTCAAAGGACTTATAAAAGCTACGGTGTAGCTCTACCAAATCTGAGATCAGAAGTGGGGAGTCCCTATTGAGCGCCAGACTTTGCACAATGGGAGATTCTAACTATTGAACTGAATAGCCAAAAATGTATGAGCCTTTGCATTAAGTAGCTTAATATAGCTGTATGTAGCCAAACATAGTGTTCAGAAATCTTGCAGATATTGAATGACCAATTACTAGAATGTAAAAAGCAGAAGGATAGTGCTTTTCTCATTATACTACAAGCTGATGAGTCTGCTGGTAATATAGAACTGGGTCATATTCCTACCAATCTTTGAATGACTCATATTTCTTTGCCTATTAAACAAGATATTCCCATAGCAAATATTAGTACATTACTAAGCACGTTTTTTTCCCCTGAAATCAATGCAGTCTGTTCCTGAACTTCAACAAGAAGCTTCTTTGAAAAAACTGCTGTCAAGAGTAGTTTCCCTTGCAACTAAATGGCAATTTCAATGCTCAGTTTTGTGATGTGGTTCTAAAACATGGTTTACATTATTATGATTTTTGTTCCTAAATTATTCCTATGGCTCCATCTATTCATAAAATATTGAAATTATTTTCTTATGAGCCAGTAACATTTCCCTTAAGTTATAGGTTTTTTCCATTAAGGACAAATATTTACTGTGGTTACTGTACAAGTATGCTGTCGGAATACAGTAGCAATAATGGAAATATCTTGTCATTTACATACTGCAGTTGCTAATTAAAAGACTCAATCGCTAGTCTTGTGCCATACATAGCATTTTCTAAAGTGTGTTACGTTTCCACTTAAAGCAATCAACAAACTACCATATTTTGCGGGTTATAAGACGCACCGGACTATAAGATGCACCCCAAATTTTCAGATGGAAAATAGGTAAAAAAAATGTTTTAAATAAAATGGTGGCGCATCTTATAATCCGTTTTAATGGTCACTTACCTTGGAAATGGCAGTGGTGGAGTCGAGTCACAGGAGGCAGGATTTGTACTTCATGAGGCCAGCGGTGGCAGGAATGCGCCACTGTTGCAGTGCCTGGACGCTCATTAGATGTCGGCACCACACTCCTGCCACGTCAACCTCCTGAAGCAGTGACCCTGCATCTTATGACTCCGCTTCACTGCCACCGAACCCCCGTTAAGCTCACTTCGGATTATAAGACGCACCTCTATTTTGCTCCCAAATTTGGAGGATAAATGTATGCCTTATAATACAAAAAATATGGTATTTATATATATTAAATAATTATGTGGTCCAGGGTGCAAGTGTAAAGGTTTGGATCCTGTGTTGTTACAGTTTATTATTTCATCTGAATATTCATGCTTAAAATTACATAAGGCAGTAAAGTATCCACACCAGAGATTTTAGAAAACACCAATTTGCTGCATCCAGCAACATCCTGCTTTGTTTGGGCCTTAATGACCATGTAATGACCAAGAAAAATAACTTTTAGTTGGGATAATGCTTATTATTGTATAGATTGTATCTACTACTATTTACAGAGGAGAAAGAACAACAATGTACTAAGATGAAGCAAAGATGGCTACTAGCAGCAACTCTGAAGTTCACAGTACCAAATCTGACTAACCAGAGCTACCAATCCTGGAAATTCAAGGTAAAGATGCTGCCGGTAAGAGAGGGTACGTGGAAATACATATTTACCTGACCGACTACCAGAAAACTGGGTAGAAAAGCATCAAAAAGCACACAGCACTATCTCCCTCAGTATAGATGATGATAAAACTGTGCATGTATGTAAATATGAAACTGCAAAACAAATGTGGGAACAGCTGTAGAAAGTGCATGAAAGGACAAATCTCAGCAATATGCTCTATTTAATGAGAAAGCTGTATCAGTCTAAACTAAATAAGGTCAAATATTCAAGATTACATAAGAAATAGAGATGAGCGACTTTGCCTTTTTCGGGTCAAGTTGGGTTTCATGAAACACGACTTTCTCAAAAGTCGGGTCGAACGAAATCGGCTGATTATCGTGAAAAGTCGAAGGCCAGCTGAAACACGAAACCCAATACAAGTCAATGGGAAAGAAAAGTCGGCAGTGAGTGGAGGAAGGGAAACACACCTACAGTGCCCATTTTAATGCCAAACACATCAATTCTTATTACTTAAGCTTGTCAACCTTAATTTACTTTATAATAATAGTTAGGCATTGAAAACTGGGGGTTATTTGGCTGAAGTTGTGGGGGGGTAGGGCTGGCTCCAGATTTTCGTGGGCCCTGGGCCAAAGAGTGTCACTGAGCTCTTTTAACACATGCCACAATTCATGATCCTCTGATACGGCAGAGAAATAGCGGTATAGTACAATGAAAAATACTTCACTTCTTACATCTCATGACTGATATCCATTTTAAATTCTCCAATAGCTCCAAAAACGGACAGTATATTATTCCATACAGTATTATGGCCACCGCATAGTGCGCTATACAGAGTAATGAGGCCCATATATTTCTCCATACAGAATCATTGGTCCCATATAATGTTTGAAACAGTATATGATGAGCTCCACATAATGCTACAGTATATGATGGGCCCCATGGATGAAACTCCACCGTCTTACGGGCCCAAATAATGCTCCATATATAATGTGCCCCATTTCTAATGCTCCAGTGCATAATGAGCCCTGTAAATGCTGCTCCAGTGTCTGATGTACACCTTTGGAAAGCTCCAGTGTATGGTGGGCCTCATATATCATTTTCCAGAGTATAGTGCTCCCCAAAAATAGCTGTCCCAACATTGAAAACAATTAAATAAGTCTCCTCACTAGGGAATCCCTGTACTAGTCTGGACTCCTCGTCGTCCCCATCTTCCATCTCACTGCACTTAGACTGTTAAGGCAGGGGGCGTACAGACGTGATGTCATTGCGCTCTCTGACCAGAATGTCACTCTCAGGAAACGTGGAAGACGTCACGGCGGTGGAGCAGGGAGGGGTAAGTATTTCAACTTCGCAAGTGCTGTGATCCTGAGCAAGCAGGGGGGGCCCACTTGTTGGCGACGGCACTGGCACAGGGCCCCTCATAGTACGGCGGTGTGTCTAACGGCGGGTGGGCCCTCCCAACGGCAGAGACACTTTTGCGTACTATGAGGGGCCCTGTGCAAGTGCCGTCGCCCATGAGTATGCCCCCCCCACCTGCTCAAGGAACCTGCACTTTCATCTGCACCTTCCTCTTTGTCACCGTGTAAGGTGGTATAGTATGCGGGAAGAGGAACCTGAGTTTCATCAGGGTCAGATTCTGGCTGTGTAGAGTGCGAGGGGAATGTAGTGGTCTGGTTCAATGTACCAGCAGAATCATCTAGCAGTGGCTGGGCATCAGTGCACTTGTGGCGCCCCCAGGAGTACGGTCGCCACAGTGGCATTACCTTCCTCCTAGGGAGTGTGATGTCATGCTTGGGAGCAACAAAGGATCTCTCTAGCAGTTAAACCAACACACAACACAGTTCCCACTCCAGGCCAGCAGGGAGACCTCTGAACCTGACTGCTGAGGAGCTGCTCTCTGTGGTCGGGAGGAGGGAAGTTAGGGCAGTCTGTGAAGGGAAGGGGAAGTGTGTGGACATGAGAAGGAGAGCTGGAGGATGAACAGAGTTAAGGCTCACTCCTAACTGGAGCGCATGGTCGGGATTCCGGTCTCTGAGTTTGTAGGGACACTGACGGTCCTGCAGCAGAAACCGGAGGAAGTAGCAGCTGTAAATGCTCTGTTCCCAACTAAGGCTCGGAGGCCCCAGCAGCGACGTGTGTGAGCCAGAAGGAAAAGGCTATGGCTGCCTGCCATACGAGAAAGTTCCAAAAGAGAGTCAACAGAGGGAACTTCAGTGAACTCAGTACTGCGAGTACCTCAGATAAGAGCTAGAACGGAGGCCACACTACCTATCTGCAAAGAGAGAATTCCTAATTTGTTTCCAGGCTTACCAACTCCTTCTCCATCTGTACTCTGGATCCTGGACAGCACTTACCAAGTACAGGTAAAGGAACTGCACAACTTTGTCTGTCATCTTTCTCCTATGCCTGGCACACGGCTCTGCTACATCCTGCACTGCACACCATCTACCAACTCTTTCATCTGCCTTGCGACTATGGCCCTACCTGTGCAGGGCTTCTACATCTTAGCTGCACCACAACATCTGTCCCAGAGTAGCAACACTGCAGCGCGGGTCAATCTGATCAGAAACCACAGGTGGCATCATGTATCATTCACCTATAAACGTTATTCACCCCTTTGCATGGACGCCCAGGGCCACGGAAGGGGTCATCACCACCAACGTGACACATCCCTCTGAGACACCGGCCCGGTACCGATTAACCCCACTGCCCTGGCTGGCCACCCACACTCCATATCAGATTCATCTTGGACTGGGGAATTCACGATTTGACTTGATAACCCAGGCATGGTATGATAGAAAGAGCTACATGGACTAATGTGAAGTGTGGCTTGCTGCATCATTCACTTTTGGTGGGGGTGAAGGACACAAGGAAAGGGGTTCTTCCTGACCAGGAGCCAGCACTTAACGACTCAGTGCTTGCATTTTTTGAAACTTCAGAAGAGGAGGGCATATTTTCTGGAGTCTGTTTCGGCAATGTAAGCCAAAACCAGTTTCTGATGCTCCGGCTTTAAAAGCGGTTAACCTACTCCCAGAAAAGGTAGCCTTCCAGGCGTTCCGGAGCCAGACTATGACGCAGGCTCAACACCTCCTGCCTTAGATGCTATTGTGCTTTGGCCACTACCAGCAGATGCACCACCACCATCAGCACCAGCTGGCCCCCCCACGCCCACATCCTCGGCCTCTTCCACCAAACTACAAAATGTTGCAGAAAATGAACCCAAAATAACATCAGATATATGGTACTGTACCAGAAGCGTACAGCTCTATACAGTCAAAGGATGATTGTCAATCTCCCTATATATACCATCAGTCACACAGAGACGCTCACAGTCTCAGTATGGATTAGACAAGAATATAAAAAGTAGAAAAAGTGTACAGTATCATCAGATAGCAGGTATATATAGTATAGTTTAAACATCCTAAATCTCCGTAGATATTTCAGGAGGCAGACACAGACGCTCTCAGGCTCAGTATGGATTACAACACAATATAAAAAGGCGTAAAACGGTAATGGATCTGAAGAGTACAGCTGTACACAGTGTAGGGGTCATTGTTGTCAATCTCAGTCTTTATTTCCACAGTCAGAAAATAACTGTCACTTGATCAGTTTGGATTAGACCAGAATCTAAAAAGCAGTAAATGGGTAATGTATCACAAGCGTAGAGCTGTATTCACTAGTGTTGGGGTAATTTTTAAATGTACATCTAAATTGCAGGAGTAACCCACAGACTGTCACACTCTCAGGATGGATCACACCACAATATAACAAGAAGATCCGCAAGAAATAATCAGACATGTGGGACAATGTTCCAGGTGTCAACGATACACTTAGAGTGGTGAGTGGAGGAGGACTTCCTGGCAGAAAGGGTACAGTATCACCAGATACCAGGTATATATAGCATAGTTTAAACATTAAAAATGTACGTCTATATATTCAGGAGTAGTGTTGAGCCACCCCGCTAGTGTTCCAGTTCGTTTTGGTTCGTCGAGCACGAGGCAAGTTTGTCGAATGTTCGACGAACAACGTTGAACACCATTGAAATCAATGGCAGGCAAACACAACCACATGCAAACACATAGAAAACAATTACGAAACACCTTAAAAGGAGTCCCAAAGCAGACAAAATGCTCAGAATACAAAACTAACATATGGAAAACGGCAACTACATATAGAAAAGAGGTGGTGGAGGAGGAGGAGGAGACACAGATATAGGCATGTCATGCCCTTATGAAGTCAAGAAAGGCTGGAATAAAAATGTAAAATACCAAAAAACAGTAAAAATCTGAAATCGAAGACGATCATATACCGTCGGACTTCCCACCATAAATTAGGCCAACTGCTGATCGGGCGGCGTTATTCCCACGAACCTCCGAACAGCGTCCATGAAGGCAAAGTGTTTGGTTTCCGGGGGCAGTATGGTTGCAAAGCTGAACCTTAAAGGAATGTCCAGAAGGGCACTACCAGGAGTGGAGCCTGCAGCTTAATTCGACTCCACCCGGGAAACCTCAACCATGGCAGCTACAGAAAAGATTGACAGATTGAAAGCTTTGTTGATTCTGTGGGTGGTGGTGGATGTCCGTTTTTAGTTGTGCTAGCGATTTGTCAGCTTATTTCCGTTAACGAACGAGACTCCGGCATGCCCCCGCGGTACGTGTCAAGCTTACTAGAGGGACACGCGAGGCTCTGGCATGCGAGATCGATCAATAACAGGTCTGTCATGCCCTTACATGTCTGGGGCTGCATGCGTGCTCCACTGAAAGGTCCAGCGTGTGTCACTTACAGGTGCAGATAACCCACTGAACCCCGTTAGTGATGGGGATCTGGGATAACAATTCTTCCCCGTGAACGAGGATTTCCCAGTAAGTGCAGGTCAACCAGAATTCCAGAATTAGGCCTAACCGGCATTCCAGAAAAAATGAAAAAATTAAGTGTCCAAACCACAGGTGCTGTAGCTTGCTTAACAGCTGGGCTCCTATGCTGAGTAGCATGCAGTTCTTACATAAACAGGCGGCATAGCTTGGTTCACTTGTGGGCTCCTCTGCTGAGTAGCAGACAGTGCTATAAGGCCCAAAAGGATTTTCTGGACAAGATGCGGTAAAAAATAATTAGAAACACACACGATGTAGCTCCTTGACAGGTGTACAACACCGCTGGCTACCACACACCGCTACTATGCCATGAACCAGTCTATTAACATTGAAAACCATTATTAATGTGAAAATGAAGTTACGCTTTTGGTGAACGAACCGTTCTCGAACGGAACCTCGAACAGCCGAATTTTAAGCAAAGTGTTCGAGTTCGACGAACGGCTCTAACACCGCCCCAAAAAAAAAATCGGGAAGAGTCTTGAGGAGATCATTTGCATATTCCCAGTGCCTTCTGGGATAAGTGAAGAGTCTCCGTGAGCTCAACGATCACTGGGTTTTGGCCGTTGCAGCTGAAAAGAGGAAATCGGAAAACCAGGGGAAGAGTCTTGAGGAGATCATTTGCATATTCCCAGTGCCTTCTGGGATAAGTGAAGAGTCTCCGCGAGCTCAACGATCACTGGGTTTTGGCCGTTGCAGCTGAAAAGAGGAAATCGGAAAACCGTGCGCGAATTTTGGCTCATCTTTCATCGTTTTTAAGAAATCTCAATATGGAAGAGGCCAGGAGCCATTTGGTGAGCTGCATTTCTTGCTACATGTTCACAGACTTACCAGTGGAAAAGCCAAACTTCACATGCCACAAATGCAAGCTTGTGTCCCTGTTGGAGGAAAAGTTGCAAAATCTCGAAGAGAGGTTAGCTACGTTGAAGATCATTAAGGAAGGTGAAGAGTTCTTGGACAGAGCAGAATTATCTCTTCATGTTACAGAAAGAGAAGAAATTCGAAGTGCACCTGAAGAAACAGAGGAATGGAGACATGTGACCCAGAGATGCAGGAGGATCAGGAGGCAGTCAGCACCCATACTGCTCAGGAACCAGTACCAGACTCTCACGCAGGAAAACGATGAAGAAATACATCAGGATAAGACTTTGCCAACAAACAGCAACCTTGTACGCCTTCAGAGTCATCCTGGATGGAGAAAGAAGCATGTTGTGAAGAAGAAACGGAGAGTGGTGGTCATGGGTGATTCCCTGTTGAGAGGAACAGAGGCCGCTATCTGCAGACCGGATATAACTTCAAGAGAAATGTGCTGTCTTCCAGGTGCAAAAATTAAAGATGTGTCTGACAGGATATCAGGACTCTTCAGACCTACAGATGACTACCCATTCTTGCTACTACATGTGGGGACAAATGACACCGCAAGAAATGACCTGGAAACCATCTGCAGAGACTTTGAAGACTTAGGCAAGAAAGTGAAAGAATGGGGAGCGCAGGTGGTCTTCTCTTCCATCCTCCCAGTGGATGGCCATGGAACAAGGAGGTGGAATAAGATTCTGCAGGTGAACAACTGGCTACGACGATGGTGCCGTCAGCAAAGATTTGGATTTCTGGATCACGGAGTGAATTACTTATACGATGGACTACTTGCTAGAGATGGAGTGCACCTTACGAAGACTGGAAAGCATGTATTTGGAAGTCGCCTTGCTACACTTGTAAGGAGAGCTTTAAACTAGAGCAACATGGGAAGGGAAGCAAAAGACCAGAAAAAGCCATACACCTGACAAATGCTATTGAGAACTCTGCTATTAGAAGTGGAAAGGAAGAACAAAGACAAAAGAATCTAAATAATAAAAATATTGGAGAAAGAGAAACCTATCACAAACTAAAATGTTTCTATACTAATGCACAAAGCATGGGCAACAAACAAGGAGAATTGGAACTACTAACACAGGAAAAGAAATATGATGTCATTGGAATCACTGAAACTTGGTGGGACAATACACATGATTGGAATACAGGACTAGAAGGATACAACTTATTTGCAAGAAACAGACTTGATAAACGAGGAGGAGGTGTCGCATTGTATGTTAGAAACGCGTATATCTGCACAGAGATTGAAGCTTCAGAGACTGGGAGTTCTGTGGAAACTGTTTGGGTAAGAATACAAGGGCAGAACAATGGAAAATACACCATTGTAGGCATTTACTACAGGCCGCCTGTGCAAGCTGAAGATATGGATGAACTCTTTATGCATCAAATGGCCAAGTTCTCAAAAAAATATGACATAGTTGTCATGGGAGATTTCAACTATCCAGACATTTGTTGGGAATCTCTCTCAGGCAAAACTAACAGGTCAAGGAAATTCTTATCCTCTCTTGCTGACAACTTTATCTTCCAAAAGGTAGGGGAGAAAACAAGGGGAACTGCTACCTTGGATCTAATCCTTATAAACAGGGAGGAAATGGTTGAGGAGGTAAAAGTGGCAGGGACCCTAGGAGGTAGCGACCATGCTATTTTAGAATTTTGGATAACTAGAGGCCGAAGACCTGTGAAGACTCAGACTTCAAGGTTAGATTTCAGAAAGGCAGATTTTAAGGGATTCATCAAGAGAATTGGAGGGATCCAATGGCTGGATATCCTTAAAGACAAAAATGTCCAGGAAGGATGGGAAATCTTGAAAAATGAAATTCTCAAAGCACAGTTGTTAACAATTCCGAAAAGAGGGAAGAATGGGAAGCATTTAAGGAAACCAGGATGGATGAACACAGAACTTAAGCACATGCTAAAAAGGAAGAAAAAAATGTTTATAAAATGGAAAGAAGGAGGCATATCTAAAGAAGAATATAATGCTGTCTGCAGAACCTGCAGGGCACAAATCAGATTAGATAAAGCTGAAAATGAATTGAGGTTTGCAAGAGATGTCAAAAGCTACAATAAAGGATTTTGGGGATATGTCAAAAGTAAAAGAAAAGTCAAAGATACTATAGAATTTTTACAGGATCAAAATTATGAAATGGTAAGACAGTATGTTGAGAAGGCTGAACTTTTAAATTCCTATTTTGCATCTGTTTTCTCTCAGAAAGGAAATGTAACATCAACTGTTCTTCACTGTCCTATTAAGGGAATAGAAGAATCCAGGATATCTATAAACAGAAAGATAGTGAGGAAACACTTAGCTAACCTAAATGAATTCAAGTCTCCAGGTCCAGATGAATTACACCCCAGAGTACTGAAGGAGATAGCAGAAGGAATTTTTGAACCCCTCTCCATAATCTTTGAAAATTCTTGGAGAACAGGAGAAGTGCCAGAAGACTGGAGAAGAGCAAATGTTGTTCCTATCTTCACAAAGGGGAAGTAGGAGGACCCAGGCAACTATAGGCCGGTGAGTCTGATTTCTATACCAGGAAAGATCTTTGAACAAATTATTAAACAACATGTATGTCAGTACCTGGATAAGAATGAAGTGATTAAACAGAGTCAGCATGGGTTTGTAACTAATAAGTCATGTCAGACTAACTTAATTTCCTTCTATGACCGAATCACTGATTGGGTGGATCAAGGAAATGCTGTAGATATAGTATATCTTGACTTCAGCAAAGCATTTGACAAAGTCTCTCATACAATCCTTATTGAAAAAATGGCTAAGTATGGAATGGACAAGGCAACTGTTAGGTGGATTCATAACTGGCTTAGTGATCGGACCCAAAGAGTGGTCGTAAATGGCTGCACATCCAGTTGGAAGAATGTCTCAAGTGGGGTACCACAGAGCTCTGTCCTGGGCCCTGTATTGTTCAACATCTTTATCAATGATTTAGATGAAGGAATTGAGGGTAAACTGATTAAATTTGCTGATGACACAAAGCTAGGAGGGATAGCTAATACTAGAGAAGAGAGAGAGAGGATTCAAAAAGATATAAATAAACTGGAGAAGTGGGCAGCAACTAACAGAATGGTTTTTAACAGGGAAAAATGCAAAGTACTACATCTGGGCATTAAAAATGAAAAAAGCATATACAGAATGGGAGGAATAGGGCTAAGCGACAGCACATGTGAAAAAGACTTGGGTATACTAATAGATCACAGACTGAATATGAGTCAACAGTGTGATGCAGCAGCAAAAAAGGCAAATGCAATTCTAGGATATATTAACAGAAGCATACAGTCCAGATCACGTGAAGTCATTATTTCCCTCTACTCCTCTATGGTCAGACCTCATCTGGAATATTGTGTCCAGTTTTGGGCACCACATTTTAAAAAAGACATCAACAAACTGGAGCAAGTTCAGAAAAGAGTGACCAGAATGGTGACCAGTCTGCAAACCCTGTCTTATGAGGAGAGGTTGCAGGATTTGGGAATGTTTAGTTTGCAAAAGAGAAGACTGAGAGGAGACTTAATAGCTGTCTACAAATATCTAAAGGGCTGTCACATTGTAGAAGGATCAACTTTATTCTCATTTGCACAAGGAAAGACTAGAAGCAATGGGATGAAACTGAATGGGAGGAGACACAGATTAGATATTAGAAAAAACTTTTTGACAGTTAGAGTGATCAATGAGTGGAACAGGCTGCCACGAGAAGTGGTGAGTTCTCCTTCAATGGAAGTCTTCAAACAGAGGCTGGACAGACATCTGACCGGGATGATTTACCGAATCCTGCTTTGAGCAGGGGGTTGGACCAGATGGCCCAGGAGGTCCCTTCCAACTCTACGATTCTATGATTCTATGATTCAAAACAGCTGGAATTTTAACTTGGCGAACAGGTCAACTCGAACACCGCTCATCTCTAATCAGGAGGCAGACTCAGACATTCTCAGGCCCAGTATGGATTCGACAAGATTGTAGAAAGTTGAGAAAGGGTACAGTATCACCGGATAACAGGTATATATGTAGCATAATGTACACCTGAAAAACCTATGTCTATATATCAGGAGGCAGACTCAGAGGGTCTCAGGCCCAGTATTGATTTGACGAGATTGTACAAAGTTGAGAAAGGGTACAGTATCACCAGATAACAGGTATATATAGCATAGTTTAAAAATTGAAAACCTATGTCTATATATCAGGAGGCAGACTCAGAGGGTCTCAGGCCCAGTATGGATTTGACGTGATTGTACAAAGTTGAGAAAGGGTACAGTATCACAGGATAACAGGTATATATAGCATAGTTTAAACATTAAAAACCTATGTCTATATATCAGGAGGCAGACTCAGTAGGTCTCAGGCCCAGTATGGATTCGACGTGATTGTAGAAAGTTGAGAAAGGGTACAGTATCACTGGATAGCAGGTATATATAGCATAGTTTAAACATTAAAAATCTGCGTGTATATTTCCGGAGTCCGGCAAAGACACTCACAGCCTCAGTATGGATTAGACAAGAATCTAAAAACTAGAAAAAGGGTTATGTATTGGAAGCGTACACAAGTATACACTGTTGGGGTATTTTTCAATTTTCATATATATTTCAGTCTCAGTAAGACAGTCCAGACTCTCCGCAAGAGGAAACGAGATGGATACAAGTACTGACGGAAAGTCGACTGATTGCAGAAATTTTGGAATTACTAATCACGGTAAAAACTCCCGGGAGAATTCTCAGAGGCGATGCTGACCCTCAATTACTTTGTCTGTGGAGACAGCGAAAACAGTTCTTGTGAAGAAAGGTTTGCTGTATCGTAGAACCGTGGAACCCATCACCGTTACTCATATCCATCAAATTGTGATCACAGGGACAGATGTAGACATTGTCCTCACTGCCTATCATGATCTGTCAGGTAACTTTGGAGTGCAAAAGACAGAAGCCGCAGGCCGTAGGCGATTCTATTGGATTGGCATGAGAGGACACATTTAAAAATATGGGCAGGAATGTCACACGTCTGTGAGTCAGAAAACCGTGAAAGCTGATGATAAACCACCACTGCATCTCATTGTGAGTCGACATCCATAACAAATGGAAGCCATTGATCATCTGAAGATAGAGCCCAGCAGGACAGGGCATAGCTACGTCTTAACCATCATCTATCATTTCACCAAATTTGTATTGGCAGTCCCATTGAAGTATTTAACAGGCCAGACTACATAGTGGTGGAGCAGGGAGTGGAAAGTATTGCAAATGCTGGTGCCCAGAGCAAGCAGGGGGGGCCCACTCGTGGGCAGCGGTACTGGCACAGGGCCCCTCATAGTACGCCGGTGTGTCTGACGGCAGGTGTGCACCCCCACCATCAGAGACACTTGATTCTACAATGAGGGACCTTGTGCCAGTGCCGTTGCCAAAGAGTGTGCCCACCCAACTGGCCAGGGCAACAGCACTCGCACGGGTGCGTGCGCCAGTTGGTGACCCCGGCCCTGTGGGGGGAGGCAGCCCAGTTAGGGAGCTGGAAAAAAAGGCATATGTTGATGTTGGACATTCAGCAGCTGCAAATGGAGTAATTGGAGAAGTCCGCGGAAGAGGAGGACAAAAGCAATCCATTTTTCTGGCAACCTACGTGTCAGCAGGGGAGGGTGGGACAAAATAATTTAAAACCCATGCATGGTTCATTTTAATGAAGATTAGATCATCAAAATTTTGGGTCGACAGACGGGTCCTTTTTTCTGTCAGGATTGATCCAGCAGCAGTGAAGACTCGTTCAGATAACACACTAGCAGCAGGGCAAGCGAGCTCCTGTAAGGCATATTGTGCCAATTCAGGCCAGGTGTCAAGTTTACTGGCCCAATAGTCAAAAGGGAATGACCGGTGAGGGAGAACATCGATATGGGAGGAGAAGTAGTTTGTTACCATAGTTGACAACTGCTGTCACTTTCGATCGATGCAGTATTACCAGTCGTGTGAGCCGTACTTGAAAAATCAGTCCACAACATGGTCATGAAACCCCTGTGTCCAACGCCACTTCGGCTGTGTGCACCACGAGCATCTTTTCCATGTTGCCCCCTACAGCTCGTTGGAAAAACATCACCGCCGCTGTGTGCTGGGAATGCCTCAAACAAACGGTTTACCAGAGTTGCTTGTTTGTTAGTCAATATTAGCTCTAGGTTCTCCTGTGTTATGATGTTTTTGAATTTGCCTTTATAGCGTGGATCTAGGATGCTGGCCAACCAGTAGTCATCATCGTTCATAATTTTGGCAATGTGGGGGTCCCTTTTTAGGATCTGCAAGGCATAATCAGATGTGGGCCAATGTTCCCGGTGTCAATGATGCACTGCGAGTGCTGGGTGGAGGAGCACTTTCTGGCAAATCCACATCCCTCCAGTCACGCACAAACCCTGTACCTGACCTTGCCAAGCCAACATTTTTTCTTGCCCCCTGATAAGCATCCTCCTCCCCAAAATAATCATCCCCATCATCCTCCTCCTCCTCTTCCTCTTCTTCCTCCACCTCGTCCACGAGACTTCCCTGAGCAGACAATGGCTGACTGTCATCAAGGCTTCCCTCCTCCTCTTCCTCCTCGGCTGCAGACGCCTGCTCCTTAATGTTCGTCAAAGTTTGCATGAGCAGACGCATAAGTGGGATGCTCATGCTTATGATGGCGTCGTCTGCGCTTACCAGCTGTGTGCATTCCTCAAAACACTGAAGGACTTTACAGAGGTCTTTCAGCTTCGACCACTGCACACCAGACAACTCCATGTCTGCCTGCAAACTGCCTGCCCGTGTATCCTGCCACAAATGAATTACAGCCTGACTCTGTTCGCACAGCCTCTGAACCATGTGCAGGGTGGAGTTCCACCTTGTTGCAACATCGATAATTAGGCGGTGCTTTGGAAGGTGGAGAAATCGCTGCAGCTTCTGCATACGACTGGAGTGTACGGGCAACTGACGGATGTGTGAGCACAGTCTTTGCACCTTATGGAGCAGGGGTGTTAACGCCGGATAATTATTGAGGAAGCACTGCACCACCAGGTTCAAGGTGTGAGCCAGGCAAGGTATGTGTCTGAGTTTTGAAAAGGCTATGGCTGCCACAAAATTCCGGCCGTTATCACTAACTACCTTGCCTGCCTCAAGATGTAGACTGCCCAGCCATGACTCAGTTTGTCGCTGCAAGTAGTCAGCCAGTACCTCCGCGGTTTGTCTGTTGTCGCCCAAACACATCATCTTCAAAACAGCCTGCTGACGCTTACCACTAGCTGTTCGATAGTGGGACACCTCGTGTGCAACACTGGCAGCTGCGGATGGAGTGCTCGTGCGACTGCACTCTGTGGACGAGCTTTCGCTTCTGGAGGAGGAGGAGAGTCGAACGCCTACAGTCAACTGTTTCCTATATCGTGGGCTAGGCAGAACTGTCCCACCGCCGCTGTCCCCTGTGGACCCTGCATCCACCACATTAACCCAGTGCGCAGCGATGGACACGTAACGGCCCTGGCCATGCCTACTGGACCATGCATCTGTTGTGAGGTGCACCTTTCCACTCACTGATTGCTTGAGTGCATGGACAATGCGGTCTTTCACATGCACGTGGAGGGCTGGGATGGCTTTTCGCGAAAAGAAGTGCCAACTGGGTAGGTCATAGCATGGTACTGTGTATGCCATGAGCTCGTGGAAAGCTTTGCTTTCAACCAACCGGTAGGGCATCATCTCTAATGAGATTAGTTTGGCAATGTGGGCATTCAAAGCCAGTGTATGCGGATGAGAGGATGAGTACTTTCTTGTCCTACTCAGAGTCTCTGGTAGGGTGAGCTGAACTTGAGAGCTGCATATGGTGGAACTAACGGTGGACATGGCGGACTGAGAGAGGGTTGGTGATGGTGTTGGTGGTGTTGCTGATGGCCTAGATTCAGTCTTTCGTAGCAATAACATTGTGATTCCATGACTACTTTGCCCTCGACACTTGCAGCTGGTGGTGTGCTAACCGGTGGGCTTACAGTGGGGGAAGCGATGTAGCGTTGCTGACTACCTTCATTCGGAGCAGATGCACATGTGGTACATGAGGTTTGGTAGTCCATCCATGCTTGCAAGTGCATGGTGGTTAAATGTCTAAGCATGCAACTGGTATTCAAATTTCTCAGATTTTTCCCTCAGCTAAAAGTCTTGGCGCACTTTTACAGATAACTTTTGCCTGATCATTAGGATTTTGTTCAAAAAAGTGCCACACTGCACTCTTCCTACTATCGAAGACATTTTGAGACCTTGCACGCTGTGCTAATTTGACCGTCTGGACAAGCTGTCCTGCAACTCTTTTGGTTTTTGTAATACGTTTTTGGACTGCTACGGTCCTGCCAGATAACAGCTGTTGCGATTTCGCGGCACCCTCTTCCCCTAATGGATGCCAGTCTGGGTCAACAACTGGGTCATCCCCCACCTCCTCTTCAATTTCATGTGCACCTTCCTCTGTGTCACCGTGTAAGGTGGTATAGTATGCGGGAAGGGGTACCTGAGTTTCATCAGGGTCTGATTCTGCCTCAGTATACTGCGAGGACAATGTAATGCTCTGAGTGAATATACCAGCAGAAAAAATCTAGCAGTGGCTGTGCATCAGTGCACTCCATGTCAGACTGGGGAATTCACGATTTGACTTGCTAACCCAGGCGTGGTATGTGAAAAGAGCTCCATGGAGTAATCGGTAGTGTGGCCTGCCACATCCTTCACTGTTGGTAGGGGTGAAGGACACAAGGAATGGTGTTGTTCCAGACCAGGAGCCTCCACTGACGACTCAGTGCTTTTAATTTTTGAAGCTTCAGAAGAGGAGGCGAGAGAGCTGGAGGCTGTGTCAGCAATGTAAGCCAAAACTTGTTCCTGAAGGTCCGGCTTTAAAAGTGTTTTACCTACGCCCAGAAAAAAGAGCCTTCGAGGCCTTGTGGAGCCAGACGATGATGCAGGCTCAACACCTCCTTCCTTAGGTGCTATTGTGCTTTTGCCACTACCAACAGATGCAACACCACCACCATCGGGACCAGCTGGCAACCCCCGCCCACTTCCATGGTGTCTTCCACCATACTTCCTCATTTTTGTGAAAATGTATCCAAAATACCACCAGCTATACGGTACTGTAAAACAAGGTAGAAGGTATATCTACTATTGGTCAGAATTTGAATCTCACTATAGATTTGAGGATGCTGAACTATTGTCTCAGGCCTAGTAGAGATTACACCTCAATGGAACAGGCTGAAATTGGATGGTGTATGACAAGGTGGAGGGTGTCAATAGTATTGGTGAGAATTTGAATCTCACTTGAGATTTGAGGACGCAGAACTATTGTCTCAGGCACAGGAGAGATTACACCTCAATGTAACAGGCTGAAATTGGATGGTGTATGACAAGGTGGAGGGTGTCTATAGGATTGGTGAGAATTTGGATCTCACTAGAGATTTGAGGACGCTGAACTATTGTCTCAGGCACAGGAGAGATTACACCTCAATGTAACAGGCTGAAATTGGATGGTGTATGACAAGGTGGAGGGTGTCTATAGTATTGGTGAGAATTTGATTCTCACTAGAGATTTGAGGATGCTGAACTATTGTCTCAGGCACAGGAGAGATTACATCTCAATGTAACAGGCTGAAATTGGATGGTGTATGACAAGGTGGAGGGTGTCTATAGGATTGGTGAGAATTTGAATCTCACTAGAGATTTGAGGACGCAGAAATATTGTCTCAGGACCAGGAGAGATTACACCTCAATGTAACAGGCTGAAATTGGATGGTGTATGACAAGGTGGAGTGTTACGGCGGCGGAATACGCTTAAAAAAATATAAATAAACGTGTTCGCCGCCCGGGGTCCACCGTGCGGCAGATGGAAAAACCGCAGCTAGAAGACACAGAGCACTGTGGCGGTAACGTGCACGGGGTTCTATATCACCCAGGTGCGATCAAGCAGTCTCTGTTAAGTGCACAGAGCTGCTACAGGAAAAATAGAAAAGTAACGCTGAGCCTGTTAGTAACACAGGGACTCAGCGACACACATGCGGTAGGCAAAAACCGGAGTAGTTAAAACATCACTACGTCTGACAGAGCCGCAAGCAAGGCGCTGCAAGGACGCTGGCGCAATGCAGGACGCTTAGCTGCTGCACAAGGTATGGCTGGAGCGCGCTGGCGCTAGCGCTGCTACTGGCGGCTGCCCAATCACTCACACAATCGTAATATCAGAGGGAAGGGGTTTCATCCACCAGTCCAAGCATACAATACCATACACACAGCAGCAGTATGAATATACTAGCGCATGGCGGAACAGCCATGCGCACTTTTTATAGTGTACGGGACCTTCCGGAAGTCTCCATAACCCTGAGCTGGACCAATAGAATCAGGAGCAGGACCTGAGCACCTGACTCCTCAGCTCCAATGGGAGGTTGTCCCAGGAGCATGCTCAGAGTATGGGGTGAAAGACTTAAGCTCCGGAGAGAGTTGCTGAAAAGCAAACTCTTCTGCAATCTCTCCTGCAGTGGACGAATAGCAGGAGACTGCAGGATGTAAGGGTCTAGATCTCTGCATAGCCAGGGCAGAAATCTGACTCCTAACAGTGGAGGGTGTCTATAGGATTGGTGAGAATTTGAATCTCACTAGAGATTTGAGGACGCTGACAATGATGCTGTCAGTCCAAGTATGGACCCAGACAGCCTAATAAGCAGTACTGCTGCACAGTGCACACACAAAAGGGTGGAAAAATGAACGCTTGGTAACTGTGCAGAAAAGAGGAAGAAAAGTATTTTTGCTTTTAAAAAAGCAATTTGCACAGCAGTGTGCAAACAGCAATGCAGCTATCAGGGAGCCTTATAAGGCAGCCTAATAACCAACAGAGCTGATGCACAAAAATAGATCCTCCCCTGTCACTGCACACAAAGTATTGTGTTGTAATTGGAAATCGCTAACAGCAGAAGCAGTTTTTTGCTTTTCTTCCCTGCCTAACGCTCTCCCTACAGAATCATCATCAGCAGCAGCTCTCCCTATGCTGAGATCGGCATAAGTAAGATGGCGGTTGGCATTCACACCCTTTTATAGCCCCTGTGACACCACACGAAGCCAGCCAATCACTTGCATGCCCTTCTCAAAGATGTTGGTGACCGATGCCTATGTCATCGCGTTGCCCAGAGTGTGCGTCCTCCATCATTGGCTGAAAAAGGGTGTCGGAAGCATCTTTTTAAACGCGACTTTGGCGCTCTGGTCGCCAACCTCGTGGCCGACCTTACGCTATGGTCGGGTTTTGTTTCATGAAACCCAACTTCAGCGAAAGTCGCCGACTTTTGAATATGACCGACCCGTTTCGCTCAACTCTAATAAGAAATACTCTAGAAATTGGGGAGTGTCAGCGGGGCATTGAGGAAGGATTTCCACGTTGCTGCACTACTACTAAGCTGTCTGCCAGAAAGCTATGACACACTTGTAACTGCTCTAGTTGAGCGCCCAGATTATGAGACTGCATCAGAGGAAAGCTTGTAGATGAGTATAAGCGAAAGACAGAAAGTGTAAGCAGCTGTGTGGTATCCACAGCAGAATCTGCTTTTAAAGACCCAAGATCTACCCAAAAATAAAAGTCATTTGAAGGAAACATCTGAGCATTTTGTCTTCAAGAAATCAGGGCACATAAAGGCTGACACTGCAGAGTAAGGAAAGCTAGAATGAATCAGCTGAAAAAGCAAAATAATCATCAAAGGGTTAAAAGTACCATTACTGGAGACTACGACACTTCAAGTACTGAAACTAGTCATATAACTAATCATGAAAGGCATAAGAATTGAATCCATGTAAGGCACGGCCATCTTGCACATAGAGACACAGAAGCAATAAGAAAGTTAGTTCAAAAACAACTTGCTGATGGTATTAACCCCTTTCCGACATAAAGTGTACATTTACGCCGGCGTCACACTTACCTTGTGAAAAATTGGTCCCAGTCTCCCTGCTGAGAGTCGCAGGAGTGTAATGCGAGTGTCATGCAAGTGTCATACGAGAACAATCCGATTTCTCACACCTAGCATCCGATTTACATCCAAATGCAGTGCGATTGCTATCCAATTGCAATGTGATTTTAACATGAGCTTTTACATACAGTACAGTAATTCTCAGTAATTCTCTGTCATTTACACATCGTTTTCAAACAAAATATTCTTCAAAACACACACAGATACACACGTGGTTAAAATTGTTGGAACCTTTCGTTTAATGAAAGAAAAACCCACAATGGTCACAGAAATAAAATGAATCTGACAAAAGTAATAAAAAATCTATGAAAATGAACAAATTAAAGTCAGACATTGCTTTTCAACCATGCTTCCACAGATTAAAAAAAAAAAGAGTAAAACTCATGAAATAGGTCAGAAATGGACAGAAATGATGGTACCCTTAACTTAATATTTTGTTGCACAACCTTTAGAGGCAATCACTGCAATCAAACATTTCCTGTAACTGTCAATGAGACTTCTGCCTACTCCTCGAGAGCAAACTGCTCCAGTTGTCTCCTGTTTGAAGGTAGCCTTTTCCAGACGGCATGTTTCAGCTGTTTCCAGAGATGCTCAATAGCATTTAGGTCAGGGCTCATAGAACGCCACTTCAGAATAGTCCAATGTTTTCCTCTTAGCCTTTCTTGCGTGTTTATAGTTGTGTGTTTTGGGTCATTATCCTGTTGCAAGACCCATGACCTGTGACTAAGACCAAGCTTTCTGACACTGGACAGCACATTTCTCTCTAGAATCCCTTGATAGTCTTGAGATTTCATTGTACCCTGCACAGAATCTAGACACCATGTGCCAGATGGAGCAAAGTAGCCCCAGAATATAACAGAGCCTCCTCCATATTTCACAGTAGGGACAGTGTTTTTTTTTATGCTTCATTTTCCATCTGTGAACATAGGGCTGATATGCCTTCCCAAAAAGTTCCATTTTTGTCTCATCTGTCCAAAGGACATTCTGTCAGAAGCTTTGTGGCTTGTCAACATGTAGTTTGGCAAATTCCAGTCTGGCTTTTTTATGATTTTTTTTAACAATGGTGTCCTCCTTGGTCGTCTCCCATGAAGTCCACCTTGGCCCATACAACGATGGATCGTGCGATCTGACACTGACGTTCCTTGGGTTCGAAGTTCACCTTTAATCTGTTCAGAAGTTTTTCTGTGCTCTTTTGTTACCATTCATATATCTGTCTTTTTGATTTGTCATCAATTTTCCTCCTGCAGCCACGTCCAGTGAGGTTATCTACAGTCCTATGGAGCTTAAATTTCTGAATAATATGTGCAACTGCAGTCACAGGAACATCAAGCTGCTTGGACATGGTCTTATAAGTTTTCCCTTTAACATGTTTGTCTATAATTTTCTTTCTAATCTCCTGTATGTATGTGTGGAGAAAACTAGGCACTGCTCATCACCTGCCCAATAAAATCTCAACAGTGAAACATGGTGGTGGCAGCATCATGCTATGGGGTATTTTTCATCTGTAGGGACAAGATGACTGGTTGCCATTGAAGGAAACATGAATGCAGCCACATACAGAGATATTATGAATGAAAACCTCTTCCTGAGTGCTCTGGACCTCAAATTTGGCTGGGGGATCACCTTTCAACAAGACAATCACCCCAAGCACACAGCTAAAATTCCAAAGGAGTGGCTTCAAAACAACTCTGTGACCATCTTTGACTGGCCCAGCCAGAGCCCTGACCTAAACCCAAATAAGCATCTCTCGAGAGACCTGAAAATGGTTGTCCACCAACGTTCACCATTCACCATTCAACCTGACGGAACTGGAGAGGATCTGCAAGGAATAATGGCAGAGTGTTAGGCATCGGGTTCCGGTCACTGCAAAGCAGGAATCCCGAACCTTGCATTCGACAGTCTTCCATTCCTCTCCGACCGCATAGGAGGCTGCTAAGCAGACTCGTCGATCCAGTTGCTCTGCTCAGACCAGCTCTGTAGGTTTAGTTGCTGCTGCCACCTCTGGTCCATCTATAGCAGCTTCACATTGGGGAAAAAAATTCCTTCCTGACTCCACATACGGCAATCAGACTTGCTCCCTGGATCAACGCAATATTAAGGAAACTAGTGTATATACCCTGTAATATTATACTTTTCAAGAAAGGCATCCAGTCCATTCTTAAATTTTAGTAGGGAATCACTCATTACAACATCATATGGCAGAGAGTTCCATAGTCTCACTGCTCTTACAGTAAAGAATCCGCGTCTGTGAGTATGCTTAAACCTTCTTTCCTCCAGACGTAGAGGATGCCCCCTTGTCCCCGTCACAGGTCTAAGAGTAAAAAGATCATTATAAAGCTCTTGGTATTGTCCCCGCATATATTTATACATTGTAATAAGATCACCCCTAAGCCTTCGATTCTCCAAACTAAATAACCCCAAATGTAATAACCTGTCTTGGTATTGCAGACCCCCTAGTTCCCTAATAACCTTGGTCGCTCTTCTCTGCACCCGCTCCAGTTCAGCTATGTCTTTCTTATACACCGGAGACCAGAACTGTACACAGTATTCTAAGTGTGGTCGCACTAGTGACTTATATAGAGGTAAAATTATGTTCTCCTCATGAGCATCTATGCCTCTTTTAATGCATCCCATTATTTTATTTGCCTTTGCAGCAGCTGCCTGACACTGGCCGCTAAATGTGAGTTTGTCGTCCACCCATACACCCAGGTCTTTTTCAGTGACTGTTTTGCCCAGTGTTTTACAATTAAGCACATAATTATACATCTTGTTCGTTCTACCCAAGTGCATGACCTTACATTTATCCCCATTAAAGCTCATTTGCCATTTATCAGCCCAAGCTTCTAGTTTACATAAATCCTCCTGTAATATAAAATTGTCCTCCTCTGTATTGATTACCCTGCAGAGTTTAGTGTCATCTGCAAATATTGAAATTCTACTTTCTATGCCCCCTACAAGGTCATTAATAAATATGTTAAAAAGAAGCGGGCCCAAAACTGACCCCTGTGGTACCCCACTGCTAACCGTGACCCAGTCTGAGTGTGCTCCATTAATAACCACCCTTTGTTTCCTATCCCTGAGCCAGCTCTTAACCCACCTACACATATTTTCCCCTATCCCCATTGTTCTCATTTTATGTATCAACCTTTTGTGTGGCATCGTATCAAAAGCTTTTGAAAAGTCCATGTACACCACATCCACTGCATTCCCTTGGTCCAGTCCGGAACTTACCTCTTCATAAAAGCTTATCAGATTAGTCTGACAGGAACGGTCCCTTGTAAACCCATGTTGATATTGGGTCATGAGGTTATTCTTCTCCAGATACTCCAGTATAGTATCTTTTAGAAAACCCTCCAGGATTTTACCCACAGTTGAGGTTAAACTTACTGGCCTATAATTTCCAAGTTCAGTTTTTGTCCCCTTTTTGAATATTGGCACCACATTTGCTATACGCCAGTCCTGTGGTACAGACCCTGTTATTATGGAATCTTTAAAGATTAAAAATAATGGTCTATCTATGACTGTGCTTAATTCCTGCAGTACTCGGGGGTGTATCCCATCCGGGCCCGGGGATTTGTCAATTTTAGTGATTTTTAGACGCCGCCGTACTTCCTGCTGGGTTAAGCAGGTGACATTTAACAGAGAATTTTTATCCCTGATCATGTTATCCGTCATGGGATTTTCTTGTGTAAACACTGTTGAAAAAAAGTCATTTAGCATACTGGCTTTTTCCTCATCCTCATCCACCATTTCACCCAGACTATTTTTAGGGGGCCAACACTATCATTTTTTAGTTTCTTACTATTTATGTAGTTAAAGAATATTTTGGGATTATTTTTACTTTCTCTGGCAATGAGTCTCTCTGTCTCAATCTTTGCTGTCTTGATTTGGTTTTTACAGAATTTATTTAATCTTCTGTATTTAGTTAATGCCTCATCACTACCTATTTGCTTTAATTCGCTAAATGCTTTATTTTTGTCCCTTATTGCGCCCCTTACAGCTCTATTTAGCCATAGTGGTTTCTTCCTATTTCTCGCATGTTTATTCCCATACGGTATATATTGTGCACAGGTCCTATTCAGGATGCTAATAAACGTCTCCCATTTTCTTTGTGTATTTTTATGTCTCAGGATATCGTCCCAGTTAATTCCACCAAGATCATCTCTCATCCGTTGAAAATTTGCTTTCCTGAAGTTTAGTGTCCTTGTAACCCCTCTACTACACTTCTTATTAAAGGATACATGAAAACTTATTAATTTGTGATCACTGTTACCCAAGTGACCCCCAACCCTTACATTTGTTATGTGGTCTGGCCTGTTGGTTAATATTAGGTCTAGCAGTGCCCCCCCTCTTGTTGGGTCCTGAACCAGTTGTGAAAGGTAATTGTCTCTCATAGTAGTCAAAAACCTATTACCTTTGCTGGAACTGCAGGTTTCTGTTCCCCAATGTATTTCAAGGTAGTTGAAGTTCCCCATAATAATGACTTCTCCATGAGTCGCAGCTTCATCTATTTGCTTTATGAGGATATTCTCTGTTGCTTCCATTATTTTTGGAGACTTATAACAAACCCCTATCAGTAATTTATTATTTTTCCCCCCTCCCCTTATCTCTACCCACAGGGACTCTACATTTTCATTAGATTCATATATATTATCACGAAGGATGGGTTGTAAGGATGATTTTACATATAAACACACGCCTCCCCCTCGCTTATTTGTTCGGTCATTTCTGAACAGACTATAGCCCTGTAAATTAACTGCCCAGTCGTGGCTCTCGTCCAGCCATGTCTCAGATATCCCCACCATGTCATAATTATGTTCCAACAACATTAACTCCAATTCCTCCATTTTGTTGGCAAGGCTTCTGGCATTAGTATACATGCACTTTATGTATCTCTCTGTACCTCTATTCTTTCTTAAAGTATTAACTGTTCTAACCCCACCCCCCATGCCACCCCCACCCCCAATGTCATTATTTGTGCCCAGGTCTCTAGCTGCACTGTCTTCCCCTCCTATAAAAGGAATACCCTCCCCCCGTCCCTAGTTTAAACACTCCTCCAACCTTCTAGCCATTTTCTCCCCCAGCACAGCTGCACCCTCCCCATTGAGGTGCAGCCCGTCCCTAGCGTAGAACCTTTGTCCCTCCTCCCGCTGCCTGAGAAGTTCTCGGGCGACAGTGCTTCTTGTAGGGGTTTTCGTGAGCCAGTGCTCTATACAGCTGGAGCTACTGGCAACATGATTTCCCTTTGAGAGGGCTAAAGTGGGATTTATTATTTCCCTCTTGTCAGACAGGGCTTTGGAGTGGGCCACACCACTGTGGGAGCGTGGTGATCATGTGGTGCAGAGTGCCTCACGGTTCTTGGACACTCTGAAGCAGGTCTTCCTGGGACTGCGAGTCACCCATGACACCGTGCTCCAGCTGCTGGCATTGTCACAGGGCTCGTCCATGGTCAGCCAGTTTGCCATCCAGTTCCGGACGCTGGCCTCGGAGTTAGAGTGGCCAGATAAGGTCCTCATTCCAGCATTCTGGAGAGGTTTGGCTGGCCATGTGAAGGACGCTCTGGCCACCAGGGAAATTCCCGCTACTGTGGAGGAGCTTATCACCGTCCACCCGTATAGACTTTCGCTTTGCCGAGCGGTTGGAGCGGCCCCAGTGTATGCAGAGGTTTAGGTTGGCACCCAGTTTTGCTAAATCTCTGGAATCTCCCGATTGGGCGTCCGAGCGTCAGGGGACTTCTCGCGAGGGATCCAGGCCCCGGCCCGCTCGAGCCCCTGCGATCTGTCATGGCTGCCGGTAGTCCAGTCACTTTGCCAACTGGTGCCCACAGTGGCTGGGAAGATGCTCGCACCTAGTGGCCGTAGGAGGCGGATCACTAGAATCCGCAGCATTTTCCTCCAAGTTGTCCTTTAAGGGGACACTTGGGTTTGGTTCTTCCACTCTGGCGGTGGAGGTTTGCGTGGATTCCAGAGCGGAGGGCAATTTTATGTCATCTGTCTTCGCTCACTGGCACACGATACCACTGGTTATGATGTCCAAGCCAGACACCGTCAGAGTAGTGAACGGCATGACTCTGCCCTCACAGATTACCCACCAAACCGCTCCACTGTCACTCTCGGTGTCTCCATCTCATCAGGAGATGATATCCCTCCTCGTCATGCCCGAGGGTATCGACCAGGTCCTTCTAGGGGTCCCCTGGTTGCGGTATCACTCTCCCCATATAGAGTGGTCCTCGGGGAGAATTCTTGGTTGGAGTAAGTCATGTGAGTGTAGATGTCGGAGGGAGTGCGTCCAGGTTGCCTCCACTGAGGTCCCCGCAGATCTTTTCTCGCTTCTCAAACACTATCGACAGTATGCAGATGTGTTCTCCAAAAAGGCGGTGGAGACCCTTCCACCGCATCGCCCCTATGACTGTCCTATTGACCTCTTGCCTGGTGCTGAGCCTCCCCGGGGTCGAGTCTATCCCCTATCTCCCGTGGAGACAGAGGCCATGTCTCAATACATCAGGGAGAATCTGGCAAGAGGATTCATTAGGAAGTCAGTGTCACCAGCGGGGGTGGGATTCTTCTTCGTCAAGAAGAAGAGTGGGGAACTACATCCTTGCATCGATTACAGGGGTCTTAACGCCATCACTGTTAAGAATAAGTATCCTCTGCCCCTGATTTTGGAGCTGTTTGATAGGCTACTGGGAGCAAGAGTGTTTACCAAACTTGATCTGCAGGGGGCTTACAACCTGATTCGCATCCGTGATGGGGACGAATAGAAGATGGCATTTAACACCAGGGACGGGCACTAGGAATACCTGGTGATGCCCGTCAGGCTCTGTAATGCCCCGGCAATTTTCCAAGACTTTGTGAACGATATCTTCCAGGATATGCTTACCACCTCGGTAGTAGTCTATCTGGATGATATCCTCATCTACTCTCCAGATATTGACAACCACCAGAGAGATGTTAGCAAAGTTTTCGACCTCCTGCGGGCAAACTCCCTCTATGCCAAGTTGGAGAAGTGTGTGTTTGAGCAGGAGTCCTTGCCTTTCCTGGGCTATATCATCTCCGCCCAGGGTTTGGCCATGGATCCTGCCAAGCTACATTCATTCTGGAGGTGGATGCCTCTTCCGTCGGTGCTGGAGCGGTCCTGTTCCAGAAGGACTCGCAAGGTCGGAAGCACCCATGCTTCTTCTTCTCCAAGACCTTTAAACCGGCAGAGTGGAATTATTCCATCGGGGACAGGGAGTTGCTAGTAATGAATTTGGCCTTTTCAGAGTGGAGACACCCCCTGGAGGGAGCTCGCCACCCTTTCCAGGTGTTCACCAACCACAAGAACTTGGTCTATTTACAAACAGCTCAGCGGCTGAATTCTCGCCAGGCCAGATAGTCCTTTTTTTTCTCCCGATTCCACTTCACCCTGCATTTTCTCTCCGGGGAGAAGAACGTCCGGGCCGATGTTCTCTCCCGCTCCGTGGTGTCATCGGAGGAGGAGCCTCAGCTGATAGTCCCATCTAAGAGCCTGAGGACCGTGGCTCCTGTCGCCCTTGAGTCTGTACCTCCGGGCAAAACTTTTGTCCCTGCCCGTCTGCGACCGGAGGTCCTCTCTTGGGCTCATTCGTCCAGGGTGGGTGGACATTTTGGGGCCCAACAGACCTCTGAGCTTCTGGTGAGGACGTACTGGTGGCCGCATATGGCCCGTGATGTCAGGGACTATATTCAGGCCCAGAATCGGTCCTCTCGGCAGCGGCCCCCTGGGCTACTCTACCCCCTGCCGGTAGCGGACAGGCCCTGGGAGATGATCGGTATGGACTTTGTGGTGGGACTGCCCAAGTCCAGTGGCAGCACCATCATTTGAGTTGTCACTGACCATTTCTCCAAGATGGTGCACCTGGTATCACTTTCTCGGCTACCATTGGCACGGGGCCTGGCAGCGTTGTTTATTAAGCACGTTTTCTGCCTGCACGGCATGCCATATAAGATTGGGGTCCTCAGTTTTCGTCTCGGTTCTGGAGAGAGCTCTGTTCCCTGCTCAGCATTGAGCTAAATCTCTCCTCGTCCTATCATCCCGAGACGAACGGGTTGGTAGAGAGAGCCAATCAGACCCTGGTCACATATCTACGACATTTTGTCTCGGCCAGGCAGGATGACTGGGCATCCTTGCTGCCATGGGCGGAGTTCGCTTTGAACAACGCTGTGGCCGACTCCACCGGTCAGATCCCATTCCTCCTAAATTACAGACAGATTCCGCGCGTCCCTGTGCCCATGCCCGTGTCATCCACCAACTCCAGGGTGGCAGACTGGGCAGTGGAGGCACGTGACATTTGAGATCACACTCAGGATGCTATCTGGGCCTCCAAGGAGAGAATGAGGACCTCCGCTGACGCACACACCGGCGCCCTGCTCCGACCTTCGCTCCTGGCGACGTAGTGTGGCTCTCCGCCCGAAACATCATGCTGCGGGTTGAGTCCGCTAAGTTCGCACCACGCTACATTGGCCTCTTCAAGGTCCTTGAGCAGATCCACCCTGTGGTCTACTGTCTGGCCCTTCCACCACACTTGGCTATCTCTGATGTGTTCCATGTGTCCCTCCTTAAGCCTGTTCACATGTCCCGGTTCTCCGAGTCATCTGCCGGGACATCAGACCTGTCTTCGGACGAGTTTGAGGTCAATGCCATCGTGGGATGCAAGGTGATGTGGGGCAAAAAGTTTTATTTGGTGGATTGGAAGGGTCATGGTCCAGAGGCTCGGACCTGGGAGCCAGTGGAGAACATCCACGCTCCGCTCCTTATTGCAGCATTTGAGCGTAGCGAGGCTCAGAGAGGAGGGGGCCGTAGGACAGGGAGTAATGTTAGCCGTCGGGTTCCGGTCTCTGCACAGCCGGAATCCCGAGCCTTGCATTCGGCAGTCTCCCATTCCTCTCTAGCCGCACAGGAGGCTGCTCAGCAGACTCATCGATCCAGGCGCTCTGCTCAGACCAGCTCTGTAGGTTTAGTTGCTGCTGCCACCTCTGGTCCAGCTATAGCAGCGCAGGCTGGTCAGCAGCGAGCTACTCCAGGGACTAAGTCCTCCTTTCAGTCCACTGGGCATGCCCGTGGGACGATCTCTCATTGGAGATCGGAGGTCACATGCTCAGGTCCTTCTCCAGCTCAGATTGGACCATCAGGAAGGTCAGGAAGGTCCCGGAAGGACGCTGCTATAAAAGAGTCACATAGCTGCACGGCCATGCGCTAGTATAGACAAAGATTAGACCATGTGGAGTGAGTGTTGTATGCATGTATGAATGTCTCTGGTGAATGACTCATTGGAAACCCCTACCCTTGGTACGCATGTGTTGTGCAGCCTAGCCTGTCAAGCGCCCAGGTCTAGGTGTAGGTAGAGGTTGAGTCAGAGACTAGGATCAGTGTCCACCGCTGGCTCTAGACGCCACGGTGCACGTGCTCGACACTTCTCTAAGGTCAGCGTCTATAGTGGTGTCTGCAGGTGCGACGCCACGTGCTAAGAAGGTCTAGAGGGACTCTGACCCCGTGTCCTTGGGGCAGAGTTCCATGACCACATTCTGAGCATTTAAGTTTTGCAGTACTGCGGTTCTGTGACGTAGCAGAGACCGCTCCTGTTCACACCGGGTGACGTTAACCTGCGTATGACCTTTGTATACCGCTATATACATCCGCCATTACTAAGCATCAGTTTACCACCTCTGCACGGTGGACCCCGGGCTGCGAACGTACCTACTATCGTTATATTATCCGCCAGCCCGTAACACAGAGGATACCGAAATCCAGGTGTGAAAAACTTGTGGCTGTACTAGCTAAAAAGAGTGCTTCTACTCAATACTGAGAAAAGGGTCTGAATACTTAAGACCAAGTGATATTTCATTTTTTCTTTTTTAATAAATTTTCAAAACTTTCAACATTTCTGGGTTTTTTCAGTCAAGATGGGGTGCAGAGTGTACATTAATGAGAAAAAAATTAACTTTTTTGAATTTACCCAATGGCTGCAATGAAACAAGGAGTGAAAAATTTTAAATGGTCTGAATACTTTCCATACCCACTGTATATATGTATTTATATTACATAGAGAGATAGATAGAAGAAAAGCCGGTAATTCATTTGCCATGTTAGAAGAGATGGGTTACATACAGTAAATACAAATGGAATAGGTAGATATGTAGATGTCAGTGACAAATACAATTAGTACAGTGTGTGTGCAAATTACTATACAGCTATTTAATTAATAAAAGATTATTTTTTGGAAAAAAATGACATGGGCTCCCGCACAATTTTCGTAACCAGCAGAGGGAAAGCCAACTGGGGGCAGATGTTTGTAGCCTGAGAAAGGAGTAATACCCATGGAGCTTCCCAGGCTATTAATAACAGCTCACAACTGTATACTTAGCCTTTACTGGCTATTAAAATGGGGACCCCCAAAAAATGATGTGGGGTCCCCTATAATTAATAACCAGCAAAGGCTATGCAGACAGCTTCGGGCTGATATTAACAGCCTTGGAAGGGGCCATAGATACTAGTCCCCCTGGCTAAAAACATCAGCTCTCAGCCACCACAGAAAAGGCACATCTCTAAGATGTGCCCATTCTGGCACTTAGCCTCGCTCTTCCCACTTGCCCTGTAGTGGTGGCAAGTGGCTTAATAGTTGGCGGGGTTGATGTCAACTTTGTATTGTCTGCTGACGTCAAGCCCCTGTGTTAGTAATGGAAGTCCATAATTAAGATGCCCCCATTATTAACCCCATAGTCACATTGTAAGAAAACATAGACAACCAGAAAAAAGTCCTTTAATTGAAATAAAGACACAGACTCTTTTAATAATCTCAATTAAGCCATACTTACAACCTCACCTAATTCCACCGAAACCCTCGATCTCCTGTAATAAAACTAAAATGAAAAACAACAATATACCATACCTGTTGGTCGTTCTGTCCCACACCATAATCTACGTCTGGGGGAGAATTAGTTTTCAACCTGGACAGTGCCAAGATGTGACCGTCCAGGCTGACAACCACTGGTGAATGAGATGATGCAACTGCAGCTTCAGTGAAATCACTGAGGCTGCGCTCCCAGCAGGACTGAATGGGAAAATGCCAGTGATGAGGTCACCGGAGTTCAAGCTCAGTGTCTTCACAGAAGATCACTGTGAAAAATTCTGATACCCTTGTGAAAAAAGTAAAATGTTAATTTTTTATTCCACATTGCTTTAGTTCTCGTGAACCACCTGAAGCATCATATTGACCCCTCAAACTTCAAATGTGAGGTGGTCACTAAAAAATTGATTTTGTAAAATTTGTTGGAAAAATGAGAAATCGCTGGTCATCTTTTAACTCTTATAACTTCTTAACAAAAAAATTATGTTTCCAAAATTGGGCTGATGTAAAGTAGACATTTGGGAAATGTTATTTATTAACTATTTTGTGTGACACCACTCTCTAATTTAAGGGCACAAAATTTAAAAGTTTGAAAATTGCAAAATTTTCTAAATTTTTGCCAAATTTTCAATTTTTTTCAGACATAAACGCAAGTCATATTGAAGAGATTTTACTACTAACATGAAGTACAATATGTCACAAAAAACAATCTCAGAATCAGTGGATCCATTGAAGCGTTTCAGAGCTATAACCTTACAAAAGTGACAGTGGTCAGAATTATAAAAATTGACATGGTCATTAAGTGCCAAATTGTCTCTGTCACTAAGTGGTTAAGGGATGAGATGCAAAAACTACCTGCTCATTAATAACTGAAGTATATTAATACTGCTAATGAGGAAATGAACTCCCTCCATCAACTTCAAACTTGGAAATTCACCAAACTACCACAAGGCAAGAAAGCAATCAAACGTAAATGGGATTTTAAGACCAAGTATGACTCTGAAGGCAAAGGTCACAGATTTAAAGCAAGATTAATCAAAAGGATATTTTCAGAAATTTGGTGAAGCTTATTATGCCACATTTTCTCCATTTCCTATGCAGGCCATATTCAGGACTCTAATGACTATAGCTGCTGTACAAAAGATGTTTGTCAGACATGTGGACAGCAAAACTGCCTTTTTAACTGGTACCTAAAGGGTAAGGTTTCTCCTTCTGGAGAGTGACATGCCATGTCTGGCACACCAGTTTGAGGAGACTTAAACTCCTTGCATGCGCATCTGGGAAATTAAATATGCAAATTGTCTCTTCATAGAGGAAGAGGACTTGATCTCTAGTACGACTTGAACTCTAGTACCAAATCAGATCTCATACTTTGTACTGATGAAGGGCAATACCCCGAAGCACTGTGTCTACAAATTCAAATTCTGATTTGGCTTTTATCCTAAGTCATATTTCAAGGTTTGTTAAAGGGCTGATGACTTGTAGAATTGCTACTTCCAATAGGTGTCACTAGACTTCAAGTCCTTTTCCTCTCTGAAGAGACAATTTGCATATTTCATTTCCCAGATGAGCATGCAAGGTCTTTAAGTCTCCACATACTGGCGTGCCAAACCTGCCATGCCATTCTCCACAAGGAGAAACCTTACCACTTAGATCACAGTCTTAGACTCTCACCAATCCAAATCAGATCTCTTACTTTGTGCTGACCAGGAGCAATACCTAGAAACACCATGTCTACAAATTGAGTTTCTAATTTGGCTTTTATCCCAAGTCATATTTCAAGGCTCATTAAAGCGTTGATAATGAGGTGTAGGATTGCTACGTCCAATAAGTGTCACTAGAGTTCAAGTCCTCTTCCTCTCTGAAGAAACAATTTTTAAATTGTAACATTGAAGAAGATTTGTGCACAACTCAACTTGATGGTTACATCAAAGAGGGTGAAGAGAATTTTGTTCGCAAACTGCAAAATTATCTCTATGGATTTTAGTAATCCGCAAGAGCATGGAACAGCAAAATGGACAAAGTCTTATTGGAATAATGATTTAAAAGAGGTCAAGCAGATATGTGTTTATGCACAAAATGTATTGACAGAAAGTGGACGTATATTCTCTTATATGTGGCTGATGTGATTATGGTTCATCAAGATGAGCCAAGAGGGGCGAAACGCTTTGAGGCGATGATGGTGAAAGGCGGTTGGCATCTTACGAGATGAGTACCATTTTTCTTGTACCATGATCCTTGGGACAGGTCCCACAAAAATTCACCTCTATCAGAGGGAAAATCTGTCAGCTATTGGATAATCATATAGTGTCCCAAAAGCACGTTAGATATAAATCTTTAACAATTACTAAAGATTTCGTCAATTTGCCGCATATGTGCTTGGGATACATGGTGCAGAGGTCTATGGAATCAAGTTGTTGCATAGAAAAATATAGACCTTAATGAATCTAAATTATCTATGATCGCTGCTAATGCCATATGTGTTCTGTATTGGTTTTAACAATATCTTGGGGGTTAGGATGGAACTCCTTAGTTATAGGTGTGACCTATGTCTAGAATCAGAGGTTCCTTTATTGACCTTTTTAGGTAGGGGAAAACAGTGACTGTAGGGTGCATCTAGGGACCCCAGAGACAGCCATCATGGAGCGGGGGCGCCAAAATGCTCTCCCCTATGGTGCCAACCCCCACAGTCAGGAAGGTATAAGCAAAGGCAACATATCAGGGAAACCTACCATCCTCCTAGTTTTTGGATTGATGTTTTTCACAGTGTTTGTTTTTGTGGAGTGAACCACAGGTTGGTGATGTTTTAATATATTTAAATAAAATTGTACTTTTATGGGGTTTATTAAGATTTTTGTTTCATCAAGAGGAAAACAGAAATTGCAAAGATGACAAATTCTGAAACTAAAGACCTTGTAAATGTGACATATTATCTAGGAATGCAGATCCAAAGAGAAGAAGATGGAAGCTTTCTTCTAAATCAAAGTGCAAAAATAAACTTCTTTCTGAATCAGTTGGAATATCAGAAGCAAAAGGTATATCAACCCCAGTGAAACAATCCTTCTGAAAGTTAGAAGGAGGAGATGATCTGTTACCTAACAATGAGAAATACAGACAGGCAGTGGGGATACTTCTATACAGAGCAACTATGACTGGACCCGATATCACAGCAGCAATTGGATTCTCTGCAGATATGTGGAAAAACCGCACTTAAAAGACTGGAATGCTGTTAAAAGATATCTTCTATAATTGAAAGAGACGTAAGACATAAGTTTAAGGATATCTGCAACAGGAGATATAAAATTCACAGGTTATGTGGAAGCAGACTGATCTGGTGACTTAAGTGATACGAAGTCAACAAGTGACTATTTGTTCAAGCTTGAAGCCTTTGTTCAAGCCTTGTCATCTACAGAAGCAGTGTATGTGTCTCAGCCCAGGCAAGTCAAGGGGTCATTTGGTTAAACCAATTATTAGGCCATCTTGGTAAGCAATCAACTCAACTGATGGTGATTTATGAAGACAACCAAGTATGCATTAACCCCTCTCTGCCATCTGACGTACTATCCCGTCCATGGGACCGGGGCTCCTATGCCCATGGACGGATAGTACGTCATAGCGACGTGAGCGCCGCTGATCGCGGCCGGGTATCAGCTGATTATCACAGCTGACACCTGGCACTATGTGTCAGGGGTGGTCACGGACCACCCCCGACACGTTAACCCCTGGCACACTGGCACACTGCCATCAAACACGATCGCAGTGTACCAGGGGTTTAGGGAAGCATCGGCAGTGAGGGGGCTCCCTCCGTGCTTCCCTGCGACCCCCGCAGCAGTGCAATGTGCAGCGCTGCTGCAGGGGCCTCCTTCCCTGCAGGTCCCCGGATCCAAAATGGCGGCGGGGACCTTCGGGGGCCTGCAGGGAGCCGGCTTCCTCAGTGCCTGCAAAGCGCAGGCACGAGGAAGCCTTCTGCAGTGCCTGTGACAGATCGCTGATCTGTCACAGTGATCTGTGATGTGACAGATCAGCAATCTGTCACATGACAGTTATGTCCCCACTGGGACATTGTAATAAAGTAAAAAAAAATTGTAAAAATAATTTATAAAACATCGCTAAATAAATTGAAAAGTACACATATTTAGTATTGCTGCGTCCGTAACGACTCGCCCTATAAAACTGTCCCGTTAGTTAAACCCTTTATTGAACCCCTTAAAGAAAAAAAGAAATGAAGCAAAAAATAAAGCTTTATCATCATACTGCCGAACAAAAAGTGCAATAACGCGCGATCAAAAAGACGGATATAAATAACCATGGTACCGCTGAAAACATTATCTTGTCCTGCAAAAAATAAGCCGCTATACAGCGTCATCAGCGAAAGAATAAAAAAATTATTGCTCGCAGAATAAAGCGATGCAAAAATAATTATTTTTTATATAAAATTGTTTTCATTGCATAAAAGCGCCAAAACATAAAAAAAATAATTGCGGTATCGCTGTAACCGTACTGACCTGAAGAATAAAACTGCCTTATCAATTTTACTGCACGCGGAACGGTATAAGTGCACCCCCAAAAGAAATTCTTGAAATGCTGGTTTTTGTTCATTCTGCGTCCAAAAAAATCGAAATAAAAAGCGATCAAAAAATGTCATGCGCCCAAAAGTGGTACCAATAAAAACATCAACTCGTCCCGCAAAAAATAAGACCTCACATAACTCAGTGGATCAAATTACGGAAAAATTATAGCTCTCAAAATGTGGTGATGCAAAAACTATTTTTACAGTAAAAAGCGTCTTTTAGCGTATGACAGCTACCAAACACAAAAACCCGCCATATATAGTAAATCAAATCCCCCGTTATCACCCCTTTAGTTAGGGAAAAATAATAAAATGTAAAAAAATGTATTTATTTCCATTTTCCCATTAGGGTTAGGGTTAGCGTTATGGCTAGGGCTAAGGTTAGGGTTTGGGCTAGGGTTAGGGCTGAGATTAGGGTTAGGGGTGTGTAGGGGTTAGGGTTGGAGTTAGAATTGGGGGGTTTCCACTGTTAGGGCACATCAGGTACTCTCCAAACGCAACATGGCATCTGATCTCAATTCCAGCCAATTCTGCGCTGAAAAAGTCAAATGGTGCTCCTTCCCTTCCAAGCTCTGCCATGCGCCCAAACAGTGTTTTACCCCCACATATGGGATATCAGCCTACTCAGGACAAATTGCAAAACAACTTTTGGGGTTCAATGTCTCCTGCTACCCTTAGGAAAACAAAAAATTGGGGGCAAAAATATCATTTTTGTGGAAAAAAATGATTTTTTTATTTTCACGCCTGGGTGTTATAAACTTCTGTGAAGCACTTGGGGGTTCAAAGTGCTCATCACCACACATCTAGATAGTTTCCAAAATGGGGTCACTTGTGGGGAGTTTCAACAGTTTAGGCACATCAGAGGCTCTCCAAACGCGACATGACACCCGCAGACCATTCCATCAAAGTCTGCATTCCAAAACGTCACTACTTCCCATCCGAGCCCCAACGTGTGCCCATACAGTAGTTTTCTCCCACATGTGGGGTATCAGCGTACTCAGGACAAATTGGACAACAACTTTTGGGGTCCAATTTCTCCTGTTACCCTTGGGAAAATAAAAAAATTGCAGACTAAAAGATCATGTTTGTGGAAAAAATATGATTTTTTATTTTCACGCCCGGGCATTATAAACTTCTGTGAAGCACCGGGGGGTTCAAAGTGCTCACCACAAATCTAGATTAGTTCCTTAGGGGGTCTAGTTTCCAAAATAGGGTCACTTGTGGGGGGTTTCCACTGTTTAGGTACATCAGGGGCTCTCCAAGGCAACATGACACCCCAGACCATTCCATCAAAGTGTGCATTCCAAAACGTCACTACTTCCCATCCGAGCCCCGACGTGTGCCCATACAGTAGTTTTCTCCTACATGTGGGGTATCAGCATACTCAGGACAAATTGGACAACAACTTTTGGGGTTCAATTTCTCCTGTTACCCTTGGGAAAATAAAAAAATTGGGGACTAATTGATCATGTTTGTGGAAAAAATACAATTTTTTTATTTTCATGCCCGGGCATTATAAACTTCTGTGAAGCCCTTGGGGGTTCAAAGCGCTCACCACACATCTAGATAAGTTCCTTGGGGGGGTCTAGTTTCCAAAATGGTGTCATTTGTGGGGGTTTCCACTGTTTAGGCACATCAGGGGCTTTCTAAACGCGGCATGGCGTCCAATCCCAATTCCAGCCAAAAAAGTCAAATGGCGCTGCTTCCCTTCCGAGCTCTACCATGCGCCCAAATAGTGGTTTACCCCCACATATGAGGTATCAGCGTACTCAGGACAAATTGCACAATAACTTTTGCAGTCCTGTTAGCCTTAAAAAATAATAATTGAGGGTGAAAAGATTATTTTTGTGGAAAAAATATGATTTTTTTAATTGTACGGCTGTACGTTATAAACTTTTGTGAAGCCCTTGGGGGTTGAAAGTTCTCACCACACATCTAGATAAGTTCCTTGGGGGGTCTAGTTTCCAAAATGGTGTCATTTGTGGGGGGTTTCCACTGATTTGGCACTTCAGAGGCTTTCCAAACGCGACATGGTGTCCGATCTCAATTCCAGCCAAAAAAGTCAAATGGCGCTGCTTCCCTTCCGAGCTCTGCCATGCGCCCAAATAGTCGTTTACACCCACATATGGGGTATCAGCATACTCAGGACAAATTGCACAATAACTTTTAGGGTCCTGTTACCCTTGGGAAAGTAAAAATTGGGGGTGAAAAGATCATTTTTGTGGAAAAAATATGATTTTTTAATTGTATGGCTGTACGTTATAAACTTCTGTGAAGCCCTTGTGGGTTCAAAGTTCTCACCACATATCTAGATAAGTTCCTTGGGGAGTGTAATTTCCAAAATAGGGTTACTTGTGGGGGGTTTCCACTGTTTAGGTATATCAGGGGCTCGCCAAACGTGACATGGCGTCCGATCTGAATTCCAGCCAATTTTGCATTGAAAAAGTCAAACGGCGCTCCTTCCCTTCTGAGCTCTGCCATGCGCCGAAACAGTGGTTCCCCCCAAATATCAGGTATCAGCGTACTCAGGAGAAATTGCATAATAGCTTTTGCAGTGCAATTTCTCCTGTTACCATTGGTAAAATAAAAAAATTGGACCTGAAGTAATTTTTTTGTGAAAAAAAGTTAAATGTTCATTTTTTTTTAAACATTCAAAAAATTCCTGTGAGGCACCTGAAGGGTTAATAAACTTCTTGAATATGGTTTTGAGCACCTTGAGGGGTTCAGTTTTTAGAATGGTGTCACTTTTGGGTATTTTCTATCACATAGACCCCTCAAAGTGACTTCAAATGTGATGTGGTCCCTAAAAATAAAATGGTGTTGCAAAAATGAGAAATCGCTGGTCAAATTTTAACCCTTATAACTTCCTAACAAAAAAAAATTTTGGTTCCAAAATTCTGCTGATGTAAAGTAAACATGTGGGAAATGTTATTTATTAAGTTTTTTGTGTGCCGTATCTCTGTGATTTAAGGGCATAAAAATTCAAATTTGAAAAATTGCGAAATTTTCGCCAAATTTCCATTTTTTTCACAAATAAACGCTAGTTATTTGAATGAAATTTTACCACTAACATGAAGTACAATATGTCACGAGAAAACAATGTCAGAATCACCGGGATCCATGGAAGCATTTCAGAGTTATTACCTCATAAAGGGACAGTGGTCAGAATTGTAAAAATTGGCCCGGTCAAGAACGTGCAAACTACCCTTGGGGGTTAAGGGGTTAAATGTGCATACAGTGAGAAGATCAATGTGAGAACCAAACACATTGATGTTAAACATCATCACTTGCATGATTTTATAGAGCGTTCCATAATTGAGCTGGTTTTTTGCAAGACTGACCAGAAGATAGCTGATGTTATGACAAAGCCACTTCCAAGAGCCAAGTTTGAAGAATTCAGAATCACCAGGGGACAAACTGGAAAAGTAGTTGTTGAGTGGGGGTATTGGAATAATGCATATTATTGTATATATTTCATGAATTACTAGTTACTACTGTTTAATAGAGCATAAGTTTCTGTTTCTAGGAATAGTGTTTAATTGCTAATAATTCACTGTTAAAAAAAACAAAACCGGAAGTTCCCACTTAGTGTATGTGTGTGCATGTGTGTGTGTAACTGGAGCACATTTTTTCTTTCACTTTACAAGCAGTTGTAAGCTGTGTCTCCTCCCATTCAGTTTCATCCCACTGCTTCTAGTCTTTCCTTGTGCAAATGAGAATAAATATTATCCTTCTACAATGTGGTAGCCCTTCAGATATTTGTAGAAAGCTATTAAGTCTCCTCTCAAACTTCTCTTTTGCAAGCTAAAATTCCCAAATCCTGCAACCGTTCCTCATAGGACATGGTTTGCAGACCGGTCACCTCAACATTCTGGTCGCTCTTCTCTGAAATTGCTCCACTTTGTTGATGTGTTTTTTAAAATGTGGTGCCCAAAACTGGACACAGTATTCCAGATGAGGTCTGACCAAAGAAAAGTAGAAGACAATCATGACTTCACGTGATCAAGACTGTATGCTTCTGTTAATACATCCTAGAATTGTATTTGCCTTCTTTGCTTCTGCATCACACTGTTGACTCATGTTCAGACTGTGATCTATTAGTATACCCAATTCTTTTTCACATGTGCTGGTGCTTAGCCCTATTCCTCCCATTCAGTATATGCTTTTTCATTTTTATTGCCCAGATGTAGCACTTTGCATTTTTCCCTGTTAAAAAAATTCTGTTAGTTTCTGCCCACTGCTCCAGTTTATTTATATCGTTTTGAATCCTCTCTCTCTTCTCTAGTATTAGCTATCTCTCCTAGCTTTGTGTCATCAGCAAATTTAATCAGTTTACCCTCATTTCCTTCATCTAAATCATTGATAAAGATGATGAACAATGCAGGGCCCAGGACAGAGCCCTGTGGTACACCACTTGAGACATTCTTCCAAACTTATGTGCAGCCATTTACGACCACTCTTTGGGTCCAATCACTAAGGCCTCTTTCACACATCAGGTTTTCGCCGTCAGGCGTGATCCGGCGCTTTTGACAAAAACCGGATCCGGCGAAATGCAATGCCAGATCCGGTTTCCCCCCCATTGACTTGCATTAGAGCCGGATCGAGCCGGATGGCCATGCGTTTCATCCGATTTTCGCCGGATCCGGCAATGTGATGCGATCCGGCGTCTGGAAAAAACGGCTACTGTAACGTTTTTTGTCTCCGGCGAAAAAGCCGGACACGCCGGATCCGGCGTGTCCGGCTTTTTCATACAATGAAAGCCTATGAGTGCTGCAATGCGCCTGATCCGGCGACAGCCGGATCCAGCGGCCGGATCCGTTTTTTTTGGTCTGAGCATGCTCAGTAGCTCTGCCCACAAGACATATATAAAAGCAAGACAGTGGGACCCTCAGCCACACCCAACATGACACCCAAGCCAAGAACCAGGAGCAGGAGAAGGCAGCAGACATCTGCAGCAGCACCATCAGCACCACCCCAAATGGAGCAGCATGCTGAACAACGGGAGGGGAGTCCAGCAGCAGATGAGAGACGGTAATTATCAAATCCCCCATTCCTCCAAACTAGGGCTATGGAATATCAAGATATTCATTGGCCCTTTGTTTCTCTTTATTCAACAGCCGCCCAATAGATGCAGCAGCAGCAGCAGCAGCAGCAATGGCAGCAGCAGAAACACCACCCACAGCCATGGAGTCTGGCCATGAGGAAGACAGCACATCTTCTTCTGGGAGCCCTCCCTCGCATCGTCAGCATTTGACGGTAAGTTTTTATTTCCAAAATCCATCATCTCTGTAATATATGTCTATTCATTGCCTTTTATTTCAAAACAGGAATCACAAGATGAAGAGGAGCTCCCAGAAGAAGAAGGAAGGGGTGGACAGACACTTGGAGTGGGCTCACAATTGGTAAGTTTTTTGCATCAAATGCAGAAACACAACATCACACTACACACAACACATAGAAAACAATGTTCTGCAGACCACACACAGCAAACAAATGCCTACATCCAAAGACATAACATTTGTTGTTTTCTTCTCTAGTCTTCCCAATCTGGTGCTCGGCCAAGAGGTCCTCGCAGTGCCTCCCGGGGTCGTCGGCGACAGCAACGCGGCGGTCACCAGCGTGTAAGTATAAATATTTTTGCTTTGTTTTTTTTGCACTTTTTATTTCATTTCTTTTGTGGAGGCTAATTATGTTATTTTTGTCTTTTTCTTTAACAGCCTTCACAGCGTGCTCCCGACTCTGATGGTGAGGATGGAGGGATTGATGTGGACCGCCTCATCGATCTCGTCAGAGAAAGGGAGCCGCTCTGGAATATGGCTGACCGCCGCCACGCTGACCTTATCGTTACCCGACGACTCTGGGAGGAAATCTGTTCGCTCCTTGTGGACCACTGGGAGGACCTCGAAGCTCGGGCCCAGATTAAAGAGCGTAAGTATATACAGTACCGGTTGCTTGATTTAAACCAGTGTTTCCCGAACTCCAGTCCTCGTGGTCCCCACGGATCATGTGTTCAGGATTTCTATTTATTTTGGAAATCCTGAAAACATGACCCCTGGGGACCATGAGGACTGGAGTTTGGGAAACACTGATGTTGTATACTAACCACTTTGTCCTTTCTCGTTTCAGGGGAGAGAATTGTGAAGCGGTGGCGGTCTGTGAGGGATCGTTTCAAGAAGGAGTTCAATAAAGAGATGCGGGCCCCGAGTGGATCTGGAGGACGCAGGAGCAAGTACAAGTACGCACGAGCCCTGTCGTTCCTCCGGGAGACAATGCTCACCAGAAGGTAAATATTACACACCACATGTGACAAAAAAATGTTTAGATGTAACTTTTTTTTTTCAGCCAGGGCCATACCATGTCACTATTTTAATTGTTTTTTTTTCTCTTTATTCCACAGCATGGTGAGCAGCACTCGGGAGCCTGCACGATTGGACCCTTCTGAGGCGATCCCTGAGGAGACCGGCACCGAGGGACACTTCGACCGCCCCGGTACATCTGCACCTTCCCAGCCTTCCCACACATTCGACCCATCTGTCCCATCCACCAGCACAGGAGCATCGTGGCCGCCTACATTACATGAAGCTGCTGGTGAGGAGATCGCTTTCCCTTTTACCCCACCCTTCTGCCCCTGCCACCTCTAGTACACCTGCGGGTACTGGGCGGCAGCGGCAGAGGGGTCAGGAAAAGAGTTATGCGCCAGAGTTCTTGCATCTGAATGCATCTTTCCAGAACTGTCTAAAAGTCTTGTCAGAGCAAATCTCTGCAGGCTTTCAGCTGATCAACTCCAGCATTCTGGAGGTGAAGACACTTCTGCAAACCATGCATTCAGAAGCAAGATCTTCACCAAACCACACCTTTTTCAGGTCTGTTGTGGATCGCATGGCAACACTATCTCCTACCCAGCAGATGCATGTAATGCATTCGTGCCACGGTGCTCTACAGCAGGTTACCTCCCAATCTCCACCTCCCACCACTGTAGTTCCTCCACCTGCACCCCCTCCAGCCACTTTCCATCCTCCCCCTCCTATTACATCTGCACCCCCTCCAGCCACTTTCCATCCTCCCCCTCCTATTACATCTGCACCCCCTCCAGCCACTTTCCATCCTCCCCCTCCTATTACATACCAGCAACCTGCCCAGTACCAGCATCCTCCCCAGTACCAGCAACCTCCCCAGTACCAGACATCTCCCCACTTCCAGCAACCTGCCCCGTATCAAACTCCTTCCCCGTACCAAACTCCTTCCCCATACAACTTTCCATCAACATCATCTGCTCCTACAGTCCCTGCCCAACCCTCCACTCCACCGCCCACCACCTCTTCTGCCTCCCACATGTCCACCCATTCTGTAGCTTTTTCCACACCATCACCTCTAACTGTTCCTTCCCCACCACGATCCCAGTCCTCTCTCCACACTCCCATTGTTGAAGTGTCCCGCAGCCCCTCCAGCAGTATTTCCACCCCACACTACACAGATTTGTAATGTGTGTTTTGTAATAAAAATGCCCAGTTTTTTTTCAAACCTTTATTAAAAAAGTTTTTTTAGCTTTAAAAACAGTTTACAAACAAAAAAATATTTTAAATAAAAGTTAAATTATTGTTTACACTGGTTGTCTGTCATTTCTTTCTGCGGCGAAATATGTTTAAAAAAAAAGGTTAAATAAACGGTATTTAAAAGGTAAAAAGGTATTCAAAACCAGGTATATAACTGTGGGTAAATTTTAGCTTTTTGCCACAGTTGTGTTCCTGGTTGTGTTTGAAGCAAAGTATTTCACCTAAAAAGTTGTGTTTATTGTTGGTGATTTCTTAACAATGTACACAACTTTTGTTACAAGGTGAAATACTTTGCATAAAACACAACCAGGTACACACCTGTGGCCTAAAGCTAAAAATAGAGACCATGACAAGATAGCCAACTTTGGTTGGCAAAGGTATATACTGTTGGTACAGAAGGTACACAAGTTTGGTTAGGGCACAAATCTTTCACACTCTGTCATCCTGCCAGTGTACTCTGCCTTGAGGTGACATAAAGTATAGTGCAAAATTGTCCCTCATTACTGAAACCGTCACAGAACTTCTAGTGGTAATGTCATGGTAATCTTGCAAGGTGGTTTCTTCAGAGGTGTCCTCAATGGAAATGGGTTCCTTGCAGATAACAAAATTGTGGAGTACCACGCAAGCTTTGATCACCTCGTCAACAGTTTCTGTCTTGAGGTTGATCGCAGTCAATAGGACCCGCCATTTGGCTGTCAGAATACCAAAGGTACATTCAACCATTCTTCTTGCTCTTGTGAGGCGGTAATTAAAAATGCGTTTTGGTCTTGTCAATCCTCTGCTAGAGTACGGTTTCAAAAGGTGTTCTGACAGCTGGAAGGCTTCATCCCCTACACAGACAAATGGCATAGGTGGACCAGATGTTTGCGGCAGCGGTCTAGGTGGTGGGAACTGGAAGGTGTTTCCATACAGTTTACGCCCCATGGCAGACAGTTTGAAAACTTGAGAGTCATTGGAGTGGCCATAGGCCCCAATATCAACAGCAATAAATTTGTATTCCGCGTCAGCGATGGCCATGAGGACAATTGAAAAATATTTCTTGTAATTGAAATATTCCGATCCTGATCCGGCTGGCTTTACAATGCGGATATGTTTCCCGTCCACAGCGCCCAAGCAGTTGGGAAACTGACATATCTGTTGAAACTTGTCAGCAATTTCAATCCACCTCTCTGTTGTGGTCTCTGGTAAAAACTCTTCAGCTAAGGAGTCCCACAGTGCACGGCATGTGTACTTCACTATTCCTGATATGGTGGAAATCCCGAGTCTGTACTGGAAATGCAGTGACGAAAGGGATTCTCCAGTTGCAAGAAATCTGTGGGGAATTAAAAACAATCAATTAATTTAAAAATCACAGCATTACATACCAAAACTCAGCTATAACACTTGGAGATACAAACTACCACCAACAAGATTGCAGTGAAAGTGTGCTCTGATGCGATCACATCCAATAAATGTGGCTTACCTTAAAGTCACCATCAGACGCTCTGCGGGTGAAACAGAGAAGCAGCAATAGGTGTCCGCTTTTCTTATGAGGTGTGCAATGCGCTCCACCAAGTAATCAAAATTCTCCATTTTCATCCGAACATATCCAAAAAATTTATCCGGGTTTCGTCGAAGGTCCATGCAGAGTGTAGAATAGACCCCACGCGTCATTCTCTTGGATGGGGATGGGGTGGATCCACAAACGTCGTCTACGATGCCTGATGCGCTGCTGTCTCGCTCTCTCCTTCTCCAGAGCAATCACCCTCAAACGATTCGCCTCCGCTATAAAATCCGCCAAATTCTTCAAAATATTTCCAATCACAACATCCATCTTCGCCAGTAACTTGCTCTTCTCTCCAACCTGCACTTTCTCCTCGACAACCTGTCAAAGAAGGGCTGTAGGAACACTCTATATATAGTTTTCCAGTAGCCAATCCCGTTCGGAAGGCCACAAGGGTCAATTTTAAAAACCGGATCCGGCGTAATCCGTCGAAAAACGGATAGAAAAACGGATGAACCGGATGAGACGGATCCGGTTTTGTCTGTCAAGAACAAGACGGATCCGGCAGAAAACCGGATCCGGAACATCAGGTTTTACAAAACATTTGCCGGATCCGGCGTTCCGGCACGACGCCGGATCGCGCCTGACGCCGAAAACCTGATGTGTGAAAGTAGCCTAAGCCAGTTAAGAATCCACCAAACAGTTGCCTTGTCCATTCCATACTTAGTCATTTTTTTTTAATAAGGATTGTGTGAGATGCTTTGTCAAATGCTTTGCTGAAGTCAAGATATACTATATCTACAGCATTTCCCTGATCCACCTACTCAGTGATTCTGTCATAGAAGGAAATTAAGTTAGTCTGACATGACTTATTAGTTACAAACCCATGCTAACTCTGTTTAATCACTTCATTCTTATCCAGGTACTTACATACATGTTGTTTAATAATTTGTTCAAAGATCTTTTCTGGTATAGATCAGACTCACCAACCTATTGTTCCCTGGGTCCACCTTCTTTCCCTTTTTTGAAGATAGGAACAACATTTGCTTTTCTCCAGTCTTCTGGGAATTCTCCTGTTCTCCAAGACTTTTCATAGATTATGGAGAGTGGATCAAAAATGTATTCTGCTATCTCCTTCAGCACTTTGGGGTGTAATTCATCTGGACCTGGAGACTTGAATTCATTTAGATTAGCTAAATGTTTCCTCACTATCTTTCTCTTTAGAGATATCCTGGATTCTTCTATCTTCTTAATAGGACAGTGAAGCTCAGTTGATGTTACCTTTCCTCTCTGAGATAAAACAGATGCAAAATACAAATTTAAAAGTTCGGCCTTCTCAACATCCTGTCTTACCATTTCATCATTTTCATCCTGTAAAAATCCTATAGCATCTTTGACTTTTATTTTACTTTTGACATATCCCCAAAATCTTTTTTTATTGCTTTTGACATCTCGTGCAAGCCTTCGTGCCCTGCAGGTTCTGCAGACAGCATTATTATTCTTCTTTAGATATGCCTCCCTCTTTCCATTTGATAAACATTTCTTTCTTCCTTTTTAGCATGCGTTTAAGTTCTGTGTTCATCCATCCTGGTTTCCTAAAATGCTTCCTATTCTTCCCTCTTCTTGGAATTGTTAAAGATTGTGCTTTGAGAATCTCATTTTTCAAGATTTCCCATCCTTCCTGGACATTTTTGTCCTTAAGGATATCCAGCCATTGGATCCCTCCAATTCTCTTTCTGAGCTACTTAAAATCTGCCTTTCTGAAATCTAACCTTTTAAGTCTGAGTCTTCACAGGTCTTCCTACTCTAATTATTTAAAATTTTAAAATAGCATGGTTGCTACCTCTTAGGGTCCCAGCCCCTCTTACCTCCTCAACTATTTCCTCCCTGTTTATAAGGATTTGATCCAAGGTAGTAGATCCCCTTGTTTTCTCCCCTACCTTTTGGGAGGTAAAGTTGTCAGCAAGAGAGGATAAAGGCCTCGTCACACTAAGCGACTTACCAGCGATCCCGACATCGATATCAAGGTGTCAGGATCGCTGGTAAGTCGCTATGTGATCGCTGGTGAGCTGTCACACAGACAGCTTCACCAGCGATCAGCACAGCGATGCCGAGCGCCCGGAAATCGCTTGCCATCGCTGTAAAAAATAGAATTAAAATAAAAAATATAGTTATTCTCACCTTCCGATGTCCCGTACAGCCATCCTGCCTCTCTCCACGCTCCGGTCCCAGTGATCCTTTGCACGAATGACCGCGAGACTTTGTTATCCCTCGAGACCGTGACATTTTGCGGTCATTCGTGCAAAGGATCACTGGGACCGGAGCGTGGAGAGAGGCAGGATGGCTGAACGGGACGTCGGAAGGTGAGAATAACTATATTTTTTATTTTTTTTATTATTTTTTACACCAGATCGCTGGTCTCCCGCTGTCACACACAGCGATGCGTGCTGGCCAGCGGGAGACTAGCGACCAAAGAAATGTCCAGAGGTTTCTTCCAGCGATCAGCGATACCGTCAGGGGAGCCGATCGCTGATCGCTGTCACACACAGCGATCTCGCTGGTGAGATCACTGTTACGTCACAAAAGTTGTGACTCAGCAGCGATCTCGCTACCGAGATCGCTTAGTGAGACAGGGCCTTAAAGGGCATGTCACACTAAGAGATATCGCTAGCAATATCGCTATAACTAGTGACGTTATAGCGATATTGCTAGCGATATCTCTGTGTCTGATACTTACCTCCGACCCGCTCCCCCGCTGGTTATCGCTGATCGCGCGAGAACGTCCAGGACCGTTTCTCGTCGTCAGCTTCCTGCGGCGCTTCCTGCTGTGAGGACGAGCGACGCGTGGAGCCGGGCGGGAGGACGCAGGATCGCCTGGTGTGACAGGTAAGTAGCGATCCCCGTCCCCAGCGATGTCGCTGGTGAGATCTGCCCGTGTGGCAGCTCACTAGCGACCACTTAGCGATGTACCAGCGATCCTGACCGCGTCATATCGCTGGTCGGGATCGCTGGTACATCGCTAAGTGTGACAGTACCTTAAGAGTTTTCTTGACCTGTTAGTTTTGCCTGAGAGAGAATCCCAACAAATGTCTGGATAGTTGAAATCTCCCATGACCACTATGTCATACTTTTTGGAGAACTTGGCCATTTGATGCATATCTTCAGCTTGCACAGATGGCCTGTAGTAAATGCCTACAATGGTGTCCTTTCCATTGTTCTGTCCTTGTATTCTTACCCAAACAGTTTCCGCAGAACTCACAGTGTCTGAAGCTTCAATCTCTGTGCAGATAACATACAATGTGACACCTCCTCCTCATTTAGCAAGTCTGTTTCTTGCAAATAAGTTGTATCCTTCTAGCCTTGTGTTCCAATCATGTGTATTGTCCCAAGTTTCAGTGATTCCAATGACATCATATTTCTTTCCTGTGTTAGTAGTTCAAATTCTTGTTTGTTGCCCATGCTTTGTACATTCATATAGAAACATTTTAGTTTGTGATTGGTTTCTCTATCGCCAATATTTTTATTATTCAGATTTTTTTTGTCTGTATTCTTCCCTTCCAGTTCTAATAGCAAAATTCTCAATATGTGGCCCTTTTAATTTAAAGGGAACCTGTCAGCAGTTTTGGCCGATATAAGTTATGGCTATCACCTTTCAGGGCTTATATACAGCATTCTGTAATGCTGTAGATAAGCCGCCTACCAGGAAGAACTGAAGCGCCACGGCTCTTTTACCTTTCCCTGCACCAGCAGACTGCAGTACTTTGTTCTGCCCTCAACAGGGCAAAGAAGTATGGCTGTGCAGGAGCGCGATGCCGTGGAGCCTGTTTGGATGATACAGAGTCGCGTCATCCACAAAAAGTAAGTAGGAGGGTGGTGATCATAAGAAGATGGGAGGCGCCGGACCAAGACCAGCGACAGCCATCGGACCAAACCGCCCCAAGGTGAGTATAATAAAACTTATTTTTCTTATCTTTCAGGTCGGATCAGGGGCTTATCTACAGCATTATAGAATGCTGCAGATAAGCCCTGAAAGGTGATGGCCATATCTTATATCTGCCAAAACTGCTGACAGGTTAGCTTTAAGATAATATTGGATAACCACATACTAATGGTTCAATTAAATAGGAGTGATTAAAAAATGGACTAAACAATCGCTATGCACCTTTTATAGGATCTGAGCTACCAGCATAAGTAGGGTCTGAATTTCCAGATTGTAAGGGTGCCAGCATACTGAGTGGCATCCCACAACCCTCCATTTTACCATTTCCCTTGTCCTGTATTATCTAATCTTTCAGCAATATAAACTTCCCAGCATTGAAACTACAACACCAAGAAGGCAGTTGTGGAATTATGGAAACCACAGGATCAATAGACATGTTAAAGGGAATGTATCACTAGGTTAATCCTACCTCATCTGCGAGCTCCAAGACTTAGGGGCAGAAACCTTGATTTTAACAATGCATCACTTACTCAGCTGCTTGCGGACGTTTTATAAAGTTACTGTCTTATCTGAATACTAATCTTTATGTATCCCCTCCTGCACCATTAATTAACAGCTTTCTGTGTATACAGTGCATAGGCAGACAGCTGGCAATCAGGGGTGGGGCTAGGATTTTACAGAACCTATGAATATGGAGAACTACATGACACCCGATTTACTATTCCTCTGGTGATAATGTTCTGCTGTCAAAACAGCAATTTTATTATAACTTCAGAAAGTCGCCTAGTAAGTGACACATTGCTGCAATCAAGATCTTTGTCTCTACAGCATGCTGTTCTTTGACTAGGTGGCAAAACCTGGTGGCAGATTGCCTCGATTTATTCAGTATCGAGTATGAGCATCGAGCACACAAATACATGTACCGTATATACTCGAGTATAAGCCGAGGCACCTAATTTTACCATAAAAAACTGGGAAAACTTATTGACTTGAGTATAAGCCGGGTATACATTGTCCCCTCATCCCTATCCTGGTATGCATGACTCCTCATCCCTAGCCTGGTATGCATGACTTCTCATCCCTATCCTCGTATACATGGCTCCTCATACCTTTCCTGGTATGCATGGCTCCTCATCCCTATCCTGGTATGCATGGCTCCTCACCTATCCTGATCTGCATGGCTCCTCATCACTATCCTGGTCTGCATGGCTCCTCATCCCTATTCTGGTCTGTATGGCTCCTCATCCCTATCCTTGTATGCATGGCTGGCTCCTCATCTCTATCTGTGTGTGCATGGCTCCTCATCCTTATCCTTGTATGAATGGCTCCTCATCCGTATCCTTGTATGATTGGCCCCCATCAAAAAAGATAAAAAAATAAACCATTACACTTACCTTCCTGTGCTCTCTCGCAGTGTCTTGTTCTTGTGCCAGCAGCTGCTTTATGCTTGTAAGCAGCTCATGGCAGAGACCTGATGCGCTGTTCACAAGCAGAGTACAGTTGCAGGAATACTCACCACTTCCCATGCTGGAACTATGTGTGTGGAGGGCAGTGAGTATTCATTGCTATTAAGTAGCGCACACAGTGTCAGCCACCAGGCTTTGTGCAACGCCGACGTTTGTCTACGGTCAGTGGTTTTGTGCTGATTGGGCCCCCCACGTACCTTATAACAAGGGGATCCTGGCACACAACGCTTACTGTACTCCCGACCTCATCGAGACCTGATTGGTTCAGGTCCGGATGATGTCAGCATCACACCAGCCAATGAGAGAGATCACTGGGAAAGTTTGTTATAGCAACAAACTTTACTGGTGATCGCCTCATAGTAAGGCTGTTTCTCCTCTGATCTCCTGTCAGTGAGAGATTAGTGGAGAAACAGTGTAACAAGTGCTTCTGACAACAGGTGTGCCAGTCAGCGATCTTGTCATAAAGTAAGAAAAACAGGCACAGCAGGTTAGGGTTATTGCTATTGTTGGGGTTACTGTTAGGGTTAGTGTTACTGTTAGGGTTAGAGTCAGTGCTATATTTAGGGTTAGGGTTAATGATATAGTTAGTGTTAGGCTAAAGTTAGGGTTAGGGTTAGGGTTAGGCTAAAGTTAGGGTTAGTGTTAGGCTAATGTTAGGGTTAGGCTAAAGTTAGGGTTAGGCTAAAGTTAGGGTTAGTGTTGGGGCTAAAGCTTGGGTTAGGACTGTGGCTAAAATTAGGGTTAGAGTTGGGGCTGGTGTTAGGTTTGGGATTAGGGTTAGGGGTGTGTTGGGGTTAGGGTTGTGGTTAGGGTTATGTTTAGGGATGGGATTAGGGTTAGGGGTGTGTTGGGGATAAGGTTGGAATTAGAATTGGGGGTTTCCACTGTTTAGGCACATCAGGGGCTCTGCAAACGCAACATGACACCCACAGACCATTCCATCAAAGTCTGCATTCCAAAATGTTGTTACTTCCCTTCCAAACCCCACCATGTGCCCAAACAATGATTCCCCCCACATACGGGTATTAGCATACTCAGGACAAATTGGACAACAACTTTTGGGATCCAATTTCTCCTGTTACCGTTGTAAAAATAAATAATTGGCGGCTAAAAATAATTTTTGTGTAAAAAAATGATTTTTTATTTTCACGACGCTACATTATAAACTTTAGTGAAACACTTGGGGGTTCAAAGGTTTCTACTGTTTAGGCACATCAGGGGCTCTGCAAACGCAACATGACGCCCGCAGACCATTCCATCAAAGTCTGCATTCCAAAACGTCATTACCTCACTTCCGAGCCCTACCGTGTGCACAAACAGTAGTTTTCTCCCACATATGGGGTACCAGCGGACTCAGAAAAATTGGACAACAACTTTTTGGGTCCAATTTCTCCTGTTACCCTTGTGAAAATAAAAAAATTGGGGGCTAAAAGATTATTTTTGTGGAAAAAAAGATTTTTTATTTTCACGGCTCTACGTTATAAACTTTAGGGAAACACTTGGGGGTTCAAAGTGCTCACCACACATATAGATAAGTTCCTTGGGTGGTCTAGTTTCCAAAATAGCATCACTTGTGGGGGGTTTCAACTGTTTAGGCCTATCAGGGGCTCTCCAAATGCGACATGGCGTCCGATCTCAATTCCAGCCAATTCTGCATTGAAAAAGTCAAACGGCGCACCTTCCCTTCCGAGCTCTGCTGTGCGCCCAAACAGTGGCTTACCCCCACATATGGGGTATCAGCCTACTCAGGACAAATTGCACAACAGTCTTTGGGGTCGGCACGAAAGGGTTAAGAGAGGTGAATATTCATTTCTCTTAAGTAGCAGGCACCCGTGATCTTCCAGCCGCCGCAGGAAACCGGCTGCTGCGGCTGACACTGTGAGCGCTATTACAGAGAAATTAATTTTTATTTCTCTTTAGCAGAGGACACAGGAGACCTGCTGCTCCGCCACTGCTGCTGCCCCTCCATGTTCTGGACCCTCACTCGAGTATAAGTTGAGGGGGGCGATTTCGGCACAAAAAAGTGCCAAAAAACTCTTCTTATCCTTGAGTATATGCGGTACTTATATGCTTTGACGTGCTATTAATGAGATTAGACCAAAATAGACCTGCAGACATTGTTTTATATAGTATACGTCACAGTTGTTATGGGTGACAGGACAATTGTGTACAAGATAATTGTGTACGGACTATTGTGTACAGACAATTGTGTACAGGCCAATTGTGTACAATGACAATTGTGTACAAGGCAATTGTGTACAAGGCGATTGTGTACAAGGCAATTGTGTACAAGGCGATTGTGTACAAGGCAATTGTGTACAAGGCAAATGTGTACAAGGCAATTGTGTACAAGGCAATTGTGTACGGACAATTGTGTACGGACAATTGTGTACAAGGCAATTGTGTACGGGCAATTGTGTACGGACAATTGTGTACAAGGCAATTGTGTACGGACAATTGTGTACAAGGCAATTGTGTACAAGGCAATTGTGTAGGGGCAATTGTGTACAAGGCAATTGTGTACAAGGCGATTGTGTACGGACAATTGTGTACAAGGCAATTGTGTACAAGGCAATTGTGTACGGACAATTGTGTACAAGGCAATTGTGTACGGGCAATTGTGTACGGACAATTGTGTACAAGGCAATTGTGTACGGGCAATTGTGTACGGACAATTGTGTACAAGGCAATTGTGTACGGACAATTGTGTACAAGGCAATTGTGTACAAGGCAATTGTGTACGGGCAATTGTGTACAAGGTCATGGAACCGTGTACAAGAGGCAATTGTGTACGGACAATTGTGTACAAGGCAATTATTTGTGTACAGGCCACTTGTACAGGCCACTTTCACACTGACGCTTACTTTCGGTTTCAGTACTCACCCCTTGCAACTTTCACCATGACTTTTACTTGTTGTGTACAGGCCACTTGTACAGGCCACTTTCACAATGACGCTTACTTTCACTTTCATTACTCACCCCTTGCAACTTTCACCATGACTTTTACTATGAGCAAGTCTGAAAAAGACAAAGATAATTGTACAGGCCACTTTCACACTGACGCTTACTTTCGGTTTCATTACTCACCCCTTGCAACTTTCACCATGACTTTTACTATGAGCAAGTCTGAAAAAGACAAAGATGTCCTTAGGCTTGGGGGACACGAGTATATCCTGCACAGGACACGTGATGACAGCATCAAAGAATGGCGGTGCAGGCAAGTCAACAAATTCAAGTGTCCCGCACGCATGCACACATCTGGAGCCGCGATTGTTAAACAGCCGACTGAGCACAGTCACTCTGCAGATCCAGTTCAAGCTGAAGCCAGAGCTACAATGGCTGCTCTGAGGCAAGAAGCAATCAGCTCTCAAGCATCTACTAGAAGCATTGTTGGACAGGTTCTTCGAGACAGGTCTGATGACGTGTTGTCTCGAATGCCCAAGCGAAGTGACGTTGAGCGAAATACACGTCGGGTCAGGCAGCGAGCAAACACCATGCTGGCTCCTCCTCAAAGCATCAATTTTGCTATCCCCCAGGAATACAGCGACATCATTTTATATGACTCTGCAAGAGATGACCCCCAAAGGATTCTTGTCATTGGTAGCAATGAACTGTTGCCTTATTTCGAAAGAGGAGACACATGGTTTGGCGATGGAACGTTCAAGGTGGTGCCAACCATGTTCTTTCAGCTGTATTCTCTCCATGCAAAAGTCGGCAACTCCTATCCTCCCCTGATCTACTGCCTGCTGCCAAACAAGACTGGTCCAACCTATCGTCGAATGATCACGGCGCTCAAAGGGTTGATGCCAGGTGCAAATCCCCAGAAAATTCTTCTTGACTTTGAGATGGCAGCAATGTCAGCTTTCCAAGATGAGTTTCCAGCTGCAGCGATTTCTGGCTGCTTCTTTCATCTGAGCCAGTCCATTATTCGAAAGGTCAATGAGCTGGGCCTAAAGGCTGAATTTGAGGCTGAGGATGGAGAGTTCAATCTCAAGGTAAAATCTTTGGCCTCCTTGGCGTTTGTCCCACCAGCCGAAGTAAGTGCAAGGTATGACGAACTAGCCCAAATCTTCCCTGATGATGATGCTACCAATCAGCTCCTCTCCTACTTTGAGCATACCTACGTTAGGGGGCCAGGAGTAGATGGACGCTTTCGAAACGCAAGGTTTACTCCAGAGGTCTGGAATCATTATGCTGACGCTTTGGCCTCTGCCCCCAAGACCACGAATTGCTGCGAGGGGTTTCATAACGCCTTACAAGCACTCTTTCTTTGTGCTCATCCTACCGTGTGGAAACTGTTCAATGGACTCATTAGTGACATGGCAATTCATAGACTTACAGCCCAGAATGCTGAGGTACTGAATGTTGAGCATCCACGAAGCAAGTATGTCCAGCTAGCTGAACGACTGCGTGTGAAAGTGGCTGATTATCACAATCAAGGAGACAAGCTGCGGTATCTACGAGCGATCAGCAACATGCAGGCACGATAGACAAGACCAGCAATATTTGTAGAATAAGAATAGAAGAAGCTTTGAAACTGTTATTCAATAAGCAATCTTACGTTAAAATCAATGATGAATATAGTATTTTCTTTTTTTGGACGTTTAATTTTTTGTTTTCCCTATACTTGTCTGTAAATAATCGTCCGTACACAATTGTCCGTACACAATTGTCCTTGTACACAATTGTCCTTGTACACAATTGCCCTGTACACAATTGTCCTTGTACACAATTGCCCTGTACACAATTGTCCGTACACAATTGTCCTTGGACACAATTGCCCTGTACACAATTGTCCTTGTACACAATTGTCCTTGTACACAATTGCCCTGTACACAATTGTCTGTACACAATTGTCCTTGTACACAATTGCCCTGTACACAATTGTCCTTGTACACAATTGCCCTGTACACAATTGTCCTTGTACACAATTGTCCTTGGACACAATTGGCCTGTACACAATTTTCTGTACACAATTGTCCGTACACAATTATCTTGTACACAATTGTCATGGAACCGTTGTTATGATATCGTCGGGTGAATTAATGTACATAGGGAAAATCTGTTATATCTACTTCTTGGTCAGCGCCCATAAATAGTCAAATTTTGAGAAGGTACTGTAGCGAGGTAACTAAACCCACAAATCTCCGAGTCAGGGTTAATTTAAAGAATTTAATCCAATAATATGCTAATCATAGAACAATAGAGGCCAACTCCTATCCAGGTCAATATGGGCCTATATAGCAAGTTTTTTCCATAGAAAGACGAGAGGGAAGCAGGTAATGAACCAAGAGTCTGAGAGTCGGGTCTGTTTTTAGTATACTCCAATACTTTATGGCCTGATTTATCATCATAGGTGCCAATTATTCTAACCTGAAGATCTATGTCCTCCCACTCCTTACTCCGAAGTAGTGATGTAATACTTTTTTCATTAGCCTCCTTGAACGCCCCATTCGACACTCTCAAGGGATACCGTCTATCAGTAAATCTATCCCTCAAGTCTTGAGCCTGATGGTAGAATTTGGGAGTCAACATACAATTTTGTCTTACTCGAGGATATTGGCTCTTCAGTATCTCCCGGAGGGTGGTGGCTGTCCCAGTGCAGTAGATTGTGGCACTAGGTTTGCAAAATATTTCTGTGGTAATCTGTCCAGCATCATCTCAACCATCGGATCCAGGAAGCTAATAAATTTACTGTTTATTTCATAAGTCAGTTTTAATCCCAAAGAGTTCACAGTAAGTTCCTCCACAAATCTGGAGAAAAGTTCGGGACTACCAGACCTCAATATAAGGACATCATCCAAATATTGCCCCAAGAATAATATTCTGGGGTTCCACCAATCATCAATCCTCTCCAAACACAATGGCGTCCTCCCACCAACCCAGGAACAAATTAGCATATGTGGGGGCTCAGGTGCACCCCATTGCGGTGTCTCTGAGCTGGTGAAAGAACTTACCATTGAATGTGAAAAAATTATGTTTAAGTATGAACTCTATTAATCTCAATATGAACTGATTATGCATCATACACTGCAGTACCCTGAATCTAAGGTAATGTTCCACTGCTCCCAGTCCTATATTGTGGGGGGATGTTACTATATAGGGCCTCTACATCAATGGACGCCAAATATACATTCTCACCCACAGTTACACTACCGTTCAAAAGTTTAGGGACACTTAGAAATGTCCTTATTTTTGAAAGAAAAGCACAGTTTTTTCCAATGAAGCTAACATTAAGTGATTCAGAAATACACTCTATACGTTGTTAATGTGGTAAATGACTATTGTAGCTGCAAACGTCTGGTTTATAATGCAATATCTTCATAGGTGTATAGAGACCCATTTCCAACAACCATCACTCCAGTGTTCTTATGGTACTTTGTGTTTGTTAACTGTGTAAGAAGGCTAATGGATGGATAGAATACCCTTGTGCAAGTACGTTAGCACAGCTGAAAACAGTTTGGCTGATTAGAGAAGCTATAAACCTGACCTTCCTTTGAGATAGTTGACTGTTATGATTTGGTCACCGAGGAGGAATACCGGGGAATTAGCTGAGCAACCAGGAAACCAGAAAGAAACACAAAAAGAAAGCACAGAATGACAAATGTGCAGAAATACCCTGCAGTAACAAATATGACAGTAATCAGCAAGTGCTGGTAAAAAGATGGCAACAAATACAGGGTATTTAGTCGATACTTTTTTTGCAAAAAAATGTATACCAAGCTACTCCACCTCGTCAAGGTAACCCTTAATGGAGCAGTCCCTATCTAATGTATTTAAAACCTGAACATATGAACAGTGTCTAAATGAACAGGGTTCAGGCAGGCGCTTCCTAGTATGGTAGCTTGGTATACATTTTTTTGCAAAAAAACATATTGACTAAATACCCTGTATTTGTTGCCATCTTTTTACCAGCACTTGCTGATTACTGTAATATTTGTTACTGCAGGATATTTCTGCACATTCGTCATTCTGTGTTTTCTTTTTGTGTTTCAGTCAGTGGGTGGTGTGAACACTGTCCGACCGACTTGTTCACATTTGTGCATGTCACATGTGTTTTTAATCCCTTTTTTCCTTGTTTATGCATGGTTTGAGAGACCCCACCCCTCTCTTGTGTGACATGCACATAGAGAGCTGTCTTACACCACGTGCCCATACTAGGAAGCGCCTGTCTGAATCCTGTTCATTTAGACACTGTTCATATGTTCAGGTTTTAAATACATTAGATAGGGACTGCTCCATTAAGGGTTACCTTGACGAGGTGGAGTAGCTTGGTATACATTTTTTTTTGCAAAAAAAGTATCGACTAAATACCCTGTATTTGTTGCCATCTTTTTACCAGCACTTGCTGATTACTGTCATATTTGTTACTGCAGGGTATTTCTGCACATTTGTCATTCTGTGTTCTTCTTTTTGTGTTTCAGTCAGTGGGTGGTGTGAACACTGTCCGACCGACTTGTTCACATTTGTGCATGTCACATGTGTTTTTAATCCAGGAAACCAGAAAGGTTGGCAATTTAGCAGATTGCAGACCCCTAAACCTAACAACACAACTAGCATTAGCTGTGGGTCGTGCCTATGATACCCTAGACGCCTCGGCACAGCCAAAGAGTTAACTAAGCCTAAAGCAAGAAAGTGGAAAGCTAAACTGCCCCAGAGTAGAATCCCAAAGGAATAGATAGCCCCTAAACATATATTGTGGGTGAGACAAGATGAGGCACGAACACAGGCAGAAAATAGAGTGAGCAAATGATGGGGCCCAAACTGTCTAGAAAGGACAGGACAGAAAAGATACTGTCTGAAATAGCGCAAAAACCCTAAAAATGCCAACATGTATGATATACAAAAACACTGAGGCAACACGACCTCTCCCCCGCTAGATCAGCATTCTGGTGTGAACTGGAAGCAAAGCAAAAGATACTAATATAACATGGGATTACCAATACTGAACAGAATGACATAAGCTGTGACATGTGAGTGGGGTCCAGCACAAATCCTAGCAGGTAATAATGCTGAACCCACACAGCAAAGAAGAAAGTAGAGAAAGGCAAAAACTATATCAAATGCAAAAGATTCAGCAAACAAATAACTTATCTGAATGATGCAAGACCAAGGAGGGGAAAAGCTTACTTCACAATGCACAGGAAGACAAACAAATCACCAGCAGCAACTGAAGGAAGCTTGCTCACTTAAATCCTCCCAGTCAGTAACCCCTGACTTCCAATCATCGTCTTCAGGTGATAGACTTCTGTCAATACGACCAGCTCCACTACCCGCTGCAACCACCAGAGGGAGCCCCGACTCAGATCAGAAGTCAGATCAAGAGAGTTCACAACAGTACCCCCCTTGAGGAGTGGTCACCGAACCCTCATCCACGCCACCAGGTCGATCAGGATGGGCCCGGTGAAAAGCACTAACCAATCTCTCGGCATGAATGTCAGAAGCAGAGACTCAAGAATTATCCTCCTGGCCATAACCTTTCCACTTGACCAAATACTGGAGTATCCATCTAGCCATACGAGAATCCAATATCTTCTCTACTTCATACTCCAGATTACCCTCAACCAATACAGGATAAGCCATTGGCTCCACAAACCTTTTCAACAAAGATTTATGAAAAACGTTGTGAATCTTAAACGTTCCTGGAAGAGCCAAACGGTAAGAAAATTAAGGACTTCCAAAATCTTATAAGGTCCAATGAACCTTGGCTTGAATTTTGGAGATGCAACTTTCATAGGAATATTTTTTAAGGAAAACCAAACCATGTCACCCACTTTTAACCAGGGACCAGTGGTCCTATGCCGGTTGGCAAACCGTTGGGCCTTCTCCTGAGAATGAGACAACTTATCCACTGCTTGATCCCAAATCTGCTGCATTCTCTCTACCACAGAATCCACACCTGGGCAGGCTGAAGCCTCCACCTGCCCTGAAGAAAAACGAGGATGAAACCCAAAGTTGCAAAAAAAAGGAGACATCAAAGTGGCAGAACTAGCTCTATTATTTAGAGCAAATTCGGCCAAGGGCAAAACTGAGACCCAGTCATCTTGATCAGCAGATATAAAACATCTCAAATAGGTTTCCAAAGTCAGGTCTGTTCTCTCAGTTTGCCCAATTGGTCTGAGGATGAAATGCAGAGGAGAAGGACAACTGAATTTCCAGTTTAGAACAAAAAGCTCTCCAAAATTTGGAAACAAACTGAACCCCTCTGTCCGACACAATGTTCTCAGGAATCGCGTGCAAATGAACCACCTGTTGTAAAAACAAGGGCACCAACTCAGAAGAAGATGGCAACTTTGGGAGTGGTACGAGATGGACCATCTTAGAAAATCTATCACAGATCACCCAGATAGCCATCATTCTCTGAGAAACAGGGAGATCAGAAATAAAAATCCATTGAAATATGAGTCCATGACCTCCTGGGCACCAGCAGGGGCATTAACAAACCACTAGAATGAGAACAGGGTTTGGACCGAGAACAAGTCCCACAGGACTGCACAAAATTCCTGACATCGCGAGATAAAGCAGGCCACCAAAAGGACCGACTCACCAAGTCTCTGGTACCAAAAATACCAGGATGACCAGCTAATGCGCAGCAGTGAATTTCAGACATTACTCTTCTCCTCCTCTGGTCAGAGACATACAATTTCCCCATTGGGCATCGTTCAGGTTTGTCCTCCTTAAATTCCTCCAGGGCAAGTCTCAAATCGGGTGAAATGGCGGAAAGAACCACTCCCTCATTTAGAATGGTAGTAGGTTCGGTCACATCAAGAGAATCAGCAAAGAAACCTTAACATTCTTAGTGCCCAGAAGGAAGTAGACGACAAAATTAAACCGCGTGAAAAACAAGGCCCACCTAGCCTGTCTAGGGCTCAATCGCTTGGCTGATTCGAGATAGATCAGGTTCTAGTGGTCGGTAAGGACCACAACTTGAAGTCTGGCTCCCTCCAACCAATGTCTCCACTCTTCAAAAGCCCACTTCATGGCCAACAATTCCCGATTCCTCACATCATAGTTACCTTCAGATGGGGAAAATTTTCGAGAAAAGAAGGCACAAGGATTCATGTTAGAGGTTACTGGATCTCTTTGAGACAAAACGACTCCTGCACCAATCTCAGAAGCATCAATCTCCACCTGAAATGGGAGTGAAACATCAGGTTGCCGTAAGACCAGAGCAGCAATGAATCTCTACTTAAGCTCCTGGAACACCGAGACTGCCTCTGGAGACCAATTCACCACATCAGTGCCCTTTTGGGTCGAATCTGTCAGTGGTTTTACAATACCAGAAAAATTACTTATATTTATGGTAGAAATTAGCAAAACCCAAAAATTTCTGGAGGGCCTTCAAGGAAGTGGGCTGAACTCAATCATAAATGGCCTGGACCTTGGCCGGGTCCATTTCAATAGCAGACGGGGACAAAATGAATCCCAAAAACGTAATCTTTTGTACGCCAAAGAGACATTGCAATCCCTTAACATGCAGAGCGTTTTCTCTCAAAATCCGGAACACAGTCCAAACATGTTCCACATGAGAATCCCAATCACTGGAAAAAATCAAAATATCGTCCAAATAAACGATCAAAAACTTATCCACAAAGTCCCGGAAAATATTGTTCATGCAAGATTGGAAGGGGCATTAGTGAGTACAAAATGCATCACTAGGTACTCAAAATGTCCCTCAGGAGTATTAAACGCTGTCTTCCATTTTTCACCGTGCTTGATGCGAATAATATTATACGCCCCCCTAAGGTCAAGCTTGGTAAACCAACTAGCACCTTTAACTCTGGAAAATAAATCAGATATCAGGTTTATCGGATACTGATATGTAACAGTGATTTTATTAAGAGAACGATAATCATTACATGGCCTTAATGAACCATCTTTCTTGGCCACAAAAAACCCAGCACCTAAAGGTGAAGAGGATGGTCTGATATGACCCTTCTCCAATGACTCCTTGATATAAGATCACATAGCATCATGTTCCGGTACAGATAAGTTGAAAAGCTGACTCTTGGGAAATTTACAACCGGGCAGTAAGTCAATCGCGCAGTCATAACTCCTATGAGGAGGCAAAGACGCGGACTTACTCTCACTAAATACATCAGAAAAATCAGCCAAATAATCAGGAGCATCATGAGACTAGGGAGAGGCGGAGAAAACAGGAGTGTCACTAAGAACACATTGACAACCCCAACTCACCACAGACATAGATTTCCAATCCAAAACAGGATTATGGGTCTGCAACCAAGGAAAACCCAGTACAATAATGTCATGTAAATTATGCAACACCAAAAATTTACAATTCTCTTGGTGGTCCGGGGCGACCCGCATTATCACCTGGGTCCAAAACTGGGGTTTATTCTCCACCAAGGGGGTAGCATCAATACCCCTCAAAGGAATTGGGGTCCGCAGGGGTATCATGGGAAACCCACAACGTTTGGCAAAGTCAAAATCCATCAGATTCAGAGCTGCTCCTGAATCAACAAAAGCTTTAGCAGAAAATGAAGACAAGGAGCAGATCAAGGAAACCGCCAAAAGGAATTTAGGCTGTACACTGCCCACAGCAAATGAGTGGGCAAAACATTTTTCCTGCTTAGGGCAAGCAGAAATAGTATGAGAGGCGTCCCCACAAAAGAAGCATAACTTATTACGCCTTCTAAACTCTTGACGTTGCACCCTAGGCAAAACCCTATCACATTGCATGGGCTCAGAAGTTTGTTCAAAAGGCAGCACCGCCTCTCGCATAGTTTTACTTTCACGTAAACGTTGAACAATTTGAATCGCTAGTGACATAGAGTCGTTAAGACCAGAGGGGACCAGAAATCCCACCATAACATCTTTTACGGTTTCTGCCAAACCTTTCCGAAAGAGAGCTGCTAGGGCGTCATCATTCCATTTAGTAAGGACCGTCCACTTTCGGAATTTTTGACAATATAACTCTGCCGCATCCTGACCTTGGTTCAATGCCAATAAGGTTTTCTCAGCTTGATCATTAACATTAGGTTCATCATACAACAACCCCAAAGCTTGGAATAACGCATCCTCATCAGCCAAAATAGGATTCTCAGGTGTCAGAGAAAAAGCCAAGTCCTTGGGATCGCCGCGCAACAGGGAGATGACCATTTTAACCTGCTACACTGAGCTCCCCGAGTTCTTAGGTTTCAAGGCAAAAAAACGTTTACAATTATTCTTAAAGTTCAAAAATTTAGATCGATCCCCAGAAAATGCATCAGGAATAGGAATTTTTGGTTCTACAGCAGATGATTGAGCGAGATAGGCAGAAATTCCCCGAACTTCAGCAGCGAGCTGCTCAACACGATCAGACAATTGCTTAGTCTCCATTAAAGCAAAAATCCTCCTATGGTCCCCAGAAAAAAAGAGGAAAAAATATATAAAAAATTCTGACACTATTTTTTTTTACAATTTTTTCCTTCTTTAGAGTACCCTAGAGTCTCACCGAGGAGCATTAACGGGGAATTAGCTAAGCAACCAGGAAACAAGAAAGCTTGGCAACTTAGCGGATTGCAGACCCCTAAACCTAACAACACAACAAGCATTAGCCGTGGGACGTGCCTACGATGCCCTAGACGCCTCGGCACAGCCAAAGAGTTAACTAAGCCTAAAGCAAGAAAGTGGAAAGCTAAACTGCCCCAGAGTAGAACCCCAAAGGAATAGATAGCCCCCAAACATATATTGTGGGTGAGACAAGATGAGGCACGAACACAGGCAGAAAATAGAGTGAGCAAATGATGGGGCCCAAACTGTCTAGAAAGGACAGGACAGAAAAGATACTGTCTGAAATAATGCAAAAACCCTAAAAATTCCAACATGTCTGATATACAAAAACACTGAGGCCACACGACCTCTCCCCCGCTAGATCAGCATTCTGGTGTGAACTGGAAGCAAAGCAAGAGATACTAATATAACAGGTAATTAGCAATAATGAACAGAATGACATAAGCTGTGACATATGAGCGGGGTCCAGCACAAATCCCAGCAGGGAATAATGCTGAACACACAAAGCAAAGCAGAAAGCAGAGAAAGGCAAACACTATATCAAATGCAAAAGATTCAGCAAACAAATAACTTATCTGAATGATGCAAGACCAAGGAGGGGAAAAAGCATACTCCACAATCCACAGGAAGACAAACAAATCACCAGCAGCAACTGAAGGACGCTTTGTCACTTAAATCCTCCCAGTCAGTAACCCCTGACTTCCAATCATCGTCTTCAGGTGATAGACTTCTGTCAATACGACCAGCTCCACTCCCCGCTGTAACCACCAGAGGGAGCCCCGACTCAGAAGTCAGATCAAGAGATTTGACAACAGTTGAAAATCTGGAGCATTACATTTGTTGGTTCCATTAAACTCTCAAAATGGCCAGAAAAAAGAATTTTCATGTGAAACTCGACAGTCTATTCTTGTTCTTAGAAATGAAGGCTATTCCATGCGAGAGATTGCCAAGAAACTGAAGATGTCTTACAATGGTGTGTACTACTCCCTTCAGAGGAGAGCACAAACAGGCTCTAACCAGAGTAGAAAGAGAAGTGGGAGGCTCCACTGCACAATTGAGCAACAAGACAAGTACAATAGAATTTGGAGTTTGAGAAATCGACGCCTCACAGGTCCTCAACTGGCAGCTTCATTAAATAGTATATGCAAAACGCCAGTGTCAACATCTAAAGTGAAGAGGCGACTCCGGGATGCTGGCCTTCAGGGCAGAGTGGCAAAGAAAAAGCCATATCTGAGACTGGCTAATAAAAGGAAAGATTAATATGGGCAAAAGAACACAGACATTGGACAGAGGAAGATTGGAAAAAAGTGTTATGAACAGACGAATCCAAGTTTGAGTTGTTTGAATCACACAGAAGAACATTTGTGAGACGCAGAACAACTGAAAAGATGCTGGAAGAGTGCATGACGCCATCTGTCAAGCATGGTGGAGGTAATGTGATGGTCTGGGGTTGCTTTAGTGCTGGTAAAGTGGGAGATTTGTACAAGGTAAAAGGGATTTTGAATAAGGAAGGCTAGCACTCCATTTTGCAATGCCATGCCATACCCTGTGGACAGTGCTTGACTGAGCCAATATCATCCTACAACAGGACAATGATCCAAAGAACACACCCCCAAATTATGAAAGAACTATTTAAGGAAGAAGCAAGCAGCTGGTATTCTATATGTAATGGAGTGGCCAGCGCAGTCACCAGATCTCAACCCCATTGAGCTGTTGTGGGAGCAGCTTGATCGTATGGTACGTAACAAGTGCCCATCAAGCCAAACCAACTTGTGGGAGGGGCTTCTGGAAACATGGGGTGAAATTTCTCCAGATTACCTCAGCAAATTACTAGAACGCCAATGGTCTGCAATGCTGTAATTGCTGCAAAGGGAGCATTCTTTGACGAAAGCAAAGTTTGAAGGAGAAAATTATTATTTCAAATAAAAATCTTTTTTCGAACCTTATCAATGTCTGGACTAGATTTTAAATTCATTTGGCAACTCATTTGATTAATAAAAGTGTGAGTTTTCATGGAAAACACACAAATTTCTGGGTGACCCCAAACTTTTGAACGGTAGTTTATATCTTCCAGCTTGAGGAGGAGGTCCGAAGTGACCCTAATGTGTGATGGCAGAGATACCACAAATGGCCTAAATATCTTGTCTATATATAAGCCCGAATTTTTGATGATAGAGCCGATTCTGGCAACAATAGGATTACCTTTTAGTGGGCTCAGACCTTTATATATCTTGGGTAGCGAGTAAAAGACAACCAGGACTGGAAACTTGGGATACATGAAATCCCATTCACTTTTTGATATAATTTTTAGGGTCAATGCTCCAGAAAACAAAGGTTTTTTTTTCAATTTTGGTGGGCTCTTCTTTGGTTTTATATGTCTCTTCATCCCTCAATATCCTATTACACATCTGTAGATATTTTTCATGGTTTAACACAACAAGGTTGCCCCCCTTGTCTGAGGTTTTAAAGTTTAATTCCTTTTTGTCTACAAGCCCACCAACAAGTTTCAGTTCCTCAGTCACTAATTTAGTAAATATATCAATACTGCTATACCTCATACATGGGGGGCATCCTAGTACTTTTTACCTTTAGATCTGTAAAAGGGCCCAGTCCTGGCTGTCTATCACCCTCCCTCATTAACTCAGCAAGTATCCTTACACTTGGGAGGTCTTCCTCCATAATTACCAGGGATTCACACTCAGCATGATCATGAGTCCCAAAGAATTTTTTCCATTTGAGCTTATGGGCAAAACGATTAATATCTTTAACCCAGCCAATCTCATCAAAATGTCTTAATATATCCCATTGTTTTATTAGCCATGACAGTAACTGCCTGGGTTTTCATCAGTAACTGTTACCCAATGTGCTACCATTTTGTGCATACTTATACATTTCATTTCCTTTGCCCAAGTGCTTGACCTTACATTTATCGACATTAAACTTATATTGCCATTTCTTAACTCAAGTCTACAAACAACTTAAATCTCTATGCCACATTAAATTATTCTCCTCTGTGTTGATTACCTTGCAGAGTTTAGTGTCATGTGCAAATGCTGAATTTCTAATCTGTATGCCCTCTACAATGTCATTAATAAATGTTAAAAAGAAGAAGGCCAAATATTGACCCCATCATACCCCACTATTAACTGTGACCTAATCAGATTGTTTTCCATTAATAACCTCCCTTTGTTTCATATTACTAGGCCAGTTGTTAAACCAATTACACATGTTTTTCAAGTCCCATAGCTCTCATTTTATTTATTAACCTTTTTTTTGGTGCTGTTCAAATTCCTTTGAAAGACCAGCTGTCACGACCGACACGGTTAAGTCCAGTGGATGACACAACATATACCAACAATGGGATGGAATGGGGTGAGGAAGGCCCCAACTGTAGGGAATGAGGGATGGGGCACCTCCTGAACTCCAACCTGTGCCTGTCCCTAAACTACACTAATGCCCTAAGCGGGTCCTTCCCCCTGCCACTGTCACCTCACTATTCCCTGGCTAGTGCACTGGCCAGCAAGGATGCTAGCCTCACCACTGCAGATGGTGAAAAACACAGGGAGAGGGACAACAACCAGACTGATAGAAAAAGAGGAAAAAGTACTTAACACTGTCCCTGCTGTAAAGCACAACACAGCAGAGGATAATGCACCAGGGCCACGAACTCCACGAAAACAGCAGATTCACGACTGAAACCAGAGAGGTCTTTACTCCAGGCTGGTCATCATAGATTACTCTATCACTGACAGTCAGCTGATGGGTCATGTGACTTTTTAAAGGATGTGTAAGGCTAGTTTCACACTTGCTTTTTTTTGCAGCGCGTTTTTCCCGCAAAAAAACGCATAGAAAAAACGCATACAAATGCATACAAACGCTGCGTTTTTTTCAAGAATTTTTATGCGCATGCAGGAAAAAAACGCAGCGTTTTTGCGCGTTTGTATGCGTTTTTTGTGCGTTTGCGTTTTTTTACAGATTTTGGAAAAACCCCACAAAAAAGAAAAAAAAAACATTCAACAACACACAAGACCAATGGGACTTCATTGTGGGTGTGGTATGTTAATATATATAGACCCTGTCTACAGTATTCTTCACATTTGCTTGATTCTTCTCGTGACCATGGATCTGCGCTGGAAGAGTTTTCACTTCAACTTGGATTTGGACATCGCGATGGCTCAGGCGTATGCAGTTGCTTGCCATGAACAAAGGAAGAGAGAGAGGCAGCGAAGACGGCGGCGTATGTGGATACATCCGATTGTTGAACTCCGGGAGAGCCGTGGGGCATACCACACCCTCTACAGCGAGCTCCAGTCAAACCCGGAGAAATTTACAGATTATATCAGGATGTCCCACGAAAGTTTCATGGATTTGCTTGCTCGTGTCCAACAATCCATCCGGAGACAGGACACACAGCTCCGTCGTGCGATTCCTCCTGAGGAACGGCTACTGGTGACATTACGGTATGTTTTAAAAACCAAGGGGTGCGGTCTGATGTTTTTTTTTTAAATTTAGTATTCAAAACCTTGGGTAATTAGTTTTCGTGAATGTACTAATATTTTATTTTATAGTTTTTTAAAATAATATACATAAATATTAATTTTACTTCTTTGTCTGTTCACAGATTCCTGGCGACTGGAGAAACCCTATCTTCACTACACTTCCAGTACCGTATTGGAATCTCTACCTTGTCTGGAATTGTTGCTGACACCTGCCGGGCTCTCTGGAATGTTCTTTGCCCAGAATTTATGCCCCTGCCCACCGCTGAAAAGTGGATGGAAATTGCTGACAAATTCTGGACAGTATGCAATTTTCCCAACTGTTTGGGAGCTGTTGATGGTAAACACATACGGATCATCAAACCCCAAAGAACGGGATCTGAGTACTATAATTACAAAAAGTACTTTTCAATAGTACTCATTGCGATTGCGGATGCCGGATGTATGTTTGTAGCAGTGGACATTGTAGCATTTGGCCGTGGTAATGACTCACAGGCTTTTAAAAACTCAGACATGGGCCGGAGGTTGTATGGCAACCAATTTAATTTCCCTATGCCACGGCCTCTTCCTCACACCGAAGCTCCGCCACTGCCCTTTGTAATGGTTGGCGATGAGGCTTTTCAAATGTGCGGAAACTTACTGAAACCCTACTCCAGCCGGGACTTGGACCACACCAAAAAAATATTTAATTACAGGCTGACCAGGGCCAGATGAACTGTCGAGTGTGCTTTTGGGATTCTTGTCTCCAGATGGCGAATTCTGGGCACGGCCATTAATCTTAAACTTGAAACAGTCGATGAGGTGGTGAAGGCCTGTGTGGTTCTACATAACTTTGTGATGGCTAAAGAGCACCCGACCTTTGAACTGGACGTTGATGCTCCTAACCCATTGCCTGAATTCACTCAGCACACTCTCAGGTCATCCGTTGAAGTTGGCCAAATGAGGGACCAATTTGCGGCCTACTTTATTTCTGATGTAGGACGGGTGCACTGGCAAGATGAAATGGTGTAATGTTTTTGTTTGTTTATGGTAACAAAAAACCTTATTTGATACCATTACTGAGTGCACTATATTTTTTAAACTGCAATTAAATAAAAAACTTCCCATGTATAACTGAATTTTTTGATGTTCACACACCTGGGCAGGTAAATACACATATGAGTTAAAATGCAGCATTGCTAGTCTGCGTGAAATATATTGGAACGAGCAAAGCTGCAGGCCATGAATCAGGAAACCATTTATTTTCAAGAGAAAATTGTGCAACTAGTTGAAAAAAAAGTATGTGATTTTCTCAAAACACAACCCTCAAAACCCAACCCCAATGAAAGTCCATGGGGAATACAAGTCAGCATTGAGTGGATGAATGTAATCTGCTCCATTCCAACTTACAAGTTATTACACTAGGCCTTGGAATGACTATACTAGGCCGTGGTATTTCAAATATGAGTATAGTAGGCCTTGGGCCTACTAGTATAGTCATATGTGAAATACCACGGCCTAGTATAGTCATAACAAGGCCTACTCGATTTTTGCCAACTAGGATCTTGTTTCACGAAAAACAAACGGGTGAAACTTGACAAGTTTCAACAGTTTGTTTTTCATGAAACCAGATTCTAGTTGGTAAAACTAGAGTTATTACACTAGGCCTTGTAATGACTACACTAGGCCGTGGTATTTCAAATATGAGTATAGTAGGCCTTGGGGCTAGTAGTATAGTAATATGTGAAATACCACGGCCTAGTATAGTCATACCAAGGCCTACTCGGATTTTACCAACTAGGATCTTGTTTCACGAAAAACAAACTGGTGAAACTTGACAAGTTTCAACAGTTTGTTTTTCATGAAACCAGATTCTAGTTGGTAAAACTAGAGTTATTACACTAGGCCTTGTAATGACTACACTAGGCCGTGGTATTTCAAATATGAGTATAGTAGGCCTTGGGGCTAGTAGTATAGTAATATGTGAAATACCACGGCCTAGTATAGTCATACCAAGGCCTACTGTAATAACTCGATTTTTAACAACTAGCATCTTGTTTCACAAAAAACAAACTGGTGAAACTAGAAAGAAACTTATTTTTAAGACAAGTTTCAACAGTTTGTTTTTCATGAAACCAGATCCAAGTTGGTAAAACTCGAGTTATTACACTAGGCCTTGGTATGACTATACTAGTCCGTGTTATTTCACATATGACTATACTAGGCCTTGGGTTGGTTTTTAACATGTATTTACCCATCAGTGTGTGTGAGCGGCGCAAACAACATTAATGAAACTTTGTAATGGTGAACCACAAATGTAAATTTATTTTTAATCACAAAAATAAACCAAAAAATTATTTTTTCCGGCGTTTGGGGGCAGATGGTTTCAATTTGGGGGTGTGCAGGGAATATGCAACACTTGCAGTTGAAGACGGTGTTTGAGGGGAAGGGGCAGCAAAACTTGTGGGGGAAGGTAGTCCAGTTAAGGGAATTAAACTAGGAACACTTGGAGGAGAGGAAATCTGTTCAGGCACATTAGTTGTAATGGCATGTCGCCGTAGGCTTGTGTGTCTGGACCGACTTTGGCCCAATGCCCGCCTTGATAGATTTCGCCTTGAACTAGGGGCAAATATTGAATGTAGGTCCCCCGTCTGCTGGTATGGCTGCTGCTGCTGCTGAGGTGGCGGCTGCTGCTGCTGAGGTGGCGGCTGCTGCTGCTGAGGTGGCGGCTGCTGCTGAGGTGGCTGCTGCTGCTGCTGAGGTGGCTGCTGCTGCTGAGGTGGTTGCTGCTGCTGCTGAGGTGGCTGCTGCTGCTGCTGAGGTGGCTGCTGCTGAGGTGGCTGCTGCTGCTGAGGTGGCTGCTGCTGCTGCTCTTCGTTGGCAGTGCTCGTCCTTGCAGGAGGACTGGTGGCGGCAGTGATGGTCCAGGTTTGCAGAGTGGTGGTGGCAGGGCTACTACATGTTGTTGTAGCGGCAGGGCTGTTCCATGTTTGCCTAGTGGTGGCTGAGCTCCACGCATGCATGGGAGTGGCGGTGGTGCTCCAGACAGGAGCAGCGCTTGCCATGGTGGTGTCGGTGAAGTGACCAGCTGCACTCAGACTTGTGGTGGTGTAACGGTGGGTGTCCTGGCTTTGAATAGAGGTGTCCGTGCAGTGGTATGCAGCAAAAGTCGGTAGTGAGGTGAAGCGAGTCAATGGTGGCACAGGTGGAAAGGACACCACTGACTGCTGACCATACCGATTATGCTGCATAGCCTGCAAGAAAGCATTGTTGCAGGCCTGCAGCACATTCAGCTGTTGCTCAGGACTAAGGTGTTCCGCCATGCCCTTTTCAATCTTACTAAAAAAATGGTGTGCTGGTCTGTTGAGGTCGGCCTCCAGACGGTCAAGGCGCTGTTCTACAGAATTGAAGCGGTGTTCAAAGTGGTTAAAACCACGTTCCATGAGTGCAAAACCGCTTTCAACTCTGTCGGACAGTGACTTGAGGCTGGAATTAAAGGCCTCGCTCAAATGCATAAACTCGGGCAAGACATTACTGTCCAAGGCCCTCTGCCGCTGGCGGGTAGTGCCCGCATAACCAGTGGCAGAGACCTGGGACAGGGGAACACCTGATGGCCCAGCTTCCTGGTCACCAGCTGTGTGTGTGGTTGACCTGCAAGGTGCTTCCTGGCTGTCGGATGGCTGGGACGGGTCAGAGGACGTCCGAGGAAGGACCGCTCCAGGGCCAGGTTGCAGGGTGCTGCTCCAGGTGCTGTGGAAGAAAGGAAAATCATTACTACCATGCCTTTACAAGAAGCATCAGCTGTGGATTAGAAAAACACAGATTAATAAAAATAAAAACCCAAAATTTATAATACTTACGATCTCGTGGCAAGGACCGGTCTTAGGAACTGCAACACGTGATAGTGACGGTATCTAGTTCTGGTCCTTGACGCAGATCCACTGCGAACCTGGCCCTCAGCATGAACATCACTGTTGAAGCGGTCCTTGATCGAACGCCAACGTGTTCGGACTTTGTCCACTGTTGATAAAAAAAAAACAGTGCCGTCAAGGACAACAGTCACTGCGGCACAATGTAGCAATACAATACTCAAAGCAGTCACTGTAGACCCCGATGACACTGTTGGGTTTCCTGCTAGAATACACCTAGCACGAAACCCAACAGTGCCGTCAAGGACAACAGTCACTGCGGCACAATGTAGCAATACAATACTCAAAGCAGTCACTGTAGACCCCGATGACACTGTTGGGTTTCCTGCTAGAATACACCTAGCACGAAACCCAACAGTGCCGTCAAGGACAACAGTCACTGCGGCACAATGTAGCAATACAATACTCAAAGCAGTCACTGTAGACCCCGATGACACTGTTGGGTTTCCTGCTAGAATACACCTAGCACGAAACCCAACAGTGCCGTCAAGGACAACAGTCACTGCGGCACAATGTAGCAATACAATACTCAAAGCAGTCACTGTAGACCCCGACGACACTGTTGGGTTTCCTGCTAGAATACACCTAGCACGAAACCCAACAGTGCCGTCAAGGACAACAGTCACTGCGGCACAATGTAGCAATACAATACTCAAAGCAGTCACTGTAGACCCCGATGACACTGTTGGGTTTCCTGCTAGAATACACCTAGCACGAAACCCAACAGTGCCGTCAAGGACAACAGTCACTGCGGCACAATGTAGCAATACAATACTCAAAGCAGTCACTGTAGACCCCGATGACACTGTTGGGTTTCCTGCTAGAATACACCTAGCACGAAACCCAACAGTGCCGTCAAGGACAACAGTCACTGCGGCACAATGTAGCAATACAATACTCAAAGCAGTCACTGTAGACCCCGATGACACTGTTGGGTTTCCTGCTAGAATATGCCTAGCACGAAACCCAACAGTGCCGTCAAGGACAACAGTCACTGCGGCACAATACAGAGCAGGGAAATACTCACTAAACGCCTTTTTGGAGGATGCTGTGGCGCTGTCCCAGCCATCCATCAACGCTGCGGCCACCTCATTCCATAGCCGCCGGGTCACCACAATGTCCTTGTGCAGCCGGTCACGGCTGTCCCACAACGGCGAACGCTCCTGGACCAGGCTGATGAGCTGCTCATTATCCAGGTAGACGTCTTCATCCCGTTGTGGAACCTAGACAAAACACATTCATTAGAATAATCAAATTTAAATTGAATAAAAAGTTACCAAAAAAGAAACATAAAAAAGAGTAAAAATAGAAGATAAAAAATAAAGAACATTACAAATCATTTGATACATACATTCCGTATCACCACCGGGACTTGGCTTCGCTGCTCCTGCTCTTCGCCCTCACTAGTCCCGTCCGCAGAAGATGATGATGACGATGTGTTAAAAAAGTTGAAAAAAACGTAAGAGATTTGGAGAAGCAGCAGATATACTTACCAGATGCACGAAAATAATCACCTCACGGTCTGCTTGCGCCAATTCCTGCCGCGATGGGGAATACTCGGATTCTGAAGACATACTGCATGTAAAAATAATAAAAATCATTAGTACATACATAATTTAAAAGGACAGGCATATAATGTAATATACTCACATTCTTCGCTGATATAAGATGGGTTCCTTGTTGACTGTCTGCTCTTCAATCTGTCAGTGTAGTAGTGGCAGAGTTTTGGCAGGCACCTCCTTTATATAGACTTTTTTTTTTTGACTTTAGAAGATTATAACTAGGACAACAAGTGGACACCACCAAAAAAACGCAGCGCTAAAAAAACGCATACATGCGCATGCCAGTGCGCACGTATGCACATCCATAGGTTATAATGGCCATTTTTAGCGCAAAACGTGCGCATACGTGCGCATGCGCTTTTTTGCAGGGCCAAAAAATGCAACATGCTGCGTCTGGAAAATACCAACGCACACCCCAAAAAAACGCAGCGCATGAAAATCGCATACGTGCGCATGCCAGCGCGCAGGTATGCGCACCCATGTTAAATATAGGGGAAAAAACGCATGCGCACGTATGCGTTTTTTTCCAGCGCAAAAAAACGCAAATGTGAAACCAGCCTAAGTGATCACCTCACCACCTACATCAGCTGACTAGCAACAAAGCAGCTGCCAGCAAGGAAACTGACATTAACCCTTGCTGGCCCAAAAGGAAAAAAGCTATATTTATAGTGGAACCAGAGCTGCCACATATCCAAAAATGAATCGTGACACCAGCTAGTGGACATACACATTGTTACCCTGGTCCTTTCTAAGAATTACCTCCCGGAAGAAGCTGATCAGATTAGGTTTCACCGGACCAATTCCCACTTTCATTGTGTACTTTTATATTCAAGGACATTGTCCCAGTTTATGGAACTAAGATCATCCCATAGTCATTGGAAATTAGCCTTCCTGAAGTTTAGTATCCTTTTAGAACCTCTACTATGCATACTGTACAATTAAAGGATAAGTGAAAACGTATTATTTTGTGATCACTGTTCCTCAAATGACCCCCAACCCATACATTCAATATGCTGTCTTGCCTATTAGTAAAGATAAGGCTTAGAATTGCCCCCCCTTTTGTTGTAGCTGGCATCAGCTGTGAAAGGTAGTTGTCTTTTTGTCACGCTCACGCTTTGGCAGGTTGGCGCGAGGGAGGGGGTTGTGGACCCACTGTGCCACAAACCAGACTACCCTAGAAGGGGCATAACTAATGCAGCTACCTCTGTCTTCACTGGAGCCTCTGATGGTGAGGTCAGGCTTGTGCGGCAGGTAGCTGCAAGGTGCAAATCCAGGGTGGTGTCTGGCTGTGGCTGCTGATCCCACTGTTGAACAGAATGTTAGGACAGATGTGACTGAAAGACAGGCAGGTGAGCATGGCAGGCACGGCTGGTACCCTGGCAGGCGTGCATGGCTGAGACACAGGTAGGCGGGCACGGCTGAGACACAGGCAGGCAGGCATGGCTGAGACAGTGGCAGGCGGGCACAGCTGATTGGGAAGGTACAGGGACACGGACAGGAAGGAGTGGTGTATGGAATAGGTAGGAACCTGTTCACACAGGAGGTGCAGGTACTGGTACGGAAAGGATGGAAATGTAGATGGGTATGAAGGAACAGGTTTGGACATGTTCACACTGGAGAAGAACCGCAAGACTGCGGAGAGGAGCTGCAGTTAGCAGCAAGGGGTTCTGCAGCAGCAGAAGCAGCACAAAGCAGGACAAAGCAGAACCACAGGAGTGCGGAGCACAGGCAGAGCTGCAAGACTATGGAGCAGGCAGAGCTGCAAGAGTGCGGTGCACAAGCAGAGCTGCAAGAGTGCGGAGCACAGGCAGAGCTGCAAGAGTATGGAGCAGGCAGAGCCACAAGAGTGCGGTGCACAGGCAGAGCTGCAAAAGTGCGGAGCACAGGCAAAGCCGCAAGACTACAGAGCAGGCAGAGCCTCAAGAATGTGGAGCACAGGCAGAGCCACAAGAATGCAGAGCACAGGCAGAGCCACAAGAGTGTGGAGCAGGAAGAGCCTCAAGAGTGCGGAGCACAGGCAGATGAAGCGGACACAAGGATAGACACAGCAAGGAGTCACAGACAAGGAGACCGAGAGACAGAGGTAGGATTCAGTTCGGACAAGGTTAAAGGTACGAGACAAGGTACAGGAACAAAGACACAGGGACCTGGATTTTCTGCCTCCTGGAGTGCGGCAAGGACAGGTATGAGACAAGGTCAGGAGCAATAGCACAGGGACCAGGATATTCTTCATAGAAAAAGGAAAGTCCAGCTCAAGGAGTAAAATCCAGAGTTTTCTTTATTTATTTCATTAAAATACAAGCATGGCTGCTATAGTCATCATTGCGGTTTTTACCCTGACATGGTATAGCTGCATCCTAAAAAAGGCAAACTCGCTCATCTCTAGTGATGACCACTGGAACCAGGAAGCTGAGCTGAGTCCTGACTGTAAGTTTATTACATGCTGTTAGGATTGGGCATGCTACAGTGCTTTATGATATAGTTAAAAGGGTTGTCCAGATTTGTGATGATATTCTTCAGTCAGTCTAGGTGACTGCAGATTTGTAAATTCTCACCACTAGAGATGAGCTACTTTGTCTTTTTTAGGGTTGAGTCGGGTTTCATGAAACCCGACTTTCTCAAAAGTTGAGTCTAACGAAATCGACCGACTATCGTGAAAAGTCGAAGGTCCGACTGAAACACGAAACCCAATGCAAGTCAATGGAGAAGAAAAGTGTGAGTGGAGGACAGTAAACACACCGACATGCCGGACCGCTTTTTTAAAGTGCGCAAAAACTCTCTCTCCTCGGATGCTGCACATGTCATCTTGTTGCCCATAGTGTACGTCCTTGCTCATTGGCTGAAAAAAAGTCACGTGCAGGCATTCTGGGAAAACCGACTTTGGCGCTTGGATCGACGACCGCATGGCCGACTTCACGTTGTGGTCAGGTTTTGGTCGGCGAAACCCGACTTTGCCATAAGTCGGCGCCTTATGAGTCTGGCTGACCTGTTTTGCTCAACTCTACTCACCACACATTGTCAGGATCCCCTGGTGCCGGTTGCAAGACTAGATGGTCATGTGAGTGCAAGTATGGGATTTGCATACTTCCGGCTGTAGCGATATTGCCAGTGCCCCTGCGTTGTGTCCACTTCCTACTCCATTCCAGCTTACTTACCTCCCCATCCCACATCTCAGTCCCCGGCATGCTACTGCTTACTGTTACTTCCTGGTCTGTGTGTGCATGCCGCAGCTCCCTTCGGTACGCCTAGTGCGCACTTTGTCACGCTCCCCTGCCAATAGCTGGGAGGCATCTTTTATAAAAGACTCCGTCTCCCGTAGGGAGTGGCCAAGCAATGTGTAGAGTCATTAGTGAGTAAAGTATAAAAGAGAAGAGAGCTGGAGGGCACCACTGAATGATAAAGGGATCTCTCGTTACATGCTAAAGCTGAGTGCATATCAAGAAAAGAGAAAAAGTAGCATGCAAAATACGGTGATCACCATATAAAAATTGCAAAAATCTTTATTAGGCTACTTTCACACTTCAGGTTTTCGGCGTCAGGCGCGATCCGGCGTCGTGCCGGAACGCCGGATCCGGCAAATGTTTCGTAAAACCGGATGTGACGGATCCGGTTTTCTGCCGGATCCGTCTTTTTCTTGACAGACAAAACCGGATCCGTCTCATCCGGTTCATCCGTTTTTCTATCCGTTTTTCGACGGATTACGCCGGATCCGGTTTTTAAAATTGACCCTTGTGGCCTTCCGAACGGGATTGGCTACTGGAAAACTATATATAGCATGTTCCTACAGCCCTTCTTTGACAGGTTGTAGAGGAGAAAGTGCAGGTTGGAGAGAAGAGCAAGTTACTGGCGAAGATGGATGTTGTCATTGGAAATATTTTGAAGAATTTGGCCGATTTTATAGCGGAGGCGAATCGTTTGAGGGTGATTGTTCTGGAGAAGGAGAGAGCGAGACAGCAGCGCATCAGGCATCGTAGACGACGTTTGTGGATTCACCCCATCACAGCCAAGAGAATGACGCGTGGGGTCTATTCTACACTCTGCATGGACCTTCGACGAAACCCGGATAAATTTTTTGGATATGTTAGGATGAAAATGGAGAATTTTGATTACTTGGTGGAGCGCATTGCACACCTCATAAGAAAAGCGGACACCTATTGCCGCTTCTCTGTTTCACCCGCAGAGCGTCTGATGGTGACTTTAAGGTAAGCCACATTTATTGGATGTGATCGCATCAGAGCACACTTTCACTGCAATCTTGTTGGTGGTAGTTTGTATCTCCAAGTGTTATAGCTCAGTTTTGGTATGTAATGCTGTGATTTAAAACTAATTTATTGTTTTTTAATTCCCCACAGATTTCTTGCAACTGGAGAATCCCTTTCGTCACTGCATTTCCAGTACAGACTCGGGATTTCCACCATATCTGGAATAGTGAAGTACACATGCCGTGCACTGTGGGACTCCTTAGCTGAAGAGTTTTTACCAGAGCCCACAACAGAGAGGTGGATTGAAATTGCTGACAAGTTTCAACAGATATGTCAGTTTCCCAACTGCTTGGGCGCTGTGGACGGGAAACATATCCGCATTGTAAAGCCAGCTGGATCGGGATCGGAATATTTCAATTACAAGAAATATTTTTCAATTGTCCTCATGGCCATCGCTGACGCGGAATACAAATTTATTGCGGTTGATATTGGGGCCTATGGCCCCTCCAATGACTCTCAAGTTTTCAAACTGTCTGCCATGGGGCGTAAACTGTATGGAAACACCTTCCAGTTCCCACCACCTAGACCGCTGCCGCAAACATCTGGTCCACCTATGCCATTTGTCTGTGTAGGGGATGAAGCCTTCCAGCTGTCAGAACACCTTTTGAAACCGTACTCTAGCAGAGGATTGACAAGACCAAAACGCATTTTTAATTACCGCCTCACAAGAGCAAGAAGAATGGTTGAATGTACCTTTGGTATTCTGACAGCCAAATGGCGGGTCCTATTGACTGCGATCAACCTCAAGACAGAAACTGTGGACGAGGTGATCAAAGCGTGCGTGGTACTCCACAATTTTGTTATCTGCAAGGAACCCATTTCCATTGAGGACACCTCTGAAGAAACCACCTTGCAAGATTACCATGACATTACCACTAGAAGTTCTGTGACGGTTTCAGTAATGAGGGACAATTTTGCACTATACTTTATGTCACCTCAAGGCAGAGTACACTGGCAGGATGACAGAGTGTGAAAGATTTGTGCCCAACCAAACTTGTGTACCTTCTGTACCAACAGTATATACCTTTGCCAACCAAAGTTGGCTATCTTGTCATGGTCTCTATTTTTAGCTTTAGGCCACAGGTGTGTACCTGGTTGTGTTTTATGCAAAGTATTTCACCTTTTAACAAAAGTTGTGTACATTGTTATGAAATCACCAACAATAAACACAACTTCTTAGGTGAAATACTTTGCTTCAAACACAACCAGGAACACAACTGTGGCAAAAAGCTAAAATTTACCCACAGTTATATACCTAGTTTTGAATACCATTTCACCTTTTAAATACCCTGTATTTAACCTTTTTCGCCGCAGAAAGAAATGACAGACAACCAGTGTAAAATAATTTAACTTTTATTGAAAAATGTTTTTTTTAGTAAACTTTTTTAAAATTTTAATAAACTTGTTTAATAAAGCTTTGAAACCATAAAACTGGTCATTTTTATTTAAATACACACATTATAAATCTGTGTAGTGTGTGGTGGAAATACTGCTGGAGGGGCTGCGGGACACTTCGACACTGGGAGTGTGGAGAGAGGACTGGGATCGTGGTGGGGAAGGAACAGTTAGAGGTGAAGGTGTGGAAAAAACTACAGAATGGGTGGACATGTGGGAAGCAGAAGAGGTGGTGGGTGGTGGAGTGGAGGGTTGGGCAGGGACTGTAGGAGCAGATGATGTTGATGGCAAGTTGTATGGGGAAGGAGTTTGGTACGGGGCAGGTTGCTGGAAGTGGGGAGATGTCTGGTACGGGGCAGGTTGCTGGAAGTGGGGAGATGTCTGGTACGGGGCAGGTTGCTGGAAGTGGGGATATGTCTGGTACGGTGGCAGGTTGCTGGAAGTGGGGAGATGTCTGGTACTGGGGAGGTTGCTGGTACTGGGGAGTTTGCAGGTACTGGGGAGGTTGCTGGTACTGGGGAGGTTGCTGGTACTGGGGAGGTTGCTGGTACTGGGGAGGTTGCTGGTGCTGGGGAGGTTGCTGGTGCTGGGGAGGTGGATGGTGCTGGGGAGGTGGATGGTGCTGGGGAGGTGGATGGTATGTAAGGGAGTAGGGGGAGGATGGAAAGTGGCTGGAGGGGGTGTAGATGTAATAGGAGGGGGAGGATGGAAAGTGGCTGGAGGGGGTGTAGATGTAATAGGAGGGGGAGGATGGAAAGTGGCTGGAGGGGGTGCAGGTGGAGGAACTACTGTGGTGGGAGGAGGAGGTTGGGAGGTAACTTGCTGGAGAGCAGCGTGGCATGAATGCATTACATGCATCTGCTGGGCAGGAGAGAGCGTTTCCATGCGCTCCACAACAGACCTGAAAAAGGTGTGGTTTGGCGAAGATCTTGCTTCTGAATGCATGGTTTGCAGAAGTGTCTTCACCTCCAGAATGCTGGAGTTGATCTGCTGATAGCCTGCGGAGATTTGCTCTGACAAGACTTTTAGACAGTTCTGGAAAGATGCATTCAGATGCAAGAACTCTGGCGCATAAGTCTTTTCCTGACCCCTCTGCCGCTGCCGCCCAGTACCCGCAGGTGTACTAGAGGTGGCAGGGGCAGAAGGGTGGGGTAAAGGGAAAGCGATCTCCTCACCAGCAGCTTCATGTAATGTAGGCGGCCACGATGCTCCTGTGCTGGTGGATGGGACAGATGGGTCGAATGTGTGGGAAGGCTGGGAAGGTGCAGATGTACCGGGGCGGTCGAAGTGTCCCTCGGTGCCGGTCTCCTCAGGGATCGCCTCAGAAGGGTCCAATCGTGCAGGCTCCCGAGTGCTGCTCACCGTGCTGTGGAATAAAGAGAAAAAAAAACAATTAAAATAGTGACATGATATGGCCCTGGCTGAAAAAAAAAAGTTACATCTAAACATTTTTTTGTCACATGTGGTGTGTAATATTTACCTTCTGGTGAGCATTGTCTCCCGGAGGAACGACAGGGCTCGTGCGTACTTGTACTTGCTCCTGCGTCCTCCAGATCCACTCGGGGCCCGCATCTCTTTATTGAACTCCTTCTTGAAACGATCCCTCACAGACCGCCACCGCTTCACAATTCTCTCCCCTGAAACGAGAAAGGACAAAGTGGTTAGTATACAACATCAGTGTTTCCCAAACTCCAGTCCTCATGGTCCCCAGGGGTCATGTTTTCAGGATTTCCAAAGTAAATAGAAATCCTGAACACATGATCCGTGGGGACCACGAGGACTGGAGTTCGGGAAACACTGGTTTAAATCAAGCAACCGGTACTGTATATACTTACGCTCTTTAATCTGGGCCCGAGCTTCGAGGTCATCCCAGCAGTCCACAAGGAGCGAACAGATTTCCTCCCAGAGTCGTCGGGTAACGATCAGGTCAGCGTGGCGTCGGTCAGCCATATTCCAGAGCGGCTCCCTTTCTCTGACGAGATCGATGAGGCGGTCCACATCAATCCCTCCATCCTCACCGTCAGAGTCGGGAGCACGCTGTGAAGGCTGTTAAAGAAAAAGACAAAAATAACATAATTAGCCTCCACAAAAGAAATGAAATAAAAAGTGCAAAAAAAACAAAGCAAAAATATTTATACTTACACGCTGGTGACCGCCGCGTTGCTGTCGCCGACGACCCTGGGAGGCACTGCGAGGACCTCTTGGCCGAGCACCAGATTGGGAAGACTAGAGAAGAAAACAAAAAATGTTATGTCTTTGGATGTAGGCATTTGTTTGCTGTGTGTGGTCTGCAGAACATTGTTTTCTATGTGTTGTGTGTAGTGTGATGTTGTGTTTCTGCGTTTGATGCAAAAAAACTTACCAATTGTGAGCCCACTCCAAGTGTCTGTCCACCCCTTCCTTCTTCTTCTGGGAGCTCCTCTTCATCTTGTGATTCCTGTTTTGAAATAAAAGGCAATGAATACACATATATTACAGAGATGATGGATTTTGGAAATAAAAACTTACCGTCAAACGCTGACGATGCGAGGGAGGGCTCCCAGAAGATGTGCTGTCTTCCTCATGGCCAGACTCCATGGCTGTGGGTGGTGTTTCTGCTGCTGCCATTGCTGCTGCTGCTGCATCTATTGGGCGGCTGTTGAATAAAGAGAAACAAAGGGCCAATGAATATCTTGATATTCCATAGCCCTAGTTTGGAGGAATGGGGGATTTGATAATTACCGTCTCTCATCTGCTGCTGGACTCCCCTCCCGTTGTTCAGCATGCTGCTCCATTTGGGGTGGTGCTGATGGTGCTGCTGCTGCAGATGTCTGCTGCCTTCTCCTGCTCCTGGTTCTTGGCTTGTGTGGCATGTTGGGTGTGGCTGAGGGTCCCATTGTCTTGCTTTTATATATGTCCTGTGGGCAGAGCTACTGAGCATGCTCAGACCAAAGAAACCGGATCCGGCGCATTGCGGCGCTCATAGGCTTTCATTGTATGAAAAAGCCGGACACGCCGGATCCGGCGTGTCCGGCTTTTTCGACGGATACAAAAAACGTTACAGTCTCTGTTTTTTCCAGACGCCGGATCGCGTCACATTGCCGGATCCGGCGAAAATCGGATGAAACGCATGGCCATCCGGCTTGATCCGGCTCTAATGCAAGTCAATGGGGGGGAAACCGGATCCGGCATTGTATTTCGACGGATCCGGTTTTAGTCAAAAGCGCCGGATCGCGCCTGAAGCCGAAAACCTGATGTGTGAAAGAGGCCTTAAAGTTACAACACTGCAAGATTAAAAACATTAAAAACACCATGCAACAACAAATAAGCCTACAGTAGGACTATGCCCCTATCACACCATGAAATTCACATCAACAATTCAAAATCACAGTGAGTATACTAAAGCAACACTATTTAAATAATAGACACCCGTACTGGTAAGCACAATAAGAATGCATTAGTAGAATTAGCATATACCCATAAGCTGCTGTCTTGCAGACCAAAAGGATAAAGTAAGATATGGCTACTTCCCCTTTGAGAAAGTAATCTACGCGAAACGCGCGTCAGGGGTTGCGGGAAGGTCACCTTCCAGTCCTGGCTAGCCAGGGGTATGCATTTATTGAGTGATAGCAGTATTTGTTAGATTAACGCCTTGGTGCTTTATTGGTATGACACTTTGTAGTAATACTATGGCAATGGTAATTGTGTGCACCTTCATCTGTTTTTTACACTGACACTCCTATAGCTTACCCAAGCCGTATCATGGACTTGTAATCTTCCTGCTGTGTATCTACCTATGTCTCCTCCTTTTTATTTCTTATTGTCTTTTTATGTTGAATGTGGTGTTGATTATTGTAACTAATGATGTAATAAAGGATTAATTATTATATTGATTTTTTGGTGTTTTAAGTACTCCTTATTTTGTTGTCTAAAATATCTCCACCATCAGTAGCTCCAGTGAACAGCAGATAGTCACTTATCTATGCCCCTTCCTGGGCAGGCCTGGTCCTGTGGCACAGTGGGTCCACAAATCCACATGCGCCACCATTGGGTACAACACCGGCTACATTCCAACTAGACATGTCTGGTCTCGCTCAATTCACTTGTATTATGTGAAGCCACGCATGTCTCCTTGTCACGCGACTGCATGTATGAAAATCATATACTTGCAGTTGCATGACCTCTTGCTCTCAAAACCAGCACCAGAGGATCCTGACAGTATGCAGTGTGTTCCCTGTAAGGATTTAGAAGTCAGTAGTCGCATAGATTGTGTTAGCGCGGGTGGTCAGGAGCGGGAACTCCGAGAGTGGACCCTCTGGACCGTGGCACTGAGGGGCCCCGGGCGAGCTGCCAGGTGGAACCGACCCCTATACAGGGACCGTTAGGAGCAGGCCCAGGGGTTCGAGTACCACGGTAGCCGGTACCGAGAGGGGCGGCTCAGGATGGACCGGAGTAAGACTGAGACTGGAGTTGGACGGCCGGAGCACTGAAGACAGGACTGGAGTAGGACGGCAGGAACACAAGGCAGGGCTGGAGTAGGACGACAGGAACACTGAAGGCAGGACTGGAGTAGGTTGGCAGGAACACAAGGCAGGACTGGAGTAGGACGACAGAAACACTGAAGGCAGGAGTGGAGTAGGTCGGCAGGAACACAAGGCAGGACTGGAGTAGGTCGGCAGGAACACAAGGCAGGACTGGAGTAGGTCGGCAGGAACACAAGGCAGGACTGGAGTAGGTCGGCAGGAACACAAGGCAGGACTGGAGTAGGTCGACAGGAACACAAGGCAGGACTGGAGTAGGTCGGCAGGAACACAAGGCAGGACTGGAGTAGGTCGGCAGGAACACAAGGCAGGACTGGAGTAGGTCGGCAGGAACACAGGTAGCGGGACTGAGAAGCTGCTGTGAGGAGCAGCCGAGACAGGAACTGCAGCAGCAGTGTGTGCACGAGGGAGCGAGGCCAGAGTGTCAGGAAACACAACGATCAGGCGCCTCCCTCAGGGGAAGTGGCCTGATATGGCCCCGTCTGGTCAGCCATTGGTCCACAGGTGCTTCCGGGTTAGGGCACAGCCGGAGCATAAGAAGCAGGAAGGAGGCGCGGCCGCGGCCTATGGCGCATGCGCATAGCATGCAGGGAAGGCATCGGTCGCGGACCTGTTTCAGGTGACCGCCGCCGCTGTCGGGTGGAGAGAGGCTGCGGCGTGGGAGCGGAGGGCGACTGCGGCGTGGGAGCGGAGGCCGGGTGAGTATGGCGGAGCGGTGTAACAGTACCCCCTCCCCTAAGCCGCCCCCCCCGGAGGTTAACAAGAAACCTCTTGAGGATACGGGGAGCATTAATATTCTCCCGAGGCTCCCAGGATCTCTCCTCAGGACCAAAGCCCTTCCAATCAACGAGAAAGAAAGTCCTACCTCTAACCCTTTTCACAGCGAGGATGTCCTGTACTTCAAAAATGTTGTCGGCCCCCACCGGCTGAGGACCAAGATCAAGCGAGGAGTGGAAACGATTCAGCACCACAGGCTTCAGGAGAGAGACGTGAAAGGTGTTCGGGATCCGGAGCGAAGCAGGCAACCTCAATTTGTAGGCAACTTCATTAATACGTCCCAGAATTTCAAACGGACCAATGTAGCGTGGACCCAACTTGTAAGAGGGCAGTTTTAGTCGGACGAATTTGGAGGAGAGCCAGACCTTGTCGCCAACACGATACGGAGGAGAATCCAACCTCTTTTTGTCAGCATATTTCTTCATCTGATCAGCGGATCTCTTGAGTGATGTGTTGGTCTCAGCCCAAATCTTAGAAAATTCCGAGGACAAGGCATTGGCCGCGGGTACCTCAGAGGCAGGGGTTATCGGAAGAGGAACACCAGGATGTCTGCCAAAAACAATGAAAAATGGAGACTTGGCCGAAGACTCACCAGCATGGTTGTTATAAGCGAACTCTGCCCAGGGGAGTAAGTTGACCCAATCGTTCTGGTGGGCGTTAGAGAAGTGGCGTAAGTATCCCGTAAGCGTCTGGTTGGTACGCTCTACTTGTCCGTTGGACTGTGGATGGTAGGCCGAGGAGAAGTCGAGGGAAACGTTCATGAGCTTACAAAGCGAACGCCAGAACTTGGAGGTAAACTGAACCCCTCGGTCAGACACAATGCGTCGAGGTAGACCATGAAGCCTGAAGACTTGATGAATGAAGATTTTGGCCAGCTCTGGCGCTGAGGGAAGGTCCGGCAGAGGGATGAAGTGAGCCATCTTGGAAAAACGATCCACCACCACCAGGTGACTGTGCAGCCCGCAGAGCAGGGTAGATCGGTGATGAAATCCATGGCGATGTTCTCCCAAGGAACCGTAGGGACAGGCAACGGAAGCAACAAGCCGGACGGAGATCTCCGTGGCACCTTGTTTTTTGCACAGGATGGACAAGAAGCCACAAAGTCGAGTACATCTTGGTGAAGTGAGGGCCACCAGTAGTGACGTTTGATAAGGTCAAGAGTCTTCTTAGTTCCGGCATGGCCGGCCAGTTTGGAGGAGTGCCCCCATAGAAGAACCTTTTGCTTGAGATTCTCTGGCACAAGCGTCTTGCCAGGCGGAGGAGTAAGCCAGTTCACTGGAGCCACGGTGATGATCCTAGTGGGATCAATGATATGTGACGGTTCCTCCGTGGATTCATGTGGTTGGAAGACCCTGGACAGGGCGTCGGCTTTGGAATTCTTGTTGCCGGGACGGAATCGGAGCTCGAAATCAAATCGGGCAAAAAATAAAGACCATCTGGCCTGGCGAGGGTTTAGTCTCTGGGCAGACTGGAGATAGGCCAGATTCTTGTGGTCCGAGAAGATGACAAAAGGATGTACAGCTCCTTCCAGGAGGTGGCGCCATTCCTCCAAGGCCAACTTGATAGCCAAAAGTTCCCGGTCACCAATCGAGTAGTTACACTCGGATGGAGAAAAGGCCTTCGAGAAGAAGCCACAAGGGTGCAGGTGACCGGAGACGGTTCTCTGGGACAACACCGCCCCGGCACCAGTCGAGGAAGCGTCCACCTCGAGTACAAAAGGTCGATCGCTCTCAGGGCGATGCAGGACCGGAGCTGTGGAGAAAGCCCGTTTTAGGGTCAGAAAGGCCTGCTCTGCCTCAGGAGACCAATCCTTGGAAGTAGACCCTTTACGGGTGAGCACAGAAATGGGTCTTGTGATCGCGGAGAAGTGGGAGACAAATTGCCGGTAATAGTTGGCGAACCCGAGGAATCGTTGTATCGCCTTTAATCCGACAGGGCGAGGCCATTTGAGGATGGCAGACAACTTCTCGGGGTCCATCCTTAGACCAGCGTCGGAGATAATGTATCCCAGAAATGGCAGAGAGGTCTGTTCGAAGAGACATTTCTCGATCTTTGCATACAGACGGTTCTCCAGAAGCCGCTGAAGCACCAGGCGGACACTCTTTCTGTGGGACGAGAGGTCCGGCGAGAAGACGAGGATGTCGTCTAAGTACACGACCACACAGGAGTACAAGAGATCCCGGAAGATCTCGTTGACGAACTCTTGAAAGACTGCAGGAGCATTGCAAAGACAGAAGGGCATGACCAGGTACTCGTAATGGCCATCTCGAGTGTTGAATGCGGTCTTCCACTCGTCACCTGCACGGATACGGACCAGATTGTAGGCTCCTCTGAGGTCCAGCTTGGTAAAGACCCGAGCCCCTCTGAGACGGTCAAACAGTTCTGGAATGAGTGGAAGAGGGTACCTGTTCTTGATGGTAATCTCATTCAAGCCCCTATAGTCGATGCATGGCCGAAGAGTCCCGTCCTTCTTTTTGACGAAGAAGAACCCGGCTCCTGCGGGCGAAGAGGATTTCCGTATAAAGCCTCTGGCGAGGTTCTCTCGGACGTACTCAGACATGGCGGTGGTCTCCACGGGAGACAGAGGGTAGATTCTGCCCCTTGGGGGGGTTGAACCAGAAACAAGTTCAATTGGGCAGTCAAACGGCCGGTGTGGAGGGAGGACCTCCGCTTCCTTCTTATCAAAAACATCGGCGTAGGAGCTGTAAGCTGGAGGAAGACCCGGGAGGTCTGGAGGTGACCGTGGAGTGGCCGCCAGGCGGACAGGGATCAGACAGCGAGCTTGGCACGGGTGCCCCCAGCGGAGTATCTCCCCAGAAGACCAGTCGAGAACAGGCTGATGTGTCCTTAACCATGGAAGACCGAGTAGAATGGCGTGAGAGAGCTTAGGTAAAACGTAAAAGGCTATCTTCTCTCGATGTAAGGCTCCGATTTGCAATTCCACCTCTTCAGTGACTAAGGTGACGGACACCTGTAGCGGTTTGCCATCCACGGTGGCAATCTGAATTGGGTTAGGTAGAGTGACTACAGGAATTCGGTATTTGTCTACCTCCTCCGGCCGAATGAAGTTACCCGCTGAGCCCGAATCCACGTAGGCCACCTCGGAACCACGCCTCCCTCCTGAAACCAAAAGCACAGAAATCGTAAGGGGTTGAGAGGAATCATCATCATCACCTAGGAAGGCCTCTCTTACCTGACCTAGGTGGAGTCGTTTCCCTGTCTCTTAGGACAGGTGCGGATATAGTGTGACGAATGACCGCAATAGAGGCACAGACCTTGTGCCCGTCTCTCTCTCTGACGTAACTTGGCCAACCTGAGATGATCTATCTGCATGGGCTCACCCGAAGAGAGGGAAGAAGATCCGACTGAACGTGAGCTGGCCGACTGAGTGAAAGGAGAAACTGACCTGGAGGAGCGCCTGTCTCTCACTGACTCCCGAGCGCGCTCCAGGAAGCGCAGGTCAATGCGGGTAGCCAGCGAGATAAGGTCATCTAAGGTGGTAGGGGTATCTCGACCTGCGAGTTCATCCTTTATTTTACTAGAAAGACCGCGCCAGAATGCCCCCACCAAAGCTGCGTTATTCCAGCCGAGCTCGGAGGAAATAATGCGAAAGCGAATAGCGTACTGTCCGACCGTGAGAGAGCCCTGGTGTAAGTTAAAGAGTGACTCAGTGAGAGAGGCTAACCGGCCCGGCTCATCGAAAACCTTACGAAACGTATCCAGGAAAACCGGGAGACTCGAAACGACTGGGTCGTCACATTCCCAGAGCGGGTTTACCCAAGAAAGGGCCTCTCCCTCCAGATGGGACATGATGAAGGCCACTTTTGCCCGGTCCGAGGGGTATTGCTGCGGCAGCCATTCAAAGTGGAGACTACACTGATTTAAGAACCCCCTACAGAGCTTGGGATCCCCAGTGAAACGAGGCGGCTTGGCGAGGCGGGGCGTTGGAGGAGCAGTAGACGCAGGGGGAGGTGTCGGCACTGCAGCGGCAGCCTGGAGGGCCGACAAGCGACTATCAAAGGAGGCCATGTAGGACAAAATGTGGGTTTGAGTATCTTGCTGCTGACCCAGCTCCTGTTGGAGACTGGCCAGCTGAGTGGCATTTCCAGGATCGGCCACCTGTAAGGCCGACAAACGGGTGTCCATCGACTTCATGATTGACATAATGCGCCCCTGATTCTCCCGTAGGAATAGCAACTCTTTCTGGGTAGCAGCCGTAGTACCGGCGGAGTCCATGGCCTGATCGTACTGTTAGCGCGGGTGGTCAGGAGCCGGAACTCCGAGAGTGGACCCTCTGGACCGTGGCACCGAGGGGCCCCGGGCGAGCTGCCAGGTGGAACCGACCCCTATACAGGGACCGTTAGGAGCAGGCCCAGGGGTTCGAGTACCACGGTAGCCGGTACCGAGAGGGGCGGCTCAGGATGGACCGGAGTAAGACTGAGACTGGAGTTGGACGGCCGGAGCACTAAAGACAGGACTGGAGTAGGACGGCAGGAACACAAGGCAGGGCTGGAGTAGGACGACAGGAACACTGAAGGCAGGACTGGAGTAGGTCGGCAGGAACACAAGGCAGGACTGGAGTAGGACGACAGGAACACTGAAGGCAGGAGTGGAGTAGGTCGGCAGGAACACAAGGCAGGATTGGAGTAGGTCGGCAGGAACACAAGGCAGGACTGGAGTAGGTCGGCAGGAACACAAGGCAGGACTGGAGTAGGTCGGCAGGAACACAAGGCAGGACTGGAGTAGGTCGGCAGGAACACAAGGCAGGACTGGAGTAGGTCGGCAGGAACACAAGGCAGGACTGGAGTAGGTCGGCAGGAACACAAGGCAGGACTGGAGTAGGTCGGCAGGAACACAAGGCAGGACTGGAGTAGGTCGGCAGGAACACAGGTAGCGGGACTGAGAAGCTGCTGTGAGGAGCAGCCGAGACAGGAACTGCAGCAGCAGTGTGTGCACGAGGGAGCGAGGCCAGAGTGTCAGGAAACACAACGATCAGGCGCCTCCCTCAGGGGGAAGCGGCCTGATATGGCCCCATCTGGTCAGCCATTGGTCCACAGGTGCTTCCGGGTTAGGGCACAGCCGGAGCATAAGAAGCAGGAAGGAGGCGCGGCCGCGGCCTATGGCGCATGCGCATAGCATGCAGGGAAGGCATCGGTCGCGGACCTGTCTCAGGTGACCGCCGCGGCCGTCGGTTGGAGAGAGGCTGCGGCGTGGGAGCGGAGGGCGACTGCGGCGTGGGAGCGGAGGCCGGGTGAGTATGGCGGAGCGGTGTAACAGATTGAATGCTGACTTTCATCACCAACGTGGATAACCCCTTTAATGATTCTATTGTAAATAAAGCATAGTAACTCTTAACTTGTTAGATAGCACAATAATTTATTAACACAGCAATGCATCACGTAATCTTATAAGTAATGGATTGCTATATGTGTACAGGATAATTACCAATAACAAATACATCACCAGAACCACCATCAGTACAGAAATATGTCACCTGAACCAGCATAAGTAGAGAAATACATCACCAGAACCACAATCAGTGCATGAATGCATCAACAGAATCACCATCAGTACATGAATACATCAACCGAACCACCATCAGTACATGAAGACAGATAATATACCTGGAACTCCCGTCAGTGATTCACCTTGTGCCTCAAGGTCCAGGAACACCTATCCCTTCATCTCCAGAGAAACTTGAAGATACACCTGATTCAGAAGAATCAGAAAATGAGGAGCAGGATTCTGACAAAGACTTTCAGGCTAGCTCCAATGAGCCACAGTTTTTGTCACAACTCAAATTAAATGATTTAGTCAAAGGCTTGGAACATTCTAAACATTCTGCAGAACTTTCAAACTTTAGATTAAAGGAAAAGAGCCTGATAGCTCATGGTACCTGTTTTTCATGGTACAACAACAGAGTAAAGGAATTCCTTCCATACTTTTCTCAAGATGGAGCTCCAGTATATTGCAGTGATATTCCAGGGCTGATGGATAATTTTAACATTGAGTACAATGTGCATGAGTGGAGACTTTTTATTGATTTATCCAAAAAAAATTTGAAAGCTGTGCTACTCCACAATAGCAGAAAGTATGCTTCAGTGCCTGTAGGGCATTCTGTGCATTTAAATGAAGAATGAGAATTTAGACTTTATTCTCAAGAAACTGAACTATGAGGAGCAAAGATGGTCAATATGTGGTAATTAGTGATGAGTGAGCATGTTCAGTAATGCTCTGTACTCGCCCAAGCATCGCAGTGCTCGTGATGCTCGGCGAGCGCCGAGCATTTCCGGGTTTGCGCGGCGGGTCCTCGGGTCCCTGCCCTGCATGTTTGGTGCAAATAAACAGCCCTAAAGCATGGTGTTGCCACCCCAATGCTTCACAGTATGTGTGGTGTTCTTTGGATGCAATTCAGCATTCTGTCTCCTCCAAACACAACAAGTCTTGCTTCTACCAAACAGTTCTACTTTGGTTTCATCAGACCATTTGACATTCTCCAAATACTCTTCTGGATAATCCAAATGCTCTCTAGCAAACTTCAGAAGGGCCCAGACATGTACTGAAATGAAATGTAATGCAAGCTCTGCACGCTTGCAAAACCAAACTGACACACACAGCTCTTTGCTGCAGGGGTTTTTACAAGGAACCTATGGTCGTAGGATACAAGGAAACCCCAGCCAGGAAGGAAATGGACTGCCCCACTACCATCTTGTTATCCATTTCAAAAATAAAAGCCCAGAGCAGGTTTTCTTAAATCTGCCTTGGCAAAATAGCTTGCCCAAGACCAACACTTTTATTTTGGATTGCAATCGCAGCTATGCCTGTGACTGCAATGCACCCCCGCGGCCTCAATACACCTCTATACGCATCCTAGGGGGACACATAGCGCATATGTCACCGGTCACTGCCTCACAGTATACATTAAAAGTTTCAAAGTTGAGAAAAAAGAAAAAAATATGTAGACAAAAAATAATAAATAATAACAATCCAATAAGGGTGCATAAAGAAGGGGGGAAATGTGGCAAAATAGCGCAATAATAACCATGTAAGGCCCTAAATCACAAGTCCTAGCTATCTGCAGAAGTTGATACTCTAATATGCAAAACTCCTCATCGTCTAGCCCTAAGATCCTCTATGAAGACCCTAGATAGGTGGTTTAACCTTACAGCACAGATTCTACTATGTGCAGGCGTTCAAAGGAGATTGGCAATGACAGAAATGGGGGTCTTGAGCAAACCCATTGGCACACTGCAATCACATGTCAATGGGTGTGTCTTATGACTCGCTTTCGGTTTACGTGAGTTAAATGCTGCTGTCAGAGATTGACAGCAGCATTTAACATGTCAACAGCGTCAGATGGACAGCGGATCCACCTACGAGACATTAAAGTATTTGTCTTTTAATAATTGAGTATCCCAGCATGCACTGTAATTCTCAAACAAGGCGTCATCAAAAAAATTAAGAAAAAATAGAGAAAAGCTGTTAGATAGTTTAGGGAAGGAGAGGGAATTTTTAACTCAAGCATGTTAGAAAATAGTTTTGATTATGCCATTAACCCTTTCGCCCCGAAGCTTGTTTTCACCTTTCTGACCAGGCCAATTTTTACAATTCTGACCACTGTCACTTTATGAGGTCATAACTCTGCAACGCTTCAATGGATCCTGAAAAATATTTGGAATTGAGAGTCCTCAGTGGTTGATACCTTTTAATGGCTAACTGAAAAGATGGTAACACATTGCAAGCTTTCGAGACTACTCAGGTCTCTTCATCAGGCTGGACTAATACAACATCTGAAGAATCACATATTTATACACAAGACAGCACAGAAATAACGCAATATATAAGACAAGTGATGTGAAGCAGAATTGTCATTATGGGAGAGGGATAGACATAAATATTGGAACAGTTCATAGATAAGGAGTGTGAACGTTTTATTGCCCTCTGATTGGGGTCTAGTTCTGTGTTGTGATGACCCCAGAAGGTCTGAAGAGCAAATTCTTTAATTGATGTAAAAGCACATAAATTTCAATGGATTTCAATGGATCCTGGTGATTCTAAGAATGTTTTCTCCTGACATTTTATAATTTATCTTAGGGGTAACATTTCTTTGATATGACTTGTGTTTGTTTGTGAAAAAAATGGAAATTTGGCAAAAATTTTGAAAATGTTGCAATTTTCATACTTTTAATTTTTATGCCCTTAAATCAGAGTCATATCACACAAAATAGTTAAATAGCATTTCCCACATGTCTACTTTACATCAGCCCCACCATTTTGATACTTTGACACCATTTTGGAAACTAGACCCCTTTGGGATCTTATCTAGATGCAAACTGAGAACCTTGAACCCCCAGGAGTTTCACAGAAGTTTATAACGTTAAGCCGTGAAAAAAAAATCCCATAAAAATCTTTTTTAGGCTGGTTTCACACTTGCGTTTTTTTGCGCAAAAAAAGCATGCTTTTTTCCTATACTTTACATGCATGCGCATACACATGCGTTTACACGCGTTTGTATGCGCATGCGTTTTTTTGGAGTGTGCGCTCGGGCGCACAAAATGCATCTTGTTGCATTTTTTGTGCGTCCGACTTGTCCCAAAAAAAGCATGCGCACGCAATGCGCTTTTTTTCACTGAAACACCCATTATAGTCTATGGGTGCGCTGAAGTGCGCATTACATCAGCGCAAAAAAACGCATGTTTTTTTTTAAAAAAGCATGCTCAAAACCGCAAAAAACGCACACAAACGCATGATGCATTTTTTACGTGCGTTTGCACTGCGCACGGTGTGCAGCGCAAAAAAAACGCAAGTGTGAAAGTAGCCTTAGCTACAAATGTATTTTCACAAGGGCAAAGGGAGAAAATGGACCCAAAAGATTGCTGGGCAATTTCTTCTGGGTTCACCAATACCCCATATGTGGTCGAAAACTACTTTTGAGGCACAGTGTAAAGCTCAGAAAGGAAGTAGTGCAATTTTACAGTGCAGAATTTGCTGCACTTGTTTGAGGGTGCCATGTTACATTGGTAGAGACCCTGAGATGCCAGCAGAACCCCCCATATGTGACTCCATTTTACCAATTAAACCTCTTAATGAATTCATCTATTGGTGCAGTGATTATATTGACACCACAGGTGTGTCACAAACTTTTATAAAATTGGGCAGTGAAGAAAAAATAATTTACATTTTTACCACCAAGATTATGTGTTACCCCTAAGTTTTACATTTTCACACAGGGAAATGGGTAAAAATGGCACCAAAATTTGTCCCAAAATTTCTACTGAATGTTTCAATACCCCATATGTGGCTGTACAGTACTGCTTAGCCATACGGAGAGATTTGGGAGGGACGGAATGCCATTTGCCTCCTTTTCCTAAACTAGTTTGCAGATTCCATATAATGAGCCCCTAAGTACTAGAAAAGCAGAATCCCCCCTCCAGTGACCCCATTTTGGAAATTATAACCCTATGGGAATTTATCTACAGATGTAGTGACAATTTTGACTTCATGGATGTTTTCCAGAAACAGGCAGCAGTGGATGTTGCTGAGTGAAAATTGCAAACTGCCCTTGCAATGGCCAGTTCGCTGTAGTGACCAGTACGTTGCAGTCACAAGTATATTATGCCCAGCTCATGCTTCTGGAGACATGCACCTGTAAATTAGGAAATGCCAAAAATGCGGGCACTAAATGTGGTTTAGGCACACTGGGGCTCAGAAGGGAGGGGGGCATTTGGATTTGGAAGTACAGAATTTGCTGTATTTCTTTTGGGGAGCGAGGAGCCATTTAGCTTTTCCGGAGCCTTTATGCTACCAGTAATGTGGAACCCCCTATATTTCCATTACAGATGACAAATCTGAGTAAGGACTTGCTTGCAGGGGGCATTTATGCACATTTAATACATTTGATCAAAGTATGAGGCAGTTATAACATGAATAAATGTGACACGAATCTATATTCTCTTCATACAGGTAACCAGCTTTTTCAATCTCTGCTCTCAATCAACTCCTGTGTGTCTCCACTCCATTCAATGTCAGCAAGCAGTTAATCCTGAATGCTATATATGTGTTTGCATCTTAGCAAGTATATATCTGGTATATAGTTATTTCAACTTACTCTGCTTGTCCCCTTCTGTAGTGAGGTCAAGAAACTTTTCAAAGTGCTTTATGATCCATGTAGTGCTGGACATTTGTTTATCTGACCCCAACATTTATTGGGTTTTGCTGTCTCAGTTTAGCTTGATTGATTGGTAACGAGAAAAAAAATCCCAAGATCTGAGAACTAGCCAGCTATATATTCAGACCTAGTTTGGGGGAGCATTTATGCAGGGGGCATTTATGCACATTTAATCGAAGTACATTTGATCAAAGTATGAGGCAGTTATAACATGGCAGTGAGACAGGGCAGGAGACAGGTAAGACATTTATTTACATCTATTCCCTGTTCATCTGTATTGCAACAAATATTTACCATATGCATTTGTCTAATTTATCTCATGGCTGCAGCAATCACTCACAACCACTGCTCTTGCATTAACTCGTTACATCCCATCCATATCGGCCCCTCAGTCCTTTCCTCTCCTATGTATAGCACTCACGCTCTTTTCACATTACTAAATTGCACAGATCCATCCAGTCCCACCATTCAACATAAGAGGCGCTCCCACAAGTTACTTAACCATCTGCTCACTCATTCTATACTCCGTCTCCTAGTCGCAGGAGACATTGCTCCCAACCCTGGTCCCACATGCTATAGCAATTCAAGCCCACCAACTGCTACACTCAGAAACCTCTCTAATCTTATTAATATTCCCTGCGTGCCTTCTGTCTCATTTAATTATGCCCTTTGGAATTCTCGATCAGTATGTAATAAACTCTCCTTCATCCATGACTTCTTCCTTTCTGATTCTCTTAACCTTCTGGCTCTTACTGAAACCTTCATCCAGCAGTCAGACACTACCGCTGCTGCTGCTCTTTCATATGGGGGACTACACTTTTCACATACCCCAAGAGCAGACAATAGAGCAGGTGGAGGCGTTAGTCTGCTCCAATCACCAAAATGTACCTTTCAGTTTATCCCTCAAGTACCCTCACTTGTCTTCCCTTCTTTTGAGGTCCATGCCATTAGACTCTACACCCCCTTCTCCATGCAGGTGGTGGTGGTATCTCGTCCTCCCGGCCCCTCCCATCAGTTCCTGGATCACTTTGCCACCTGGCTTCAACATTTTCTCTCCTGTGACATCCCCACCCTCATCATGGGTGATTTCAACATCCCCATCGCTCTTCCCCTCTCCCCATCTGCTACTAACCTTTAATCTCTAGCCTCCTCTTTCGGCCTTTCACAGCTTACAAACTCTCCAACGCATGAAGACGGAAACTCCCTCGACTTGGTCTTCACTCGGCTTTCCTCAGTGGATGATTTCACAAACTCCCCTCTCCCGCTCTCTGACCACAACCTTCTCTCATTCTCTATCAAGAACTGCAACCTCGATTAGGTCACCCCCACTTTTCATACTTATAGAAATATACAGGCCATCAACACTCAGAAACTCATGAAGAACTTGCAGTCATCATTAGCCCCTATCTCCCACCTTTCATGTCCTGACTCTGCACTGAAGCATTACAATGAAACACTTCAAAGTGCCCTGGATGAAATTTCACCTCCTATACATAGAACAACATGACACAGAAGGCGACAACCCTGGCACACCCTGCAAACACGTTTCCTACAGCGGTGCTCCAGGCGCGCCAAATGTTTGTGGAGAAAATCCAACCTACACGAAGGTTTCAGCCATTATAAGTTTATGCTTAGAACATACAACACTGCCCTTCACCTCTCCTAACAAATCTATTTCAATACCCTCATTACCTCACTGTCCAAGAATCCTAAACGTCTCTCCTACTCAACCCAATAGTGCAGGCCCCAACCACGGATCTTGGAGCCGATGATCTGGCCAATTACTTCAAAGAAAAAATTGACCATATCCAACAGGAAATTATCTCCCAATCACCTCATACCATGCATTTTCCTTCCTCCCCTAGTGCAGCTAGCTCACTCTCTGATTTTGAACCAGTCACAGAAGAAGAAGTAAGCAGGCTCCTTGCATCTTCTCGCCCAACCACTTGCACCAGTGACCCAATTCTGTCACATCTCCTCCAGTCCCTTTCCCCTGCTGTCACCGCCCACCTAACAAAAATATTTAACCTCTCTCTTCTGGTATCTTTCCCTCCTCATTTAAGCATGCCACCATACATCCACTACTTAAAAATCCATCCCTTGACCAAAACTGTGCCACTAACTATAGACCTGTCTCTTATCTTCCCTTCATCTCTAAACTCCAGGAACACCTGGTCCACTCCCGTGGAAACGCTGTCTCTAAAATCATGTCCTCACTATATCTGAAACTGAACCTATCAAAGACTGAACTTGTGTTTCCTCCCTCTACTAATGTACCTATGCCCGACATTGCCGTTTCGGTGTGTGGTTCCACTATTACTCCCCAGCAACATGCCCGCTGTCTTGGGGTCATACTTGACTCCGAGCTTTCATTCGCCCCCACATCCGATCACTGGCTCGCTCTTGTTATCTGCATCTCAAAAATATTTCCAGAATTCAATCTTTTCTTACTTTTGATTCTGCAAAATCTCTTACTGTTTCTCTTATTCATTCTCGTCTGGACTATTGTAACTCTCTACTAATCTGTCTCCCTCTTACCAAACTCTCACCCCTCCAATCTGTCTTAAATGCTGCAGCTAGGATGATATTCCTCACCAATCGTTACACCGATGCCTCTACCTTGTGCCAGTCCTTACACTGGCTACCCATCCACTCCAGAATTCAGTATAAACTTATTACCATCAACCACAAAGCACTCCGCGGCTCAGCACCAGCCTATATCTCCTCCCTCATCTCAGTCTACCACCCTACCCCTGCCCTCCATTCTGCTGATGACCTGAGGTTAGCATCCTCAATAATCAGAACCTCCCACTCCCATCTCCAAGAATTTACACGTGCTGCACCAATTCTTTGGTATGCACTACCCAGGTCAATACGATTAGTCCCCAATCCCTACAATTTTAAGCGTGCCCTAAAAACACATTTATTCAGACTGGCCTACCGCCTCAACACATTAGCCTAACTATCCCTGGGTGGCCCAGTCAAAAGTTTTATCATAACCAGGTTCCCCGCATCATGTTCCCACATGCTTTATGCATCTATTATCCCTCTGTGTCCGTACTGTTACATACTCAACACTATGGCTGGTCTGAACAATTAAGGCAACTGTTACCATCCACCTTTCGTGTCTCCCTTTTTCCTAATAGATTGTAAGCTTGTGAGCAGGGCCAACATTCCTCTTGGTATCTGTTATGACGTATGTGATTACTGTTATGCTGTTATGTCTATCGTCTGTACAAGTCGCCTCTGAAATGTAAAGTGCTGCGGAATATGACGGCGCCATATAAATAAAATTATTATTATTATTAGTCTTTGTGGATTAAGTTGAAGCTTTTATTGGGAACATTTTACATAATGCTAGAGATCACATTTATCTGGCTGAGCACTTATATCAGAGTTTCCAGCTAAATCTCTGAGTGATGTGACAGATGAAACCCCATAGAGATCCATTCACTATCGTGAGGCAGCAGTTACTCTGGACTATGTCTGGCCTCTGTTCAGCGGTGTCCTTTTCAGAAGTGCACAAAACTGTGGCAGATGGCACTTTTATGCAATCCTAAAAGGACGGACATCGCCGGATCACAGGTCAGACGGTGTCCACAGTGCCTCCATCTGCCTAATTATAGGGAATATTCCACCAAGGGTTCTGTCTGAATCACGTATTTCACAAATTTACTCAGAAACCCCGGTGTAACTGCTCAGCACAGGATAAATGCGTGATCTTTGAGAGGCAGAATGAAAAAATCAACAGCATGTGAAGAATTGGTTTTATTTATTTTTTTATGCCATTCCTTGTGCAGTATTAATGATTAGGTGACTTTATTCTTCGGGTCGGTGTGATTACAGCGATACCAGATTTATGTTGGGTTTTTATGTTTGGCAGCTGTTACACACTAAAAGACGCTTTTTATTGCGAAAACTAGCTTTTGCATCACCATATTTTGAGAGCTATAATATTTTTATATTTCAGCCGACAGAGTCATGTGAGGGCTTATTTTTTTGCGGGACGAGCTGACATTTTTATTTGTACCATTTTTGGGCACATGACATTTTTTGATTGCTTTCTATTCAGATTTCTGGGAGACAGAATGAACAAAAACCAGCAATTCAGGAATTGCTTTTTGTTTTTTGTTTTTTTATACCCTTCCGTATGTGGTCAAATTGGTAAGACAACTTTATTCTACCAGTCAGAATGATTGCCACGATACCTCATTTATATCATTTTTATGTTTTGGCGCTTTTACACAATAAAAACTATTTTATAGAAAAAAATAATTATTTTTGAATCGCTTTATTCTGAAAGCTATAACTTTTTATTTTTCTGCTGATGAAGCTGTATATGGAATGACTACAAGAGAATTGCGGATAAGAATACGTGAACATATCCGGGACATTGAGAGGTCAAAAGAAGCCGAGGAAGGTGAGCAATTAAAGACCCTTCCTCGACACTTCAAAAGGTTTCATAATTCTGACACAAGTGGCCTCCGGATAATTGCCATTGACCAGGTATCGTTGGGGATGAGGGGAGGAAATTTATTCAAAAAGTTGTCACAAATAGAAAGTAGGTGGATTTTCAGACTTAATTCCATGATCCCTGGGGGTTTGAATGAAAGTCACAGGTTTGGGTCCTTCTTATAAATGCATGGGTATGTTTAGCCTAGGTGTTTTAATGTGTTACTAATATTAGTATTTTCATTACAGTATAATTTATTGCTGATCTGTTTAAGGTGCACAAGATCCTGGTGATGAGTCCCTATGGTCCTGATATTGAGCAGAATGAGGTTCCGTTTGGATATCGTCCAATGAAAATATTTTGTCATGAAAAATGGACTTATCACATGAATATTGTTTTGTAATATGTTTTTATATTGAACAAAATTAGTTCACATTTAATAATATGCAAATTGCCTCTTCAGAGAAAAAGAGGACTTGAACTCTATAGCGCAACCTGTTGGTAGTAGGGATTCTATAAGTCACAATCAACCCTTTAACGAGTCTTGTAATACCTTACCCCATAGACATTTAATAATAGTCACTAAAACAATTGTAATACTGTTTGTATCATTCTTTGCTGCTATTCAGCGGTATGTTTTTATATTAATTTTATTTGTCATTTTCTTTAAAGTAAATTGTTCACTGTGCAATAATATTTGATTGTCATTATAATTAATGACTTGTAATACATAAATAAATATTGTATTATACACTTAATAAGTGTCTTCACCATATCACATAATACCATAGTAGTGCGCACTGAATATTGGAATAGGTGGGCGTTTCGCCGATACACAATATTTTTCATTTCATATTTTTTCATTTATAGTATTCACTTATAGTCACACTCTTTATAGTCCTTTTTATTTTTTACAGAATCAAATGCACTTGGAACAGTGATTTTATATGTCATTTAGTTTTTCTATTTGCTGCCTTGTAGCATGATCTGGTGCGCATGCCCGGAACTGGCCCTGTCAGGGATTTTTCTAAGCGCTCGACGGGAATTGCGAGCGACTCTGGTTGCCTAGCAGCACCAAGCCGCTTGCGTACCATGAGCGTAGGGGAAAAAGCCCAGATTGATGACTGTCCTGAATTTGCGCATGTCCTGTCTTATGACCTGGTCTTTGATTGCTTACCCGTGAACTGATAGGACGTAGGTTTCTATACATACTAACACCGGGGCTGCTGTAGGCCACGCCTCCTAAGGAAGCAGCGGTGAAACGCGCGTTGAGGCGGCAGGCCCGGGGAATTTTTTTTATTACGTATGGCCAGATGTAAGTACAATGCACAGTCTTATTTGCAGGCATTCTGCCTGATTTGCACTAGAAGCACTTTGTGCTCTTTTTCGATATGCAGTGAGTCTATTTAGCGCATTAACCAGCTTCTGCTGAATATATGCCAGCACTGGAACACATAAATGAGCTTATAGGGCGCACTTTTTTTAGGACACTTGCAGGCTGATAGCATTGACTTTCAGCAGTTAAAGCTTATATTGTGCTCTGAGCCATTTTCTAATGATTTAACCCCGTGTTATATGCCTGCTTAGTGGGATACTCTGTTTATTTGTGTAATTTTAATATGTCTCAATAATTTTTTATATTTTATTTCCTAAATACTCTTTGGCTTTTTTGCTATAATCAGCTAGGAGAAGTGTGTGTGATTATATTGTACCCAGAGTTGGTGAAGTTATATTGTTGTTCCATAATTTATGGGAATTGTTGTGGTAATGTGGTAAAATTGGTAAGACAACTTTATTCTTTCGGTCAGAATGATTGCCGCGATACTTCATTTATATCATTTTTATGTTTTGGCGCTTTTATACAGTAAAACTATTTTAGAGAAAAAATAATTATTTTTGAATCGCTTTATTCTGAGAGCTATAACTTTTTATTTTTCTGCTGATGAAGCTGTATAGCAGCTTGTTTTTGGGGGACAAAATAAGGTTTTCCGTGGTACCATTTTTAATTACATCTGTCTTTTTGATCACATTTTATTGCACATTTTGTCCTGCGGTATGATGATAAAGTGTGGCGTCCCTGAGGGTTCAGTCGCCACAGAGGTACTGCACCTCATTCAGTGGTGTGGTATTCAGCTCTCAGGTAAGGAGGGGGCACTACCCAGAACCAAGACACTTGCATCCAGCACAAGATCTCTCCAGGCCAGGTAGGAACTAGGCAGAGGGTGTGTTTGGAGAAAGCAGCAGGGGGAGAGCTGAAGGAAGTGACAGTGAGAGAGTGAAACAGTTGGGGCCAGGGACTTGAGCAGTGAGGGGCTCAGCCCTGGACCAGCAGACAGTGGAAAAATAGAAAGGAAAGAGACACAAGAAACAGAAAGATCAGGAACACACCTCCCACAGAGCAGTATATGTACAGCGCATGTCGGGAAGGGTTGAAAGAAGCACTGCCATCAAAATTTTTATACACTTAATATATTGCAGTCATTGTATTATATGGCACTATGTACTTACAATTGCTCATTTTGCATTTCTTCCCAGTAAATTCTTTTTTCTCTGCTCTATGTAGAAACAGGAAGTCACTTTCCCAAGCATAAATCATTCCCCTCTTCAACTGCTGACCCAGCTGCTCCCTCCTCCCCAGCCAGGGGATTTTGTAGTGACTCATGAGTCATGCAGGAAAAATTTCAAGATTGTACAAGGAGCTTAGAGGGATTCAACAAGTCAGTTTTTAATAATGTGATGTCACATAACTAATGGAAAAAGAAGAGGTAGAAGAGCAAAATGAGCAATTGTAAGTACACAGTGCTATATAATAGGATGATTGCAATATACAAAGAGGATAACAATCTTGGTGAGAGTACTTCTTTAAATTGATAGGGATTTATTAAGAAAGTTACTTTGCATTTTGGCCCACACCTTTAAGACTGGAGTACAAACTTTCACTGAAAATGATTCAGGACCATGGAGTCTTGGACTTTTAGAGGCATGTCAATAATTTTTATAGCCTACATGTAGCACTGCTATGTTTTATTTTACCATGAACTAAACTATTTATTAATAATTTTTTATCAGATTAACCCTTTAAAATACAAATGCCAAAAAGTCATAATGACATATCACGCAATTGTATGACTAGAAGGCCTCAATGTTACAGTAAAGCATATTGTTTCTTTTAATATTGATGCAAGTTAATTTACGCTTTAATTTCCTTGTAGAATGTCTTCCAATAATTCTTAGGTTCAAGTAGAATTGATCATGAGCCCATTTTTTATCACATTCAGATGTTTCAGAACCTGCCCAGCATCTCTTTATTATTCAAGCAAATTTTCTAAAGAACAAGCCACAAATATAATCATAATCTCATTATTCTGTATCTCTTAAATGCAATTCCTGTCATTGTTCTGAAGTGTAATGCCACAGCTGTAAATGATCATATATCTTGAAGCAGCCAATTTCTTAAATTATACGCATAAATAGAGATAAACTTGTATAATTTTCTATTCTGTTTTGGATTTTCTAAAGTAAATACTAAGAAATATATGCAGTGCCTTGCGAAAGTATTCGGCTCCCTGGAACTTTTCAACCTTTTCCCACTTATCATTCTTCAAACATAAAGATACCAAATGTAAATTTTTGGTGAAGAATCATCAAGTGGAACACAATTGTGACGTTGAAGAAATTTATTGGTTATTTAAAATTTTTGTGGAAATTCAAAAACTGAAAAGTGGAGTGTGCAATATTATTTGGCCCCTTTACTTTCAGTGAAGCAAACTCACTCTGTATGATCCAATGTTGTCCTAAATGACTAATGATGATAAATATAATCCACCTGTGTGTAATCAAGTCTCCGTATAAATGCACCTGCTCTGTGATAGTCTCAGGGTTCTGTTTTAAGCACAGAGAACATCATAAAGACCAAGGAACACAACAGGCAGGACTGTGATACTGTTGTGGAGAAGTTTAAAGCTGGATTTGGATGCAAAATGATTTCCAAAACTTTAAACATCCCAAGGAGCCCTGTGCAAGCGATCATATTGAAATGGAAGGAGTATCATACCACTGCAATTCTACCAAGACCCAGCCATCCCTCTAAACTTTCATCTCAAGCAAGGAGAAGACTGATCAGAGATGCAGCCAAGAAGCCCATGATCACTCTGGATGAACTGCCGAGATCCACAGCTGAGGTGGGACAGTCTGTACATAGGACAACAATCAGTCATACACTGCACAAATCTGGCCTTTATGGAAGAGTGGCAAGAAGAAAGCCATTTCTCAAAGATATCCATAAAAAGTGTTGTTTAAAGTTTTCAAAAATCCACCTGGGAGACACACCAAACATGTGGAAGAAGGTGCTCTGGTCAGATGAAACCAAAATTGAACTTTTTGGCAACAATATGTTTGGCATAAAGGCAACACAGTTCATCATCCTGAACACACCATCCCCACTGTCAATCATGGTGGTGGCAGCATCATGGTTTGGGCCTGTTTTTCTTCAGCAGGGACAGGGGAGATGGTTAAAATTGATGGGAAGATGGATGGAGCCAAATACAGGACCATTCTTGAAGAAAACCTGTTGGAGTCTGCAAAAGACCTGAGACTGGGACGGAGATTTGTCTTCCAACAAGACAATGATCCCAAACATAAAGCAAAATCTACACTGGAATGGTTCACAAATAAATATATCCAGGTGATAGAATGGCCAAGTCAAAGTCCAGACCTGAATCCAATACAGAATCTGTGGAAAGAGCTGAAAACTGCTGTTCACAAACAATCTCCATCAAACATCACTGATCTCGACCTGTTTGCCAAGGAAGAATGGGCATGAATTTCACTCTCTTAATGTACAAAACTGATAGAGACAAACCCAAAGCGACTTGCAGCTGTAATCAGAGCAAAAGGAGGCACAACAAAGTATTAAGTTAAAGGGGCCGAATAATATTGCACGCCCCACTTTTCAGTTTTTGAATTTCCAAAGAAATTTAAAATAACCAATACATTTAATTCTACTTCACAATTGTGTCCCACTTGTTGTTGATTCTTCACCAAAAATTTACATTTGGTATCTATGTTTGAAGCATGATATGTGGGAATAGGTTGAAAAGTTCCAGGGAGCCGAATACTTTCGCAAGGCACTGTATTTATTAACAGTATACCCCGTAAAATTGTTCAAAATTTTTTCATGTCACACTCACAAACTTAAATGTTTTTTATTTTGATTTTATGTGATCTACCAACATTAATTAGCAAGAATTAGTGAAGTGTGAAGGAAATGATACAGGGTTTTATAATTATTTAAAAAAAATATTAATCTGAAAATTGTCACATGCATTTGTATTTAGCCCCCTCTTGTCTGATACCCCTAATTAAAATCCTGAGTGACCTATTAGAAGTCACATAATTAGTATATTGAGTCCACCTTTGTGTAATTTATCCCAAGCATAATTACAGCTGTCCTCTGAAGGCCTTTGAGGTTGTTTTGAGAACATTAGAGATCAATCAGCATCATAACAATAGTGGAGCACACCAGACAGGTCAGGATAACGTTGTGGAAAAGATTAAAGCAGGGTTAAGTTATAAAAAAATAGTCCAAGCTCTGAACATCTCAAGGAGCACTGCTCAATCAATCATCCAAAAATGGAATGAGTATGGAACAACTGCAAACTTACCAAGTCATTGCCATCCATCTAAACTGACATCCCAAGCAAGGAGAGTACTAATTATAAAGGCAGCCATGAGGCCACTGGTCACTCTGGTGGATCTGCAGAAAGCCACAGCTCAACAGAAGAACTATTATTTCACAAATTTGGGCTTTGTCAAAGAGGGGCTAGAAGAAAGACATTTTTGAAAGCAAGTCATAGGAAGTCTCGTTTGTTGTTTGCAAAAAAACATGTAGGTATCACTGGATGTAGAAGAATGTGCTCTGGTCAGATGAGCCCAAAGTAGAACCTAATTGGGATAAATGGAAAATGCGTGGCAGAAAACTAACACTGCTCATCACCCTGAAAACACCATCCACACTGTCAACTATAGCAGTGGCAGCATTATGTTGTAGGGTTATTTTTCTTGAGTAAGGACAGTAAAGCTGGTATTACTTGATGGGAAGATGGATGGAGCTAAATACACGGCAATACTGGTGGAAAACCTGGTAGAGGCTGCATCAGACTAGAGACAGGGTCTGGGTTCACCTTCCAGCAGAACAACAGGCTCAAGCATACTGACAGAGCTACAATGTATGGCTTAGATCAAAGCATATTCATGTGTTTGGAAGGTCAAGCCAAATAATAATAATTTTATTTCTATAGCGCCGACATATTTCGCAGCACTTTACATTTCAGAGGGGATTTGTACAGACAATAGACATTACAGCATAACAATAATCACATAGATTATAACAAATACCAAGAGGAATGAGGGCCCTGCTCGCAAGCTTACAGCCAAAGTCCAGATCTAATTGAGAATCTGTGGTAAAACTTGAAAATTGCTGTTCACAGATGCCTCCATCCAATCTCACTGAGCAAGAGCTAATTTGCAAAGAAGAATGGTCAAAATTTCAGCCTCTAGATATGCAAAGCTGGTAGAGAAACGAGAAATATACCCCCAAAAAACTTGTAGCTGCAATTGTTGCAAAAGGTGGTCCTACAGAGTATTTACACAGGGGAGGGAATACTAAAACATGTCACAATTTCTGATTTTTTTTTCATTATTTAGAAAACTATGTATCATTCACTTTACACATGACAAATATTTGCTGCTTTGTGTTGGTATATCAAATAGTATTCTATAAAAAAAATTACATTTGAGGTGGTAATGTGAAAAGTTCATGGGATATGAATGCTTTTTCAAAGCACTATTTATATTTGTAGCAAGTAATGCTGATAAATATTGAGAATGTACTATTGTACTTAAATTATTATTAGTATCTCATTAAAATAATAAAATAAATATGGTAAAAATCCATCCACTCCTATTGAGTAATACTTCCTTGCAATCAATGTATCCATCTAGGTAAAATAGGAATGGGGCAACAGTCAGCAGACCAATCAGAGGGCTATCTTCGGACTAATTAGTGGTATCACTGGCACCATATTTAAATGTTTTGTTTACTGTGCCGAGTGGCAGTTACATTAATTGTGGCTTGTGAGCTATTTTTGATTGATTTTCATTCTTCTAAACTTAATGATTAACTTAATGTCAGACTGTTGATGCATGTGTTGAGCTAACAATATCATTGACTTGAATAAAGAGCTTAATGAACACCCTTACATATTTTCCTCCTTCTCAAATATTAACTGTGATTTGGGTGTTTTATAATTTCCTTAGCTCCTTATGGAAATTTGCCTCATATACACGGTGATGCGGGAGCTGCCTTCCTGCAAATCACCATATACATACTGCTTCATAATTTCGCGGACTCATGTTGAATACCGCCGCAATTAAAAGCAGGTATCATTTCTCTTTGAGATCTGATGCCCTGCAGAAATGCCCACTATCAGCGCTACTACTGATCGCAGGTGTTTAACTCCTCAGATGTATGATTCCAGCAAATTTTGCATTCAAAAAATCAAAGTCCTTCCCTTCCAAGCACTGCCGTGTGCCCAAACAGTAGTTTTTCCCCACTTATGGTGTACCAATGTGCTCAGGAGAAATTGCACAACAAATTTTTGGGACCATTTTCTCCTGTTATTCTTGTAAAAATCCAAAAAATTGGCCCTAAAGTAAAATTTTTGTGAAAAAAAGTTAAATGTTCATTTTCTCCTTCCACATTTCTTAGGTTCCTGTGAATCACCTGAAGGTTTAATAATAGTGATGAGCGATTATACTCATTGTTTTTCCAAGCATGCTCGGGAGTCCTCCAAGTATTTTGGCGTGCTCGGGAGATGTAGTTTCTGCAGCTGTAGTAGCATGATTTGCGACTGCTAGACAGGCTGATTACATGTGTGGAATGCCTGTTTGTTAGGGAATTCCCACATGTATTCAGGCAGTCCAGCAGCCACAAATCATGCAGCTGAGGAGATGAAAACTAAATCTCCGAGCATGCCAAAATACTCGGAGGTCACCCGAGCATGCTCGGAAAAACCCGAGCAACGAGTATACTCGCTCACCACTATTTAATAAACTTCTTTAATGTGGTTTTAAGTGCCTTGCTGGTTCACATTTGGATATTTTCTGTCATATTGACTCCACAAAATCAATTCAAATGTGATGTGGTCCCTATAAAAAAAATTTTGTAAATTTTGTTGTAAAAATTAGAAATCTTTGGTTTACTTTTAAGCCTTCTGACTTCCAAACAAAAAAATTATGCTTTAAAAATTGTGCTGATATACAGTAGACATATAGGAAATAGTTTATGTTAACTAATTTGTGTGACACAGTTCAGTGGTTTAAAGGCATAAAAATGAAAATTTTGAAAATTGCAACATTTTTAAAATTTACGATTTTTTTTTACAAATAAACGAAAGTTTTATAGAAGAAATTTTACCACTATCATGAAGTACAATATGTCACGAAATAGCATATCAAAATCAGTGGGATCCATAGAAGCGCTCCAGAGTTATTACCACATAAAGTGACACTGTTCAGAATTGTAAAATTTGGCCTGGTCAAAAAGGTGAAAACAGGCTCGGGGGTGAAGGGGTTAAATCATACATTTTGTTCTATTGGCTGATTACATTCTTTTTCTTAAATTGCTCACATTTTCTTTATTGAGATATTTCATCACCCCGATCTCCATGTTTACATATCATCTGATATTGCATCTGATGGACACTTGTGCAGACAAGGGGATCGGCTGGTGCGCCGATCCGCTAGCCGAAACTGCATGGACCAGGGGTCGTCACATCTAATACCCTCTCTCCATTTAATATGGACATAATGCTACTCAGACAACACAGGGTGAGGGTAGAACAGTGTGGCAATACTTTATTGAACCACTAAACGGGCAGATAACTCATAATACAGTCCCAGCAAAACACCCCAAGATGGTGCACATTACAGAGTCTCACCCTTCCGCTGAGCAGCTGTTACTTCAGAGCTTCCAGAGTCAACTACCCCACCTGTCGCACACACACAGAGAGGAGGTAGCTATAAGCTTAGGAAGAAGACAGTTCATTGAGGTACAAAGCCAATTGACCAGAGGATCACAACCTGGCTTCTCTGAACATCCCATGGTGCCAGGTGACCATATGGTTGCAACCTGGTTTCATCATATACATCCATCCATGGTGCCAGGTGTCCAGATGGTCCCAACCCAGCTTCTCCAAACGTTTCCATAGGTTCCAGGTGACTGGATTGTCCCAACCTGGTTTTAGCAAACACCTCCATGGAGCCAGGCAACTGGCGGTGTTATGATGAGTCACGGAAGGAGGAAAAAACAAAATACTAGCTAAGTCCAGAAAAACCAGAGAGGTTGGCAGCTATCGGATTGCAGACCCCTGAACCTATCCACAACAACTAGCAGTAGCCGTGGGGGGTTCCTACGGTGCCCTAGACCCCTCGATCACAGCCAGAGAACTACATAGCCTAAAGACAGAAAGGGGAAAAACTAAACTGCCCCAGAGCAGACCCCAAAGCAATAGGCAGCCCCCAACACATAATGACGGTGAAGCAAGATGAAAACACTAACACAGATAGAAAGATAGGTTGAGCAAATGATGGGGCCCAAGCTAACTAAATAGGACAGGATAGGAAAGCAGCTGTCTGCCATCCGCAAAAACCCTATCCAAAATGTGCCAACCGACTGATAGGAAAAACAAGCCCTGAAGTCGCTAGGCTTCAAAAAACAAGGCAAAACAAAAACAAAACTGAAGTGTACAAAGCAGAGCAGAAAAACTTAGCTTTGAGACGCAGGAATCAGACTGGTCTCCAAGAATCCAGCAGGATCACCAGCAAGGCAGAAGGGCGTCGGCTGCCTTATATCCAGTCCTCAATTCCAGCCACTCAGTCATCATCTAGCTGCCCAGGTGTTTTGTAATCAGCCTCACTACCTTCCTTCACCACAGGAGGGAGTTCATCAGACCTCAATGGTGAAGGGAAAAATGAACTCACAACAGTACCTCCCCCTTGAGGAGGGGTCACCGAACCCTCATCCATGCCACCAGGGCGATCCGGGTTAGCCCGATGAAAGGTACGCACCAATCTTTCGGCATGAATATCAGAGGCAGAGACCCAGGAATTAGCCTCCTGACCATAACCCTTCCACTTAACCAAATACTGGAGTCTCCGTCTAGCCAGACGGGAATCCAGTATCTTCTCTACCTCATATTCCATGTTACCTTCAACCAATACAGGGTCAGGAGGTGCCACCACAGGAACTACTGGTTCAACAAACCTCTTCAACAAGGACTTATGAAACACATTATGAATTTTAAATGTGACAGGAAGAGCCAACCGAAAAGAGACCGGATTAATAATCTCCAAAATCTTGTAAGGTCCAATAAATCTAGGCTTAAACTTAGGAGAAGCCACCTTCATAGTGATATTTTTTGATGACAACCAAACCATATCACTCACCTTAAACTGGGGACCAACGGTCCTACGCCGGTTGGAAAACCGCTGGGCCTTTTCCTGGGAGAGAGACAACTTATCCACTACTTGGTCCCAGATCTGGTGCATTCTCTCCACCACAGTGTCAACACCTGGGCAGGCAGAAGGCTCCACCTGCCCTGAAGAAAATCGAGGGTGAAACCCAAAGTTACAAAAAAAGGTGACATCAAAGTGGCAGAACTAGCTCTATTATTTAAAGCAAATTCGGCCAAGGGCAAAAATGAAACCCAATCATCCTGATCGGCAGAAATAAAACATCTCAAATACGACTCCAAAGTCTGGTTTGTTCTCTCCGTCTGCCCATTGGTCTGAGGGTGAAACGCAGAGGAGAAGGACAACTGAATTCCCAGCTTGGAACAGAAAGTCCTCCAAAATCTAGACACAAACTGAACTCCTCTGTCAGATACAATGTTCTCAGGAATCCCGTGCAAGCGAACCACCTGTTGCAAAAACAAGGGCACCAACTCAGAGGAAGATGGCAACTTAGGGAGTGGTACAAGATGGACCATCTTAGAGAATCTATCACAAATCACCCAAATAACAGTCATTCTCTGAGAGACAGGCATATCAGAGATAAAATCCATTGAAATATGGGTCCATGGCCTCCTGGGCACCGGCAAAGGCATCAACAAGCCACTAGAGCGAGAACAAGGTTTAGACCGGGAGCAAGTCCCACAGGACTGCACAAAATTCCTGACATCATGAGACAAGGCGGGCCACCAAAAAGACCGACTCACCAGATCTCTAGTACCAAAAATACCTGGATGACCAGCCAATGCAGAGCAATGAACTTCAGACATCACTCTCTTCCTCCACTTGTCAGGAACATACAACTTTCCACTGGGACAACGCTCAGGTTTGTCCTCCTGAAACTCTTCCAGAGCACGTCTCAAATCGGGCGAGATGGCAGAAAGAACTACCCCCTCGCCTAAGATGGTAGCAGGCTTAGTCACAACAGGAGAATCAGCAAGGAAACTCCTAGAGAGGGCATCTGCCTTGACATTCTTAGTGCCCGGAAGAAATGAGACCACAAAATCAAAACGTGTGAAAAACAAGGCCCACCTAGCCTGTCTAGGATTCAAGCGCTTGGCCGACTCCAGGTAAATCAAATTCTTGTGGTCAGTAAGGACCACGACTTGGTGTTTGGCTCCCTCCAACCAATGTCTCCACTCCTCAAATGCCCATTTCATGGCCAACAGTTCCCGATTCCCCACATCATAGTTACGTTCGGAAGGGGAGAACTTTCGTGAAAAGAAAGCACAAGGATTCATTTTAGATGTCACAGGATCTTTTTGGGACAACACCGCTCCTGCACCAATCTCAGAAGCGTCCACCTCCACCTGGAACGGGAGTGAGACATCAGGTTGCCGCAAAACCGGAACAGAAATGAATCTTCGCTTCAGCTCCTGAAAAGAAGAAACAGCCTCCGGAGACCAAGTCAGCACATCAGCACCCTTCCTAGTCAAATCAGTCAATGGCTTGGCAATACCAGAAAAATTAGCTATAAATTTCCGCTAAAAATTAGCAAAACCCAAAAACTTCTGGAGGGCCTTCAAAGAGGTGGGCTGAACCCAATCATAAATGGCCTGTACCTTGGCCGGGTCCATTTCAATAGTTGACGGAGACAAAATAAATCCCAAAAATGAAATCCTCTGTACCCCAAAAAGGCATTTCGATCCCTTGACATACAGGGAATTCTCCCTCAAAATCCGGAACACAGTCCGAACATGTTCCACATGAGAGTCCCAATTCTTGGAGAAGATCAAAATATCATCCAGATAGATAATCAAAAATGTATCCACAAAGTCTCGGAATATATCATTCATGAAGCACTGGAAGACAGAAGGGGCATTAGTGAGCCCAAAAGGCATCACCAGGTACTCAAAATGTCCCTCCGGAGTATTAAACGCCGTCTTCCATTCATCCCCATGCTTAATGCGAATAAGATTATACGCCCCCCCCTGAGGTCAAGCTTGGTAAACCAGCAAGCACCTTTAACTCTGGAGAATAGATCAGAAATCAGGAGTAACGGATACTGATACTTAACAGTAATTTTGTTGAGGGCACGATAGTCAATACAAGGCCTTAATGAACCATCCTTTTTAGCCACGAAAAAAACCCCAGCACCTAAGGGTGAAGAGGATTGTCTAATATGACCCTTCTCCAACGACTCCTTAATATAGGATCGCATAGCCTCGTGCTCGGGTACAGATAAACTGCAAAGCCGACCCTTGGGAAATTTACACCCCGGGTTCAGCTCAATTGCACAGTCATAACTCCTATGAGGAGGCAAAGACGCAGACTCATTCTCACTAAATACATAATAAAAGTCAGCCAAATAGTCAGGAACACCATGCGACTGGGGAGAGGTGAAGAAAACAGGAGCATCACTAAGGGCACACCGACAACCCCAACTCACCACAGACAAAGATTTCCAATCCAGAACTGGATTATGGATTTGCAACCAGGGAAACCCCAGAAGAATGGTATCATGAAAATTATGCAACACCAAAAATCTGCAATTTTCTTGATGGTCTGGGGCGACCCGCATTACCACCTGGGTCCAAAACTGAGGTTTATTCTTTGCCAAAGGAGTAGCATCAATACCCCTCAAAGGGATAGGCGTCCCCAAAGGTGTCATAGGAAATCCACAATGTTTAGCAAAATCCAAGTCCATCAGGTTCAGAGCTGCTCCCGAATCCACAAAAGCCTTGGCGAAAAATGTGGACAGGGAGCAGATCAGAGCAATTGCCAGAAGAAACTTAGGTTGAACACCACCCACAGAAAACGTGTGTGCGCAACGTTTCTCTCGTTTAGGGCAGACAGAAATAATATGCGAGGCATCTCCACAAAAAAAACACAGCTTATTACGCCTTCTGAACTCCTGACGTTGCGCCCTAGACAAAACTCTATCATATTGCATAGGTTCAGACATTTGTTCAACAGGTGGCAAGATCTCTCGTGTATTTTTGAGTTCACGTAAACGCCGATCAACCTGAATGGCTAGTGACATAGAATCGTCAAGACCAGAGGGAACAGAAAATCCCACCATAGTATCTTTCACAGTTTCTGACAAACCCTTCCAAAAGAGGGCTGCCAAGGCACAATCATTCCAGGTAGTAAGGACCGCACACTTTCGGAATTTTTGACAGTACAACTCTGCCGAATCACGACCCTGGCTTAATGCCAACAGGGTCTTTTCAGCCTGATCAATAGCATTAGGTTCATCATACAACAACCCCAAGGCTTGAAAAAATGTGTTCACATTATTCAGAATAGGATCATCTGGTTTCAAAGAAAACGCCCAATCCTGGGGATCGCCGCGCAGCAAAGAGATGACAATTTTAACATGCTGCGCGGAGTTCCCTGATGAGTTAGGCTTCAAGGCAAAAAATAAATTACAATTATTTTTGAAATTCAAAAATTTAGACCGATCCCCAAAAAATACATCAGGTGTAGGAATCTTTGGTTCAGCAGCATGTGAATGAGCAAGGTAGGCGGAAATTCCCCGCACTTCCGCAGCGAGCTGCTCCACACGATCAGACAATTGCTTTATCTCCATTGAGAGAAAAAAAAATTCCCCCTACGGCCTCAGAGATATAGAGGAAAAAATATACACACTTTTTTTTTTTTTACAATTCTTTCCTGCTATTGAGTACCCTAGGATCTGCGGTATGGCGGGTGATTCTGTTATGATTGAGTCACCGTAGGAGGCACACACAAAAATAGAAGCTACGTCCAGAAAACCAGAGAAGTTGGCAACTATCAGATTGCAGACCCCTGAACCTATCAACACAACTAGCAGTAGCCTGATCAATAGCATTAGGTTCATCATACAACAACCCCAAGGCTTGAAAAAATGCGTTCACATTATTCAGAATAGGATCATCAGGTTTCAAAGAAAACGCCCAATCCTGGGGATCGCCGCGCAGCAAAGAGATGACAATTTTAACCTGCTGCGCGGAGTTCCCTGACGAGTTAGGCTTCAAGGCAAAAAATAATTTACAATTATTCTTGAAATTCAAGAATTTAGACCGATCCCCAAAAAACATATCAGGAGTATGAATCTTTGGTTCAGCAGCATGTGAATGAGCAAGATAGGCGGAAATTCCCCGCACTTCAGCAGCGAGCTGCTCCACACGATCAGACAATTGCTTCATCTCCATTGAGAGAAAAATTCCCCCTACGGCCTCAGAGATATAGAGGAAAAAATATGCACCAAAAAAAAAAAAATTCTGTCACTTTTTTTTTCTTTTATTTCTTTTACAATTCTCTCCTGCTATTGAGTACCCTAGGATCTGCGGTATGGCTGGTGATTCTGTTATGATGAGTCACCGAAGGAGGAAAAAACAAAATACTAGCTAAGTCCAGAAAAACCAGAGAGGTTGGCAGCTATCGGATTGCAGACCCCTGAACCTATCCACAACAACTAGCAGTAGCCGTGGGGGGTTCCTACGGTGCCCTAGACCCCTCGATCACAGCCGGAGAACTACATAGCCTAAAGACAGAAAGGGGAAAAACTAAACTGCCCCAGAGCAGACCCCAAAGCAATAGGCAGCCCCCAACACATAATGACGGTGAAGCAAGATGAAAACACTAACACAGATAGAAAGATAGGTTGAGCAAATGATGGGGCCCAAGCTAACTAAATAGGACAGGATAGGAAAGCCGCTGTTTGCCATCCGCAAAAACCCTATCCAAAATGTGCCAACCGACTGATAGGAAAAACAGGCCCTGAAGTCGCTAGGCTTCAAAAGACTATATCAGCACTCAGGTATATTCTGAAGATAGAGCAAAAGATCAACAGATCAGAGACAAAAATGGAATTCAGCTCACCCCCGGCCGGGGATGGCAGAACTCCGAAAAAACAAGGCAAAACAAAAACAAAACTGAAGTGTACAAAGCAGAGCAGAAAAACTTAGCTTTGAGATGCAGGAATCAGACTGGTCTCCAAGAATCCAGCAGGATCACCAGCAAGGCAGAAGGGCGTCGGCTGCCTTATATACAGTCCTCAATTCCAGCCACCCAGTCATCATCTAGCTGCCCAGGTGTTTGGTAATCAGCCTCACTACCTTCCTTCACCAGAGGAGGGAGTTCATCAGACCTCAACGGTGAAGGGAAAAATGAACTCACAACATGGCGGGTCTAAATCCTGTCTTTCATAAATGTATCCATGGTTAAGGGATGGTCAATGGAGCAGATCTGTATTCTTCCAGCCAGAGCTGAAGTCCCCTGATCTGGTATCCTGTAGAATGATAGATCCGTGTTGGAGTCATGATGTCTTGGCTGCCATCATGTCTCTGGTCCTTTGGATGTTTTGATGTCTTAGCTGAATGTCTGGCTGTTTCTCTCTACAGAGGCACATAACCTCTTTTTATCGTTAACCAGAGTCCTTCATTCAGTATGTACAGATAAAGGGAAGAATTGTGACAGATAGATTTGCATAGATTTTCCTCTTCTGTTTTAAAAGTCAACAAACTATCTGGCCTAGACAATGAATAATTAGCATATCAGCAAACATCACTAGTCCTCAAAAATAAGAACACAATATGTTACATCAAATGTCAAAGGTATCACAACCACAAGATTCCTATTTTGTTCCTTTCACTGAGAGCACTTTACAGTATATATATCAAATGTCAACTTACATGTCAATATTACAGGTTTACACAAACAAAAGTCTATTTTCTTGACCAACTAGAAAGAAACACTTAAATTCTGCAGTCAATATATAGATAACTGTTGTGAGTTCATTTTCCCCTTCACTACTGAGGCCCGATGAACTCCCTCTTCTGTTAAAGAAAGGTAGTGAGCCTGATTATCAAACACCTGAGCCTAATGATGATGACTGGCTGAGTGGAGTTACTGACTGGATATAAGGCCGCCGACGCCCTTCTGCCCTGCGGGTAATTTATCTGTGGGATCCTTGGAGACCAGTCTGAATTCCTGCTCTTCTAAAGCTAAGTTTTCTGCTCGGCTTTTTGCATTTGTGCTTTGACTTTGTTTTGCTTTGTTTTTTCTGGATTTCTGCCATTCCCTGCTGGGGTGAGCTGAATTCCTTTAGCTCTGTCTTCTGAAAATACCTGAGTGCTGATTTAGTTTTTGAAACCTAGCTGCGTCAGGGTCTTTTTCCATATCAGCTTGTTGGCTTATGTTTTTGATAGGGTTTTGGCAGATTGCAGACAGCAACCTTCCTTTCCTGTTATGTTTAGTTAGCTTGGGCCCCATCGTTTGCTCAGCCTATCTTTCTATCTGTGTGAATGTTTTTTCATCTTGCTTCACCGTCATTATATGTTGGGGGCTGTCTTTTACTTTGGGGTCTGCTCTGGGGCAGTTTAGATTTCCTTTTCTGTCTTTAGGCTACTTAGCTCTCCGGCTGTGATCGAGGGGTCTAGGGCACCGTAGGAACCCCCACGGCTACTGCTAGTTGTGTTGATAGGTTCAGGGGTCTGCAATCTGATAGTTGCCAACTTCTCTGGTTTTCTGGACGTAGCTTCTATTTTTGTGTCTGCCTCCTACGGTGACTCAATCATAACAGAATCACCCGCCATACCGCAGATCCTAGGGTACTCAATAGCAGGAAAGAATTGTAAAAAAAAAAAGAAAAAAAAAGTGTGTATATTTTTTCCTCTATATCTCTGAGGCCGTAGGGGGAATTTTTTTTTCTCTCAATGGAGATAAAGCAATTGTCTAATAGTGTGGAGCAGCTCGCTGCGGAAGTGCGGGGAATTTCCGCCTACCTTGCTCATTCACATGCTGCTGAACCAAAGATTCCTACACCTGATGTATTTTTTAGGGATCGGTCTAAATTTTTGAATTTCAAAAATAATTGTAAATTATTTTTTGCCTTGAAGCCTAACTCGTCAGGGAGCTCCACGCAGCAGGTTAAAATTGTCATCTCTTTGCTGCGTGGCGATCCCCAGGATTGGGCGTTTTCTTTGAAACCAGATGATCCTATTCTGACTAATGTGAACGCATTTTTTCAAGCCTTGGGGTTGTTGTATGATGAACCTAATGCCATTGATCAGGCTGAAAAGACCCTGTTGGCATTGAACCAGGGTCGAGATTCTGCAGAATTGTACTGTCAAAAATTCCGAAAATGGGCAGTACTTACTACCTGGAATGATAATGCCTTGGCTACTCTCTTTCGGAAGGGGTTGTCAGAAGCCATAAAAGATACTATGGTGAGATTTCCTGTTCCCTCTGGTCTTGACGATTCTATGTCATTAGCTATTCAGGTTGATCGGCGTTTGCGCGAACGCAAAACTGCACGAGAGGTGTTGCCACCTGTTGAACAAATGTCTGAACCTATGCAATGTGATAGAGTTTTGTCCAGAGAGCAGCGTCAGGAGTTCAGAAGGCGTAATAAGTTGTGTTTTTTCTGTGGAGATGCCTCGCATATTATTTGTCTGTCCTAAACGAGAGAAACGCTTTGCACACACGTTTTCTGTTGGTGGTGTTCAACCTAAGTTTCTTCTGGCTATAACTCTGATCTGCTCCCTGTCCACATTTTCCGCCAAGGCTTTTGTGGATTCGGGAGCAGCCCTAAACCTAATGGACTTGGATTTTGCTAAACGTTGTGGATTTCCGATGACACCTCTGCAGACGCCTATCCCTTTGAGGGGGATTGATGCTACTCCTTTGGCTAAAAATAAACCTCAGTTTTGGACCCAGGTGGTAATGCGGGTCGCCCCAGACCATCAAGAAAATTGCAGATTTTTGGTGTTGCATAATCTGCATGATACTATTGTTCTGGGGTTTCCCTGGTTACAAATTCATAATCCAGTTTTGGATTGGAAATCTGTGTCTGTGGTGAGTTGGGGTTGTCGGTGTGCCTTTAGTGAGGCTCCGGTGTTTTCCACCTCTCCTCAGTCGCATGATGTTCCTGATTATTTGGCGGACTTTTATGATGTATTTAGTGAGAATGAGTCTGCGTCTCTGCCTCCTCATAGGAGTTATGACTCTGCAATTGAACTGAGCCCGGGGTGTAAATTTCCCAAGGGTCGGCTCTTCAATTTATCTGTACCCGAGCACGAGGCTATGCGATCCTATATTAAGGAGGCGTTGGAGAAGGATCATATTAGACCATCCTCATCACTAATGTTGAGCATTCCGATACCGCAAGTATCGGGTATCGGCCGATATTAGCGGTATCGGAATTCCGATACTGACTTCCGATACTTTTGTGATATCGGTTTCCGGGATCGGAATTGGAAGTTCCCATCATGCTATGAGCCTGCTTGCTTTGATTAAGCCAATGGGAATCCTCCGAAGTGTGGGCACATCCTGTTAGGCATGTAGGCATGTTAACTATTGGCATGGCTGTGATTGGCTGCCGAAATGATGTCATGATGCACTATAAAAGCCACCGCAGCCGCCATTTCTGGTTCACTCTGCTGTGAATTCAGTTAGGGATAGGCTGCTGTAGAAGACTGTGAGGGACAGTTAGAAATAGCGATTCCACCAAACATCTAGTGCTTTACCCAGGCTACATAAACCACCACTGTAGCCTTCTTTGCCCTAGCAGCAGTGTTCACAGCTGTCTGCAAGGGCTGTGTGAGTGCAGCTCACGCTGTGGAGTGGGTCCTGCAGCCACGTCAGGCTGTAGGCCACCCAGTGTGATCACTGCTGCCTCATACATCTTTTAATTTTTGAGCTGCATTTTTTACATAATTTCAATCTAGTGTGCTTCCATCCGTATCCATATACGTTGGTTGCAAACACTAGTAGTAGACAGCGGAGCCTTTCTGCAGCCTTTCAGTGCTAGTGTCCACTTTGCTGCACTGTTCATGGCTGTCTGAGAGGTCTCTGACTGTGTGTGAGTGCAGCTCACGCTGAGTAGTGTGTCCTGCAGCTACGTCTGGTTGTAGGACGCTCAGCGTGTCACTGCCTCACACATTTTTCTTTTATTGCAGCACATTTTTTCTTCTATTAGTGTGCATCCATCCGTCTCCATCTACGGTGGTTGCAAACACTATATAGGAGTACACAGCGGAGCCTTTCTGCAGCCTGTCAGTGCCAGTGCCCACTTAGCTGCACTGTTCACGGCTGTCTGAGAGGTCTCTGACTGTGTGTGAGTGCAGCTCACGCAGAGTAGAGTGTCCTGCAGCTACGTCTGGTTGTAGGACGCTCAACGTGCGTCACTGCCTCACACATATTTGTCTTTGAGTGCAGCTCATTTTTTCTTCTCCTATTAGTGTGCATCCATCCGTATCCATCAGCATTGGTTGGTTGCAAACACTATATAGGAGTAGATAGAGGAGCCTTTTCTTCTGGCTTGTGCCCTGCCGGTGCAGCCAGATTAGTATTACCCAATTTTTTTGGAGCCTCATCTTTTGCATTGTAGGTTACCTGCCTGCATTGTAATAGCTCCAAAAAGTTGGTGATACTATCAGTTTCAATTCTTTGTTCACATACTTTGAGTTTGTTTCCAACAAAGAAACCACAAAAAAAGTTCACCAAACACTACATTTGGAACTTGTGTAGGCCACATCAGCTCCTATTAAAGTGTAGTCCACTCACACACACTTCATAAAATTAGTGTTTCTTGTACCTGTAACCAGCTGTTCAGGAATAAGCACACTAAGGCCCCCCTTTGTACTTTTCTGCCTATCTTAAGCAGTCTGGCAAGATGAAGAAGGCAGGGAGTAAGGCGCGTGGGCGTGGGCGTGGGCGTGGAGTTTCAGCAGGGAGAGGACGTGGGGATTCTGCAGGGAGAGGACGTGGGGATTCTGCAGGTAGAGGACGTGGGGATTCTGGGCCTGCTGCGGGCACCAGTGGATCAGCATCCCCCAGTTTTAGCAGGCAACAGTCCTTTATGCGCAGCTTTGTAGGACCTCAACTGAACTCCTGACGCTGCTCTCTGGACAAAACTCTATCACACTGCTGCGGGAGGAACAAATTGAAGCCGTTGTCGGATGGATGGCAGCTAACGCATCGACTTCAATTACTTCCACAGCCTCTCAGGACCAGAGCACCGAAGAGCAACCATCTGTCTCTTCACCACCTGCCAAAGTGCCCAGGCAGTCAGAGAGACATGGACAGGAGCCATCACAGTCTCTACTTCTGTTCTCGGAATCTGTTGGCTTGGAAAGAGGGGGCCAGCCAAGCAGCATTCCTGAATGTGAAGAAGAGGGAGTATTCAGTGATGCGCAACTTCTTTGTCCCTCTGAATCTGAAGAGGCGAGTGGGCCAGTGCCTATGGTCAGCACACCTCAGTACGCATCAGATGATGACGAGACTCAGTTGCCACTTTCTGGTGCGTACGGTGCTGGCGAGACAACCCCGGAGAAGCAGCTGTTTGAAGAGGGGAGGGAAGATGATGAGGTCCTTGACCCATCATGGCGTGAGGAACAGGAAGGTGGTGGGAGCAGCTCGGAGGAAGAGATTCCCCTACCGGCCAAAACAGGAGGCAGAGGGAGGGGGAAGACTTGGTTGCCTGTACCCTCCACTTTGGCACCCGTTAGGAGCATCCCTCATTCCAAAGGCAAAACGGGCGCTCCCAAGAGTTGCAGCGCGTGGTCCTTTTTTGACACAGTTGCAGATGACATTTGCTTTGTCAAATGCAAGCTGTGTCATCAGATAGTCAAAAGAGGGAGAAATGTCAGCAACCTCAATACCACAAATATGTGGAAACATGTGCGCACCAAGCACGAGTTGGAGTTGCAGAGACACCCTGAAGACGTAGGCCAACGTACAGCACCACCTACCACCTCTTCAGTTCGTGTTGGGGCCTCTTCCTCCAGCTCACACACTGCTGGTTCGGCTTCCTCACAGGATCGCCAAGGAAGAACCTCTGCCACTGTTGTCCGGAGACCCTGTCAGATTCCACCCATAGCAGCACGTTCTCATCCATCACAGCCATCGGAAGCACAGGCATGGGATAAAAGGCGCCCTTACTCGGCAAACCATCCCCGAGCACAGTCTCTGAATGCTGGCATTGCCAAACTTCTGGCAGTTGAAATGCTGTCATTCAGGCTGGTGGACACTGACACCTTCCGGGACTTAATGGCATTGGCAGTCCCCCAATACAACGTGCCCAGCCGCTTTTATTTCAGCAGGCGAGCCGTCCCTGCCCTGCAGAAACATGTTGAGGGCAAAATAAAACATGCGCTACTAAACGCCGTTAGTAGCAAGGTCCACCTGACCACCGATGCGTGGACCAGTAACCATGGACAGGGACGATACCTTTCCCTCACTGCCCACTGGGTCAATGTTGTGGAGCTGGGTACAGATCTGGAGAGTGGCGCTGTACGTTTTCTTCCAACGCCACGGATTGCAGGACTCCAGTCTGTACACATAGACTCCTCCTCCTACTCAAGTTCCTCAGAAACAGCAGAGCAGGAGCCTGTTACGACCGATATGAGCACAGCCGTGGCCAAACGTCAACAGGCTGTACTCAAATTAATTTCTTTGGGGAATCGAAGCCACACAGCGCAGGAGCTCTGGAATGCTATCAAGCTGGAGAGCGATGTGTGGTTTGGGCCAGCGAATCTCCAGCCGGGCTTGGTAGTGTGTGACAATGGCCGAAATCTGGTGGCAGCTCTTGGCCTAGGCAACCTCACACACATCCCATGTCTGGCACATGTGCTTAACTTGGTCGTGCAGAGCTTTCTGAGGGACTATCCGGATCTTGATGCACTGTTGCACAAGGTCCGCATAGAGTGCGCTCACTTGCGGCGTTCCAGCACAGCAAGATCGCGCCTGCTCTGCAGCGACGATTTGGCCTTCCGGAACATCGCATCATATGTGACCTACCCACCCGGTGGAATTCAACGTTACATATGTTGGAGCGGTTGTGTGAGCAGCAGGCAGCAGTCATGGAGTACCAGCTGCATCAGGCGCAAACAAGTCGCACTGTGCGCCGTTCACACTTCAGCACCATTGAGTGGGCCTCTATGAAGGACATCTGCCTCGTTTTGCGTGCCTTCGATGAATCCACGCGGATGGCGAGTGCAGATGATGCACTAGTCAGCATGACTGTCCCCCTTATCTGCCTGCTTCAACAAACACTGCAAGCACTAAGGGATGAGGTTTCGGAAGAGGTGGAGGATGAGGAGTCCCAAATGCCATCTGCTTCTGGACAGTCTGCGCTACATGTTTCCTCACAAAGGCCTAGGCAGGGGACACTTTGTGAGGAGGATGAGGAGGAGTCGATGGAGGAGGAAGACATCTCTCCAGAGGAGGGAGGTACACAAACCTCTACTCAGTATGTACAGCGAGGGTGGGGTGATGCAGAGCAGGCCAAGGTCACGCCTCAAACAGGGGACAGCGGTTCTTTGGCAGTTGGGAGTCTGCAGCACATGGTTGATTTCATGCTGCAGTGCCTGAGAAACAACCGCCGCATCGCCCACATTCTCGTCTCGGCTGATTATTGGGTGTACACCCTCCTAGATCCTCGCTACCGGGACAGCGTACAAAGGCTCATACCAACGTTGAACCGGGAGCGTAAACTGCGGGAGTACGAAGAGTCACTGGTGCAGTCCATAATGTTTTCCATTCCACCCAACAGCATTGTTGCTAGTGCTTTACAAAGCAGCTCTGTGCGTCGAGGCAGTGGAGGAAACTCTGCACAAAGAGGGAGCAGAGGCAGCGCCGCAGCACAAGGCAAGACCACTATGGCCCAAATGTGGCAAAGTTTTGTGTGTCCACCACAATTGTCTACACCATCAGCGACGCCTCGAGTCAGCAGGAGGCAACGCTTCCGTCAGATGGTGTCAGACTACATGTCTTGCCCTGTCACTGTACTCCCAGATGGCTCTTCCCCCTTCAAGTTTTGGGTCTCTAAGCTGGATACATGGCCAGAGCTTAGCCAGTATGCATTGGAAGTGCTGGCTTGCCCTGCTGCCAGTGTATTATCGGAACGTGTCTTTAGTGCCGCAGGTGGTGTACTAACAGACCGTCGCACGCGACTATCTTCTGATAATGTTGACCGGCTGACTTTTCTGAAAATGAACAAGGCCTGGATCTCCAAAGACTTTACCATTCCTCTTACACACTAAATTAGTGGTTGGCAACTGTATCCAGGTCTGCTGGTGTGTTCATTTTTCTACCACCTGAACTATAATCCCTGTGCTTCAACACAGCCAGTTGTCGCTCAGATGTGTCGTCTGCACAGAAAAACACACTAGCTCCTGTGTTAGTGGGGTTCAGTAACGCCAGCTGATCCCCTGCTGTGTGGATGGCAAAGTCACCAGCTCCATCAACATTCAAACCACTACTGATTTTTAACCGTGCCCAACTTAGGTCTCTGGCTCCACTGTCTCTACTATTTCCCCTGACCTCCAACCCCGCCATCTACATCTCTGAAGTGGCGTCAGCACAATCTACACTTGTTCCTGTGTTCCTGTGGCTCAGTCCCATCAGTTTATCCCCTGATGTGTGTCCGGCAAGGTCTCCTGCTCTGTCCACATTCCCATAACCAGTAGTGGGAATGAGGACAGAGCTGGCGAACTTGCCGGACAAACATCAGGGGATCAACTGACGGGACTGAGCACCAGTAACACAGGAACAAGTGTAGATTGTGCTGACGCCACTTCAGAGATGTAGCTGGCGGGGTTGGAGGCCAGGGTAAATAGTAGAGACAGTGGAGCCAGAGCCCTAAGTGGAGCATGGTTAGAATCAGTAGTAGTCAACAACCTCCATAAAAACCGCTGCCCATTGGCCTCTGCATGCGGCATGCGTAATCCTGGGCTCCAACAGTGTCAGTTGGTGTTCAGAAGTGTCATCTCCACAGAGCCAAACACATTCGTTCAAGTGTTAGTGGGGTTCAGCACTGCCAGCTGTTCCCCTGCTGTGGAGATGGCAAGTCTCCTGCTGCCTTCACCTGCCAAAAGCAACAGGCCCCAGCCTGCTCCTCGCCTAATCCTGGGCTCCAACAGCGTCAGTTGGTGTTCAGAAGTGTCGTCTCCACAGAGCCAAACACATTCGTTCGAGTGTTAGTGGGGTTCAGCACTGCCAGCTGTTCCCCTGCTGTGGAGATGGCAAGTCTCCTGCTGCCTACACCTGCCAAAATCCAGTAGGCCCCAGCCTGCTCCTCGCCTAATCCTGGGCTCCAACAGCGTCAGTTGGTGTTCAGAAGTGTCGTCTCCACAGAGCCAAACACATTCGTTCGAGTGTTAGTGGGGTTCAGCACTGCCAGCTGTTCCCCTGCTGTGGAGATGGCAAGTCTCCTGCTGCCTACACCTGCCAAAATCCAGTAGGCCCCAGCCTGCTCCACGCCTGATCCTGGGCTCCAACAGCGTCAGTTGGTGTTCAGAAGTGTCGTCTCCACACAGCCAAACACATTCGTTCAAGTGTTAGTGGGGTTCAGCACTGCCAGCTGTTCCCCTGCTGTGGAGATGGCAAGTCTCCTGCTGCCTACACCTGCCAAAATCCAGTAGGCCCCAGCCTGCTCCACGCCTGATCCTGGGCTCCAACAGCGTCAGTTGGTGTTCAGAAGTGTCATCTCCACAGAGCCAAACACATTCGTTCGAGTGTTAGTGGGGTTCAGCACTGCCAGCTGTTCCCCTGCTGTGGAGATGGCAAGTCTCCTGCTGCCTTCACCTGCCAAAAGCAACAGGCCCCAGCCTGCTCCTCGCCTAATCCTGGGCTCCAGCAGCGTCAGTTGGTGTTCAGAAGTGTCGTCTCCACAGAGCCAAACACATTCGTTCAAGTGTTAGTGGGGTTCAGCACTGCCAGCTGTTCCCCTGCTGTGGAGATGGCAAGTCTCCTGCTGCCTACACCTGCCAAAATCCAGTAGGCCCCAGCCTGCCCCACGCCTGATCCTGGGCTCCAACAGCGTCAGTTGGTGTTCAGAAGTGTCATCTCCACAGAGCCAAACACATTCGTTCGAGTGTTAGTGGGGTTCAGCACTGCCAGCTGTTCCCCTGCTGTGGAGATGGCAGTCTCTCCTGCTGTCTCCGCTTTCCAAAGACAGTAGGCCTCTGCCTACACCCTCCTATTTCCTGGGCTTCAACACAGCCAGTTGTAGCTCGGAAGTGCCGTCCACACGGAAAGAGATACTTGCTCCCGTGTCTCAGTGGGGTTCAGTAACGTCAGCTGATCCCCTGCTGTGTGGATGGCAGTCTCTCCTGCTGTCTCCACATTCCAAATACAGTAGGCCTCTGCCTACACCCTCCTATTTCCTGGGCTTCAACACAGCCAGTTGTAGCTCGGAAGTGCCGTCCACACGGAAAGAGACACTTGCTCCCGTGTCTCAGTGGGGTTCAGTAACGTCAGCTGATCCCCTGCTGTGTGGATGGCAGTCTCTCCTGCTGTCTCCACATTCCAAATACAGTAGGCCTCTGCCTACACCCTCCTATTTCCTGGGCTTCAACACAGCCAGTTGTAGCTCGGAAGTGCTGTCCACACGGAAAGAGACACTTGCTCCCGTGTCTCAGTGGGGTTCAGTAACGTCAGCTGATCCCCTGCTGTGTGGATGGCAGTCTCTCCTGCTGTCTCCACATTCCAAATACAGTAGGCCTCTGCCTACACCCTCCTATTTCCTGGGCTTCAACACAGCCAGTTGTAGCTCGGAAGTGCCGTCCACACGGAAAGAGACACTTGCTCCCATGTCTCAGTGGGGTTCAGTAACGTCAGCTGATCCCCTGCTGTGTGGATGGCAGTCTCTCCTGCTGTCTCCACATTCCAAATACAGTAGGCCTCTGCCTACACCCTCCTATTTCCTGGGCTTCAACACAGCCAGTTGTAGCTCGGAAGTGCCGTCCACACGGAAAGAGACACTTGCTCCCGTGTCTCAGTGGGGTTCAGTAACGTCAGCTGATCCCCTGCTGTGTGGATGGCAGTCTCTCCTGCTGTCTCCACATTCCAAATACAGTAGGCCTCTGCCTACACCCTCCTATTTCCTGGGCTTCAACACAGCCAGTTGTAGCTCGGAAGTGCTGTCCACACGGAAAGAGACACTTGCTCCCGTGTCTCAGTGGGGTTCAGTAACGTCAGCTGATCCCCTGCTGTGTGGATGGCAGTCTCTCCTGCTGTCTCCACATTCCAAATACAGTAGGCCTCTGCCTACACCCTCCTATTTCCTGGGCTTCAACACAGCCAGTTGTAGCTCGGAAGTGCCGTCCACACGGAAAGAGACACTTGCTCCCATGTCTCAGTGGGGTTCAGTAACGTCAGCTGATCCCCTGCTGTGTGGATGGCAGTCTCTCCTGCTGTCTCCACATTCCAAATACAGTAGGCCTCTGCCTACACCCTCCTATTTCCTGGGCTTCAACACAGCCAGTTGTAGCTCGGAAGTGCCGTCCACACGGAAAGAGACACTTGCTCCCGTGTCTCAGTGGGGTTCAGTAACGTCAGCTGATCCCCTGCTGTGTGGATGGCAGTCTCTCCTGCTGTCTCCACATTCCAAATACAGTAGGCCTCTGCCTACACCCTCCTATTTCCTGGGCTTCAACACAGCCAGTTGTAGCTTGGAAGTGCCGTCCACACGGAAAGAGACACTTGCTCCCGTGTCTCAGTGGGGTTCAGTAACGTCAGCTGATCCCCTGCTATGTGGATGGCAGTCTCTCCTGCTGTCTCCACATTCCAAATACAGTAGGCCTCTGCCTACACCCTCCTATTTCCTGGGCTTCAACACAGCCAGTTGTAGCTCGGAAGTGCCGTCCACACGGAAAGAGACACTTGCTCCCGTGTCTCAGTGGGGTTCAGTAATGTCAGCTGATCCCCTGCTGTGTGGATGGCAGTCTCTCCTGCTGTCTCCACATTCCAAATACAGTAGGCCTCTGCCTACACCCTCCTATTTCCTGGGCTTCAACACAGCCAGTTGTAGCTCGGAAGTGCCGTCCACACGGAAAGAGATACTTGCTCCCGTGTCTCAGTGGGGTTCAGTAACGTCAGCTGATCCCCTGCTGTGTGGATGGCAGTCTCTCCTGCTGTCTCCACATTCCAAATACAGTAGGCCTCTGCCTACACCCTCCTATTTCCTGGGCTTCAACACAGCCAGTTGTAGCTCGGAAGTGCCGTCCACACGGAAAGAGACACTTGCTCCCGTGTCTCAGTGGGGTTCAGTAACGTCAGCTGATCCCCTGCTGTGTGGATGGCAGTCTCTCCTGCTGCCTACACAGTCGTACCACTACTGATTTTTAACCGTGCTCCAATTAGTCCTGTGGCTCCACTGTCTCTCGTATTTCCCCTGTCCTCCAACCCTGCCAGTTACAGCTCCGAAGTGGCGTCTGCACAATCCACACTTGTTCCTGTGTTACAGGTGTTCAGTCCGGTCAGTTAATCCCCTGATGTGTGTCCGGCAATGTCGCCTGCTCTGTCCACATTCCCATAACTAGTTATGGGAATGTGGACAGAGCAGGCGACATTGCCGGACACACATCAGGGGATTAACTGACCGGACTGAACACCTGTAACACAGGAACAAGTGTGGATTGTGCAGACGCCACTTCGGAGCTGTAACTGGCGGGGTTGGAGGACAGTGGAAATACGAAAATCAGTGAAGCCACAGGCCTAAGTGGAGCTTGGTTAAAATTAGTAGAAATCTACAACCGATCTTAAAATTTCTTCAATGCAGCCTCAGCCTGCTCCGTGCTTGTCCCTGGGCTTCAACACAGCCAGTTGTTGCTCGGAAGTGCCGTCTTCACAGAGTAAAACACTAGCTCCTGTGTTTGTGGGGTTCAGTAACGTCAGCTATTCCCCTGCTGTTTTGATGGCAATCTGTCCTGCTGCCTCCCAATTGACAGCACATCAGGCCTCAGCCTGCTAAGTGCTTGTCCCTGGGCTCCAACATCGCCAGTTGCTGCTCATAACTGACTTTGGCACGGGTACTCCCTCCTGCCCAGCTTGGTTCCAGCCCTGCCTGCTGTTTCCGGGAAGTGTCAATGTCAGTTTGCCACCCCAAGTTGCCATGTCGTGTTGCGGTTGGGTTAGCCGAGGCTAGGGTGCCAGCAGTTTAGGTGCTTCCTATGTGGACTGCGGGTTCTGGTAAGAAAGGCTTGTTCCGTAGTGCCAGTAGGACAAGCACCCCCTGTAGGACTGTGTGATTCGGTAACTGCGGCCAGCTTGCGGCATGCCAACTTTGCTTTTCAGGGGTAACTTCAGCTGCCCCTCCGGGTTCCAGCACCGTCAGCTGGTTCTCGTCAGAGCCTTTGGCCTAGGTGCCTCCATCTCGGTATCCGAGTTCCGGCAATGTCTGCTGGTCCTTGGTAGTGCTTTGTAGCACAGGTACCTCCTGCTTAGTAACCGGATTCCAGCACCGTCAGCTGGTCCTCGGTTGTGCCATTGGCTCTTATTCCTTCTGCTGCCCCTCCGGGTGCCAGCACTGTCAGCTGGTCCTCGCTATTTCCATTTGCTCTTGCAGCTTATGCTACCCCTCCGGGTTCCAGCACCGTCAGCTGGTTCTCGTCAGAGCCTTTGGCCTAGGTGCCTCCATCTCGGTATCCGAGTTCCGGCAACGTCTGCTGGTCCTTGGTAGTGCTTTGTAGCACAGGTACCTCCTGCTTAGTAACCGGGTTCCAGCACCGTCAGCTGGTCCTCGGTTGTGTCATTGGCTCTTATTCCTTCTGCTGCCCCTCCGGGTGCCAGCACTGTCAGCTGGTCCTCGCTATTTCCATTTGCTCTTGCAGCTTATGCTACCCCTCCGGGTTCCAGCACCGTCAGCTGGTTCTCATCAGAGCCTTTGGCCTAGGTGCCTCCATCTCGGTATCCGAGTTCCGGCAACGTCTGCTGGTCCTTGGTAGTGCTTTGTAGCACAGGTACCTCCTGCTTAGTAACCGGGTTCCAGCACCGTCAGCTGGTCCTCGGTTGTGCCATTGGCTCTTATTCCTTCTGCTGCCCCTCCGGGTGCCAGCACTGTCAGCTGGTCCTCGCTATTTCCATTTGCTCTTGCAGCTTATGCTACCCCTCCGGGTTCCAGCACCGTCAGCTGGTTCTCGTCAGAGCCTTTGGCCTAGGTGCCTCCATCTCGGTATCCGAGTTCCGGCAACGTCTGCTGGTCCTTGGTAGTGCTTTGTAGCACAGGTACCTCCTGCTTAGTAACCGGGTTCCAGCACCGTCAGCTGGTCCTCGGTAGTGCCATTGGCTCTTGTTCCTTCTGCTGCCCCTCCGGGTGCCAGTACCGTCAGCTGGTTCAAGAGGACAAAGAACAGGAAGACAACCACCAAGATGCAGAACAACAAGAGAGAGAAGACAAAGAAGCATAAAAAAACAAAGCAGAAGAACATTAAGCATAAGACTAATACTCTGAGCAAATGATATTATCTTATTTATAAGCAGAAGAAGACTAAGCAGTGTATGGGGGTGAGTCCGTTCCTCCTCGTGGTGCCCTTGGAAAAGGCCTGCTGCTGCAGGCCAAACTGAACGCGGACAAATCCTGTTGTAAATCTTTTGTGACAGGCAGAACGGAAGGTGTAAACTTCTAACTTTTCTAGATAACAACTAGAGGAATGCCTGACACAAACAAGAATATGATGAAGAAGAATAGGAAGAAGATGAAGAAGTTGAATATGTAGAATAATAATTGTTGAATAAAAAGAATATGAAGAATGTAAGAAAAGGAAGAAGAAGAAGAATGTAAAAAAAGGAAGTAGAAGAATTTAAAAAAAGGAAGAAGAAGAATGTAAAAAAAGGAATAAGAAGAAGAATGTAAAAAAAGGAAGTAGAAGAATGTAAAAAAAGGAAGAAGAAGAAGAAGAAGAATGTAAAAAAAGGAATAAGAAGAAGAAGAAGAAGGTAAAAAAAGGAAGAAGAATAAGAAAGAAGAAGAAAGAAGAAAGAAGAAGAAGACATACATGTCTGGCAAAATATAAATGAGGCTAACATAGTGAATATCTTTGTAACTCCTAACGTCTTTAAAAAAAAAGTTTAATTCCTGCTATTCCATTTGATTGGGCTAAACCTCTATGGCTTTAATGTCTCCTCCACCTCCCACAATACATTCTACATTATTCTTAGTTGTTTTTCTTCATGTAGAATTAACCTACAAGGAAAGAAAGGGTTTTTTTTTAATTCCGATATTTTGGCCCCATTGACTTGCATTGGTTCCCGGTATCGGAATCGGCGATACCGATACTTTTTTTTAAGATCGGCCGATCCATTCCGATCCGATATTTTCAAGTATTGGCTGGTATCGCTCAACTCTACGCATCACCCTTAGGTGCCGGGTTTTTTTTTGTAGCCAAAAAGGATGGATCATTAAGACCTTGTATTGATTATCGTGCCCTCAACAAAATTACTGTTAAATATCAGTATCCGTTACCCCTGATTTCTGATCTATTCTCCAGAGTTAAAGGTGCTTGCTGGTTTACCAAGCTTGACCTCAGGGGGGCGTATAATCTTATTCGCATTAAGCATGGGGATGAATGGAAGACGGCGTTTAATACTCCGGAGGGACATTTTGAGTACCTGGTGATGCCTTTTGGGCTCACTAATGCCCCTTCTGTCTTCCAGTGCTTCATGAACGATATTTTCCGAGATTTTGTCGATAAATTTTTGATTATCTATCTGGATGATATTTTGATCTTCTCCAAGGATTGGGATTCTCATGTGGAACATATTCGGACTGTGTTCCGGATCTTGAGGGAGAATTCCCTGTATGTCAAAGGATCTAAATGCCTTTTTGGAGTACAGAGGATTTCTTTTTTGGGATTTATTTTGTCCCCGTCAACTATTGAAATGGACCCGGCCAAGGTACAGGCCATTTACGATTGGGTTCAGCCCACTTCTTTGAAGGCCCTCCAGAAGTTTTTGGGTTTTCCTAATTTTTGTCGGAAATTTATAGCAAAATTTTCTAGTATTGCCAAGCCATTGACTGATTTGACTAAGAAGGGTGCTGATGTGTTAAATTGGTCTCCGGAGGCTGTTTCTTCCTTTCAGGAGCTGAAGCAAAGATTCACCTCCGCCCCGGTTTTGCGGCAACCTGATGTCTCACTTCCGTTCCAGGTAGAGGTGGATGCTTCTGAGATTGGTGCAGGAGCTGTTTTGTCCCAAAAGGATCCTGTAACATCTAAAATGAATCCCTGTGCTTTCTTTTCCCGAAAGTTCTCTCCATCTGAACGTAACTATGATGTGGGGAATCGGGAAGTGTTGGCCATGAACTGGGCATTTGAGGAGTGCAGACATTGGTTGGAGGGAGCTAAGCATCAAGTCGTGGTCCTCACTGACCACAAGAATTTGATTTACCTAGAGTCGGTTAAGCGCTTGAACACTAGACAGGCTAGGCGGGCCTTGTTTTTTACACGTTTTGATTTTGTGGTTTCTTTTCTTCCTGGAACTAAGAATGTCAAGGCAGACACCCTCTCTAGGAGCTTCTTTGCTGATTCTCCTGTGGTGACCAAGCCTGCTACCATCTTAGGCGAAGTGGCTTGTTGATGCCTTTGCCGGTGCCCAGGAGGCCATGGACCCATATTTCAATGGATTTTATCTCTGATATGCCTGTCTGTCAGAGAATGACTGTTATTTGGGTGATTTGTGATAGGTTCTCTAAGATGGTTCATGTTGTACCACTCCCTAAGTTGCCGTCTTCCTCTGAGTTGGTGCCCCTGTTTTTGCAACAGGTGGTTCGCTTGCACGGGATTCCTGAGAACATTGTATCTAACAGAGGAGTTCAGTTTGTGTCTAGATTTTGGAGAACTTTCTTTTCCAAGCTGGGAATTCAGTTGTCCTTCTCCTCTGCTTTTCACCCTCAGACCAATGGGCAGACAGAGAGAACAAACCAGACCTTGGAGTCATAGTTGAGATGTTTTATTTCTGCTGATCAGGATGATTGGGTTTCATTTTTGCCCTTGGCCGAATTTGCTTTAAATAATAGAGCTAGTTCTGCCACTTTGATGTCACCTTTTTTTTGTAACTTTGGGTTTCATCCTCGATTTTCTTCAGGGCAGGTGGAGCCCTCTGCCTGCCCAGGTGTTGACACTGTGGTGGAGAGAATGCACCAGATCTGGGACCAAGTGGCGGATAAGTTATCTCTCTCCCAGGAAAAGGCCCAGCGGTTTTCCAACCGACATAGGACCATTGGTCCCCAGTTTAAGGTTGGTGATATGGTGTGGTTACCATCAAAAAATATTGCTATGAAGGTGGCTTCTCCTAAGTTTAAGCCTAGATTTATTGGACCTTACAAGATTTTGGAGATTATTAATCCGGTCTCTTTTCGTTTGGCTCTTCCTGTCACATTTAAAATCCATAATGTGTTCCATAAATCTTTGTTGAAGAGGTTTGCTGAACCTGTTGTTCCTGGGGTGGCACCTCCAGACCCTGTATTGGTTGAAGGTAACATGGAATATGAGGTAGAGAAAGTACTGAGACGGAGACTCCAGTATTTGGTTAAGTGGAAGGGTTATGGTCAGGAGGATAATTCCTGGGTCTCTGCCTCTGATATTCATGCCAAAAGATTGGTGCGTGCCTTTCATCGGGCTCACCCAGATCGCCCTGGTGGCATGGATGAGGGTTCGGTGACCCCTCCTCAAGGGGGAGGTACTGTTGTGAGTTCATTTTCCCCTTCACTACTGAGGCCCGATGAACTCCCTCTTCTGGTAAAAAAAGGTAGTGAGCCTGATTATCAAACACCTGAGCCTAATGATGATGACTGGCTGAGTGAAGTTACTGACTGGATATAAGGCCGCCGACGCCCTTCTGCCCTGCGGGTGATTTCTCTGTGGGATCCTTGGAGACCAGTCTGAATTCCTGCTCTTCTAAAGCTAAGTTTTCTGCTCGGCTTTTTGCATTTGTGCTTTGACTTTGTTTTGCTTTGTTTTTTCTGGATTTCTGCCATTCCCTGCTGGGGTGAGCTGAATTCCTTTAGCTCTGTCTTCTGAAAATACCTGAGTGCTGATTTAGTTTTTGAAGCCTAGCTGCTTCAGGGTCTTTTTCCATATCAGCTTGTTGGCTTATGTTTTTGATAGGGTTTTGGCAGATTGCAGACAGCAACCTTCCTTTCCTGTTATGTTTAGTTAGCTTGGGCCCCATCATTTGCTCAGCCTATCTTTCTATCTGTGTGAGTGTTTTTTCATCTTGCTTCACCATCATTATATGTTGGGGGCTGTCTTTTACTTTGGCGTCTGCTCTGGGGCAGTTTAGATTTCCTTTTCTGTCTTTAGGCTATTTAGCTCTCCGGCTGTGATCGAGGGGTCTAGGGAACCGTAGGAACCCCCAACGGCTACTGCTAGTTGTGTTGATAGGTTCAGGTGTCTGCAATCTGATAGTTGCCAACTTCTCTGGTTTTATGGACGTAGCTTCTATTTTTGTGTCTGCCTCCTACGGTGACTCAATCATAACAGATAATAACAGTCTATTCTTCCTGGCTTGCTATAAATAGACGTTTGGCTAAATATAATACAATACTGTGCCGTTACAACACTATTCAAGGATTTTAAAAGGTCTCTTTACTTTTGGATATCATATTCAGAGTAATGATGAGAAATGAATGATGGATCAATCAATGGTTAATTTAATACGCAAATAATTTTCAACATTTTTTATTGCATAAACTATTTTAAATTTTAATTTTGAGGTTCTTTGTTGGGTAATTTCCAGTTACACACTCTTGTCAGTTTTCAAACATCTGAGTTCCATGGTCCATTTATAGATCATGATTTTCAGACGACCTGTGAGCCTTTTGACCTAAACTTGACAGACTCATATATGTCTTCAAAGCTGTTGAGTCTGTCAATTTTTTTTTGTTTGTGGAAAAGTAAGCAGAGCCAACAACCTTACAGCAACTATGTAATCTTATGAAACTTTAAGCTTATGCATGAATTGAATTAAACCTAAGTATGAAGGTAATTAACTACCTAACTTCTAGGTTATACAGTGTCTACTTAATCACCAAAGGTTAAAATTTAACGTATCCACTAGTAACTAGTAACTGTGTGCCTGTCTACTTACTATGAAAAAAAGTAGAGCAGTAGAAACCAGACCTTCATACTCCCTAGTGAGATAACTAGAGAGTGTCCAAATAAGGTCATCCAGTTGCTATCAACAGGCAATGAAGATATATGAAGGCACTGCTTGATCTTCAAGTCCCTGTCAAAATCCAGTAGTGTTACGTCCACAATGATCGATATGCACCATCTCCTCTGTATTCTACCGATGGAGATTCTAGGTTGGCAATTATAAATCATTTGCATTTGTTAAACCATCATAGGACAAACGGAGATTGACAAAAAATAAATCTGAAAGAGCTTTAAATATTTGTAATAAACAGTCAGAATTATGTTCTCGATTTTCAGGAACAATTTCAGAAATGATAACTTTAACCAGAATGGCTTCAGCGGGCAAATCTCCCACTTATCGTTTGAAGTAGTTTTGATAAATTCTATCTCTTACTTCATAAGAAGAAAATGATACCATATATAGTGTATGAGAATTACTATTGTAGTGAATGATAACACTACAAGAATATTTGTCAAATCTAAATTTATTCCTGATGTTTGGTCGCTTTAAAGAGGGCTATACAAATTCTGTAAAATATAATTTTAATCATTTGCTCTTAACGCGCTGTTAGGTATAGTTCATCCTTGGTTAATGGATCTGTTACCATTATAACAATCAACAGGCACCATTAGGATATATGTCTTTTACTATAACCTCCTCTTTCCTTCTAGGCGACTGCTGTGCTGACCCAAGGCTTTACTAGCAATATTAATGCTTCTTTGTATCTAGTGTTTCTCATTTTCTCCCCCTCACTTCCTCTGAAGATTTTCATCAATGACTGGTGTTCATCCCGTCTAATGATGTCCATTTCCTATACCTTGTCTTTATTAAAAACAGCTCTCCTTCTGACTCCTATATCCCTATTATATTTTTGTATAACTACTGTACCTTATCTTATTTGTACTATGAATTACACAAGCTTCCTCCTTATAGGCTAATAAGAAGATCACAAATGAGAATTAAGAACAAGCAACATGTTATTTCATACTTTGCTGATCTGTACATTTGTAATAGGAACATACAACTACCATAGTTTATCAAATACTCATGGCTTTTTCTTACCGGCATTATCTCAACTCAACAACACTTTGGCGAGTTAAGATATTTGTTGATCATGTGAGGCTGGATTTTCCCATCCATGTCTTGTGACCGGAATTCAACAGCCTCATATATAAGTATGAAGCAATCTTGTTTGGTTCAGGAGACCCACAGCTGGTCCACACTCACACACAAAATGTAGATGTGTGAAACCGGCCTTAGAACCCCCTTCGATGGTCTTTTATTGATGCAGGAAGTTTCAACAAGATTGTCATATGCAATACATACCAACCATTCAAATGATTGTTTGATTATATAATAAATGGATAGGCCAGGTATCTCATAACTCCATACATATCAATTGAATGCCACAAACCAAAAAATAGTACTTGGTAAGAAAGTCTGCATTATATGTTTTCATGTGTTATAAAAAAAAATGCACCAAAAAATTAAAAACACCACGTCTAGAGAATTTTTGAATTTTTTTATAAGAATGACAAGAGACTGAAAAAAAATGTTCTAGTTATAAATACAGTGGTTTGCAAAAGTATCCCCCTGCCCCCCCACCCCCTTGGCATTTTTCATGTTTTGCTACCTCACATCTGAAATGTCACTGTTTTATTTTTTTGGAGGATGTTCATCAGTTCATGTAATGAACATGCCTACAACTGTGAACATTTGGTGTTCTTTCTATTATAAAGCAAGCAACAAATAGGACAAAATAGCTGAAAAGTTCAGTGTGCATAACTATTCACCCCCCTAAAGTCAGTAAATTGTAGAGCCGCCTTTTGGGGGCAATTACAGCTGCAAGTCGCTTTGAAAAAGACTCTATGATCAGCAGAGATTGAGATATTTCTTCTATAACCCAACCCTGACTTGTACTTCTCAGCAACTTTGTTCCTGACTTGTTTGGAGATTTCCTTGGTCTTCATGGTGCTGTTTGGTTTGTGGTGCCTCTTGTTTAATGGTGTTGCAGCTGTAAGGGGGAAGACCAGGCTGCAGATTCCTGCATCATTTAAAAAAATCCCAGAAGAAGGAGTTAAAACTAGGTGATAAAAATAATAAAAGGTATAATCCAATAAAACTTGTAAACAAAAAAGAAAGAATAAGGAGCATCTAATACCATATGCAAATAGTATTTTATTGAATATATTCATAAATTATAAAAAAAGATTTTTATTCATTATTATTTATATAAAAAAAAAATTAAAATTAAAAATGTGAAGGACACAAGACATAAGGTCCGACACAGTTACTATAATTACAGATCAGGGAGACAACATTATAATATCTTCACATATACCAATGGTACCAGACATATAGAGTCATTTATGCCACTTTAGATATAAATATATATACGTATAGCATATGCCAAACTAGCATCCACACACAATCTATTTGAACAATCTGAATAGTAATTATAGTAACTGTGTCAGACCTTATGTCTTGTGTCCTTCACATTTTTAATTAAAATTTTTTTTTATATAAATAATAGAGTTGAGCGACTTTTGTTTTTTTAGGGTCGCGTTTCGTTTCGTGAAACCCGACTTTTCCAAAAGTCGGGTCGAGCAAGATCGTCCGATTATAGGGAAAAGTCGGGGTCGTCCCGAAACACGAAACCCAATGTAAGTCAATGGGGAATAAAAGTCGGCAGTGAGAGGAGGACAGGAAACACACCTACAGTGCCCATTTGAATGCCAAAAGCATCAATTCTTCTTACTTAAGCTTGTCAACCTTAATTAACTTCATAATACAAGTTACGCACTGAAAAATGGGGGTTATTTGGCTAAAGTTGTGGGGGGGGGCTGGCTCCAGGTTTTCATGTGCCCTGGGCGAAAGAGCGCCCCTTTAACACATACCAAAACTCATCATGCTCCGATACGGCAGAGAAATAGCGGTATAGTACAATGAAAAATACTTCACTTTTTACATCTCATGACGAGGCCCATCTATTTCTCCATACAGAATCATTGGTCCCATATAATGTTTGAAACAGTATATGATGAGCTCCACATAATGCTACAGTATATGTTGGTCCCCATGGATGAAGCTCCACTGTCTTATGGGCCCAAATAATGCTCCAAACATAATGGGCCCCATTTCTAATGCTCTAGTGTATAATGGGCCCTGTAAATGCTGCTCCAGTGTCTGATGTCCACCTTTGGAATGTTCCAGTGTATGGTGGGCCCCATCTATCATTCTCCAGAGTAACGTGCTCCCCAGAAATTGCTGTCCCAACATTGAAAACAATCAAATAAGTCTCCTCGCTAGGGAATCCCTGTACTAGTCTGGACTCCTCGTCGTCCCCATCTTCCATCTCACTGCACAGTATTTCAACCTTGCAAGTGCTGTGATCCTGAGCAAGCAGGGGGGGCCCACACGTTGGCGACGGCACTGGCACAGGGCCCCTGATAGTACAGTGGTGTGTCTGATGGCGGGTGGAGACCGTGTAGCGTGCGAGGGGAATATAGTGGTCTGGGTCAATGTACCAGCAGATTCATCGAGCAGCGGCTGGGCATCAGTGCACTTGTGTCGCCCCCAGGAGTACGGTCGCCACAGTGGCATTACCTTCCTCCTAGGGAGTGTGATGTCATGCTTGGGAGCAACGAAGGATCTCTCTAGCAGGTTAACTGATTGGGCGGCGTTATTCCCACGAGTCATGACCCTCCAAACAGCGTTGATGAAGGCAAATTGTTTGTTTTACGTGGGCAGTATGGTTGCAAAGCTGAACCTTAAAGGAATGTCCAGAAGGGCACCACCAGGAGTGGAGCCTACGGTTAAATTCGACTCCACCTGGGAAACCTCAACCATGCCAGCTACAGAACAGATGCACACATTGCAAGCTTAATTCCGTTAACGAACGAGACTCCGTCATGCCCCGCGGTCCGAGTCCGGCTTACTAGAGGGACACGTGAGGCTCTGGAACATGAGATTGGCCAATAACTGGTGTGTCATGCCCTTACATGTCCGTGGCTGCATGTGCACTACACTGAAAAGGCCAGCGTTTGTCGCTTACAGGTGCAGATAACCCGCTGAACAACGTTAGTGATGGGGATCACTGATTACAATTATTACCCGCGAACAATGATTTCCCAGTAAGTGCAGGTCAACTGCAGTTCCGGAATTAGGCCTAACCGTCATTCCTGAAAAAATGAAAAACTTACGTGTGCAAACCACAGGTGCTGTAGCTTGCTTAACAGCTCGCCAGCCGTTCTCACGCCCAGTATGGATTACACGTGATTGCACAAAGGTTAGAAAGGGTACCGTATCCCCAGATAACATGTATGGATAGCGTACACATTCATAATATATGTCTCAGGAGGCAGGCTCAGACGGTGTTAGGCCCAGTATGGATTGCACGTGATTGCACAAAGGTTAGAAAGGGTACCGTATCCCCGGATAACATGTATGGATAGCGTACACATTCAAAATATATGTCTCAGGAGGCAGGCTCAGACGGTGTTAGGCCCAGTATGGATTGCACGTGATTGCACAAAGGTTAGAAAGGGTACCGTATCCCCGGATAACATGTATGGATAGCGTACACATTCAAAATATATGTCTCAGGAGGCAGGCTCAGACGGTGTCAGGCACAGTATGGATTTGACGGCCCAGATTACACAGCGGAGGAGCAGGGAGAGGTAAAGATTGCAAATGCTGGGGCCCTGCCCAAGCAAGGGGGGCCCACTCGTGGGCGTCGGTACTGGCACTGGGCCCCTCATAGTACAGCGGTGTGTCTGACGGCGGGTGTGCACCACCACCGTCAGAGACACTTGATTGCACTATGAGGGACCCTGTGCCAGTGCCCGCGCCCAAGAGTCGGCCTACCCACCTGTCCAGGGCAACGGCACTCGCACGGTGTCGTGCGCTAGGTGGTGACCCCGGCCATGGGGGGGGAGGCAGCACAGTTAGGGAGTTTTAGAAAGTGGCATATGTTGATGTTGGACATTCAGCTGATGCAAAAGGCGAAATAGGTCAAGTCCCAGGAAGAGGTGGACCAAAGCAAGCCATTTTTCTGTCACCCTATGTGTCATCAGGGGAAGGTGGGACAAAATCCTTGGAAACCCATGCATGGTTCATTTTAATGAAGGTTAGATCATCCACATTTTGGGTTGACAGACGGGTCCTTTTTTCTGTCAGGATTGATCCAGCTGCACTGAAGACTCTTTCCGATAGCACACTTACAGCTGGGCAAGCGAGCTCCTGTAAGGCATATTGGGCCAATTCAGGCCAGGTGTCCAGTTTAGCGGCCCAATAGTCAAAGGGGAATGACCTGTGTGGGAGAACATCGATATGGGAGGAAAAGTAGTTTGTAACCATGGTTGACAACTGCTGTCTCCTGTCACTTTCCATCGATGCAGTATTACCAGTTGTGTGAGCGGTATTTGAAAAATCAGTCCACAACATTGTCATGAAACCCCTGTCTCCAACGCCACTTCTGCTGTGTGCACCACGAACACCTCTGCCAAGCTGCCCCCGGCCCGTACGGCTCGTGTGAGAACCATCACCGCTGCTGTGTGCGGGGAATGCACCGATTTACCAGAGTTGCTTGTTTATTAGCAAATATTAGGTCAAGGTTCTCCTGTGGCATGATGTTTTGTAATTTGCCTTTATAGCGTGGATCCAGGATGCTGGCCAACCAGTAGTCCTCATCGTTCATCATTTTGGCAATGCGGGGGTCCCTTTTTAGGATCCGCAAGGCATAATCTGACATGTGGGCCAATGTTCCCGGTGTCAATGATGCACTGCGAGTGCTGGTTGGAGGAGCACTTTCTGGCAAATCCACATCCCTCCAGTCACGCACAAACCCTGTACCAGACCTTGCCACGCCAACATTTTCACTTGCCCCACGAGATGCATCCTCCTCCCCTAAGTAATCATCCCCATCATCATCCTCCTCCTCCTCTTCTTCCTCCACCTTGTCCAGGAGAGGTCCCTGAGCAGACAATGGCTGAATGTCATCAAGGATTCCCTCCTCCTCTTCCTCCTCATCAACATTGGCTGCAGACGCCTGCTCCTTAAGGTGCGTCAAAGTTTGCATGAGCAGACGCATAAGTGGGATGCTCATGCTTAGGATGGCGTCGTCTGCGCTTACCAGCCGTGTGCATTCCTCAAAACACTGAAGGACTTTACAGAGGTCTTTCAGCTTCGACCACTGCACACCTGTCAACTCCATGTCTGCTCTCAAAGTGCCTGGCCGTGTATCCTCCCACAAATGCATTATGGCCTGCCTCTGCTCGCACAGCCGCTCCACCATGTGCAGGGTGGAGTCCCACCTTGTTGCAATGTCGATAATGAGGCAGTGGTTGGGAAGGTGGAGCAATCGCTGCAGCTTCTGCATACGAACGGAGTGTACAGGCGACCGGCGGATGTGCGCGCACAGTCTTCGCACCTTCTGGAGCAGGGCTGTTAACTCCGGATAATTTTTGAGGAAGCACTGCACCACCAGGTTCAAGGTGTGAGCCAAGCAAGGTATGTGGCTGAGTTTTGAAAGGGCTATGGCTGCCACAAAATTACGGCCGTTATCACTAACTACCTTGCCTGCCTCAAGATGTACACTGCCCAGCCATGACTCAGTTTGTCGCTTCAAGTACTCGGCCAGCACCTCGGCGGTATGTCTGTCGCCCAAACACATCATCTGCAACACAGCCTGCTGACACTTTCCACTAGCTGCTCGATAGGGGGACACATCGTGTGCAACAGTGGCAGCTGCAGATGGAGTGCTCGTACGACTGCGCTCTGTGGACGAGCTTTTGCTTCTGGAGGAGGAGGAGGAGGAGGGTGGAACGCCTACAGCCAACTGTTTCCTATACCGTGGGCTAGGCAGCACTGTCCCACCACCGCTGTCCCCTGTGGACCCTGCATCCACCACATTAACCCAGTACGCAGTGATGGACACGTAACGGCCCTGGCCATGCTGACTGGACCATGCATCAGTAGTGAGGTGCACCTTTCCGCTCACTGACTGCTTGAGTGCATGGACAATGCGGTCTTTCACATGATGGTGGAGGGCTGGGATGGCTTTGCGAGAGAAGAAGTGGCGACTGGGTAGGTCATAGCGTGGTACTGCATAGGCCATGAGTTCGCGGAAAGCTGTGCTTTCCACCAACCGAAAGGGCATCATCTCAAACGAGATTAGTTTGGCAATGTGGGCGTTCAAACCCAGTGTACGCGGATGAGAGACTGAGTACTTTCTTGACCTACTCATAGTGTCTGGGAGGGTGAGCTGGACTTGAGAGCTGCATATGGTGGAAGTAGCGGTGGACAGGGTGGACTGAGAGAGGGTTGATGATGGTGATGGAGTTGGTGTTCTTTCTGATGGCCTAGAATCAGTCTTTCGTTGATATAACAGTGGGATTCCCTGACTGCTGTGGCCTTGCAACGACACCTCAACATTTGCTGCTGTGCTAACCGGTGGGCTTACAGTGGGGGAAACAATGTAGCGTTGCTGACTACCTTCGTTGTGATCAGTTGCACATGTGGCACTTGAGGTTTGGTGTTGTGTCCACACTTGCAAGTGCATGCTGGTTAAATGTCTAAGCATGCAACTGGTATTCAAATTTTTCAGATTTTTCCCTCGGCTAAAGGTCTTTGCGCACTTCTTACAGATAACCTTGGCCTGATCATGAGGATTTTGTTCAAAAAAGTGCCACACTGCACTCTTCCTACTTTGGCAGACATTTTGCGGCCTAGCACGCTGTGATCTTTTGACCCTCTGGACAAGCTGTCCAGCAACTCTTTTGATGTTTGGAACCTGTCTTTGGAGTGCTGCGGGCCTGCCAGATAACAGCTGTTGCGATGTCGATGTCTGCTGTGGATGCTCCTCATCTGAGCTATTGGAAGCAGCACCCTCTTCCCCCAATGGATGCCAATCTGGGTCAACAACTGGGTCATCCATCACCTCCTCTTCTATGTCATGTGCACCTTCCTCTGTGTCACCGTGTATGGTGGTATAGTGTGCGGGAAGGGGCACCTGAGTCTCATCAGGGTCAGAATCTGGCTCTGTACACTGCGAGGACAATGTAGTGCTCTGAGTGAATGTACCAGCAGAATCATCCATCAGCGGCTGTGCATCAGTGCACTTCATGTCAGATTCATCTTGGCCTGGGTAATTCACCATTTCACTTGATAATCCAGGCATGGTATGTGAAAACAGCTCCATGGAGTAATCAGTAGTATGGCCTGCATCATCCTTCAATCTTGGTTGGGGTGAAGGACACAAGGAAAGGTGTGGTTCATGAACATGAGCCTCCAATGACGACTCAGTGCTTTTACTTTTTACAACTGAAGAAGAGGAGGCGATAGAGCTGGAGGCTGAGTCAGCAATGTAAGACAAAACTTTTTCCTGATGCTCTGGCTTTAAAAGCGGTTTGCCAACTCCTAGAAAACTAAGCGTTCGAGGCCTTATGTAGCCAGACGATGACGCAGGCTCAACACCTCCTGCATTCGGTCCTATTTTGCTCTTGCCACTACCATCAGATCCACCACCAACACCATCATTACCAGCTGCCAACCCCCGCCCAATTCCACGGCCTCTTCCACCAGCCTTCCTCATTTTTGGTAGAAATGTAGACAAAATCCAACAAACTATATAGTATGTAAAACAAGGTACAAGGTGTCTATAGGACAGGGGAGATTTTGAATTTCTGCACACACTTTTGGACACTGGACACTTTTGGATTGTGTGAGGCCCAATGAATATCTGAGCGCTATGTGACAGGCTCGATGGCACAGCTGTGACCTAAGTGACTAGAGGATAAGGGAGATTTTGAATCTCTGCACACACTTTTGGACACTGGACACTTTTGGATTGTGTGAGGCCCAATGAATATCTGAGCACTATGAGACAGGCTCGATGGCACAGCTGTGACCTAAGTGACTAGAGGATAAGTGAGATTTTGAATCTCTGCACACACTTTTGGACACTGGACACTTTTGGACTGTGTGAGGCCCAATGAATATCTGAGCGCTATGTGACAGGCTCGATGGCACAGCTGTGACCTAAGTGACTAGAGGATAAGTGAGATTTTGAATCTCTGCACACACTTTTGGACACTGGACACTTTTGGATTGTGTGAGGCCCACTGATATCTGAGCGCTATGTGACAGGCTCAATGGCACAGCTGTGACCTAAGTGACTAGAGGATAAGTGAGATTTTGAATCTCTGCACACACTTTTGGACACTGGACACTTTTGGATTGTGTGAGGCCCACTGATATCTGAGCGCTATGTGACAGGCTCGATGGCACAGCTGTGACCTAAGTGACTAGAGGATGTGAGATTTTGAATCTCTACACACACTTTTGGACACTGGACACTTTTGGATTGTGTGAGGCCCAATGAATATCTGAGCGCTATGTGACAGGCTCGATGGCACAGCTGTGACCTAAGTGACTAGAGGATAAGTGAGATTTTGAATCTCTGCACACACTTTTGGACACTGGACACTTTTGGATTGTGTGAGGCCCACTGATATCTGAGCGCTATGTGACAGGCTCGATGGCACAGCTGTGACCTAAGTGACTAGAGGATAAGTGAGATTTTGAATCTCTGCACACACTTTTGGACACTGGACACTTTTGGATTGTGTGAGGCCCAATGAATATCTGAGCGCTATGTGACAGGCTCGATGGCACAGCTGTGACCTAAGTGATTAGAGGATAAGGGAGATTTTGAATCTCTGCACACACTTTTGGACACTGGACACTTTTGGATTGTGTGAGGCCCAATGAATATCTGAGCACTATGAGACAGTCTCGATGGCACAGCTGTGACCTAAGTGACTAGAGGATAAGTGAGATTTTGAATCTCTGCACACACTTTTGGACACTGGACACTTTTGGATTGTGTGAGGCCCAATGAATATCTGAGCGCTATGTGACAGGCTCGATGGCACAGCTGTGACCTAAGTGACTAGAGGATAAGTGAGATTTTGAATCTCTGCACACACTTTTGGACACTGGACACTTTTGGATTGTGTGAGGCCCACTGATATCTGAGCGCTATGTGACAGGCTCGATGGCACAGCTGTGACCTAAGTGACTAGAGGATAAGTGAGATTTTGAATCTCTGCACACACTTTTGGACACTGGACACTTTTGGATTGTGTGAGGCCCACTGATATCTGAGCGCTATGTGACAGGCTCGATGGCACAGCTGTGACCTAAGTGACTAGAGGATAAGTGAGATTTTGAATCTCTGCACACACTTTTGGACACTGGACACTTTTGGATTGTGTGAGGCCCACTGATATCTGAGCGCTATGTGACAGGCTCGATGGCACAGCTGTGACCTAAGTGACTAGAGGATAAGTGAGATTTTGAATCTCTGCACACACTTTTGGACACTGGACACTTTTGGATTGTGTGAGGCCCAATGAATATCTGAGCGCTATGTGACAGGCTCGATGGCACAGCTGTGACCTAAGTGACTAGAGGATAAGTGAGATTTTGAATCTCTGCACACACTTTTGGACACTGGACACTTTTGGATTGTGTGAGGCCCAATGAATATCTGAGCGCTATGTGACATCCTCGATGGCACAGCTGTGACCTAAGTGACTAGAGGATAAGGGAGATTTTGAATCTCTGCACACACTTTTGGACACTGGACACTTTTGGATTGTGTGAGGCCCAATGAATATCTGAGCGCTATGTGACAGGCTCGATGGCACAGCTGTGACCTAAGTGACTAGAGGATAAGTGAGATTTTGAATCTCTGCACACACTTTTGGACACTGGACACTTTTGGATTGTGTGAGGCCCAATGAATATCTGAGCGCTATGTGACAGGCTCGATGGCACAGCTGTGACCTAAGTGACTAGAGGATAAGGGAGATTTTGAATCTCTGCACACACTTTTGGACACTGGACACTTTTGGATTGTGTGAGGCCCAATGAATATCTGAGCGCTATGTGACAGGCTCGATGGCACAGCTGTGACCAAAGTGACTAGAGGATAAGGGAGATTGGATTGCTTTTAAAAAAGCAGTTTGCGGAGCAGTGGGTAAACAGCAATGCCAGCCTGTCAGGAAGCCTTAAAAGGCAGCCCAACAACCAACACTACTGATACACCACAATATAGCCTCCCCTTGCACTGCACACACAGTGACTGGTGTCTTGTGCAGGCCAAATTGCTATCAGCAGCAGAAGCAGTTTTTTTTTCTTCTCAGCAGGACAAAGAAAAAAAATTGGGCTTGCTTTTAAAAAAGCAGTTTGAGGCCCAATGAATATCTGAGCGCTATGTGACAGGCTCGATGGCGCAGCTGTGACCAAAGTGACTAGAGGATAAGGGAGATTGGATTGCTTTTAAAAAAGCAGTTTGCGGAGCAGTGGGTAAACAGCAATGCCAGCCTGTCAGGAAGCCTTAGAAGGCAGCCCAACAACCAACACCACTGATACACCACTATATAGCCTCCCCTTGCACTGCACACACAGTGACTGGTGTGTTGTGCAGGCCAAATCGCTAGCAGCAGAAGCAGTTTTTCTGTCTTCTTCCCTGCCTAACACTCTCCCTACAGAATCAGCAGCAACCTCTCCCTATGCTAAGATCGGCAGAAGTAAGATGGCGGTCGGCATGCACGCCCTTTTATACCCCCTGTGACGCCCACCAAAGCAAGCCAATCACTTGCATGCCCTTCTGAAAGATGGTGGTGACCCGTGCCTATGTCATCACATTGCCCACAGTGTCCGTGGATCCTGATTGGCTGAAAAAGAGCGCAAAACAAACTTTTGAAACGCGACTTTGGCACGCAAGTCGACGACCTCGTGGCCGACCTCATCCTAGGGTCGGGTTTCGGTTCATGAAACCCGACTTTGCCAAAAGTCGGCGACTTTTGAATTTTTTCGACCCGTTTCGCTCAACTCTAATAAATAATAATGAATAAAATCTTTTTTTATAATTTATGAATATATTCAATAAAATACTTTTTGCATATGGTATTAGATGCTCCTTATTCTTTCTTTTTTGTTTACAAGATTCCTGCATCATGCTGGGTCCTGAACTGCTGAGGCTGCGTCCCCATGACCAGGAAGAAGGGGTGTGGCTAAGCTAGGCAGCAAGGAGAAAGCACATGAAGAAAAAGTCAGTTCCCCGCTGGCAGTGAAAGCGAAGGCAGGTGTGCGGCGTGCTCTGCAGCGAGAGAGGCAGCGTGGAGCTGTGCTCCAGCAGAACTTCGGCAGGCGCTTTGGTGAGAGAATGAGTGTGTGAGTGCACAGCGCCTTGTGCCCGGCTGTGTAGAGTGCGGTGCTCGCGCAGAGAAGCGGGTGGCTGGTTGCAGGATCCTGAGGTGTATTCCCCAAGACTGATAGATGCGCAGCAGCACCCATGTTGTTCAGAGTACTCCGAGTGAGAGTTGGTTGGGAAAAGCTCCCGGCCATAGAGCACAGATCTATCACTCTTACCCTTATCTGCAGGAGGGTAGCGTGACCGGTCAGCGGTCCCGTCGTCAGCGTAGCAACTCAGACCGCGGGGCTGTAAAGAGGGGCCTGTGTAGGAACACAGTTTGGGAGGTCGCAGGACCTGTGGAAGGGGCGGAGCGCTGGTAGAAGCGCTCAGAGGCTGCAGAACCGACCTAGCACCACGTGACCTGTGACGTCAGAGGGGGCGGAGCTTATCACAGGGACGCTGAGGTGACGGGCAGGGGGCTCAGAGAGCCAGGGGTTTATACAGTAGCGATGGTCAGACAATCCAGAAGTCATACACAGGAGGAGCAATGCAGTACAGAATCAGGCAGAACAAGAATGGTCAGGCAGGCAGGAGGTCAGGCACGGGTCGGGCTGCACTGTACAAAATCAGAAAGCGAGAGGGCAGTCGAGGGAAGCCAAAGGTCAGAACACCGGTCGAGCAGGATGGTACCAAATCAGAAAGCCAAGAAACAAAACCAGAAACCAGACCAGATCATACACACCATAGACATGGGAACAGGTGAGAGGCACTTAGCAAAGACAAGGGTCAGACACACTCAAGTATGAAGTATAAACGACAGGGAAGGTTGCTCGCCTGTGGCCATAAATACCCTCCCTGAGGTCAAAGAGAGGCTCTAACCATTAACCCTTCACTTGTCAGACCAAAATTCCAGATACCATGACAAGATCTGGGACAGCTGTGTGAGAGACTTACTGCGTGAAAGATTTACTGGTATCGGTGGACGCGCAGAGCATCACAAATCAAGCAGAGCCGTGCAGAGCAGCAATTAAGGTGATGGCAGCGGCTTAGAGAGAGATACATGCGCTCCGTGACTGTGAGTGCAGCACATGTGCCGCATAGAGAAAGCCGAGTACTGGACAGACATTTGTGGCCTACCATGCTAGTTGACACCTGCCAGTCCACGTTGGACTCTGTCAGTGCTGTGTCCCTGTTTGCTTTGGCTGCACCAACTTATAGACTAGGGGCTCAGCGGAAGGTGCTGGAGACCAACCGCTGCCGCCAGAAGACAGACCGTTGTTTGCAGGACCACAATTTAACAGCACCGCACCAGCCGTTGTTGGCGCTTTTGCCTTCAAAGCTTCAGTTGCGGACTGGGAAGCCTCTGACACAATAAGTGATTTAAAGAACTGCTGTTATCTTGCCTATTGCCTGCCATTGAGCTGTTTAACCCTCATTTAACCATTTATTTCCCTGCGAGGAGTTAGCCCCCTGTTAAATTAAAACTGTTAAATTTGTTAACCCTTGCTCTGCCTTCTGTCTGTCACTGTATCCCGCAACCTGCTTACACAGCCTCGGTGGCCTTTCAGAAAAGGTGTGTATATACTGACAAACCATGTGACACTTACATTGCACACAGGTGGTCTTCCTTTCCCTAAGCAAGTGACTTATGAAGGCAATTGCGTGCACTAAAACATTTTAGGGGCTTCATGGCAAAAGGGGTAAATACGCTCACACATGCCAATTTTTAGTTATTTGATCCAATTAGTTTAATTTAGCCTATATTTTTCACACATCACTTCACCAACTTAGACTATTTAGCGCTGATGCATCACACACAAATCAGATTACAAAAATATTTAAACAAAGGTTATAATGTAACGAAATAAGTAAAAAAAAGTGAGTGAATGATTTTGCAAGCTATTGTATTTTCTGAAGAATATACTGTATTTGTTCTGCTGATATGTTAATTGTGGCCCCCAAAAAAACTGCAGCCAAAGAATGCCACTAAGGCTATGTGCACAAGATCCGGAAGTAGCAGAGCTTTGGACGCAACACATGTTCACTGCATCCAAAACGCTGTCGTTTATTGTTTTCACCGCGTTCAATACATTCTATGGATGAAAGACGCGCCATATGTTCGTCTCTGCGGGTGAGCAGCGGGCATCTGTGGATGCATAGTGGACATCGGATTTCTTGAAATCCCATCCACTATGCTGTAACATATGGCCACTGCGGGCTGCACAAGTATGCAGCGTCCAACCCACAGTGATTACTGATCGTGTGCATATACCCTAAAAGCGCTGCAAAAACCTGGTTCTCAATTCAAAGGCTTCAGCCACAGACCAAAACTGGACTACAGACACACACGCACAATATTATTGGCTTACACCACAAAAGTGGCATGAATTTTCTCAGAGTAGAAATAGTATAATGGTGCTTTGAGACCCCTGCCACTACAGGCAATACACAACAAGGAAACTCAAGTAAGAGTCTCCATTTATGAAAAATTTTGCTTGTTGTGACTCAGGAGGAAGCAAAAGAAGGAGGAATAGGAGGAATATTAGGTGCATTTAAAAAAAAAGGCAAATTATAAAAGTAGCAGCAGTTGAGACACCTAATTGTTGCGCCACCAAGGTACTTGTTAGGCTAGGTTCAGATTTGTGGATGGCAGAGCTGCGGAGGGCTGTGGACTTACTCCGTGAAGCTCCGCCCACTGCTGCACCTCCTCCGGTCAGTTCCACCTACGTCTACATGCAGCCTGTGTACCTATCTTTAACATTCGGTATGAAGGCCATGCAGATGTATGCGGATGCCCCCGCATGCGTTGCTTTGACGATGCAGAGACCGCAACAAATTGGAACATGTTGCGTTCGATACAGGTCGCCGCGTCGTCAAAATGAAGCATGCGGAGGCATCCGCATAAATCCGCATGGCCTACATACCCAATGTCAAAGATAGGTACACAGGCCACATGCAGATGTAGGTGGAGCTGACGGAGGAGGTGCGGCAGTGGGCGAAGCTTCACAGAGAAAGTCCGCAGCCCTCCTCAGCTCTGCCATCCGCAAATGTGAAGCCAGCCATAGCAACATAAGCAGCAGTAGCAACAGCAGCCAGAGAGCCACATCAATCGTGTCACAGACTGCAATAATGCAAGATCAATGTAGCACACTAAAAAATACACCAGCGCCTAGTCTACCCAGTCTGCGACTGGCGTGCAAAAGTTATTAGAGGTCCATGACTTGTTAGTCTTGATGAAAGTTAGGTGTTCTACACTTTCAGTGGACAGCCGGATGCGCTTATTGGCCAGAACACCACCAGCAGTGCTGCAGACACGTTCTGAGAGAACGTTGGCTGCCAAGCATGACAAAATCTCAAAGGCGTGACTGGTAAGCTAAGGTCACGCTTCCATTTTTGAAGACCAAAATACAAAAGGGTCCAAAAACCACCTGATGGCATTGATATTGAGCTCGATATACTCCTGCACCATTTTCTTCACTCGTTCTCTATATGTCAGACTTGTACTCTGTGGTTCTGGTGCATGGGATGGTCTAAAAAATGTGTGAAACAACTCACAGAAATTTCTTCTGCCACTTACACTGCTGCTGCTGCTAATGTTTTTGTGTTGACGACTCAGCGTTCCTGGGGTTGGAAGTCTAGAACTGCAATGTACTGCTGTCTTGTGGAAAACCACTCTTAAGATTGTCTAGAAGCGTGTTTTGATACTCCAGCACGCATGCGTCGCTTTCCAGTGGGAAAAGCATCTAGCAAAAGTTACTCATGTATCATGGATATAACAAAGTGGCAACCCAGCAGTCAGCACTATTTATAATCTTAACAATACAGGATTCATGTTGCATATAGTGCAGCAAAAAGGCCCTGATGTGTTGGAAGCTTCCATGAGGTCCAGTTCCATGGTTTGTTGGTGGTGGGGTAACACTCAAGATTGCTTCCTCCGCCCCCTCCCTCCAACCACGGACAAAACAAAGGGGATCATTATCCTCTTCATCTCCTGACTGTTACGTGCCCATCACCTGTTCCTTATTTGTTCCTCGGCTCCTGCACCTTCACTAACAGCTTGTCTGGTACCATGAGCCCCCCTCTATCACTGTAAGCCACCGTCCCATGGCACCCGCTTGTGCAATGACAATCCAGAACCTCCTCTGCTTACTCCTCTTCCTCTGGGACCACCACCTCTTCCAGAATACTCCTCTTCCAGAATAAAGTGTGCTCCAGCATGTTGATAACTGGAATAGTGATGCTGATGACAGCATCGTCAGTGCTAACCATCTTAGTAGCCATTTCAAAACTGTTCAGTAGGATGCAGAGGTCCATCATCTGTGCCCATGAAACAAGGGCACTGGGAGGTAGTTGTGGCCGGGTTAGTTAAAGATGCAGTACATAAGCAGAGTCCACTGAGCACACTATCAGCGATCACCCTTGGTCCCTTGCACATAGACAGACGGGTCCAACACAGTTCTTTCCCCACAGATTACCTTCTCCTCTGGTCACAGCAGTCCAGACGAATAAGAGTCCGGAAGACAGCCGTTATCCAACAGGGAAAATAACTTTTCATTGAACAGTGATGAAGAAGTACAACACTGGTTTTCCTACTCTTTCCATCACGCTTTCCAACTGCACCCACAGCAGTTGCAGCAGCCAAGGATTAGTAGATTACCCCTTCAGAAGTGGGGGCCCTTTCAGAATCCTGGGGCCCATGTTGCAGTCTTTAGCCTTCTAGTCTTCAGGACCCTTCCTGAATCCCTGGTGCCCTTGGAGTCCTTGAAGTCCTTGAGGTACTTGACATCCGGGGTAACAGAAATCTCCAGTCTGGGTGGTCTGTGAAACATGTGAAACATGTCTGCCCTGTCCAACGTACCCGGGCAGTTCTGATGAAGCAGCAGCTTCCTCTCTCCTGGTGGCTGCAAATCCAGCCTCTCTGCTGCTGCTTGGCCAGCCCCTATTTTTAACTGTTGCTTTCCCTAAGCTACCAACAGTAATACACACAGAACATTACTAACATAGCACAAGGATACAGGGCAAGCACAGCATATTACATCAGGAACAATGCAAATATCGCATAAACACATATCAAACATTACATTACATGACAAGCTTCATATTACAATACAAATACAGCATAATGATACATAAAACATGGGTGCCACATGGAAGGAGGAGGGGGCACAACTGAGGGGATCGGCCACCTCCTTACACCCACACCGCAAGCGTGATTTTCACCACGTCTGTACTGCAATGGCCTAGGCTATACAAAAGGACATACTGCACCAGGGCTCGTTGCTGCTGCCACAGTCACTGCTGCCACAGTCACTGCAACATGTGCAGAGTGGAATTCCACAGTGCTGGCACATCGTCACATCAAACTCTGTAGCAATGCAAGTCGATGACCCACGTGGTGAAAACTGCAGGAGTGAGCACACAGCGACCATGCTTTCTGCAGCAGCGCATCCATGCTGGGATAGTGGTGAAAAAATTGCTGTACCACCATGTGGAGGACGTGAGCCATGAAAGGCACATATGTGAGGTTGCCCCAGCATAGGGCCGCCACCAGATTTGCAGCGTTATTGCACTGAGACAGCATCAACTTTCGGAAACCGTTTGTATCCACTAGTCTGAAAGACAGCATTTCTGTGGACAACAGATTGGAGATGGTGAAGTTCAAGCTCTTAGCTGTGGCATGTGTAGAAGTAAACAATATTTTAAGTGACCCCAACTGTGAGACCAAGGGCTGGCTATTGTGCTGAGAGAGGGTAGAGTAGGGTGTACACGACAAACTTTTGGACTGTGCGTGAGGTACAGATGGAGATGTTATAGCGTATTGATAAATATGTGGTGTGCTTGGTTACTCAGATCGGTCAAAAACAGGAGGTATGTCCATTTCCACAAATAGGAGGTATGTCCATTTCCAACAGCTGATGGGCTCTCACGCACCCCAACTATAGCAGGTAAACAAGTGGAGGTTCTGTGGCAGATGACCTGTGTGAGAACACTTGCCATGGTGATGAAGGAGGAAAAAGCAGCAGCTGTGGTTGATGGGGTGGCTGGTAGTTGGCGAGACTCGATAGACCACATTTTAGCACAGTGAGATTCCCAGAATAATGCATGTTGATCGCGCATGAGCTGGTTCATGCATGTAGTAGTCAAATTATTGGAATTTTTGCCTCTGCTGAGTTGTTTTTTACAAAGTTGGCAGATAATGTGAGTTGGGTCATTCTTTGGTCTTAAAAAAGTCCCAGGCTAGGCAACTCTTGTCGCCTCTGCAAGCTGAAGACCTGCGACCGCTGCTGGCCACAGCCAGAGTTATGGCTGAGGATGAAGTGCTTGTCATGGTTGCACCATTCCGTGTCTGTGTGGGAAGCTGCAATGTAACCTCCTCATCTTTGTCCTCCTCCACCTCCTCTGCTGAGCTACTCATTTGCATGTTTCTGGGTTCACACCAAGTGGCATCTACACCTCATCATCATCCTCTCTGTTCCCACACTCCTCGCTCTGAGAGTCACTCTCCTCTTCTTCTTGCCGTGACAGCACAGTAGAGTGCGCCTCTGGTGTCTGAATCTCATCGGGACCACAGAATTAGCACAAAGGATTTATATGCTGAAATGTGGACTGGCTAAGAATAAACTGCCTGGCTATCTGACTACTTGCAGCAGCCTCACTACGTTGGTTAAAATTTACAATTACAACATATACCAAATAGCATACAATTAGGCTTTTAGAAAATTATATTCCCTTTTTGAAAACTATGTTGAAGAAACACCCTCCCCGCACCCCCCACCTCTTTGTAGACCGCAATCATGTTGTATTTCTTCCTGTAGGAACCAAATACCAACTTTGCAATACACAATAATACCATAATGTACAGCTAGAATAGAGATCGCACCCAGGATTTTTTAGACAACCTCTAGTAAAGCTCAAATGTCTATATATCCCCCTTTACGTTAACCTCAACCAAAATGCCCAAATTTGTTCGAACTTATTCACAGCCTTCCTTCTCCAATATATGCTTTCCTCCATACAAACTGTATAATCCACTTGCTGAATGTATTCTTTTCTAGAGGGCGGCTGGGCCCTGATCCAACACCTTGCAATTAACTTTCTGGCCACGAATAGCAGCCTGGCCACCGCCACCGTCCTTGAATTATTAATTCCAATTTCTTCAACATACCCCAACATACATACTAACAGAATCCTAGGCACTACACATTCATATCTCCCTTCAATCAGACTAATCACCATAACCCAAAAAGCTTGTAATCTCAGACATTCCCACAGCATATGTAAAATGCCCGCACCCTCTTTTGTACATCTCGGACATTCAGAAGTACTTCTCACCCCAACCCTGTGAAGAAACTCAGGTGACCTGTAAGCTCTGTGAATGATATACAATTGCAACAACCGCCCGGGCTCACTTAGTGACAATTTCGGAACATATTCTAATATAGACTCCCAAACTTCATCATCCAATCCTCCCAATTCCTCCTCCCATTTGTACCGTGCAAGGATAGGATGCCACAACAAAAAGGTATGTAGCATGTCCACATAGATCGTGGAAATAACCCTTAGGCCGGGGTCACACTGGCGATTAAAACGGATGAATGCAATGCGATAAAAAATCGCATTGCATTCGTCCCAATTTTATTCTATGGGGCAGCTCCCATCATGCGATTTTTGATCGGATCCGATCCTCATGCTGCGATTGTCACCGATTTTCGGATCGGATTCGACAATGCAAGTCTATGGGGGCGTGAAAAAATTGGATTGCAAACGGACCCGATGTGTGAGTTGCGATAAAATCGCACCAAAAGCCGGCATTTTTTTTTCCAAAATACAGTAAAATCACAGTGTCCGGTTAAATAAAGAAACTAATTAATAGATCTTGACACATTAAATAAATATATATATATATATTTATATATATATATATTTCATACATGTCATAGAGACAAATTTATATATATATTTCTAATTCATACAGTTCTTAATTGCAGAATAGCCGCTGAAACATTTGCCGACTTTTGTATAACATTCTCCTGCCCGACATGAAATGACACATGGTTTACATATAGTTAACCATTCCATTTCATGTTTTTTTTTTTATGTCTATCACTATTAATTATATGAGGGCTTGTGGGTAAAATTTTGGAGTTGTAGGGGTTCATTTAAGGGGTTAATTCGTTGTATTAAATTGCGGGGACTCCCATTGACGTCACTGAGGCTGCAGGGAGTCCCCGCAATTTAATACAACGAATTAACCCCTTAAATGAACCCCTACAACTCCAAAATTTTACCCACAAGCCCTTATATAATTAATAGTGATAGACATAAAAAAAAAACATGAAATGAAATGGTTAACTATATGTAAACCATGTGTCATTTCATGTCGGGCAGGAGAATGTTATACAAAAGCCGGCTAATGTTTCAGCGGCTATTCTGCAATTAAGAACAGTATGAATTAGAAATATATATATAAATGTGTCTCTATGACATGTATAATATATATATATATATATAAATATATATATATACACTCACTGGCCACTTTATTAGGTACACCTGTCCAACTGTGTGTTAAGACTTAATTTCTAATCAGCCAATCACATGGCGGCAACTCAGTGCATTTAGGCATGTAGACATGGTCAAGACAATCTCCTGCAGTTCAAACCGAGCATCAGTATGGGGAAGAAAGGTGATTTGAGTGCCTTTGAACGTGGCAAGATTGTTGGTGCCAGAAGGGCTGGTCTGAGTATTTCAGAAACTGCTGATCTACTGGGATTTTCACGCACAACCATCTCTAGGGTTTACAGAGAATGGTCCGAAAAAGAAAAAAAATCCAGTGAGCGGCAGTTCTGTGGCCGGAAATGCCTTGTTGATGCCAGAGGTCAGAGGAGAATGGGAATACTGGTTCGAGCTGATAGAAAGGCAACAGTGACTCAAATTGCCACCCGTTACAACCAAGGTAGGCAGAAGAGCATCTCTGAACGCACAGTGCGTCGAACTTTGAGGCAGATGGGCTACCGCAGCAGAAGACCACACTGGGTACCACTCCTCTCAGATAAGAACAGGAAACTGAGGCTACAATTTGCACAAGCTCATCGAAATTGGACAGTAGAAGATTGGAAAAACGTTGCCTGGTCTGATGAGTCTCGATTTCTGCTGCGACATTCGGATGGTAGGGTCAGAATTTGGCGTAAACAACATGAAAGCATGGATCCATCCTGCCTTGTATCAACGGTTCAGGCTGGTGGTGGTGGTGTCATGGTGTGGGGAATTTTTTCTTGGCACTCTTTGGGCCCCTTGGTACCAATTGAGCATCGTTGCAACGCCACAGCCTACCTGAGTATTGTTGCTGACCATGTCCATCCCTTTATGACCACAATGTACCCAACATCTGATGGCTACTTTCAGCAGGATAATGCGCCATGTCATAAAGCTCGAATCATCTCAGATTGGTTTCTTGAACATGACAATGAGTTCACTGTACTCAAATGGCCTCCTCAGTCACCAGATCTCAATCCAATAGAGCATCTTTGGGATGTGGTGGAACGGGAGATTCGCATCAGGGATGTGCAGCCGACAAATCTGCGCCAACTGTGTGATGCCATCATGTCAATATGGTCCAAAATCTCTGAGGAATGCTTCCAGCACCTTGTTGAATCTCTGCCACGAAGAATTGAGGCAGTTCTGAAGGCAAAAGGGGGTCCAACCCGTTACTAGCATGGTGTACCTAATAAAGTGGCCAGTGAGTGTATATATATATATATTTATTTAATGTGTCCAGATCTATTCATTCTTTGTGTGGGGAAACCTGTCATTGGGCTCTATTATATGTCCATTTAGCTATCCTGCGAGAAAATCTCGCAAGAAGGATATCAAAAGGATCCTTACATGCGATTAAAATCGCATCAATGAAGAAAAATCGCATCAAAAACGGATCACTGGTTAAGATACTTTTGTGCGATTTCGAACTGTTAAAATGGGACCGATTTTTTATTCGTTGTGTGTGACTCCAGCCTTAGCGTGGTCCCCTCAATACAAATATACTCTAACACAATATCTTTCTGCACTTACTTGCCTCTGCTATCTATAGGCATTCTGGACCCTCATATAAAGAAGCCGGTGTGTATCTGGCACCCGAAAATTTTTTTTGCAAGGATTCGAATGACTTCAACTCCTGATTCATAAGTATATGTGACATATAGCATATCCCCCTATGTGACCAAGTCCTCTGTTCCCCCAGTTTATAAAATTCACCCAAATTCTCATTCAACCAAATGGGAGTATAAATCATCATTGCAGAGATCTCTCTCTAATCTTTTTGATCTTAGACTACGTCTTCTGGACCAAACCCAGGGTGGGGAATCTCGTACCGATCCGACCAAAACTCCCGTCCTCCAACACTTGCAATAAAGGGGCCCGCCGCACAACATAGGCTACTTTCACACTTGCGTTTTTTTCTCACTGCGCACCGTGCGCAGTGCAAACGCACATAAAAAACGCATCATGCGTTTGTGTGCGCTTTTTTGCGGGTTTTGGTGCATTTTTTTGCGCAAACGTGCGCATTACCATGCGCACATATGCGCACCCATAGGCTATAATGGGTGTATGGCTGTAAAAAACGCATTGAGTGCGCATGCGCTTTTTTGGGGCAAGTCAGACGCACAAAAAATGCAACAGGATGCATTTTGTGCGCCCGAGCGCACACTACAAAAAAATGCATGCGCATACAAACGCGTACAAACGCATGTGTGTGCGCATCTATGCGCACCCATGTAAAAGAAAGGGAAAAAAAAGCATGCATTTTTTTGCGCTAAAAAAACAGCGCAAAAAAACGCAAGTGTGAAACCAGCCATACTCAAGCATTGCCTGCACTGAACTCCCACCACCCCTTGATACCCATCCTCTGATATGTTGGCCCTGGGACACCAGAAAATAATTCCAAGGACATGACAAAGCAAGTCCCCCCTCCTCAGGTCTCTGCCAGATCTCTAATTTTATCCTGGGCTGACGTCCACCCCAGATCAAGTCTTGGAGCATGGAATTAATTCTCTGGAATAAACCTCACGGAAGCCATATCGGCAAATTATGAAGCACATACAGGAGCTTCGGCATGAGTATCATTTTTGACAGGTTCGCCCTACCCACCACCGAGAGACACAGCTTGCACCAAATCTGGACCTTATCCTTAAATTTCGCAAGGAGCGGTACCATATTCAATCCAAAATAATCCGTGACCGGCAAAGTAATCTGTATTCAAAGATATTTGAACTGATCAGCTACTCTAAGTCTAGTACATCCAAACTCTTGGGGAAATGTCTGGCCTAAAGATCAATTGGTATAAATCCAATCTATCCCTATCTAACATCATAAGATTGGATTTATCCCAATTTATCTTTAGGCCAGACATTTCCCCAAACCGCTCGACAATTGCTACCTTCTGACTCAAGGACTACAAGCGATCCTGCAGAAACAAGAGGACAACATCTACATAAAGTGCAATTTTTCCTCCTCTGGGCCATATTAAAAGTCTTTTACCTCCAGTGATCACTGAATATGAGCAGCAAGTGGCTCAATTGCAAGGGCGAATAACAATGGAGAGAGGGGCCATCTGGATCGCTTGCCAGGGCAGTGGGGTACTTGGTACCGGGTCGGTATCTCAGAGGGAAGTGTCACAGTAGCGGTGACCCGGTCTGTGGCCCTGGGCATCCATGTAAAAGGAGTAAGGCGTGGCTGGTTAAAGTTTATAAGTGTATGATACGTGACGCCACCTGTGGTGCTCGGCAATGAAGGGGTTAAGCCGACGCTGCAGGCAGATCCTCTGGGACAGATGGTATAAGCCAGCAAGATGTAATAGCTCCCCACAGGTAGAGCTGTAGTCCTAGGGCAGTGAGAATAGGTGTTGAGGAAGAGGTTGCAGTGTTAGGCACCGAGATGTAGCAGTGCTGAAGGGGTTGCAGGAAGAAGGCAATGACACAACAGGGTGCAGTTTCCTTTACCTTTACTTTGCTTTGCAAATGTAGTCCAGGTTCCAGATTACAGATGGAACAGGAGTTGGCCAGCGTGAAAGCAACTCAGGAATCCCTCTATGCAGATGGGTTGTATAGTCTCCTTTCTAGTGCTTATTTGAGGTACATGCAGTACTGAGTTACACTGAAGTTCCTCTTGCTTGCTCTCTTTTAGAACCCCCTCGTATGGCAGACAGCTGTAGCCTCCTTCTTCTGGCTCACACGTTGCTGTTGTGCCTCCGAGTCTTATGTGGGAACAGAGCATTTACAGCTTCCTATTCCTCCGGTTTCTGCTACAGGAACATCAGTTTCACAAACAGCCTCGGGGACCGGACCCCGGAACCATGCGCCACGCTAGAAGTGAGCCTGAACTCTGCTCAATCCTCTAGTTCTTCTCCTCTCGTCCACACACTTCGCCCTCCTCACATAAACTAACTAAACTTCCCCTTCCTGGCCCCCAGAGAGCAGCTCTTCTCCCAGTTATGGTTCAGAGCTCCCTCTGCTGGCCTGGAGTGGGAACTGTGCTGTGTGTTGCATTTACCTGATAGAGAGATCCTTCATTGCTTCCAAGTATGACATTACACTCCCTAGGAGGAATGTAATGCCACTGTGGCGAATATACTCCTGGGGGTGCCACATTCCCCCCTAGTGCAATTCAGTACTCGCGGACTGAAGAAAACATGCAAACATATTAAACAAATGAACAATTGTAAATGTGACGAGATATGAAAAATTACAAAAACCAAAGCTCAAAAATAGTCCTGATGACGATTATTCAATGCGTCAATGTCCATGGTCCATTTCCTGAGCAGTTGGTAACTATGTACAATTAGAGTTTTGACCACACATAGTCCTGTGGTCCAATTGTCCATCCAAAACAAACTGAGATTGTTCAAAAGTTCTTATAGAGTCTCTGTAAGCACATAAACTTGAAAAGTTGCACATTTACAGGTACAGTTTACATTTTCTATTTGCACTTTAATCTCTATATCTAACTGGGATCTCACCTTTTGTACTATGGGTAGATCTGCGTAGCATGGGTACTGCTAATGGCCTATTTAGGTTTAGTGGGCCTGTTACTGCTGTTGGTAAACTGGGTAGTAGCCGTCTACGAATTCTTAGACTCACTGTGGGCATGACATCTTCACCACTGGCAGGGCGAGGATTCTCTGGCTCCACTGCTGGTGTGGCATCCGCTGCCTGAACTTCCTGATTTTCAGGGTTCTCTTGAGTCTCTACTACTACAGTTGCAGTAGGCTGGGGAAAGATTAGGACAGGAACTACGATGGCTTGATCTACTCTTGTCCAGTTTGCAGGAAATTCTCTCAGTACAGTGTTGACCTTTTCTTCTTCTTCTATGGGTTGAAGGTTGTTTTGTTCTCCTATCCTTTCCTTTAACTGGTCAGGGCACAATTTCAGATGATCCCTCGATTCTACTGATGAGGTTTCTCCTCCATCCTTATTGATAAGGCACACTTTGGTGTTGTCGAAGTTTGATGGTAAGACAGTGTAGGGTTCAGCTTCCCATTGGTCATCCAATTTATGCATCCTCCTTTTTCTCTTTAGGACTTGTTCTCCTGGTGACAAGGGGACAGCAGGTGCATGTTGATTGTAGTTCTTCTCCTGTTTTTGTCTCGCCTGAGCTAGACTCTTTTCTACACACTCTTGTACTCTTCGGTATTGTTGCTGCCTCTCCGTATCCCAGTCAGAATTCCTGGAACACATCCGCCTCAAAGGCTGGACCTTGATCTGTAAGCACTCGCTCAGGATATCCGTGTGGTCGACAAAAGTGCTGTTGGAATGCTCTGGCTGCTGTCCTGGCTTGACAGGCACGACTACCAGGAATCTGCGGGGTCACTATCCTGCGTTTCTGCCCAGTCATGATGAGGCAATGGATTTAGGGTGGCCTCTTTCATGATAGATCGTCTCTGTTTCTCACTCCTTGGGCACGTTGGGCCTCAATTGGCCGGTGGAATGCAGGTAACTCTATTTCTTCGAGTGCCTCAGGGTCTTCTCCTGCATCTGGCGGATTAGGTATTCTGGACAGCGCATCAGCATTGGCATTCTTGTGCCCCACTCAGTACTTGATGGTGAATTCATAGTTAGACAGCCGGGCCATCCATTGCTGCTCCAGTGCACCTAGTTTGGCAGTTTCCAAGTGAGTCAACGGGTTGTTGTCCGCAAAGATGGTAAACTTGGCTGAAGCTAGGTAATGCTTGAATCATTCAGTCACAGCCCAGACTATGGCGAGGAACTCCAGTTTGAAAGAACTGTAGTTGTCAGGGTTCCTTTCAGTGGGACGAAGCTTCCTGCTGGCGTAGGAGATCACTCTTTCTTTGCCATTCTGTACCAGTGACAGTACTGCTCCCAGTCCAACGTTGCTGGAATCAGTATACAAAACAAATGGTTGGTCATAATTTGGGTAGGCCAGAACTTCATCTCGTGTGAGAGCCATCTTCTTTTGAGTGAAGGACCTCTCCAGTTCCTCATTCCATTCAAATGTAGGACTCTTCTTCCTGGCTTTCTTGGGCTGGCTCACCAGAAGATTTTGCATAGGCGTGGCTATCTCAGTGAAGCCTTTGATGAACCTTCAGTAGTAGCCCACCAACCCGAGGAATTGACGTACCTCATGGAGGTTGCTGGGCTTCTGCCAGTCCCGGATGACAGTGACTTTGTCAGGATCCGGTGCCATGCCTTCTGCACTCACTACATGACCGAGGTACTGTACCTTGGGCTTCAGGAGGTGGCATTTGGAAGCCTTCACTTTCTGGCCAAAGTTGGACAAGACTTCAAACACCTCAGCCAGGTCCTTCAGATGGTCTTCATAAGTCTTGGAGAAAACAATGACATCATCAAGGTACAACAGGACTGTCTCGAAGTTCTTGTGTCCAAGACAGCATTCCATTAGCCGTTGTAATGTCCCTGGAGCGGTGCAGAGCCCGAACGGCATGTAGTTGAACTCGCAGAGACCCATTGGTGTAGTAAACGCTGTTTTCTCCTTGTCTGCCTCTGCCACAGGAACCTGCCAATACCCACTAGTGAGATCTAAGGTGGATAAAATAGTTAGCAGTTTTAAGGGTGACTAATGACTCCTCAATTCTGGGTAATGGGTAGGCATCCTTAAGTGTAATGCTGTTAATTTTTCGGTAATCAACACACATTCTCATGGTACCATCTTTCTTTTTCACAAAGACTATTGGAGCTGCCCAGGGGCTACAACTGTCTCTGATCACCCCAGCCTCCTTCATTTCCCGCAACATACTTTTGGCACATTGATATTGTGTTTGGGGTATAGGCCGGTACCTTTCTTTAATGGGTGGATGATCTCCAGTGGGGATATGGTGTTGAACCCCTTTTGTCTTCCCAAAATCTAGGGGGTGTTTACTGAATAACCGCTCATACTCCTGAGTCACTCGGTAAACCCCACTCTTTTGGTATGAAGGGGTGGAGTCAACTCCCACCTGCAGTTGCTGACACCACTCCTCCAGCTGCTTTACAGAGCCATTGTCCCCTGCCTGGTCGGATGAGACCAAGGGCTCTGCTGCCTGTATTGCATTGTTACGGACAGTAAGCAGCTTAGCAACTGTGGCATACCGAGGTATTGTGGCCTCCTCTTCCCCACAATTCAAGAGGTGTACAGGTACTCTCCCTTTGCGGACATCAACTACCCCTCTGGCTGTCAGGACAGTGGGCCTGCTATCAGAGTACACTGGCTCTACCAATGCTTGATAATCTTTTCCTCTGAGGCCTATGGCTGCCCAACACCAAATTAACATTTCACATCTGGGGGGTATCGCAATTGGGAAAAAAATCACTCACTCTGACACTGCCAATTTCTCCGCCAGACACTTCTACCTGCTGTCTTTGCATTAGGGCCTTGATCTCCTTCTGCAGGACTCGTTGTTCACTGGAAACAGCAGTCTCGGCTGCCTGTTGCAACAAAACAATAACCTCGGGAAGACAATTTTCAATCACATTAGTACCTAGGGTCATCATTGGGTTACATTCTCGTCGATCAATGTCTACAACTATCAGACCTTGAGATTTTAACTCTACTCGCCCCACTTTAATGGTAATCTCTTTACATCCTACTTGCGGCAAAGACTGACCAATGCTGGCAACTACTGTCAGTTCATCACTTGGGCCACGAGTAAGTTCAGAGTCAGCCCAATACCGCTTGTAAAGGCTATATGGCATAGTTGTCACCTGAGAGTCAGCAGTGTCCAGCAAAGCATTCATGGGGATGCCGTAATTCACCACTGGGAGGACCGGTCGCCCTCCAACATACTTGGCTCGCCAGTTCTTTGGGCGTTGTGGTCCTACTCCTGGGGGGTTGGCCCTCTGCCCCAGGGGTTGCTCGTTTAAATAACAGAATCTTGCAATATGGCCTGCCTTGCGGCAGTGACGGCAGATGCGACGTCCGTCCTGGTCATAGCGATCGTTGTCTCTCCCTCGGCGTAGCGGGATCCTTTTCTTCCGTAGCCACGGGACATCCTCTGGACTGGAGGCCAGCTGGATCTTCTCCTTTGAGGACACCTGCATGGACTACACAGTTTTGGCAAGTGCAGCCGTACTTTTGGCCAGCTCTTGGACCTGAAGGTGCAATTCTGTAGATGGATCATTATCCAAAGTCTGTGCATCAGCCCCCACAGGGCTTGGGGGGAAAGATGCTGCTTCTTGGTGGTATGTGATCGCTGGGCGCCTAGGGGGCGCTGGACGGCTGACATTTGGTTCATGCAGCACCCAGATAGCCCTGTCTTTGAAGTCTGCAAAGTCTAGGTCAAGGATTTTTAGGGCTATGATGCGCAGCTGTGCTCTGTGGGTACTGGATAGGAGTCCCTCAATAAACTGCTCCTTTAACAGTCTGTCTCCATATTTCACACTGTCTGGGTCAATCTGCTTTATGGCTCGCAGCGCCTCCTGCAGGTTAAGAGCATAGTCCCGTATACTGTCCTGCACTCTCTGCTTACACCCAAAGAATCTCATTTTTATTTCAGCTGCAGGCGGGTGTCAAAGGTGCTTCTTAGCTTAGTCAGGATCTTTTTAACAGTCTCTTTATCAGTGTCCTGCCAGGCTTTTACTTCCCTTTGCGCTGCACCAGTTAGCTGCCCAATAAGGATGTTCACTTTCTGGCTTTCAGACAGAGGATACACCTCAAACAAACTGCACAGTCTCTCTTTAAATTCACTCAGGGTATGTGACTCCCCTGAGTACTGTGGTAACCAGGCTGCTCCCGGTATATAGGGCATGGACAGAGGATTATGGGGACTGCTGTGATGGGCGCTTGTTCCTGCTGCGCTCTGGAAGCGGCGCTGGCCGCTGGATTTTGCGGTGCCATTGGGGCCGCAGCTGCGCTGGCCCCTGAATCTTGCGGCGCTGTGGGGGGTGCAGTGGCATTCACGGCTGCATCTTCTCTTGCCTCTGACATTCTCCTCCCCCCTAGATAACATTGGCCAGGCCCTAGGTTGCGTTGGCTTACCGATTGCCGCTCCGCAGGCTGGATGATCGGGGGACGCCGGGACTGCAGGCCTCTGCTTCTCACTTCCCACGCACTGGTCTCTTCCCGCGCAGCACTTCACTTTTTCGCGCTCTCCGGCTGGCTCCACCCACGACGGCCCACCCCTTTGGCTTCCCGCGCATGCCAAGTGGCGGGGTAATGGTGGCAATGGTGCAATAGCCCTATGGCACACACAGTCTCTGGCACACAGGACTCGGTGGCACCGGGCTCCGTAAATCCTGTTCGTGACGCCAAAATGGATCGCCCGCCAGGGCAGTGGGGTACTCGGTATCGGGCCGGTATCTCAGTAGTGGTGACCTGGTCCGTGGCCCTGGGCATCCATTTAAAAGGTGTTAGGCGTGGCTGGTTAAAGTTTATAAGTGGATGATACGTGACGCCACCTGTGGTGCTCGGCAATGAAGGGGTTAAGCCGACGCTGCAGGCAGATCCTCTGGGACAGATGGTATAAGGCAGCAAGATGTAATAGCTCCCCACAGGTAGAGCTGTAGTCCCAGGGCAGTGAGAATAGGTGTTGAGGAAGAGGGTGCAGTGTTAGGAACAGAGATGTGGCAGTGCTGAAGGGGTTGCAGGAAGAAGGCAATGACACAACAGGGTGCAGTTTCTTTTACCTTTACTTTGCTTTGCAAATGCAGTCCAGGTTCCAGATTACAGATGGAACAGGAGTTGGCCAGCCTGGAAGCAACTCAGGAATCCCTCTATGCAGATGGGTTGTGTAGTCTCCTTTCTAGCGCTTATCTGAGGTACATGCAGTACTGAGTTACACTGAAGTTCCTCTTGCTTGCTCTCTTTTAGAACCCCCTCGTATGGCAGACAGCTGTAGCCTCCTTCTTCTGGCTCACACGTTGCTGTTGTGCCTCTGAGTCTTATGTGGGAACAGAGCATTTACAGCTTCCTATTCCTCCGGTTTCTGCTGCAGGAACATCAGTTTCACAAACAGCCTCGGGGATCGGACCCCGGAACCATGCGCACGCTAGAAGTGAGCCTGAACTCTGCTCAATCCTCCAGCTCTTCTCCTCTCATCCACACACTTTGCCCTCCTCACACGAACTAACTAAACTTCCCCTTCCTGGCCCCCAGAGAGCAGCTCTTCCCCCAGTTTTGGTTCAGAGCTCCCTCTGCTGGCCTGGAGTGGGAACTATGCTGTGTGCTGTATTTACCTGATAGAGAGATCCTTCATTGCTTCCATGCATGACATCACACTCCCTAGGAGGAAGGTAATGCCACTGTGGCGACCATACTCCTGGGGGAGCCACACATCCCTACCGAGTCCCTCTGGTAAGATTAAATTCATCAGATCTCTCTCCATTCACCCTAATTCTTGCCATCAGAGAGGAATAGAGCAACCTTACCCAGGAAGGGAAGTGAATACCGGCCCAAAACCCATTTGCCTAACCACCAACCACAGATAGTCCCACTCCACACTGTCGAATGCCTTATGCGCATCTAAGGATGCCACTGCCCTGCATTCCACATTATCAGCAGGCAATTGAATATTCAAGTATAACCTCAGATTAATGGCTGTTGATTTATTGGGCATAAACCCAGACTGGTCTGGGTGAATCACACTAGTAACCCCCTCCCCAGCCTGCCTGCCAAAACTTTTGCTAACAACTTGGCATCCACAGACAAAAGTGAAATGGGCCTATATGACTTGGGTCTCTGAGCATTTTTATTCTCCTTGGGCAAAACCACAATACTTACTTTCCTCATGGATTCCAGCAGACTTCCCTCCCTGAGGGCCCCCTGAAAGACCTTGGACAATCAGGGTAACATCACATCCTTAAGCTGCTTGTAGACTTCAACTGGTAGGCCATCTGCCCTGGGGGAGTTATCCTTAGCCATGGATGCCAACACCTCCTCCAGCTCCCTTACTGTTAAGGGTTTTTCCAAACTCTCACTGTCCACCACACTGTGCTGCACCAGGCCCGCCCCCTCCAGAAAACTTAAAATCTCTTTCCCTGCAACCGAGAGCTTGGAATTGTGCAACTCTCCATAAAACTTCCCGAATACGTTCAGAATATCCTTTGTCTCCACTACCAGACTGTCATCTTCATCATACAGACTATATACATAGGATGACTCCCTCTGAGCAGCTGCTACCAATGACAAGAGATGGCTAACCTTTTCACTATCCTCATAGAATGACACCCTCTGGAACTCTGGCCTCTTTTCAGCGTTGTTTAAATAGATCTTATCCACTATTTATTGGGCTCCCTTTAAGCGCTCCTGTGTCTTCGGCGGGGGGGGTCAACTCACCGCTTCACTCTCCTCCCTCGTCAAATCCTCCAGCGCCTGGCGTTCCTCCCTCCTAGATTCAATTTTACATCTAGAAATATCCCTGATGAACAATCCTCTAAGAAAGGCTTTCATGGCATCCCATACAATACCCACAGGTGCACTCTCTTTATTATCCTGCAAAAACAATTCCACCTCCCCCTTAATTTTTCCTAAGTCAATTAATTTTAACCAGGCTGGATGAATCTTCCACTCCCCCCTTTGTCCCCCACTTCCCGATCCAATCTGAATTACCACTTCTACCGGTTTTTGATCTGAGGCCACCCTGGGTAAACATTCCACCTTCCTAACCCACGCATCCAGGTGTCTATTTTTAAGTGCCATATCAATTTGTGACATAGAATTATGAGAAGCTGAAAAGCACGAGTAACATCTCACATTCAAATTCCTAACTCTCCACAAATCCACATTATATGTTTTGCAAAGGACGCTTCCATATCCCCTCCCATGCCTCTCGCGCTGCCCCCATGTCTATCCAGCTCCCAATGTACAGGGCGGGCCATTTATAAGGATACACCTAAATAAAATGGGAATGGTTGGTGATATCAACTTCCTGATTGTGGCATATTAGTATATGGGAGGGGGAAAACTTTTCAAGATGGGTGGTGACCATGGCGGCCATTTTAAAGTTGGCCATTTTGGATCCAACTTTATTTTTTCCAATGGGAAGAGGGTCATGTGACACATCAAGCTTATTGAGAATTTCACAATAAAAACAATGATGTGCTTGGTTTTAACATAACTTTATTCTTTCATTAGTTATTTACAAGTTTATTACCACTTATAAAATGTGTTCAAAGTGCTTCCCATTGTGTTGGATTGTCAATGCAACCCTCTTCACCCACTCTTGACACACTGATAGCAACACTGCAGAACAAATGCTAGTCTAAGGGTCAGATTCCATGTAGGAATGCTCGGACCTGACACCCATAATGTGGTGGTGCACCATCTTGCTGGATAAACTCATGGAACGTGCCATCTTCAGCGCATAAAGAGGGCAACACATCATCATGTAGCAATTTCAGATATCCAGTGGCATTGATGTTTCCATTGATGAAGAATGGCCCCACTATCTTTGTACCCTATATACCACACCATACCATCAATTATGGGTATCAGGTCTGAGTATTCCTACATGAACAGTTTTCTGAAAAGTGGATTGGTCATCATGGGACAGTTGAATGGCCACCAAGGTCTCCCGATCTGACCCCCTTAGACTTTTCTTTGGGGTCATCTGAAGGCAATTGTCTATGCTGTGAGGAAACGGGATGTGCAGCATCTGAATCAAGAGAAACTGGAAGCCTGTGCTAGCATTTCTTCAGTGGTGTTGCCTGGTGTCAGTCGCAGGTCATGGGTCTTTCAACAGGATAATGACCCAAAACACACAGCTAAAAACACCCAAAAATGGCTAAGAGGAAAACATTAGACTGTTCTAAAGTGGCCTTCTTATGAGCCCTGACCTAAATCTTATTGAACATCTTTGGAAAGAGCTGAAACATGCCATCCGGAAATGGCAACCTTCCTTCAAACATGAGACAACTGGAGCAGTTTGCTCTTGAGGAGTGGGACAAAATACCTGTCGAGAGGTGCAGAAGTCACATTGACAGTTACAGGAATCGTTCGATTGCAGTGATTGCCTTAAAAGGTAGTGCAACAAAGTATTAAGTTAAGGGTACCATCATTTCTGTCCAGGACTATTTCATGAGTTTTATTTAAAAAAAAAATTCTGTGGAAACATGGTTGAAAAGCAATGTCTGACTTTCATTTGTTCATTTTCATAGATTTTTTATTTATTATTGCTTTTGTCAGATTCTAGTTATTTCTGTCACCATTGTGGGTTTTTCTGTCATTAAACGAGGAGTACCAACAATTTTGACCACGTGTGTAAAATGGCGCCGAAGAGACATGTCCACTTTATATATGGGGAGGGACATGTGACTTCAGCCAATGACACAAGCCCTTGTGTCTGGACGTTGTGGATTGTTTAAGAAACCCTTATTGGCTGCCAAAATCTCCACACATTAAGTTAATAAAAAAAAATTCAGTCCACCGCTCCTCTGACCTCGTTTCTAGAGTTGAGCAAAACGGGTCAGTCAAATTAAAAAATAGCCGGCTTTAGCTAAAGTCGGGTTTCGCCGACCGAAACCCGACCATAGCGTAAGGTCGGCCATTAGATCGCCGAGCTGAGCGCCAAAGTCGAGTTTCAAATAATGCTTCCAACGCCTTTTCTCAGCCAATGATGGAGGACGCATACTGTGGGCAATGCGATGACATGGGCAGCGGCCACCACCATCTTAGAGAAGGGCATTGAAGTGATTTGCTGGCTTTGTGTGGCGTCACAGTGGCTATAAAAGGCCGTGACCGCCGACCGCCATCTTACTTCTGACGATCTTAGAATAGGGAGAGGTGCTGCTGCTGATTCTGAATAAGGGAGAGCGTTAGGCAGGGAAGAAGAAAAAAAAATTGCTTCTGCTGATAGTGCTTTTCACTGTACAGTTAGTGTGCAGTGAAAGGGGAGGATTTTTGCTGTGTGCAGCAGCACTGGTGGTGATTAGGCTGCCTTTTAAGGCTACTGATAGCTGCATTGCTGTGTGCACACTGCTGTTCAAACTGCTTTTTTCAAAGCACTCCAACTTTTATGATTTTGTTCTGGTGAGTTACCTAGCGTTAATTTTTTCACACACCGTATAGTGGTGTACGCTCCTCACACACTACCGTGTACTGGCTGGTATCACGGAAAAATACAAGCTATCTGTGTGTGACTTTGGAAAAACAAGCTGAGATTTTCCATTTTTCCAGACCTACACCTTCTCGAGCTGTCCACTTTTCAAACAGTTTCGTATACCTGCGGTTTGAATACGGTCAAAACTATACAGAGACAGCGTGTGTCACTCCGTATAAAAATAGACGGACATTGACAATTTTCCATACAGACACCGCATAGCGGTGAACGCTCCTCACACACTACCGTGTACCAGCTGGTATCACGGACAAATACAAGCTATCTGTGTGTGACTCTCGAAAAACAAGCTGAGGAGATTTTCCATTTTTCCAGACCTACATCTTTTAGAGCTGTCCGCTTTTCAAACAGTTTCGTATATCTGCTGTTTGATAACGGTCAAAACTATACAGAGACAGCGTGTGTCACTCCGTATAAAAATAGACAGAGATTGACAATTTTCCATACAGACACTGTATCGAGCTGTCCGATTCTCAAACAGTATTGTATATCTGCCGTTCGCATTACAGTCACATCTCTGACACTCTGTAAATACATATACGGAGATTGTTAGTTACACAAAAAACATATACAGCTGTAGACTTCTGATACAGTTCCATATAACTGCTTGTTGGATTACGGTCAAATACATACTGGGAGAGCGTCAGTGACTAACAAAATATATACGGAGATTTAATTTTTTTAATACACCTTACACAGCTGGACACTCCTCATACAGTACCATCTCTCTGCTGCTTTTTTTGGTACATTTTCCCAAACATGAGGAAGTATGGTGGAAGAGGCCGTGGACGTGGGCAGGGGGGCGCAGCTGATACTGATGGTGGTGGTACATCGGCTGGTTCTGGCAAAAGCACAATAGCAGCTAAGGCAGGAGGTGTTGAGCCTGCGTCATCGGCTGGCCCAAGTAGGCCAGTAAGGTTCCCTTTTCTTGGAGTAGGAAAACCGCTTTTAAAGCTGGAGCATCAGGAACAGGTTTTGGCGTACATTGCCAAAACAGCCACCAGCTCTATTGCCTCCTCTTCTGAACGTTCGTAAGCTGCAAGCACGGAGTTGTCAGTGCAGGGTTCTGGTCAGGAAAAACACCTTTCCTTTTGTCCTTCACCCCCACAAAAAGATAAGGATGCGGCAGCCCACACTTCAGATTACTTTATGGAGCTCTTTTCACATACCATGCCTGGTTATACAGTCAAATCCTGAATTCCCCAGTCCAAATTGAATCTGACATGGAGTGCACTGATGCACAGCCACTGGTAGATGATTCTGCTGGTACATTGACCCAGAGCACTACATTGCCCTCGCAGTCTACTGAGCCAGAATCTGACCCTGATGAAACTCAGGTGCCCCTTCTCGCATATTATACCACCTTAAATGGTGACACAGAGGAAGGTAAAGAGGAAGGTGCAGATGACTTTGAAGAGGAGGTGATGGATGACCCAGTTCTTGACCCGGATTGGCATCCATTGGGGGAGGAGGGTGGCGCTGGCAATAGTTCAGATAAGGAGAAGGATGCGCAGCAGGCATTGAATCATAGAATCATAGAATCATAGAATCATAGAATCGTAGAGTTGGAAGGGACCTCCTGGGCCATCTGGTCCAACCCCCTGCTCAAAGCAGGATTCGCTAAATCATCCCAGTCAGATGTCTGTCCAGCCTCTGTTTGAAGACTTCCATTGAAGGAGAACTCACCACTTCTCGTGGCAGCCTGTTCCACTCATTGATCACTCTAACTGTCAAAAAGTTTTTTCTAATATCTAATCTGTGTCTCCTCCCATTCAGTTTCATCCCATTGCTTCTAGTCTTTCCTTGTGCAAATGAGAATAAAGTTGATCCTTCTACAATGTGACAGCCCTTTAGATATTTGTAGACAGCTATTAAGTCTCCTCTCAGTCTTCTCTTTTGCAAACTAAACATTCCTAAATCCTGCAACCTTTCCTCATAAGACAGGGTTTGCAGACCGGTCACCATTCTGGTCGCTCTTTTCTGAACTTGCTCCAGTTTGTTGATGTCTTTTTTAAAATGTGGTGCCCAAAACTGGACACAATATTCCAGATGAGGTCTGACCAAAGAGGAGTAGAGGGAAATAATGACTTCACGTGATCTAGACTGTATGCTTCTGTTAATACATCCTAGAATTGCATTTGCCTTTTTTGCTGCTGCATCACACTGTTGACTCATATTCAGTCTGTGATCTATTAGTATACCCAAGTCTTTTTCACATGTGCTGTCACTTAGCCCTATTCCTGCCATTCTATATATGCTTTTTTCATTTTTATTGCCCAGATGTAGTACTTTGCATTTCTCCCTGTTAAAAACCATTCTGTTAGTTGCTGCCCACTTCTCCAGTTTATTTAAATCTTTTTGAATCCTCTCTCTCTCTTCTCTAGTATTAGCTATCCCTCCTAGCTTTGTGTCATCAGCAAATTTAATCAGTTTACCCTCAATTCCTTCATCTAAATCGTTGATAAAGATGTTGAACAATACAGGGCCCAGGACAGAGCCCTGTGGTACCCCACTTGAGACATTCTTCCAACTGGATGTGCAGCCATTTATGACCACTCTTTGGGTCCGATCACTAAGCCAGTTATGAATCCACCTAACAGTTGCCTTGTCCATTCCATACTTAGTCATTTTTTCAATAAGGATTGTATGAGAGACTTTGTCAAATGCTTTGCTGAAGTCAAGATATACTATATCTACAGCATTTCCTTGATCCACCCAATCAGTGATACCGTCATAGAAGGAAATTAAGTTAGTCTGACATGACTTATTAGTTACAAACCCATGTTGACTCTGTTTAATCACTTCATTCTTATCCAGGTATTGACATACATGTTGTTTAATAATTTGTTCAAAGATCTTTCCTGGTATAGAAGTCAGACTCACCGGCCTATAGTTGCCTGGGTCCACCTTCTTCCCCTTTTTGAAAATAGGAACAACATTTGCTCTTCTCCAGTCTTCTGGTACTTCTCCTGTTCTCCAAGAATTTTCAAAGATTATGGAGAGGGGTTCAAAAATTTCTTCTGCTATCTCCTTCAGTACTCTGGGGTGTAATTCATCTGGACCTGGAGACTTGAATTCATTTAGGTTAGCTAAGTGTTTCCTCACTATCTTTCTGTTTATAGATATCCTGGATTCTTCTATTCCCTTAATAGGACAATGAATAACAGTTGATGTTACATTTCCTTTCTGAGAGAAAACAGATGCAAAATAGGAATTTAAAAGTTCAGCCTTCTCAACATCCTGTCTTACCATTTCATCATTTTCATCCTGTAAAAATCCTATAGCATCTTTGACTTTTCTTTTACTTTTGACATATCCCCAAAATCCTTTATTATTGCTTTTGACATCTCTTGCAAGCCTCAATTCATTTTCAGCTTTAGCTAATCTGATTTGTGCCCTGCAGGTTCTGCAGACAGCATTATATTCTTCTTTAGATATGCCTCCCTCTTTCCATTTTATAAACTTTTTTTCTTCCTTTTTAGCATGTGCTTAAGTTCTGTGTTCATCCATCCTGGTTTCCTTAAATGCTTCCTATTCTTCCCTCTTTTCGGAATTGTTAACAACTGTGCTTTGAGAATTTCATTTTTCAAGATTTCCCATCCTTCCTGGACATTTTTGTCTTTAAGGATATCCAGCCATTGGATCCCTCCAATTCTCTTTCTGAATCCCTTAAAATCTGCCTTTCTGAAATCTAACCTTGACGTCTGAGTCTTCACAGGTCTTCCGCCTCTAGTTATCCAAAATTCTAAAATAGCATGGTCGCTACCTCCTAGGGTCCCAGCCACTATTACCTCCTCAACCATTTCCTCCCTGTTTATAAGGATTAGATCCAAGGTAGCAGTTCCCCTTGTTTTCTCCCTTACCTTTTGGAAGATAAAGTTGTCAGCAAGAGAGGATAAGAATTTCCTTGACCTGTTAGTTTTGCCTGAGAGAGATTCCCAACAAATGTCTGGATAGTTGAAATCTCCCATGACAACTATGTCATATTTTTTGGAGAACTTGGCCATTTGATGCATAAAGAGCTCATCCATATCTTCAGCTTGCACAGGCGGCCTGTAGTAAATGCCTACAATGGTGTCCTTTCCATTGTTCTGTCCTTGTATTCTTACCCAAACAGTTTCCACAGAACTCCCAGTCTCTGAAGCTTCAATCTCTGTGCAGATATACGCGTTTCTAACATACAATGCGACACCCCCTCCTCGTTTATCAAGTCTGTTTCTTGCAAATAAGTTGTATCCTTCTAGTTTTGTATTCCAATCATGTGTATTGTCCCACCAAGTTTCAGTGATTCCAATGACATCATATTTCTTTTCCTGTGTTAGTAGTTCCAATTCTCCTTGTTTGTTGCCCATGCTTTGTGCATTAGTATAGAAACATTTTAGTTTGTGATTGGTTTCTCTTTCTCCAATATTTTTATTAATTAGATTCTTTTGTCTTTGTTCTTCCTTTCCACTTCTAATAGCAGAGTTCTCAATAGCATTTGTCAGATGTATGGCTTTTTCTGGTCTTTTGCTTCCCTTCCCATGTTGTTCTAGTTTAAAGCTCTCCTTACAAGTGTAGCAAGGCGACTTCCAAATACATGCTTTCCAGTCTTCGTAAGGTGCACCCCATCTCTAGCAAGTAGTCCATTGTATAAGTAGTTCACTCCGTGATCCAAAAATCCAAATCGTTGCTGACGGCACCATTGACATCGCATCAGTGGTTATCTGGCAGGCCTGTAGCTGTCCAAAAACGTGGACCAAAAACTAAAAGAGTTGCAGGACAGCTTGGCCAGATGGTCAACTTAGCACAGTGTGCAATGCCAGAAAATGTATACCATAGTAGGAAGAGTGCAGTGTGGCACTTCTTTGTCCAAAATCCTACTGATGAGGCAAAGGTTACCTGTAAGAAGTGCGGAAGGACCTTTATCCAAGGTAAACAACTCAGAAATTTGAATACCAGTTGCATGCTTAGACATTTAATCAACATGCACTTGCAAGCGTGGACGGACTACAAAACCTCAGGTAGCACATGTGCACCTGCTCCGACTGAAGGTAGCCAGCAACGCTCCCTCGCTTCCCTCACTGTAAGACCACCGCCACCGTTAAGCACACCACTAGCACTAAATGTTGAGGTGTCGTCACAAGGCCAAAGCACTCAGGGAATCACAATGGTTTTGCAACACAAAACTGAATCTAGGCCATCACCACCAATACCATCACCAACCCTCTCTCACTCCATCCGGCCCACCGCTTCTTCTCCCATATGCAGCTCTCCAGTCCAGCTCACCCTACCAGACACTCTGAGTAGGACAAGAAAGTACTCATCCTCTCATCCACGTATACTGTGTTTGAACACCTACATTGCCAAACTAATCTCATTAGAGATGATGCCCTACCATTTGGTTGAAAGCGAAGCTTTCTGCGAGCTCTTGGCCTACGCAGTCCCTCGCTATGACCTACCCAGTCGGACTTCTTTTCTCAAAAAGCCATCCCAGCCCTCCACCTGCATTTGAAAGACCCCATTGTCCATGCACTCCAGCAATCAGTGAGTGGAAAGGTGCACCTCACAACAGATGCATGGCCCAGTAGGCATGGCCAGGACCGCTACGTGTCCATCACTGCGCACTGGGTTAATTTGGTGGATGCAGGCTACACAGGGGATAGCGGCGGTGGAACAGTGCTGCCTAGCCCACGGTATAGGAAACAGTTGGCTGTAGGCTTTTGACCTTCCTCCTCGTCCACAGAGCGCAGACGCACGAGCACTCCATCCGCAGCTGGCAGTGTTGCACACGAGGTGTCCCACTATCGAACAGCTAGTGGTAAGCGTCAGCTGGCTGTGTGAGGTACTGGCTGACTACTTGCAGCGACAAACTGAGTCATGGCTGGGCAGTCTACATCTTGAGCCAGGCAAGGTAGACAGTGATAACGGCCGGAATTTTGTGGCAGCCATAGCCCATGCAAAACTCACACACATACCTTGACTTGCTCACACTTTGAACCTGGTGGTGCAGTGCTTCCTTAATAATTATCCAGAGTTAACATCCCTGCTCCATAAGGTGCGAAGACTGTGCTCGCACATCCATCGCTCAAACGTCCACTCCAGTCGTATGCAGAATCTGCATTGATTGCTCCACCTCCCCAAGTACCGCCTAATCATAGACGATGCAACAAGGTGGAACTCCACCCTGCACATGGTTGAGTGGCTGTGCGAACAGAGCCAGGCTGTAATGCATTTGTGGGAGGATACATGGTTAGGCAGTTTGAGGGAAGACATGAAATTGTCGGGTGTGCAGTGGTCAAAGCTGAAAGACCTCTGTAAAGTCCTTCAGTGTTTTGAGGAATGCACACGGCTGGTAAGCCACACGGCTGATAAGCACAGATGACGCCATCATAAGCATGAGCATCCCACTTATGCGTCTGCTCATGCAAAGTTTGACGCACATTAAGGATCTGGCGTCTGCAGCTGAGGAGGAACAGGAGGAGGAGGAGGGAAGCCTTGCTGACAGTCAGCCATTGTCTGGTCAGGGAACTATCCTGGACGAGGTGGAGGAAGAAGATGAAGAGGAAGAGGAGGAGGATGAGGGGGATGATTATTTTGGGCAGGAGGATGCTTCTCAGGGGGCAAGAGAAAATGTTGGGATTCCAAGGTCAGGTACAGTGTTTGAGCGTGACTCTAGGGATGTGGATATGCCAGAAAGTGCCCCTCCATCCAGCAGTGGCAGTGCATTATTGACACCTGGAACATTGGCCCACATGTGCGATTATGCCTTGCGGATGCTAAAAAGGGGCCCCCGCATTGCCAAAATGATGAACGATGATGACTACTGGTTGGCCATCATCCTCGATCCCTGCTGCAAAGGCAAATTACACAACATCATGCCACAGGAGAACCTAGAGATAATACTGGCTAACAAACAAGCAACTCTGGTAAACCATTTGTTTGAGGCTTTCCCAGCACACAGCAGCGGTGCTTGTTCTCCCACAAGCAGTAGTGGGCACAATGGAACAGGTGTCCATGGTGCACACAGCCGAAGTGGCATTGGAGACAGGGGTTTAATGACCATGTTGTGGAATGATTTCTCAAGTACCGCTCACACGACTGCTAATACTGCATCGATTACAAGTGACAGGAGACAGCAGTTGTCAACTATGGTCACAAACTACTTCTCCTCCAATATCGATGTTCTCCCTCACAGGTCATTCCCCTTTGACTATTGGACCTCTAAACTGGACGCCTGGCCTGAATTGGCACAATATGCCTTACAGGAGCTCGCTTGCCTTGCTGCTAGTGTGCTATCGGAAAGAGTCTTCAGTGCTGCTGGATCAATCCTTACAGAAAAAAGGACCCGTCTGTCGACCCAAAATGTTGATGATCTAACCTTCATTAAAATGAACCATGCATGGGTTTCAAAGGATTTTGTCCCACCTTCCCCTGATGACACATAGGTAGCCAGAAAACTGCCTTGCTTTTGTCCTCCTCTTCCTCGAACTTGCCCAATTCCGCCATTTGCAGCAGCTGAATGTCCAGCTTACACATCAACATATGCCATTTTTTAAACCTCCCTAACTGGGCTGCCCACCCCCCCCAAGGGCTGGGGTCAACACCTGGCGCACCCGGGCAAGTCCTGTTGCTCTGAACAGGTGGATGGGCCCATAGATGGCCGACGGCACTGGCACAGGGCCCCTCATAGTACAATACAGTGTCTCTGACGGTGGGGGGGCCCACTCGCCGTCAGACACACCAGCGTACTATGAGGGGCCCTGTGCCAGTACCAATGCCTACGAGTGGGCCCCCCTTGCTTGGGCAGGGCCCCAGCATTTGCAATATTTAACTCTCCCTGCTCATCCGCTGTGTAGTCTGGGCTGTAAAATCCTTCCCTGGGACTGCCACTACAAATTTGGTGAACTGATAGATGATGGTTAAGACGCAGCTATGCCCTGTCCTGCTGGCCAGGCTCTAGCTTCAGATGATCAATGGCTTCCATTTGTTATGAACGTTGACTCACAATGAGATGCAGTGGTGGTTTATCATCAGCTTTCACAGGTTTCCTACTCACAGACGTGTGACATTCCTGCCCACATTTTTAAATGTGCCCTCTCATGCCAATCCAATAGAATCGCCTACAGCCTGTGGCTTCTGTCTTTTGCACTCCAAAGTTACCTGACAGATCATGATAGGCAGTGAGGACCATGTCTACATCTCTCCCTGTGATCAAAATTTGATGGAGATGAGTAACGGTGATGGGATCAACGGTACTGCGATACAGCAACCCTTTCTTTACTTTTGTTAGGAGTGAAGGAAACAAGGAAAGGTGTGGTTCCTGACCATGACCATTAACCAGAGAAAACAAAAAGCAAAAAACACAAATAAAAAGTAAAAAATAATCTGCAAATAATGCATAAAGGTAATAAAGGGTTGCCATGACGTGGCGGGATGGCTTGTACATTATTTTGATCAAAATTATGTTTACTAAATACCCTTATTATTATTATTATTACCTTTATGCATTATTTGCAGTTTATTTTTTACTTTTTATTAGGGTTTTTTGCTTTTTGTTTTCTCAGATTAAAAAATAGTAGAGAGTGCGTTCACAGCCCGGGGTCCACCGTGCAGAGGTCGTACACTGCTGCTAGGTAATGGCGAAGAGAAGAGCGGCGTGAAAACAGTCACACGAGGGTTACGTCACCCAGTGTGAACAGGAGCGGATTCTGTTACTTCACAGAACCGCACAGCCGCTTGAAAGTGAATGCCGGAGCCTGTTTAGCTCACAGAGCACGGCCACAGAGCGCACAGCAAACAGCCACAGAACTCCACCCCAAGGCACGGAGTTAGAGTCCTTCTAGGCCACTGAGCGCGCGGCGTCGCTGCCACGAATGCCGCTATAGACGCTGGCTAAGGAGTGCGGAGCACTTGCTCTGAGGCGTGCCGGGTCACTGATGGTGACTAATATCTGACTCAACTCTGTCCTACCTACGCCTAAGCCTGGGCGCTAGCAGGCTAGGCTGCACAACAAATGCGTACCAAGGGTAGGGGTTTCATAATGAGTCAGTCACCAGAGACATTCATACGTGCATCCATCACTCACTCCTTATAGTCAGAAAATACTGGCTATCCTAGCGCATGGCCGAGCGGCCATGCAAACCTTTTATAGCCGCGAGCGTCCGGGACCTTCCTGGCTTCTCGGATGGGCCAATCCGAACACGAGCAGGACCTGAGCATGTGACCTTCAATCTCCAATGGGAGATCACACCACGGGCATGCTCAGTGGCCCGACATGAGGACTTAGTCCCTGGAGAATCTCACTGCTGAGCAGCATGCATTGCCATAGCTGTGCCAGAGGTGGCAGCAGCAAGCAAACCCAAGGAGCTGGTCTGGGCAGAGCGCCGGGACCGACGAGTTTGCTGAGCAAGCTCCTCTGCGGCTGGAGAGGAATGGGAGACCGCCGGAAGTAAGGCTCTGGATTCTCGCTGTGCAGCGACAGAAATCCGACGCCTAACAAGAGGTCCCGGAGCAGACAATGGCTGACTGTCATCAAGGCTTCCCTCTTCCTCATCCTCCTTGGCTGTAGATGCCTGCTCCTTAATGTGCGTCAAAGTTTGCATGAGCAGACGCATAAGTGGGATGCTCATGCTTATGCTGGAGTCGTATGCGCTTACCAGTCATGTGCATTCCTCAAAACACTGAAGGACTTTACAGAGGTCTTTCAGCTTCGACCACTGCACACCCGACAACTCCATGTCTGCCCTCAAAGTGCCTGGCTGTGTATCCACCTACAAATGCATTACAGCCTGCCTCTGTTTGCACAGCCTCTCAACCATGTGCAGGGTGTAGTTCAACCTTGTTGCAATGTTGATAATTAGGCGGTGCTTGGGAAGTTGGAGCAATCGCTGCAGATTCTGCATACGACTGCAGTGTACGGGCGACCGACGGATGTGCGAGCACAGTCTTCGGACCTTCTGGAGCAGGCCTGTTAACTCAGGATAATTATTGAGAAAGCACTGCACCACCAGGTTCAAGGTGTGAGCCAGGCAAGGTATGTGTTGGAGGTTTGAAAGGGCTATGGCTGCCACAAAATTCTGGCTGTTATCACTAACTACCTTGCCTGCCTCAAGATGTAGACTGCCCAGCCATGACTCAGTTTGTCGCTGCAAGTAGTCGGCCAGTACCTCCGTGGTGTGTCTGTCGCCCAAACACATCATCTTCAACACAGCCTGCTGATGCTTACCACTAGCTGTTCTATAGTGAGACACTGAGTGTGCAACACTTGCAGCTGTGGATGGAGTGCTCATGTGACTGCGCTCTGTGGACGAGTTTTCACTTCTGGAGGAGGAGGGTCGAACACCTACACCCAACTGTTTCCTATACTGTGGGCTAGGCAGCACTGTCCCCTGTGGACCCTGCATCCACCACATTAACCCAGTGTGCAGTGATGGACACGTAACGGCCCTGGCCATGCCTACTGGACCATGCATCTGTTGTGAGGTGCACCTTTCCACTCACTGATTGCTTGAGTGCATGGACAATGCAGTCTTTCACATGAAGGTGGAGGGCTGGGATGGAACAGCTTTCTTTGCGAGAAAAGAAGTGCCAACTGGGTAGGTCATAGCGTGGTACTGCGCAGGTCATGAGTTCCAGAAAAGCTTCGCTTTCAACCAACCGGTAGGGCATCATCTCTAACGAGATTAGTTTGGCAATGTGGGCATTCAAACCCGGTGTACGCGGATGAGAGGATGAGTACTTTCTTGTCCTACTCATAGTCTCTGGTAGGGTGAGCTGGACTTGAGAGCTGCATATGGTGGAACTAGCGTCGGACTGAGAGAGGGTTGATGATGGTGATGGAGTTGGTGTTCTTTCTGATGGCCTAGATTCAGTCTTTCGTAGCAATAACATTGTGATTTCCTGACTGCTTTGGCCTTGCAACGACACCTCAACATTTGCTGCTGGTGGTGTGCTAACCGGTGGGCTTACAGTGGGGGAAACGATGTAGCGTTGCTGACTACCTTCATTGGGAGCAGTTGCACATGTGGTACGTGAGGTTTGGTGGTCCGTTCATGCTTGCAAGTCCATGGTGGTTAAATGTCTAAGCATGCAAATGGTATTCAAATTTCTCAGATTTTTCCCTCGGCTAAAGGTCTTTGCGCACTTCTTACAGATAACCTTTGCCTGATCATTAGGATTTTGTTCAAAAAAGTGCCACACTGCCCTCTTCCTACTATGGAAGACATTTTGAGGCCTTGCACGCTGTGCTAATTTGACCGTCTGGCCTAGCTGTCCTGCAACTCTTTTGGTTTTTGTAACCCATTTTTGGACTGCTCCGGGCCTGCCAGATAACAGCTGTTGCAATGTCGATGCCTGCTGCGGATGCTCCTCCTCCTATTGGCAGCCTCTTCCCCCAATGCATGCCAATCTGGGTCAACAACTGGGTTATCCATTGCCTCCTCTTTAATGTCATGTGCACCTTCCTCTGTGTCACCATGTAAGGTGGTATAGTATGCGGGAAGGGGCACCTGAGTTTCATCAGGGTCAGATTCTGGCTCAGTACACTGCGAGGACAATGTAGTGCTCTGAGTGAATGTACCAGCAGATAAATCTAGCAGTGGCTGTGGACCAGTGCTCTCCATGTCAGATTCTTCTTGGACTGGGTAATTCACGATTTGACTTGATAACCCAGGCATGGTATGTGAAAAGAGCTCCATGGAGTAATCTGTAGTGTGGCCTGCCGCATCCTTTACTTTTGGTAGGGGTGAAGGACACAAGGAAAGGTGTGGTTCCTGACCATGAGCCTCCAATGCTTTTATTTTTTGAAAGTTCAGAAGAGGAGGCGATAGAGCTGGAGGCTGTGTCAGCAATGTAAGCCAAAACTTGCTCCTGAATCTCCGGCTTAAAAAGCGGTTTACCTACTCCCAGAAAAGGGAGCCTTCAAGGCCTTGTGGAGCCAGACGATGACGCAGGCTCAACACCTCCTGCATTAGGTGCTATTGTGCTTTTGCCACTACCAGCAGATCCACCACCACCACCAACACCATCATTACCAGCTGGCAACCCCTGCCCACTTCCATGGCCTCTTCCAACACACTTCCTCATTTTTGGGAAAATGTACCCAAAATACCACCAGCAATATGGTACTGTAAAACAAGGTACAAGGTGTATATAGTATTGAGGAGAATTTGAATCTCACGAAAGGACTTGAGGACACTGAACTATTATCTCAGGCCTAGTGTTTATTACACCTCAATATAACAGGCTGAAATTGGATGGTGTATAAAATGTCTATATAGGACTGGGGAGAATTTGAATCTCCCTACAGACTGGAGGACACTGAACTATTATCTCAGGCCCAGTGTAGATTACACCTCAATATAACAGGCTGAAATTGGATGGTGTATAAAATGCCTATATAGGACAGGGGAGAATTTGAATATCCCTACAGACTTGAGGACACTGAACTATTATCTCAGGCCCAGTGTAGATTACACCACAATATAACAGGCTGAAATTGGATGGTGTATAAAATGTCTACATAGGACTGGGGAGAATTTGAATCTCCCTACAGACTTAAGGACACTGAACTATTATCTCAGGCCCAGTGTAGATTACACCACAATATAACAGGCTGAAATTGGATGGTGTATAAAATGTCTACATAGGACTGGGGAGAATTTGAATCTCCCTACAGACTTAAGGACACTGAACTATTATCTCAGGCCCAGTGTAGATTACACCTCAATATAACAGGCTGAAATTGGATGGTGTATAAAATGTCTATATAGGACAGGGGAGAATTTGAATCTCCCTACAGACTTGAGGACACTGAACTATTATCTCAGGCCCTGTGCAGATTACACCTCAATATAACAGGCTGAAATTGGATGGTGTATAAAATGCCTATATAGGACTGGGAGAATTTGAATCTCCATAGAGATTTTAGCAAGCTGACAATGATGCTCTCAGTCCCAAGTATGGCAGCAGGTAGCCTAATAAGCAGGACTGCTGCACACAAAAGTGTGGAAAAATGAACGCTTGGTAACTGGGCAAAAAAGAGGATGAAAAGTATTTTTGCTTTTAAAAAGCAGTTTGCACAGCAGTGTGAAAACAGCAATGCAGCTATCAGGGAGCCTTAAAAAGCAGCCTAATAACCAACAGAGCTGATGCACCAAAATATAGCCTCCCCTTGCGCTGCACACTAACTGGTGTGTTGTACAGGCAAAATCGCTAGCAGCAGAAGCAGTTTTTTGTATCTTCTTCCCTGCCTAACGCTCTCCCTACAGAATCAGCAGCAGCAGCTCAGCTCTCCCTATTCTGAGATCAGCAGAAGTAAGATGGCGGTCGGCGTGCATGCCCTTTTATAGCCCCTGTGACGCCACACAAAGCAAGCCAATCACTTGCATGCCCTTCTCAAAGATGGTGGTGACCGCTGCCTATGTCATCGCATTGCCCACAGTCTGCGTCCTCCATCATTGGCTGAAAAATTGCACTGAAGCATCATTTCAAACGCGACTTTGGCGCCATAGTCGCCGACCTCGTGGCTGACCTCACGCTATGGTCGGGTTTCGTTTCATGAAACCAGACTTTTGCGAAAGTCGGCGACTTTTGAAATTGATCGACCCGTTTCACTCAACTCTACTGAGTAAGCATCTGAGAGTGACTACGGGACTATGTATACGGAGATTTCAATTGTACCCTGTAATATATATATGCTTGCTATCTTGTTATCCAGTACCTTTTTTTACAACATTTTTTATTATGGGTTTGATAAAAAATGTTGTAAAAAAGGTACTGGATAACAAGATAGCAAGTATATATATTATAGGGTACAATTGAAATCTCCGTATACATAGACAGAGAGCATCTGAGGGTGACTCCGGAAATATATACCGAGATTTCAAATTTGGCCAACACTGTATACAGCTGTACGCTACTGATACAGTAACCTTTTTTGCTATTTAGATTCTGGTGTAATCCATAATGAGCCTGTGAACGTCTGTCTGTTACTCTGGAAATATATATGGAGCTTTAAGATATCCCCAACACTGTATACAACTGTGCGCTTGTGTTACATTACCCATTTACAGCTTTTCATATTCTTGTAATCCATACTGGGCCTGAGAGCGTTTGTGTCTGCCTCCTGAAATATATACGGAGATTCATAATGTTTACACTATACTACATATACCTTGTATCTGGTGATATTGTACCCTTTTTCAACTGTTAACTGTATTTTATTGTGTAATCCATACAGAGCCTGTGAGTGTTTGTGTATGACTCATGAAATATATATGGAGATTTACTGTTATCCCTAGACTGTATAGAGCTGTACGCTTCAGATACAGTACCATAAATCTGCTGGTATTTTGGGTTCATTTTCCAAAACATGAGGAAGTATGGTGGAAGAGGACGTGGACGTGGGCGTGGGGGCCACCTGGTACTGATGGTGGTGGTGGTGCATCTGCTGGTAGTGCCAAAAACACAATAGCAGCTAAGGCAGGAGGTGTTGAGCCTGCGTCATGGTGTAGCTCTGGAAGGCCGGTAAGGCTCCATTTTCTGGGAGTAGGTAGACTGCTTTTAAAGCCAGAGCATCAGGAACTGTTTTTGGCTTACATTGCTGAAACTGCCTCCAGCTCTATCGCCTCCTCTTCTGAAGTTTAAAAATATGCAAGCACTGAGTTGTCAGTGCAGGCTTCTGGTCAGGAGCAACCCCTTTCCTTGTGTCCTTCACCCACACCAAAAGTGAAGGATGCGGCAGCACACACTTCAGATTACTCCATGGAGCTCTTTTCGCATACCATGCCTGGGTTAATTAAAAATGGGGCCCTTCATATACTCGAGCATTTCAAATGGGGGACATCAGACACTGGAGCAGCATTTATGAGGCCCATTATACACTGGAGCATTAGAAATGGGGCCCATTATATATGGAGCATTATTTGGGCCCATCATACACTGGAGCATCATCCATGAGGCCCATAATATACTGGAGCATTCCAAATAGGGGAGATCAGACACTGGAGCAGCATTTATGGAGCCCATTATACACTGGAGCATTAGAAATGGGGCCCATTATATATGGAGCATTATTTGGGCCCATCATACACTGGAGCATCATCCATGAGGCCCAACATATACTGGAGCATTCCAGATTGGGGACATCAGACACTGCACCAGCATTTATGGGGCCCATTATACAGTGGAGCATTAGAAAGGGAGTCCATTATATATGGAGCATTATTAGGGCCCATCATACACTGGAGCATCATCCATGAGGCCCATCATATACTGGAGCATTCCAAATGGGGGACATCAGACACTGGAGCAGCATTTACGGGGCCCATTATACACTGGAGCATTAGAAATGGAGCCCATTATATATGGAGCATCATTAGGGCCCATCATACACTGGAGCATCGTCCATGGATACCATCATAAACTGTAGCATTATGTGGAGCTCATCATATACTGTATGGAACATTATATGCGACCATGACCAATTATTCTGTATGGAGAAATATATGGGGCTCATTATTCTGTATGGCGCACAATGTGGTGGCCATAATACTGTATGAAGTAATATACTGTCCTTTTTTTGAGCTATTGTACAATTTACAATAGATCAGTCATGTCATGTAATCAGTGAAGTATTTGTCATTGTACTATACCTATATTTCTGTGCCGTATCGGAGCATCATGAGTTGAGGTATGTGCTAAAGGGGCGCACTGACACTCTCTGGCCCAGGGGACACAAAAACCTGGAGCCAGCCCTACCCCCCCACAACTTTAGCCAAATAACCCCCTGTTTTGAATGCGTAGCTATTATTATGAAGTAAATTAAGGTTGACGAGTTTCAGTAATAAGAATTGATGTTTTTGGCATTGAAATGGGCACTGTAGGTGTGTTTACTGTCCTCCACTCCCTGCCGACTTTGCTTCCCCATTGACTTGCATTGGGCTTCGTGTTTCAGTCGGCCTCTGACTTTTCCCTATAGTTGGCCGATTTCGTTCGACCCGTCTTCTGCGAAAGTCGGGTTTCATGAAACCCGACTCGACCCTAAAAAAGGCAAAGTCGCTCATCTCTACTCGTTTCACCTTCTCACCTCAGCAAACATGCCCCATAGGCTCATCATACCGCACCACTATCCTATCCAAAGTCCTATCAAAAGCATTAGTGGAAACTCAATCATTTACCGAACTTTGGTCGAATTTTGCCGATTTTGAGGAAAATGCTTGGGAAACTTAACACGAATCTGAATGGCAAGGTTCGTGCCAAATTTGAGATTGGTGAACATTTTCCAAACAAGTTTGCTCATTGCTCATCTCAACTAGGCAGGCCTTGCACTGTGACACAGTGAGTCCACAAACCATATGTGCCACCATTAGGTGTAACAGTAGTATAGTTTGCTCATTCCCTATGTGGTTACTCTAGGGCATTGCAGTAGCCTAGGTATCCATGGTTAAAACAAATCATATAGTGACAATTACTTAGTTGTTATGGTCTCTAACAAAGCAAATGTAACATCAACTGATCTTCACTGTGCTATTGAAGGAATAAAAGAATCCACGCTATCTATAAATAGCAGATAATGAGGGAACAGCTAATTTAAATAAATTACATCCTAGGGTACTGATAGAGATAACAGAGGAAATTGCACAACCACTAGCCAGAATCTTTGAAAATTCCTGGAGAACACGAGAAGTCCCAGAAGATTGAAGGAAACAAAATGGAGCCAGGAAATTTCAGGCCAGTGAGCCTTACTTCTGTAACAGAAAACAAATTATTAAACTTTGACCTCTGAGCCAGAAAGGTACCATAGATCTGAGTGTAATCAGCATGTAGGTGGTAATGGAAGGCATGGGACTTTATGAGTTGTACCAGGCCAAGGGTATAGATGGAGGAAAGTAAGGTTCCTAGGACAGAACCTCAAGGAAATCACACAGAGAGGGCAGGTTGAGGAGATAGTGTGGGAATGGGAGACACTAAATGTGCAGTTGAAAAGGTATGAGGAGATCCAGGGTATGGCAAGGTATTTGACACCAAAGTAAGAGAGGATCTGTAGTAGGAGGCTGTGGTCAACTGTGTCAAAGGCAGAGGACAGGTCTAGAAGGAAGAGTATAGAGAAGTGTCTGTTAGGTTTGGTTGTAAATCTTCAGTAATTTTGCTCAGGGCAGGTATAGTGGAATGATGGGGATGGAAGCCAGATTATAGAGTGTCGAAGAGAAAGTTAGGTGATAGGTGGGAGCAAAGTTCGACGTGGACGTGCTGCTCAAGAAGTTTGGCAGAGAATAAGACCAGCAATATGGGGTGATAGCTGAACATAGTGGTCAGGTTGAAGAATGGATTTTGGAGAATAGGCATGATTGTGGCATGTTTGGAAGCAGTAGTTAAGGTACCAGAAGTGAGCGATAGGTTGAAGAGATTGGTTAGGGATGGGAAGAGTGTGGTGGTGAGGTTGGGGAGAAGGTGGGATGGGATGGTGTCAAGTGCCCAAGTGGTGAGGTGTGATTTGGAGAGGAGATGAGTAAGTTCTCCTTCAAAGATGTTGGAGATGGGGGTTATGGAGGGAAAGACATAGGTCTGGTGTACAAAGTGATCATGGTGGTTGAATAATAAGGACTTGCCTTGTTTGATCAATCTTATTTTTGAAGTGTGTGGAGAAATACTCAGAAGAGATGAGAGAAGTCAGAGGAGCCAGTGATGGGTGGAGGAGGGAGATAAAAGTGTTGAATAACTGTTTGGCATTGTAGGATTAGGGCTCATACTCACTTGCGAGAGACTCGCACGATTGTCATGTGAGCCTCTCACATGAAAACCTGGCACTGCTGTCGGCACTCGGACTGAAGCATGCGGCTACATGTATTTCTCGCAAGTGAGTATGAGCCCTAAGGAAGATACGAAAATTGTGAAATAGGCCTGTTTAGCAGAGGTGAGAGCTGATTTAAATGCGAGTGTTGCTTGTGTGAAAGTGGTGAAGTTATCTTGCGCAGTAGCGTAGCTACTGGGGGGCAGAGGGGGCGGTCGCCCCGGGCCCCGAGATTTGAAGGGGCCCACCAAGCTACGCTACTGTAACTGTATCTGCGTGCACAACGCACCCATACAGTTACATTCTGCGGCAGAGCAGGGAGAATCGATCTCCCTACTCTGCCGCCCAGCAGCTATGGGCCCCTGAGAAGGCGGTGGGGGGCCCTGTGCCAGCAGTGGGCCCCCCACCTCACAGCCAGCAATGTCATCCTGGACTCCTGGGCTTTAATTTCTGTGCGCACAGGACATGTGATGAGGTCACGGGAGGGGCGGAGTCAGGGGGTCACATGATCAGGGGCTTCAGCTGATGCAGGGCTCTGCTGTGCTGGTTGTTGTCATGGTGCTGGATGAGGTGAAGTAAGTTTCTGTATGGGGTCAGGATTGGTTTACAAGGTGGATGTAGCAGAGCTGTGTGTGTTTGAGGTGTACAGAGTGGAGCCATGTGTGTAGAAGGTGTGCGGAGCAGAGATATGCATGTATGAGTTGTACAGAGGAGCGGAGCCGTGTGTGTGGGGTGAGCAGAGCTGTTTGTGTACGGAGTGGAGCCAAGTGTGTACAGGGTGTACAGAGCAGAGCCATGTGTGTACGGGGTGTACAGAGCAGAGCCATGTGTGTACGGGGTGTACAGAGCAGAGCCATGTGTGTGCGGCGTGTACGGAGTGGAGCCGTGTGTGCAAGGTGTACGGATTTGAGCCGTATGTGTACAAGGTGTACGGAGAGGAACCGCATGTGTACAGCGTGTACGGAGCAGAGCCGTGTGTGTATAGGGGGTGTGGAGCAGAGCCGTGTGTGTATAGGGGGTATCAGGTGCAGTAATAGGGACATGTTGTGAGTTCATTTTCCCCTTCACCATTGAGGTCTGATGAACTCCCTCTTCTGGTGAAGGAAGGTAGTGAGGCTGATTACAAAGCACCTGAGCAGAATGATGATGACTGGGTGACTGGGATTGCTGACTGGATATAAGGCAGCCGACGCCCTTCTGCCTTGCGGGTGATTACTCTGAGGGATTCTTGGAGACCAGTCTGATTCCTGCTCCTCAAAAGCTAAGTTTTCTGCTCTACCTTTTGCATTTGTGTTTTGGTTTTGTTTTGCCTTGTTTTTCTGGATTTCTGCCTTTCCCTACTGGGTGAGCTGATTTCCTTTTTGATCTGTCTTCAGATAATTCCTGAGTACTGATATAGTCTTTTTGAAGCCTAGCGTCTTCAGGACCTTTTTCCCTATCAGTCTGTTGGCTCTTGTTTTTGAGAGGGATTTGGCGGATTGCAGACAGCAGCTTTTCTATTCTGTCCTATTTAGTTAGTTTTGGCCCCATCATTTGCTCAGCCTATCTTTCTATCTGTGTGAGTATTTTTTCATCTTGCTTCACCGTCATTATATGTTGGGGGCTGCCTATTGCTTTGGGGTCTGCTCTGGGGCAGTTTAGATTTCCCTTTCTGTCTTTAGGCTATGTAGTTCTCCGGCTGTGATCGAGGGGTCTAGGGCACCGTAGGAACCCCCCACGGCTACTGCTAGTTGTTGTTGTTAGGTTCAGGGGTCTGCAATCCGATAGCTGCCAACTTCTCTGGTTTTCTGGACTTAGCCAGTATTTCTGTTTTTGCCTCCTACGGTGACTCATTCATAACAGGGACACATACGGCAGCAGCGGCTCAGCATTGGTGTATCAGGTGCAGTAATAGGGACACATACGGCAGCAGAGGCTCAGTATTGGAGTATCAGGTGCAGTAATAGGGACACATACATCAGCAGTGGCTCAGTATTGGGGTATCAGGTGCAGTAATAGGGACACATATGGCAGCAGCGGCTCAGTATTGGGGTATCAGGTGTAGTAATAGGGACACATGGCAGCAGCGGCTCAGCGTTGGGGTATCAGGTGCAGTAATAGGGACACATACGGCAGCAGCGGCTCAGCATTGGGGTATCAAGTGCAGTAATAGGGACACATACAGCAGCAGTGGCTCAGTATTGGGGTATCAGTATCAGGTGCAGTAATAGGGACACATTCGGCAGCAGAGACTCAGTATTGGGGTATCAGGTGCAGTAATAGGGACACATACGGCAGCTGCAGCTCAGCATTGGGGTACCAGGTGCAGTAATAGGGACACATACGGCAGCAGCGGCTCAGTAATGGGGTATCAAGTGCAGTAATAGGGACATATACGGCAGCAGTGGCTCAGTATTGGGGTAACAGGTGTAGTAATAAGGACACATATGGCAGAGGCTCAGTATTGGGGTATCAAGTGCAGTAATAGGGACATATACGGCAGCAGCGGCTCAGTATTGCGGTATCAGGTGCAGTAATAGGAACACATATGGCAGCAGCGGCTCAGTATTGGGGTATCAGGTGTAGTAATAGGGACACATGGCAGCAGCGGCTCAGCATTGGGGTATCAGGTGCAGTAATAGGGACACATACGGCAGCAGCGGCTCAGCATTGGGGTATCAAGTGCAGTAATAGGGACACATACGGCAGCAGCGGCTCAGTATTGGGGTATCAGTAACAGGTGCAGTAATAGGGACACATACGGCAGCAGAGGCTCAGTATTGAGGTATCAGGTGCAGTAATAGGGACACATACGGCAGCAGCAGCTCAACATTGGGGTACCAGGTGCAGTAATAGGGACACATACGGCAGCAGCGGCTCAGTATTGGGGTATCAAGTGCAGTAATAGGGACATATATGGCAGCAGCGGGTCAGTATTGGGGTATCAGGTGTAGTAATAAGGACACATACGGCAGAGGCTCAGTATTGGGGTATCAAGTGCAGTAATAGGGACATATACGGCAGCAGTGGCTCAGTATTGCGGTATCAGGTGCAGTAATAGGAACACATATGGCAGCATCGGCTCAGTATTGGAGTATCAAGTGCAGTAATAGGGACATATGCGGCAGCAGTGGCTCAGCATTGGGGTATCAGGTGCAGTAATAGGAACACATACGGCAGCAGCGGCTCAGCATTGGGGTATCAAGTGCAGTAATAGGAACACATACGGCAGCAGCAGCTCAGTATTGGGGTATCAGGTGTAGTAATAAGGACACATACGGCAGCAGCTCAGTATTGAGGTATCAAGTGGAGTAATAGGGACATATACGGCAGCAGCGGCTCAGTATTAGGGTATCAGGTGTAGTAATAGGGACACATACGGCAGCAGCGGCTCAGTATTGGGGTATCAGGTGCAGTAATAGGAACACATACGGCAGCAGCAGCTCAGCATTGGGGTATCAGCAGGATGAGGAGTTTGTGCAGGTTGGGGATACATGGTGATGGGGCTGGAATATGAGAAGTGAAATGTGTCGTTGTTGTATTCTCTGTAGCCGAGTCCTGGCTGGAGGAGTTGTCATGTCGGTCTGGGCAAAATGGAAAAGACGTGAAAAGTGACCCATTCCATCAGAAAGAACGTCAGCGGTAAGACACCAACTATACCTGTGCAGTAATCACGTATGTTTTGTAGGACTGGTATTTACCACTGACCATATTGCGGTAATATCAATGTTGGTCTTTATATAGGGATTTGTTGTGAGTTCATTTTCCCCTTCGTCACTGAGGTCTGGTGAACTCCCTATTCTGGTAAAGGAAGGTAATGAGCCTGATTATCAGGCACCTGAGCCTAATGAGGATGACTGGCTGAGTGGAGTCACGGACTGGATATAAGGCTGCCGACGCCCTTCTGCCCTGCGGGTGATTTCTCTGTGGACTTCTAGGTGTCAGAGACACCGCACCACACTTGCTCATAGAGCCAGTGCGCGTGTCTTGAGTACAGAAACAGTGCTAAACGAGGTACAGGAGGAATAAACAGACGGGAGGTCAGACAAAGCCAAAGGTCATACACAGGATCACAGTACAGTACCAGGGATGAGACAGAGAGGATAATCAGGGCCAAGCAGAGATCAAAACCAAACAGACATAGGAGGTACCAGGCAGAATCCAAAGCGATATCCAGAGAACAGACCGAGTCATACACAGAGAATCAAGTAACCAGAACACAGCACAAACACACTCAGGGGTCACCACACAAATGCCAAGGGCAAGTGTATAACTGACAGGGATGGGAGCATCCTGAGGCTATAAGAAGCCTCCCCCAGAACCAGGGAGAGGCCACAATCATAGCCCCAGGTGTGCAGGTAAGCCTGCATCGGGATCACAACCTTTAACCCCAGAAATGCCAGTCGTCAGCACTGGTTCCAAACATTAACCCCACGTGTGCGAGTCAAACCCACACTGAGATCATGACACTAGGACACCAGTCTGACTCCTGCTCCTCTAAAGCTAAGTTTTCTGCTTTGCCTGTTAGCATTTGTGTTTTGTTTTTGTTTTCCTTGCTTTTCTGGATTCTGCCATTCCCTGCTGGGGTGAGCTGAATCTCCTTTTGCCGGTTGCTCTGTCTTCAGAATATTCCTGAGTACTGACATAGCTTTTTTGAAGCCTAGCGTCTTCAGGGCCTTTTTCACTGTCAGTTTGTTGGCTCTTATTTTCATAGGGTTTTTTACGGATTGCAGACAGCAGCCTTCCTGTCCTTTCCTGTTTAGTTAGCTTGGGCCCCGTCTTTGCTCAGTCTATTTTTCTGTCTGTGTTGGTGTTTTCATCTTGCTTCACCGTCATTATATGTTGGGGGCTGCCTATTGCTTTGGGGTCTGCTCTGGGGCAGTTTAGATTTCCCCTTTCTTTCTTTAGGCCTATTTAATTCTCCAGCTGTGATCGAGGGGTCTAAGGCATCGTAGGAACCCCCCACGGCTACTGTTAGTTGTTGTGGATAGGATCAGGGGTCTGCAATCCGATAGCTGCCAACCTCTCTGGTTTTCTGGACTTAGCTTGCATTTCTGTTTTTGCCTCCTACGGTGACTCAATCATAACAGGGATTATTTTCAGTAACAGCGCAGTCATCTCTTACATCCACTATTACGGTGCGTCACCGAGTTGTAATCAAAGTTACCTAGTTAGGGGCCCACTCAGAAGTTTCGCCCCCCCCTAAACCGAAACCCTAGCTACGCATCTGATCTTGTGCATGTGTTTTCTTACAATGCTAGTCTGCAACCCTGGACACTTGGTAAAGCTTTTTAGTGTGGTTATTGTGCCTGAATTGTCTATTGATTCATTGCAGTGTGCCATGCACGTGAGGGTCGACATCATTAATAGCTTATGTGAGAGTGGCATTATAGAACGCATTGGAACTGTCTGTGTCATGGAGTGAAGATATGAGTGCCAGTGGTAGAATAGAGTTAGAGAGTGTGTGAGTGTCTAGATGTGCAAGGTTTCTGCGGGGGGGGGGTGCTAGTTGCTGGACATGGGTGACAGGTGAGGAGGACAGGGAGGAAAAAAGTGAGTAGATGGTGGTCACATAGGGGGAGAGGGGAAGTTGTGAGGTTAGATAAGGAGCAGAGATGGGTGAAGATAATGTCTATTATACTGTATGTCCATCTGTGTGGGTGACTGAGGAGGACCACTGAGTATGTCCAAAAGATGAAGTAAGTGAGAGAAGTTTGGAGGCCGTTGACTGGAGGTTCACAGTAATATGTTGAAGTCTCCCATGATGATGGTGGGAATATCAGTAGAGAGAAGGTGAAAAAGCCAGGAGGAAAATTAGTCAATAAAGGCAGCGGCCAAGCCCTGAGGTTGGTATATGACGGACACTTGGAAGTTGGAGGGAGACTAGATACAGACAGGGTGCACTTTGAAAGAATAGAGGATAAGGAAGGGTAGAGTTGGGATGGGGTTCAAGGTGCAGTTGGTAGAAAGGAGAATACCCACCCCTCCACCATGTCTGTTACCAGGGCGAGGAGTGTGGGTGAAGTGGAGGCCACCATAGCACAGCACAGCTGGGGAGATGGTGTCGGAGGGGGTGAGCCATGTTTTAGTGAGACCCAGGAAGGAAAGATAGCAAGAGGTAAAGAGGTGATGAATCACATGAAGCATGTTGCAGATGGATTGGGCATTCCAAAGTGATCCACAGAGAGGGAGCAGGGTGGTGGATAACAAGGGCACAGGTAGAAGAGATTGCGGTAGTTCATATTAGGTAGGGAGCGATAGGAAGGAGGAACTAATGGGAGCTGTGCTTGAACAATGGACAGCAACTGTTTGAATGGTATTTAACAGGGAGAAATACAAGGTTCTTCATCTGGGCTAGAAAAACGAGAATTACATTTACAAAATGGGAGGCATAGAACTAAGCAATAGCACATGTGAAAAAGACTTGGGTATACTAATAGATCACAGACTGCAAAAGTCAACAGCGTGATGCAAAAAAAAGGCAAACACAGTTCTGGGATGTATTAAGAGAAGCATGGAGTCTAAATCACATGAAGTAACTATCCCCCTCTACCTCTCCTTGATCACACCTCATCTGGAATACCGTGTACAGTTCTGGACACCACGTATTAAACAAGACATTGAAAAACAGGAGCTAGTTCAAAGAAGATCTACCAGGATGGCGCGCAGACTGCAAACTATGTCCTACGAGGAACAAGTAAAGGATCTGGAAATGTTTACCTTGCAAAAAAATAAGGCTAAGAGAAGACTTAATAGCTGTCTACAAATATCTGAAGGGATGTCACATTGTATAGGGATCATCTTTATTCTTATATGCACATAGAAACACGAGATGCAATCGAGTGAAACTGAAAGGGAGAAGATACAAATTAGGCGGGTTTCACGCTAGTGTTTTTTAGCGCAGCGCATCGTGCGCGTCCATGCGCATGCGTCATGCTCCCCTATGTTTAACATGGGGGCGCGTGGTCTAGCGTGTTCATGCGTTTGTATGCGTTTTTGTGCGCATGCATTTTTTTGTAGTGTGTGCCTAGGCGCGCCAGACGCAACCTGTTGCATTTTTGGTCCATCCAACCTGTGTCAAAAAAAAACATGTGCACGGAATGCGCCAAAAATCACTGTTCTGCCCTCTGATATAGGGCAGTCTGTTTGTGTTATGTGCTCTGAATAAAGCAATATGTTTGTATTTTGTGCTGGGTTAATTATAGCACCATCTAGTGGTGGCTGAATTCATAGCAGTGTCTTTGATAGCATTATATAGTCTGTGCCTTTAACAGAAGCAATGCACATGGGATTGAAGCAGTGCTTTGTGGGAAGGAAGCAATGTATTCTGGGATGAAGAAGGGCCATTTTGCTTCTGTATATATCATAGGATGCACGTGTTTACCTGTCCTCCATCTTAATTCTCCAACTTGAATTTGTTTTCCGCTTAAAGCATATCTGGTAAGCTTAATCTTTCTTGCAATGGAGTGATTCAGAGAGGTGTTATTTACTGTCTAGCAGCCAAGAGATGCCATTAACCCTTTAGCTGCCAGTTCTCAGTAAATGTAATCATAAACTAATGTATTCCTATGTAATGTTTGCATCACAATGTACACTTCTCTGATTGTGTTAGCTGTGATCATCTGCCCAATACTTATAAATGTTATTTATATTCCTTGTAGTTTTACTGTGCATGTTCTATACTCTTCACAAATAAACAAGTTAGACTACAGAGAACAGTCTGCTTATTTTAGAAGACAGAGCAGTGGTTTATGCTGTATGCTGGATTGCACATTGTGTCAGCGTGCCTGAAGGCAGAACAGTAAAACAGATGCCAGACGCCTGCGATAGTGAATTCAGGCTGTAAGGGACCACTATCACCCAGACTGCTCCGCATATGGGTACTACAGCAGCCGCCGTACAGCCACAGGAGACAAGTCCAGGGCCCAGTAAAACAGATTGCCATATGCCTGCAACAGTGAATTCAGGCTGTAAGGGACCACTATCACCCAGACTGCTCCGCACACGGGTACTACAGCAGCCGCCATACAGCTCCAGGAGACAAGCCCAGGGCTCAGTAAAGGACTGCTGGTCGCACGAGGTGATTGCATAGACTGTAAGGGACCGCTAACACCCACACTGCTCCGCATACGGGTATCACAGCAGCCGCCATACAGCCGCAGAACGCTACCGCAGCCCGCCAAGAAGTGCTACATCTTCCCCGCCACGCAGAAGCTGCCATACATAGACTGTTTCCCACCAATATACTAAGCAGCACTCAGCTAAAAGCACAATGTCTCGGAAAAGTACATCTTCACTCAAAACAAGGTCACGAGCAAGCTCCAGCAGGTCGTCCTAAGCAGAGCTAGCTGCTGTCGCTCGCGCCGAGGCCGAAGCAGCCAAAGCAAGATCCTCCTTCACCGAACAAGAGATGCATCTAAAGCTGAGACAAGCAGATCAAGATGCAGAAACCGCTCATTTGCAAGCAGAGCTAGAAAGACTTGCAGCAGACAAAGAGACAGCTGCTTCAATAGCTAAAGCAGAGTATTTGGAAGCTATGAAAGATCCTGATTCTGAGAGACACAGCAGCATTCTCGGACCAGATCTAGAGCAGCAAGATCCAGCGCAACGCGTCGCAGAGTACGTCTGTCAACATTCCAGCATAGATGACAGCCCTGGCGCATCACATCGATCAGCCCATGCCGATTACCAGCGATCCAACCCCGAGCTTCACTACCATAGGCGAGGAGACTTCCAGCACAGAGATGTCGACTACAGCTACCGTTCCACTGAAAAGAAGGTACAGCTCCCATCCCGGCTTAAAGAGACACCTTCTTCACCAACAAGGTACCGCACAGACTATCCGGAGTCACAAGCGTCTTACAGGTATGGTGATGCACCACACACTAGACATGACTATCACATACCGGCTCGTGCCAGCACTGACGGAGCCATCAAGGACCTTGCAAAGTTCCTTGCCCGCCAAGAATTGGTTACAAAGGGACTTGTAAAGTTCACTGACAAACCCGAGAACTATCGGTCATGGCGAGCCTCATTCCGGAATGCCATTCATGGTCTAGACCTTTCTTGTGGTGAGGAGTTAGATCTACTGGTAAAGTGGTTCGGAAGTGAGTCAGTCGAGCATGCCAAAAGACTGAGAGACATTAATGTAAAACATCCTCGCACAGCCCTACATAAGGTGTGGGAAAGACTCGAATGCTAAGGGGCAGTAGAAGTCATAGAGAATGCTTTATATAAAAGAATTGAGGATTTTCCTAGGATAGGACCTAAAGGTTATCTAAAGCTTAGAGAACTGAGAGATTTGTTGAATGAGTTGCAGGTTGCTCAGCAAGAAGGAGACTTGCCCAGATTGGCATTCTTACCGCTAGGGGTGTCAATCTGATAGTACAGAAACTTCCTTACAACCTACAAGAAAAGTGGATTACATGTGGTTCAGAGTATAAACACAATCATAATGTATCATTTCCTCCTTTCAATGTATTTGTTGATTTTGTCACCAAACAATCTAGGATTAAAAATGACCCTAGTTTTCATTTCACTCTGTCGTGTTCCACTGCCACTGGTGTCAAACAAGGTAAGACACCCGTGGCAGTCCACAAAACTAACATTGATTCCACAGGCCCTCCTTACAAGGTGAATAAAACCCCTCCAGACGAGAGCAAGCCTCAGGATGTCAGTAAATATTGTCCTCTACACAAGAAACCACATCCTCTACTAAAATGTAGAGCCTTCAGGGAGAAGTGTTTAGAGGATCATAAAGGTTTCCTCAAGGAGAACAACATCTGCTTCAAATGTTGTGCCGCAACCTCTCACTTCGCCAGGAACTGTGAAGTTAGCGTGAAATGTGCAGAATGCAGCAGCACGGCTCACAATACAGCCTTTCACCCTGGATCACCTCCATGAGTGTGGTCGCAAGCAGAGGAGCACAATGGAAAGCAGAAAGACACTGGCGAAGACACCCCGGATGTCAGCTCTAAATATGCAGAGATCTGTAGAGGACTCACAGGAGGAAGGTCCTGTTCAAAAATCTGCCTTGTCCGAGTTTATCCTGCAGGCCGCAAGGACAAAGCCTTCAAGATTTATGCAATCCTGGATGACCAAAGTAACAGGTCTCTAGCCAGGTCCATCTTCTTTGACAACTTCAGCATTGTAGGCCCTGGTTCTCCCTTCACTACCGACCATCCTGGAGTGCAACCAAATTCCTAACAACAGGTCAGAAATACCTTCACGGGAGGTGGCGACATATCACCCCCATCTAAAGCGTATAGCCCACCTGATACCTGAACTAGATCCAGGAACCCCAATAGCTCTACTTCTGGGAAGAGATATACTACAAGTCCACAAGTCTAGAGAATGTATAAACGGCTATGGGAACACTCCGTACGCACAGAGGCACGACCTTGGATGGGTCATTGTAGGAGACATCTGCCTAGGAGGAGCACACAAGCCGGCCTTAGTCGACAGCATGCTTACCAAAACTCTTGAAAATGGATGTCCGTCTCTCTTCCAGCCATGTAAGAGTAGCTTCCTGGTAAACGAGTTGCCACACAATGCTCCTCTACCTTGTCCATTAACTTATCCTTCCTGTGAAGACCACTCATGTGACGGCGACCAAGATCACATAGGGTGCATAGTTTTCCACAGAACAAAAGAGGACAACAAGGTAGCAATGTCCATAGAAGACAGACTGTTTTTGGACATCATGGATCGAGAGATGGTAAGAGATGAGTCAAAGAGTTGGATGGCCCCTCTACCATTTAAACCCCAGAGCTAACACTTACCCACTAGTCAGAAGTCTTGTAAAGGTTGGCACCATTGCAAACACGCATTTACTGCTCCGAACCTGGAAAATGCCAAAAACAAGATAATTCGTACCATACAACGCGAGTGTTACGCCAAAGAAATAGACAACTTCAACAAAGGTAAACCCATTTCTAGAGACAATGTCTTGAAAAGGCTTGATCCAGTAATTGACCAAAACGAGCTGATAAGGATTGGAGGTCGTCTTCAGGAAGCCAAGGTGAAATTCGTGGAAAAACACCGTGCAATAATTCCTGGTCATCATCAAGTGACTACTCTGCTCGTACAGCACCATCATGTTTTCGTGAAACATCAGGGCTGATTGTTTACCGAAGGGAAACTACGAACTGCTAAACTATGGATAGTCGGCGCAAAGAGATGTGTGAGTAAACTCATCTTCAACTGTGTGACTTGTCGAAAACTCCGCGGCACGACTCAAAGTCCAAAGATGGCCAATCTCCCATCAGACAGACTTAGTATGGATCCTCCCTTTGCCAAAATTGGACTGGATGTATTTGGGCTGTGGTATGTGGTTGCACAGCATACTAGAAGAGTCCAAGCCAACGCAAAACGCTGGGCAGTTATGTTTACCTGCATGTCCATCAGAGCGGTCCACATCGAAGTGATTGAATCCATGGACACATCAAGTTTCATAAATGCACTCCGACGCTTTATTGCCATCAGAGGCACCGTGAAACACATTCGCTCTGACAGAGGCACAAATTTCATAGGTGCAGTGAAAGAACTCCAAATTCCTTCCAACCCAGACACTACCAGTGTGGAAAGATACCTGAGTGAATAGGGATGTATCTGGACCTTCAATTTACCACACTCTTCTCACATGGGAGGTGCTTGGGAGAGGATGATAGGAATAGCATGCAGAAGACTCACACACGAAGGTTTGACTACATTCTTGGCAGAAGTTTCGGCCATCATAAATGCCAGACCATTGACTGCACTCTCCAGTGATGCTGAAGATCCAACCATTCTCACTCCCGCCATGTTAATCTCTCAGAAAACCGACACTCCTAGTGCTCCACTGGGAGAATTCAGCAACAAAGACCTCTACAGACGTCAATGGAGACAAGTTCAAAGTCTCTCCAATGCTTTCTGGGACAGATGGAGAAAGCAATACCTCTCCACCTTACAGCCTAGGAAGAAGTGGCAGTTCGACAATCCGAACATCAAACCCGGTGATATTGTGCTCATGAAAGACAGCCAGTCACACCAAAATGAGTGGCCACTAGGCCTCATCACCAAGATGTTCCCAAGCAAAGATGAGAAGGTGTGCAAGGTTGAGGTCAAAGTGTTGAAGGCTGGGGAGAGTAAACTATTCCTCAGACCAGTTGCAGAGCTAATCCTATTGCTTTCGCCTAAAGAGCCTGTGAGTGGCATCAATTGATGCCAGGCAGGGAGTGTTCTGCCCTCTGATATAGGGCAGTCTATTTGTGTCATGCGCTCTGAATAAAGCAATATGTTTGTATTTTGTGCTGGGTTAATTATAGCACCATCTAGTGGTGGCTGAATTTATAGCAGTGTCTTTGATAGCATATATAGTCTGTGCCTTTAACAGAAGCAATGCACATGGGATTGAAGCAGTGCTTTGTGGGAAGGAAGCAATGTATTCTGGGATGAAAAAGGGCCATTTTGCTTCTGTGTATATCATAGGATGCACGTGTTTACCTGTCCTCCATCTTAATTCTCCAACTTGAATTCATTTTCCGCTTAAAGCATATCTGGTAAGCTTAATCTTTCTTGTAATGCAGTGATTCAGAGAGGCGTTATTTACTGTCTAGCAGCCAAGAGATGCCATTAACCCTTTAGTTGCCAGTTCTCAGTAAATGTAATCATAAACTAATGTATTCCTATGTAATGTTTGCATCACAATGTACACTTCTGTGATTGTGTTAGCTGTGATCATCTGCCCAATACTTATGCATGTTATTTGTATTCCTTGTAGTTTTACTGTGCATGTTCTATACTCTTCATAAATAAACAAGTTAGACTACAGAGAACAGTCTGCTTATTTTGGAAGACAGAGCAGTGGTTTATGCTCTATGCTGGATTGCACATCGTGTCAGCGTGCCTGAAGGCAGAATAATCACATTACAGTCTATGGGATCGCAGGCATGCGCATGGACATGCGCATGCCTGCGTTTAAAATCGCAAGCATTTTAAGAGTTAACATGGCTAGAAACTGGTTAAAAAGAATACGCCTAAAACAAGCAAATGCATGCAAAACGCATGATGCATTTTTTGCATGCGTTTCTACTGCGCACGAAGCACTGCGCTAAAAAAACGCTAATGTGAAACTAGCCTTAGATATTAGAAAAAACATTTTGACAGTGTGGGTGATCAATGAGTGGAACAGGCTGCCACGAGAAGTGATGAATTCTCCTTCAAAGGATGTCCTCAAATAGAGGCTGAACAGACAGTCTGAGATGGTTTAGTGAATCCTATATTGAACAGGGGGTTGGACATGATGACCCTTGGAGGTCCCTTCCAACTCTAGCATTCTATGATTCTAACCATTGATACTTAAGCTACTGCAGTGCCCTGCACATAGGGTGAGCCACATAGCGAATCAGCAGAACTATACTACATTTCTAGTTGGTGTTATTATTACACCTACTATTGAACTACGATCTTGGAGATGGGTTTACCCCATTAAACATACAGTTTTTGCAGCTTTTGATACAGGTTAGGGAGCCAAAGTCATAAATGAACACAATAGAAAGTGGAGTATAAAGCAAAGACTTATATGTTTCCTTTCAGTCTGAGCCACTTTTGGCTTTAGCTCAAAAACCAGCATTAAAAAGTACATAATTGATTTTTCTACACTTTTCTTTCTTTTTTTTGTAATATCACAAATTTTTTTTGCCTTTGTCAGTTTTTGCTTAAAAATGCTAAAACAGAAGGGCAAAAATCCAGGTTGGTAAAATATACAGCACATACACTGAACGGTTGCTAGTAATGGGATCTACCTGTACTTACATAGCTAGAAAATATTTCTACTTAATAATAGAGAATATAAATAAATAATAATCATTATGCCAGATCACACTATCTCTCATTGTTCTGTCTCCGACATTCAATTAATAATCTCCGATTGTCTGTTTGCTAATATTTGCAGTCATTTACTGGAAGAATATAGAGAAATTTACAGTAATTCATAAACTCTATTTGTTTTCAGTGTTTTGGCTCCCTCTCGTGACCAGTGTCATATTCACAGTCTTCTGATTGTTTCTTTCTTTCACTTTCAATGCCTGAATCTCTTCCCTCCTTCGCAATGCATTATGGTAGCTTCGCAATGCATTATGGTAGCGTTTTGCAAAGCATTATGGTAGTTTCCCTCCAGTTCCTCCATTTTCCTACAGCCTACATCCAGGAAGCATCTCATCTTTCCTCTCCCCTTGTGATTGCATCGCTGGTATGTACTCATGCTTTCTGTAGCTAATTTCTGTCTTATTTAGCCTGCTTTAATCAGTCCTGCACCCTGGTCAGCTATTAGTGTACAAATGTTCATTCACAGTGTACTACGTATATGTATTCCTATTGTACCCTGTCCTGATTGTATATTATGTTGGTAATGTAGTTTCACCATGCCAATGTATCAAGTTCAATAAAAGCACATACTCAACTTACAGTCTCCTTATTGGACCCCGGTATAGCAGTTTAGCTGTCGGTATAAGCTGCAAATAATGTCTGCCTTATTCAGTAAGGACAGAACTAAAATGAAATAAAAAAATGATTTTATAAGACTGATGGTTCTACAGTTATGTCATTTTGCATGGTTTGATTTGTTAAATCTAGGCATGAATCTACTGTACCTCGAAGTTCACTGGGTCACACAGATGCACTGCTATAAAACTATGCTGATTTATGACACAATCATTTAAGATCTCACATATGAGTATACGTGATATGGAAATGGAAATACTTAATGAAACTCAAGTAACTGAAAGTAAACTAATAAATGGTGTCAACAGTACTGTAGATCGCAGATGACCTGGTTTAAGGCAGTAGTCAAGTAAACTGAAATATTCTTTAAGTGGGTCTACCATCAGAAACACAAAACAGAAATGCAATCAAAAGGAAAACTAGGTTGATTTCAATGGCCATTATACATCCCTGAAGTCTTATAACATCTGAATGAACCTTTACAGTATGTCTTCTTCATCTCTTCCTCAAACATGTGGGTTGTTTTTAGAATATTCTTTGAAATATACTAGTGAAAACTTTCATCGCCATTCCAGTTTTCCCTGGACAGGCATCCAACAACTTTCGGCAGATAGATGGATGGCTCTGTCTCTGCATATTCTTAGTTACAAATCCACTGATTTATCGAAAAAGAACATGTTTTATTAATCTACTGTTCTACTGCCAAATTCTAAAAGGAGGATTTTATAGACTTAATTTTGGACAATATAACTATTGAAAAATGTAATTTCTACTGAAGAGCCCAAGATCACACAGTGTATAAAAAATATGTGGCCCATATATTGAAAACTACCAGGGTTCTTCATGTAGAATGAACAATGTGATCCAATTAGTGTTGAGCATTCCGATACCGCAAGTATCGGGTATCGGACGATACTTGCTGTATCGGAATTCCGATACCGACTTCCGATATTTTTTCAATATCGGAATTCGGCATCGGAATCGGAAGTTCAAAGTTGATTGACAGACTGACGTCATCATGATGCGCGGTGTGTGCGCATCATGATGCGCCGTCATTTCGGGCCTTCCGGGGGTCTCTGCCGACCTGCCGGGGGGCTGTGCCGGCCTGCCGGGGGGCTGTGTGGACTGCCCGGGGTCTGTACCGGCCTGCCGGGGGGCTGTGCCGGCCTGCCGGTGGTCTGTGCACCCTGTGGGGGTCTGTACCGGCCTGCCGGGGGGCTGTGCCGGCCTGCCGGTGGTCTGTGCACCCTGTGGGGGTCTGTACCGGCCTGCCGGGGGGCTGTGCCGGCCTGCCGGGGGGCTGTGCTGATGTCCGGGGGTCTGTGCAAGCATCGTCCGATGGGACTACAAGTCCCATCGGGCGATGCCTGCTACCATGACAGTGATTGACACATTAGCCAATGATGGGACAGTAGTAGTCCCATCATCCGGCTAATGTGTTAAATGTTAAAAAAAAAAAAAAAAAATACTACATACATACTACATGCATGCTACATACATACTACATGCTACATACATACTACATATATACTACATACATACTACATACATGCTACATACATACTACATGCATGCTACATACATACTACATGCTACATACATACTACATGCATGCTACATACATACTACATGCTACATACATACTACATATATACTACATACATACTACATATATGCTACATACATACTACATACATGCTACATACATGCTACGTGCTACATACATACTACATACATACTACATACATACTACATGCATGCTACATACATACTACATGCATGCTACATACATACTACATGCATGCTACATGCATGCTACATACATACTACATGCTACATACATACCACATACATACTACATACATACTACATACTACATATATACTACATGCATGCTACATACATACTACATGCTACATACATACCACATACATACTACATACATGCTACATACTACATACATACTACATACATACTACATGCATGCTACATACATACTACATGCATGCTACATACATACTACATGCTACATACATACTACATGCTACATACATACTACATGCTACATACATACCACATACATACTACATATATACTACATGCATGCTACATACATACTGCATGCTACATGCATGCTACATACATACTACATACATACTACATGCTACATACATACCACATATATACTACATACATACAATACATTCATACAATACATACATAGACATACAGTACATATAACATAGAGTAACATACTTACCAATACTTGTCACATTGTTCCCCGAAGCCATTGTCTTTTCCGGAATAAATATTAACATAACAAACCACAAAAATACTCACCCACGATCCGAAGCAGTCCACGAGTGTGTCCCACGACGATCTTGGGTAGAGAACGGCAGCATCAGATGATGCTGCCGTTCTCTACGGGCTGCAGGAATCCAATGACAGAAGGTAGGTATCCTTCCGCACTGTATTCCTCCGCCACTTAAAAAAAAAAAAGTCCCTAGTCTCACTTTATGCCATTGCTGCGTGGGAAATTCCCACACAGCAATGGCATAAAGTGAGACTAGGGACTTTTTTTTTTTTTAAGTGGCGGAGGAATACAGTGCGGAAGGATACCTACCTTCCGTCATTGGATTCCTGCAGCCCATAGAGAACGGCAGCAACAGCTGATGCTGCCGTTCTCTACCCAAGATCGTCGTGGGACACACTCGTGGACTGCTTCGGATCGTGGGTGAGTATTTTTGTGGTTTGTTATGTTAATATTTATTCCGGAAAAGACAATGGCTTCGGGGAACAATGTGACAAGTATTGGTAAGTATGTTACTCTATGTTATATGTACTGTATGTCTATGTATGTATTGTATGAATGTATTGTATGTATGTAGTATATATGTGGTATGTATGTAGCATGCATGTAGCATGCATGTAGTATGTATGTAGTATGTATGTAGTATGTATGTAGTATATATGTAGTATGTATGTAGCATGCATGTAGTATATATGTGTTATGTATGTGGTATGTATGTAGCATGCATGTAGCATGCATGTAGTATGTATGTAGTATGTATGTAGTATATATGTAGTATGTATGTAGCATGTAGTATGTATGTAGCATGCATGTAGTATATATGTAGTATGTATGTAGCATGTAGTATGTATGTAGCATGCATGTAGTATATATGTAGTATGTAGCATGTAGTATGTATGTAGCATGCATGTAGTATATATGTAGTATGAATGTAGCATGTATGTAGCATGCATGTAGTATATATGTGTTATGTATGTAGCATGCATGTAGCATGCATGTAGTATGTATGTAGTATATATGTGGTATGTATGTAGCATGCAGTATGTATGTAGCATGCATGTAGCATATATGTAGTATGTATGTTGCATGTAGTATTTATGTAGTATGAATGTAGCATGTATGTAGTATGTTGTATGTATGTAGCATGTAATTTTTTTTTTTTTTTTTTTTTTTTTTTTTTACATTTAACACATTAGCCGGATGATGGGACTACTACTGTCCCATCATTGGCTAATTTGTCAATCACTGTCATGGTAGCAGGCATCGCCCGATGGGACTTGTAGTCCCATCGGACGATGCCTGCACAGACCCCCGGAGCCTGCACAGACCACCGGCAGGCCGGCACAGCCCCCCGGCAGGCCGGCACAGCCCCCCGGAGCCTGCACAGCCCCCCAGCAGGCCGGCACAGCCCCCCGGCAGGCCGGCACAGCCCCCCGGAGCCTGCACAGACCACCGGCAGGCCGGCACAGACCACCGGAGCCTGCACAGACCCCCTGGCAGGCCGGCACAGCCCCCCGAAAGGCCCGTACAGACCCCAGAGAGGCTGTACAAGGGCAGGAAAGGGTTTTTCTTATTCCGATACCGGAAGTCCCATAGACTTGAATGGGACTTCCGGTATCGGAATCGGCGATACCGATACTTTTTTTAAAGATCGGCCGATACCATCCGATACGATACTTTGAAGAATCGGACGGTATCGCTCAACTCTAGATCCAATATATAAAAAATATTAAAATTTTATTGATAACACCAAGTTTAAGACATATACAAAATACTAATATTAAAGTGCAAAGATAATCTAAATAGAAATGATGAGTACAGACAGGGTGTTGTACAACCTGACTTTATGGAGCATTTCAACAGTTACAGAGCAAGGAAACAATGGACCAATACATCAAAGTTAAATTAAAGAGAATTTTTTCGTCTATAAGCTGCGGCCACCGACATCAGGGACTTATCTACAGCATTCTGTAATGCTGTAGATAAGCCTCCGATGTAACCTGAAAGAGTAGAAAAATGAGTTATATTATATTCACCCACAGGTGGTCCGGGTCCCATGGGTGTCGCGATCTGGTCCGGCGCCTCCCATATTCTAGCGATGATGTCCTCTTCTTTGCTTCCCGTTGCGACTCCTGCGCAGGTGTTATTCTCTGCCCTGTTGAGGGCAGAGCAGAGTACTGAAGTGCGCAGTCTCCGGACCTCTCTGACCTTTCCCGGCTCCTGCGCACTGTAGTACTCTGTTCTGCCCTCAACAGGGCAGAGCAGTGCGCCTGCGCCGGAGCCGTGACGGGAAACAAATAAAACAACGTCATCGCTAGAAGATGGGAGGCGCCGGATCGGACCCGGACCGCCCCTAGGTGAGTATAATATAACTTGTTTTTCTTCTCTTTCAGGTTAAATCGGGGGCTTAGCTACAGCATTACAGAATGCTGTAGATAAGCCCCTGATGGCGGTGGCCGCATCTTATATACGAAAAAATAGGTGACAGATTCCCTTTAAATGCTATAATAGCACACTGTATGAATTTGTGAGCACTAATACAAAAGAGAAATTCTCCAAATTAAGTGCTACCCATTACATACAGGGTTACATAGAGATTACACTGGCAATAATATATAGGTGCTTAACCATAGTAGTCAGCTACAATACAAATATATGCCTGCTAAGTGGTGCTGTACTATATAATTAAAGTCATAATGAATGTAACTATGAATTACCTGTAGCCATATTGCAATCAAGATGTTTGGACCTTTGCCACACCTCGTGTTCAACAAGTTCAGTACATGCGCAGGCAAGGTATGTGCATCAAACTGGCTATGCCCAGAGCTGCTATGAGATTTCTCCTGTTATCGCACACCACCAGCCTGGGCTTGAGGTTCACCTCCACCAACCTCTCATCTGTCTGCTGTTTGATCCAAGTTCAAAGCTCCTGCATGTTGTGGGATTTGTCCCTCAAACAGAGGAGTTTAACAGCCAAGTGTTATATCCCCCTGGATGTGCTGAAGCTGGTGGTGCAGGTGTTATTGTGACCAGATGAGAAGGTGGTGGAAGAAGTGGAGGAGGAGGGAATCTGGACAGATAGATAAATGTCCAGCAATCCAAGGTGGTGGGAGGATATGAGCTAGACCACCTTCTGCCTCTGACCCAGCCGTTATTAAATTTACCCAGTGGACAGTTAAGGAGATGTTATGTCCCTAGCTGTGCTTATTGGTGCATGTATCGGTGGTTATGGGAACCTTGCCATTGATGACGTTGCACAGTCCACACCTGATTTAGTTTGCAAAGTGTGTGCATGGCAGTGATGGCCCACCTGGAAAAGTAGTGGTGGCTGGGACCAAAGTACTGCGGGACAGCCACAGCCATCAGTTTTTTAAAACTGTCTGTCTCCACCAGCCAGAATGGCAGCATTTCAAAGGCCAGGAATATGTAAGTGCTGCCATTCAGGCCCATTGCTCGTGGGTGGCTAGGGGGGTGTTTCTTCTTTTTTTTTCGAGGGTTTGCGGGATGAAAAGCTGAACACTTCCATGGGATGGTATGGAAATGCTCGGTGACAAAGCTGTTGGTGGTGCTGTCACATCTAGAAATGAGTGAACATTTCAATGTTCAGATCAAATTACGATCGCCGATTTTGCAATATTCGCCAATTTATTAATCGAATATTCACTGAACATATCCAAACATCATTAGAGTCAATGGGAGACAAAAACAAATGCATACACAACACTTTCAAATGGGCCCAAAGCTGCCAAAACACATCAAATTAGGGGAAGACACCAGGAAAGTGATTTCAACTCACTCACAGTATAAATTTTGGCACGGCAGCAACCAGCCATTCTTGAGGTATCAGGTTCTGGGACAGCATTTACAACTTCATTTGGTACTGGGGGACTGCAACGGCCACCAGCTTTCATAGACCGTCTGTAGCTACCAGGTGGAAAGGCAGCATTTCCGTGGCCAACAGATTGGAGCTGATAGAGTGCAACATCTTAGATTTGTCATGTGTAGGATGAAATAATCTTTTACATGGCCATAACTGCAGGACCGAGGACTGGCTGCAGTGCTGAGAGGACGGAATACAGTGAACTGGACAAACTGCTGGACCATAAATGAGGTGCAGGCAGAGATGTTATGGGGGATTGATAAAGTTGTGGTGTGCCTGTTCTCTGAGTTCGATCAAAAACAGTAGGCATGTCCACTTTCGTTACAGCTGACGGACTCTCACTCAGCCTGACTAGCGGGTAAAAAAGTGGAGGTTCTGCGGTCGGAGACCTGTGTGACAATATTTGACATGGTAACACAGCCCCCTGAGGAAGCCCACTCGAAACGCGCGTTGGGGCTGCTTTGCGTGTGGTATATCTGGACTCATTTGGGTAAGAAACTCTCCTTTGTGATCGTATCATGGCACCGTAATAATTTGGAGCTAATAATTCTGTTTATAGGTGATCACCAATAACGCACAAATTTATATAGGTTAGTCTCCTATTTTAAGTGGCCATATATGAACCAGGACAAAATTTTGTGCAATATTTATAGACAATCTAACTTGGATTTTTCTATACCCAGTAACTTTATGAACTATTTATACCACATTGTCACTGTTCATGTCCTTTTTATTATTGAACAATGTGTTATTTTTGAACAATGTGTTGTCCTACATTTTTTATGATGTAATATTAATAAAATTTGGTATTTTTTTATATTCTATACAGGTCTTTGTACTCTTTTTTGTGGTTTTGATCTAGGAGGAAGAAGAAGCAGATGCGGTTGATGGAGTGGCTGATGGTTGTTGAGGTCTGCATTTTATTGCAGTGGGATTGCCAGAGTAATGCATGTTGATTGCGCATGTGAAGGTTCATGCATGTAGTAGTCAAATAATTGCACTTTTTCCCTCTACTCATTTTTTTTTGCAAAGTTGGCAGATAACATGAGTTGGCTCATCCTTTGCGCCCCTGTGAGCTGCAGACCCGCAAACCTTCTCGCCACAGCCATAGTTGTAGCTGAGGATGCAATGCTCATTGTGGTTGCATCACTCTGTGTTTGTGTCATACGGTGCAGAGTAATCTTCTCGTCTTTCTCCTCCACCTCCACAGATGACCTACTCAGCTGCGTGCTTCTGTATTCATGCCACGTGAGATCTACAACTTTATCATCATCCTCTGTATTATCCCATTCCTTGCCCTAAGAGTCACCCTCCTCCTCTTCCTGCCCTGACAGCACAGTTGTAAGGACGGCATGTTTGTATCTTGTTTCCTCAGTGTTACACTGCATGTCTCTGCATTAACCCTTTTCTCCTTTCACCCTAACTAGCAGGGATACTGTTGTCTGTTACCTCTATGGATGCTGCTCAGTTCCCTGCTCCACTGCGTAGCCAGATATGTGTGTGTGGCTCCGCTGCACTGCATAACCACCCATTTGTGCGGTCCCTGACTGCTGCTGTGGAAAGTTATCAGTGGGTTTCTAGGTCCTCTGCACTGTGTATGGCTTACCATGTGTGTTCAGGCTTGCAGCTCTCTCCAGGTGTCCTTTGCAATGCCGATTTGTGTCTGGCTGTGCTTAGGGGGATCACGGCCACACGTCCCCTGCTTTTATGAGGAATGGGTGTGTGCTAGAATTGCTGCTCCAGCCTATCGCTGTGAGGAAGCTCCTATATAAAAGTTCCCTGCTCTGTGGGGCGTTTTCAGAGCTTTGTCTTATGTCTCTGTATGTCTGTGTGTGTTCAGCACCTGTCCTGCTTGCCTGCAGTTCTAGGTGAGCTAATGCCTGTCTTGCTGCCCTTCAGGAGGCAGAATATCCTGGTCCTTGTTCCTGTCCACCTGCCAGGAGGCAGAATATCCTGGTCCCTGTGCTATTGTCTGGAGTCTTGCCTTGTAACCGCTCCTGGTGTGTCTTGTTTCCTGAATCCTGGATCTGCTCCTGTACCAGACCCTGTCTGAACTGTGTCTCTGTTATGTTCCTGAGGTCCTTCTGTGTCTTGAACCCTGTGCCCAGTGACTGTGACTCTTTGCTTATTGACTTTTCGTGATCTAACCTGGGTTAATCTTGGAAGTAGGAGTCCAGTGTGTCCACTGAGTTTCTGCTACTCTGTGCTCAGCTGGTTATTCGGTGCAATCCCCGGCCAGTTCCAGTCCAAACCAGCGGGGCTTGCACCAGACCGCTTGGGTTCCTTTTTAAGTCGCTGCCAGATGTCCAGAGCCTGATGACCGTGGCCTCTCGTCCAAAGCCTGATGACCACGGCCCGATGTCCGGTGTCTGATGACCACTTCCAGATGTGCTGTGCCTGATGTCCTCCACCAGATGTACGGATCCTACGCATACCTGCCGATGTCTGGAGCCTGCCGATGGCTGCTTTCCTGCCCGATGTCCGGAGCCTGTCGATCATGGCCAGATGTCCGGAGTCTGATGCCTGTGTGCTGATGTTCTATCTGAGATCCGAGTCCTGATGTCCTGCCTGAGAACTGATGTCCACCTGATATCCTGCCTGAGACCTGATGTCTTCCTGGTGTCCTGATGTCCCAATGTCCAGTCTGAGACCCGATGACCTGATGTCCAGTTCATTGTCCTAATGTCCAGTCCGTGTTCCCGATGTCCAGTCAGTGTTCCTGATGTCCTGCCTGAGTACCGATGTGTCTCAATGTCCGGTCCATGGTCCTGGTTGTTTAGCCCATGTCCAGATGTCTGGTCCATGGTCCTGGTGATCCAGCCTGTATTCCAGAGTCGGTCCCGCCTGTGTTTCTCGGGAGTCCTCAGCCTTGTTTCCCGGTGACGGCTCTGCCTGGATCCAACCAACTGATGACCTGTGTTGCCATACCGGAGTTCCTGTTTCTGTCCTGCCTGTATCCTGATGTTTTGCCAGTTCCCTAAGGTCCCCCTGTGATGATGTCTGTCCTGGATCATTGTCTGATGGTCTCCTGCTGATCCTGTGCTATGCCTGAGACCAGAGAGAAAGGAGTTCCTAGCATGCCCGTGCCAGATGACCCTGGACTGCATCAACCCGTGATGACCATTGCCATCGTCTGACGTCTGTCCTGGGTGTGTGTCTGATGTTCTCCTGCTGAGCCAGTGCTATGCCTGAGGCCTGAGAGAGAGGCCGTCCTAGTATGCCAGTGCCAGATGACCCTGGACTGCATCAACCTGTGATTACCCTTGCCATCGTCTGACGTCTGTCCTGGATGTGTGTCTGATGTTCTCCTGCTGAGCCAGTGCTATGCCTGAGGCCTGAGAGAGAGGCCGTGCTGATATACCCGTGCCAGATGGCCCAGGACAGCTTCAACCCATGATGACCCCTGCCATCATCTGAAGTCTGTCTGAGGTCGGAGTCTGATGTTCTCCTGCTGAGTTTGTGCTACGCCTGAGGCCTGAGAGAGAGGCTGTTCTAGTATGCCCATGCCAGACATCCCTGGACTGCATCAACCCGTGATGTCCTCCTGCCTTTGTCTGTTATCCTGAGCCATTTACACTTCCCTGATGTGCAGAACAGAGAGCCTGGCATCATTATGTTTCATTCTTGTACTATGTTTGTCTTTGAGTAAACTTTATGTCTTAATACCTGAAGTTGTGCGGTGTCATTTCGTTCTGCCACCTCGTCCACCTGCTCAGCTGCCACAGATCCTGCTCACTGTCCTTCCCTAGTCTGGATAGGTTCAGGTTACTCTATGTGGTCCAGTGGGTCGGTCGACGTGGTCGGTCGACATGGAGGCGCCGGCTAGGCCGCGTCCGCGGTCACAGTCATGACAACAGTACAGTCAGCGTGAGCCTCAGATATCTGAGTCTCATCAGGATCACCTCCCCCTGTGGTTATTTTCTGGTGATGAGGGTCAGGATGCTGCTTGGACCCTACTTTTTCCTGCCCCAGATCCAAGCTAAAAAAATTTTGGGGATTGGTGATTTTCCTGCACAGGTCTGCAGATTCTCTGTTGTTCCCTACAGTCAGTTGGGTGGTTGGAGAGTTCTGATGTAGGGGGAAACTAAGGTAATTGGGGTGCCACCTGTGTGGACTGTAATGTGTGTGATGTTGAGGTGGAGGAAGAGGAGGATAGGGCACTTGAAGCTGCGCTTGCCATCCATTCGAGCACATGCTGTTTCTGGCATTCATAAACAAGGCGTACTGATGTGCAACAGCCACAGAAAGGTAATGGAGTAGCCCGTCCAGTAACAGAAGTTGTCAGCTGTGTTTGTATAGGACGTGATGTTGTTGGTTCACTAGTGCTTTCACTAACATTACCACCTACCCCACGGACACCTTAAACACCAAGCCTATTCCCCCTTCCACCACGACTTCGCTTTTTCGTAGTCATGTTACTCAGATATTGTAGTAGCAGCACACTATTATCAAGAAAAAAAATTGATGTTTTTCTATGCACCAGCTCTGCACACAGCTGAATTTCAGAGGCACTAAATGACAAGGTTTAATATGGCGTGCTGAATCACGTTAGTAACAGAAGAAAGAATTGTTTATATGTGAATGAGGTCTCTATAATAAAAAAGATATTCTCCAAACACTTTCAATGTGAGATCCATCCTACTGTATCATGTTAGTAACAGAAGAAAGAATTGTTTCAGTGTGGATGAGGCCTGTATAACAAAGAAATTATACTCCAAACAATTTCAAAGTGAGATCTCCCCCACTGTATCATATTAGTAGCAGAAGAAAGAATTGTTTCAGTGTAAATGAAGCCTGTAGACCAAAGATATGCTCCAAACAATTTCAAAGTGAGATCTGGATCTCCCCTACTGTACCACGTTAGTAACAGAAGAATTTTTTTTTGTGTGGATGAGGCCTGTATAACATAGACTATATGCTCCAAACTGTTTCAAACTAATCTCATCTATCCCCACAAAACTAACAGCCGCTAGATGACCTTGGTTTATAACATTCACATGTCTTGCTCGTGGTGTCTCTATGATTCGTAATGTCCCCAGATGCTCTCCTTCCCTTCTCCTAAACTCCCTTTTTGTTTTACCCATATGCTCAATCCCACATTGGCAGGTAGCCTTATAGATGAAATGTAATAATATGATGAAACCAGAGATGGAGGCACTTTGCACACTGGAGAAAGACCATATGATCACAATAAAACCATCCGACAAGGGTGTGGAATGTGGTGATCATGAACACAGTAGATTACCATAATATATGTAATGGGCTACTACAAGGCAGGGAGTGCTATAATATACTGGATGCTAACCCATAAAAAAACTTCTTGATAGAACTATGGAGACTTGCATAAGGCCTATACAATTGGACCCTTAATCCTTAGTAATCAAGAGCATGATTTTATATGCTCTAAATTTCCCATCATGGCAACTTTTTACTGTTTTCCAAAGATCCATAAGAGCTTGAATCCCTTGAAGGGACATCTGATTGTGACAGGAGTGGACATCTTACTCAAAATTTGGCCAAATATCTGGACAAACTCCTGAAACCCTTTGTAACCAGTTTGAACGCATTCACCTGCGACACAAGAGATCTTCTCTGAAAAATAGAGGGCCTGACTTTAGACCCAGACATAATGCTGGCTAGCTGGCATTGAATTAATCAGTCCTACATGATAAAGGGTTAAGAGCAGTTTACTTTTTTCTTAGGAACATGGGTCGACAATTTGAAAATCATAATAAGTTCAATCTGAATGCCTTGACATTTTGTCTGCCCAAGAATGTCTTTCTTTTTGACAGAAAATCAAGAAAGGCACATCCAGCCAATGAATGGCAGCGCTTCCCAGGAATCACATCCAAAGATGAAATATCATCTTTGGATGTGAGTCCTGGGAAGCACTGTCATTCATGGGCTGGATGTGCCTTTCTTGATTTACTCATCCTGTGTCAGCCTGAATCTGGCTCTTTCACTTGGATCCACCCGAGGCAAGCTGCAAGCCCTGTCTATTGAGAAGTATCCCAGAAGGAAGTATTTTTGAGGATACACAATCTAAAGCCATACTAGTCTTCTATCAGGTGAGTGCATAAAATTGTGCACCCTTTAAAGACTACAATATTGTGTTTACGCACTTAGGGCGCCACGATTTGTCTTTTCTTCTCTCCCAAACAGGGTTTCTTTTAGACAGGAAATACTTCTACCAGCTTAGGGGTACGGCGATGTGCCCCATCATATGCCAATCTATTCCTGGGCTGGTGGGAGGAAACCATAGTTTCTGTAGACATGTTAACAGTGGGCATTGAGCATATCTCACTGTCGATTTGGTATATAGACGACATTCTGGTCATTTGGAAAGGAAATTTGTCGCAATTTGGAGAGTTCGTGGGCCAACTAAATGGGAACAATCTCAACTTACACCTCACTTGTGAAGTAGGTGTGGATAGGCTACCCTTTTTTGAATATTCTGCTTGAAAAGAAAACAAACAGAGAATTAACAACCCAAAAGATTAGGAAAGCAAACTCATTGTTGAGGTGGGAGAGTAACCACCCATGCCATTGAAAGAGCAACCATTTATGAGATTGTGCAGAAATTGTCCAGATGACACAGGCTTCGAAAGACAGGCTGCAGAATTGAGTGACAGATTTACAGAGAAGGATTATTCTAAAAAATTGCTTACTAAAGCACACCAAGAGACTAGTAAAAAAGATTGCTTGAGTTTACTGAATACCCCACCTAAAAGCAGTGATACGGACAATACATGCAGATTTATCACCGCATTCTCCAATAAAACCTATAAGGTGAAAAACATACTCCAGAAACACTGGCCCATATTACAGATGGATGAGGACATCGGCAGTGTAGTTAAATCTGTTCCACAAATCATGTACAAGAGAGGCTCGTCACCCAGAGATAGGCTGGTCCACAGCCACTACTCCCCACAGGATGGTAACAATTGGCTACAATATACTATAAAAGGTGCCATAGATGTAGTGGTTGTCTTGTCTGCAAGTCAATTACCCAGACGAGGATCTATAAAAGTAATTTTACAGGGGAAACCTTCGACATCAGATCTTTTAGAAATTACAGGTCCAAATTAATCATCTATAAGGCTACCTGCCAATGTGGCATTGAGTATGTCGGTAAGACAAAAAAGAGCATTTAGGAGAAGGGGAGCATCTGCGTGACATTATAAATCATAGAGGCACACTACTGGCATGGGAATGGTATTCACCAAGGTCATTTAGGGACTGCTATTGTTAGGCGTCGAGTATCCCCCACTGCACAGGGGGAATCTCAAGCCATGTCTTCTGCGGCCACAGAGATTCCAACTCAGCAGAGACGTTGGTCTGTTATGATGAGTCACCGAAGGAGGAAAAAACAAAATACCAGCTAAATCCAGAAAAACCAGAGAGGTTGGCAGCTATCGGATTTCAGACCCCTGGACCTATCCACAACAACTAGCAGTAGCCGTGGGGGGTTCCTACGGTGCCCTAGACCCCTCGATCACAGCCGGAGAACTACATAGCCTAAAGACAGAAAGGGGAAAAACTAAACTGCCCCAGAGCAGACCCCAAAGCAATAGGCAGCCCCCAACATATAATGACGGTGAAGCAAGATGAAAACACTAACACAGATAGAAAGATAGGTTGAGCAAATGATGGGGCCCAAGCTAATTACATAGGACAGGATAGGAAAGCTGCTGTCTGCCATCCGCAAAAACCCTATCAAAATGAGCCAACCGACTGATAGGAAAAACAGGCCCTGAAGTCGCTAGGCTTCAAAAGACTATATCAGCACTCAGGTATATTCTGAAGACAGGGCAAAAGATCAACAGATCAGAGACAAAACTGGAACTCAGCTCACCCCCGGCGGGGGATGGCAGAACTCCCAAAAAACAAGGCAAAACAAAAACAAAACTGAAGAGTACAAAGCAGAGCAGAAAAACTTAGCTTTGAGATGCAGGAATCAGACTGGTCTCCAAGAATCCAGCAGGAAAATCACCAGCCAGGACGAAGGGCGTCGGCAGCCTTATATCCAGTCCTCAATTCCAGCCACCCAGTCATCATCTAGCTGCCCAGGTGTTTGGTAATCAGCCTCACTACCTTCCTTCACCAGAGGAGAGAGTTCATCAGACCTCAATGGTGAAGGGAAAAATGAACTCACAACATTGGTCCCTGCTTCTTGCTCAGGCTGATGCTAGGCTTCTGGTTGCTCCTTCAGGCTCTGCTATAACACCAGGCTTGAGTCAGCAGCAAGCAGACGCTCCTGAGACTAAGTCCTATCTTTGCCTACCGAGCATTCCACTGGGACTTCTCATTGGAGGTCGGAGGTCACATGCGCAGGTCCCGTTCCTGCTCCAACTGGTCCCCTGGGAAGGTCCCGGAAGGACGCCGCTATAAAAGTCACATGGCTGCTCGGCCATGCGCTAGTATAGACTCTTCTGGGTAGTTGTGTGTGTGAAGATGGATGCATGAGACTGGTGACTGACTCATTATGATCCCCTCCCTTTGGTTGTGTATGGTATAGGGGTTACGGAGTCAGAGTCAGCGCCAGTAGTTAAGCGCTTTTCATCTTGCTCTGAGTGGTTAGTTGCATCTGCCGGAGCAGTGCAGTGCGCACTAGGTGCAATTAATATTTGTCTTTTCTCTTTCTGGCACCCATGACTCCGCGCTTCAGCTTCTGGCATTGACACAGGGCTTGTCCTTGGTCAGTCATTATGCTATCCAGTTCCGAACACTGGCCTCTGAACTGGAGTGGCCAAACAAGGTCCTCGTGCCAGTGTTCTGGAGGGGGCTGGCTGACCATGTAAAGGACGCCCTAGCCACCAGGGAGGTTCTCGCCACACTGGAGGAGCTCATTACCGTCTCCACCCATATAGAACTTTATTTGATGGAATGAGGGTTGGAGCGGTCCCTGTCTGGCCAGAGGTTTAGGTTGGCACCCATTTTTCATAGACCTCTGGAAACTTCCGATCAGGTGTCTGAGTCCCAAGAGGCCATGGAGGTGTCTCGTACGGGGTCCAAATCTCGGTCCGATAGAGCACCTGTGGTCTGTTAGAATTGCCTGCAGTCTGGTCACCTTGCTAACAAGTGCCCACAAGCGGCAGGGAAACGCTCATGTTTAGTGGCTGTGGGAGGAGGCTTACTAGATACTGCAACATTTTCCTCCAAGATGTCCTTTACGGGACGCTTGCTTTCGGTTCTTCCACTCTGGCGGTGGAGGTTTGCGTGGACTCTGGGGCGACACGCAATCCCCTTGGCTTTGCAACCTCAGCAAGTCACTATCAGAGTGGTGAATGGTGCGACACTACCCTCACAAATTACCCACCAGACTGCTCCACTGAGGCTCTCGCTGTTGGAGAGGAGAGACAGGATGGAGAGGAGGGTGTAGAGCGGAACTTTCCCTGGCGGAGGTCGAGTCTTCTCAGCCCTCGGAGCCATCGTGGGGGGCCCAGAATCTCCCCTTCAAGAGCTAGAAAGAAGTCGTTAGGCACTGAAGGGTAGCAAGCCGGAAGTGAAGAACACCTCAGAGAGGCTCACACCGGAAGAACAGAGCGGTATGGTGCTGCGTCTCTGGGAGCCGGATCGCTCAGGCCGCTGGTGTGGAGGAAGACCACAGCCACGGGACCAGGGTGTGCAGGATGTTCTACAAGTAGGTGGTGAGTACACACCGACTCCGCCAGGCTTGGCCAGTTCCGTCCCCATGCGAAACAGAGGGTGGTCCACTAGACCTGACGCTCAGCCACCGAGTAAAGGTGAGCATGCCCTGTTCTGCCCAAGCTGAAGAAAATCCGCTCTTGTTGGCATTGCAGTCTTGCGCTGCTGCTGTGCCGTGATGGATTGTGGACTCTGCGGCTGCAGGATCTTCTGCAGCCTGTACCAGGATATGGGAACCGATGAAGAAAACGCAGAGAGCGTGCCGTTGACGAAATTTGTCTATGAAAAAATAATAGTAATAACAAGTAATAAACAATCAGTGTTGCGCACATTGCGCCATCTATGGAATATGATGAAGGAGTGTTCTGCATCCTTCCAGGTAAAGGAGAAAACCCGAATGTTCACCCCCCAACGGATGATAAAATTATGTGGCCAAAACAGGTCATGAGAACAATGCTTTTGGTTTTTATGCATGTGTTTGTTTTTCTGTCTTTGGAATATTTATTCATTTCGGCCTAGAGGACTGAGAGCTAGGCAGATTATATGGAGCCAATGGACTCTTTTTGTTTTTTGTCGCGGCCATTGCGCCCATTCTGCTGGAAAAGGAGAGACTGTCTTCTTAGCTGGGGAACTACCGAAAAAGAAAGACTGTATTCCCTCAATGGAAGGGGGGAGCTTATCCTCAGGACTGCTGTCCCATGTGTAGGATGCGAAATTCGGTGTGTACTTGTTGTAGCTACCTCATATATTTTCCATGTGCGGAGTATCTACTGTGCATATTAAAGTTTGAAACACGTTTGGTTGGGGACGATCAAATTTAAAGAAAGGAGGAGTGTAAAGGGGTTGGTTTAATAATGTTCATTGCTTTATTTATGTCTGTTTGCTTAGTGGGTATTGCTACATGTTTTTTGTACTACCTAATTCATGTTATGGTACTGCTACCCCTTATGTGTTTTGCCATTACTGTGTTGTCATGTTCTTCACTGTATATAATGTAATAATGTTTATTTTGTCTCATGTACAGTTTAGGGAAAGTGAAGTGCACCCTTTGGACATTAGAGGGGCACCTTAGTGTTATAGTTCTCATAGATAAGGGTAAGTGTAGTTTCTTTGTGGGCCACTAGATGTGGGCATACTAGTGTGCACACTTAGAATAGGTTATAGCTAGTGTAAAGGAGGTTAAAGTAAGAGGGGCTACTGGGTGGTAAGACAGGAGTTTTTAGGAAGTTAAGTCAGATGGGACCAGGGTGCCCGAAGTGTCCACATGGGCTATAGGTCCAGGACGGCTCGGCAGCCACACAACATTAAATAGCTGCAGCCTACGTTATCCATGGCCACTGGGCATCATAGCAGTGGGCCAGTACGGGAGAAAAAAGATGTGGCAACTCATAGCCTGGGTGGACACCTTTAGGGCGGGAGTCGGATGGAGTGAGGAACTGAAGAAAGTTGGAGCTTCGACGGGAACTTTACAGAAGGGCCGGATGCTTTACTAGAGGCAACCAAACCGGGTGGCTGGTGATTTTGAGTCTGGGGCGAAACAGGCAGAAGGAATTGTCATCATGGTGAGGTTAGGCCAGGAAGGAACTGGGGAGTAGTCTAAGACAGTCCGGCCCGGCCGTGTGCCACACACAAGCGTCAGCAAAGCAGGGAAAGATGAGGAAACAAGTGAGTTCCATGATGTGCCAACTGTGGATGTAACGTGTGAAGTACTAAGTAAAGAGAATGTTCAAGTTATCCTGGACTGTGTCTCCATTACGGGGGGTCAACTGGAAGGGGGGGCCATCGTTGCCTGAAAAGTGCTCAGGGGGACCTGAACCTGGAGATGCAGGTACGCTGAGGAGTGGGATACAGTTTTCTGTGAGGGAAGGTTGGGACACAGATGCTTCAGTATCTCTGGAAATGACTTCAGTCCTGGCCTCCCCTTACAGCTAGACCTCAAAATAGTAGTGCATGCAAGATGACCCTGGAATCTTACAGAACTGGAAGAATTTTCCAAGAAAGAATGGATGAAAATACCTCTAACAAGAAATGAAAGACTCTTGTCTGGCTACAAAAAGCATTTGCAAGCTGTGATGCTTTCAAAAGGGGTGCTACTAGATACTAACCATGCAGGGAGCTCAAATTTTGCATTGGCCTATTTTCGTTTTTCATTTTTTTTTTCAGATTATTCAATGCATATGATGAAAATATATAAATATTTATTTTTTACTAAAATACAAAGGAAATGAGTTATCTTTACCTTTAGGTCATAGAGAGATCATTTCATTTTCAACTTGCTTAGCTGCTCACAATAACAGTAATTTTGACCATGGGTGCCAAAACTCTTACTGCCACTGTATTTTTCCTGCCTAGTAACACAGATTTTTTTCTAAAAAGTGAGGTCCTTGAGATAAATTCCACATGCTGTATACATAGAAACACATGTTATCCTCTTACAGAAGCATTTACTGTAGAGTAATAAATTGACTGTGCAGTTTGATGAGCGAGATCCCCAAAGGAAGGGATATATTCTTTATGTTTTAATTTTAATTTATGTGAAACTGAAGTGCATGCCATTAGTTCAACATTCCATACAAAACGTTAGCTCATCATGTATTATATGGGAAAGACCAGAAGCTACACCTCTATGAATAAGTTGTTTCACAACTTGTTAAATAGGAATCTTTAACATTTAGTTTTAGCAGCTGGTAACCTAGATTATGGTTGGATTCATGTACAGTATGTCCAATAATTTGAAGAAATAAAACTCTAAAACCTAAAATACTTCATCTTTATACAATCTACACTCTGTACCTGCCAAACTACATCACTTTTAATTTTCATGCACTACAGTGTTTTCCAGAAAATAAGACAGGGTCTAATATTTTTTGCTCCAACAGATGGGTTAAGGCTACTGATGAGCGAACGTGCATGGTGATACTTGGATATCACTTGAGTATCTGGGTGCTCGGATGTGCTCTGCACTCATTGAGCATTGGCTGGTGCTTGGATTTAATTCTCAAATCAATGCCCCGCACATTTGGCACCTGTTACACAGCCAATAAACATGCTGGGATTGCCTGCCATCTTCTTAAAGGGAATCTGTCACCCTTTTTTTTGCTTTTCAGCTGCCGGCATTGACATCGGGGGCTTATCTACAGCATTCTGTAATGCTATAGATAAGCCTCCGATGCAACCTGAAAAAGAAGAAAAACACGTTATATTATACTCACCGGAGGGGGCGATACGATCCGATGGATGTTGTGGTCCGGTCCGACGCCTCCCTTCTTCATGCGATGATGTCCTCTTCTCCCATCCTGTAATGGCTGCGACGCAAGCGAGTCCTGCAGCGCGCAGGCGTCGGGAGAGGTCCGGCGCCTGAGCGCTGCAGAATTCTGCTCTGCCCTCAACAGGGCAGAGCAGTGCGCCTGTGCCGGAGCTATTTCAGGACGGGAGAAGAGAACGTCATCGCATGAAGAAGGGAGGCGTCGGACCGGACCGCAACACCCATCGAACCAGACCGCCCCCTCCGGTGAGTATAATATAACGTGTGTTTTTCTTCTTTTTCTGGTTACATGGGAGGCTTAACTACAGCATTACAGAATGCTGTAGATAAGCCCCCCCGATGTCAATGCCAGCAGCTGAAAGGCGAAAAAAAGCGTGACAGATTCCCTTTAAGGCATTACTGTGATTGGCTGGCTGCATTACCTCATCAGAGATTATAAAAAGACCAGTGCTACCATGATCAGCACTCTAATGCCATTGCACAGCTCAGGGACATTTCTGATGGGAGGGAGAAGTAGTTGTCCAGACCTTTGTGCACAGTTTTAGGAATCAGAGTCCTCTAGTGGTGATACTTTGCTTAACCATCATACTAAAAATCCTTTTAAGGGCTAATCTTCTTGCCTTGCTGTTTCTACATTCTGCATTTAACCTAGGGACATCTGCTGGAGCACAGAGAGTGGCTGAATACAGCCTCTAGGCAGCCTATAGGCAGGGCTTAGGTCTTTCATGCTGCAGGTGATAACATTTTTTTTGGTCCGAATATAATTGTTATCCATGCAGTTTAACCTGCTTTGTGTGATATTACGGTGGTTTAAAATAATACAAAAAAAAAATGTGCTTGTCCTGTTATAGGTGACCAATTTTTTTTGCCCCAAAGAATTTACTATCGTCATCTATACAGTTTACCTGCTTTGTGTGAATTTATGGTGGTTTGAAATAAAAAAAAAACCAACCTACTACTGGTCAGTAACTTTTCTCAATTAATCAAAGAAACATGATTTCCAAAGATCTAGCAATTGGAAAATGCATAAGGTGTGCGGTAAGGGATGGGGAAGTGGAAGTGCTAATGATGGTGCACACAGCGAGGAGATGGGACAGGTTCGACTTCGCCTGTTGCTGGAGCAAAAGCGCCCATTTACGACACATGAGACTGTAAAGGGAGTTAGTTGGCAATATTCCATGCTACCAACAGAATGGAGATGTTTATCCCAGTATAGTACAGTAAGGTGGTAGTATACATCAGCTGTGATTTTTCCTGAAGAAGTTATTTACTTCGAAATGCGTTGAAATAAACCACCACCTTACTGTACTACACTAGGCTATACGTCTCTATTCTGTCGACAGCGCGGAATATTGTCCACTAACTCCCTTTACAGTCTGATGTCTGATGGTCGCTTGCTGACCCATGGATCCGCTGCAGCTGATTTTCTATATTAAATGTGTCTTTAACAGATTGAACAGGTGAGTTTAATATACTGTAAGTGCTAAACTGACTGTATTTCTCGGATAAGACCCTATTTGCACTGATCTCTCCTACAGCTTCTTGGTCATCTACGACACATAGTTTTTTGTCCCACTTTGCATGGAGGTACAGTGACAAAAAGTTTTTGTTCCAAAAATTGACTGTTGTCATCCATACAGTTTTACCTGCTTAGTGTGAAATTACAGTGGTTTGAAATAAAAAAAAAAAAGCTTGGCCTGCTACAGGTGACTGTGGTGACACAGAATTTAATCTTATTTATCCATACGTCTATTTTCAGTAGGACAGAAGACATACGCTATGATCTTTATGTTGACTTTTGAGTTTATGTGTTCTTCTTTGGTTGGTCAAGAAACAGACTCACTTTTGAGTTGATGTTTGTTGTAACTTATTGTCTGTTATCTTAGATGACAGGGACATAGGGTGATTGAACAATAGATGTTTAGTAATATATTTATTACACATTGTACCAGGACAGTTAGTTTGTTGACCTGCAAAACAGAAAAGGCAAAATATGCAGATTGAGTAAATACTCAAACAATGAGAGTTAAACTCATCCCACCTCCCCCCTGACCAGTATGGTTTGAAGTACAGTTGTGAACTTCATAAGGGGGATATACCTCTGAATCAAGGTGACTTACACAGATCTGCTCTATTGACTATCGCTGAACCCTCAGAGATGTTTTGAAGAATCCAAGTTTGGACAACCAGGTCACATGGCTACATACCTTACTGCTCTTGGTCACCTTCCTAAGCATGTCATTACCTCCTCTCTGTGGGTGCCCACCAAAAGCGGGGAGCCACTGATGGGGGTAGTCAGCCCTCGATGCTGCTCTAATCTCGGTGAGTTAGCAGAAGGGTGAGATTCTGTAATTTTGCACCATCTTGGGTATTTTACTGAGACGTTCTATATGTTGTTGTTTGTTTTGTGGTTAAATAAAGTATTGCCATCCTGTTTTACCCTCACCCTGTGTTCTCTGAGTAGTACTATGCCCATGGGAAAAGAGAGCACCGTGACCAAATTTTTTTTATTCAAAATTTGACTATTGTTTTCTGGATCGCCCACCTGGGCCGTGGGGTACTCGGTACCGGGCCGGTATCTCAGAGGGAAGTGTCACAGTAGCGGTGGCCCAGTCCGTGGTCCTGGGCATCCATGTAAAAGGGGTTGAGTGATGGGGATAAAGTCATTGAGATGATTTGTGACGCCATCTGTGGTTTCTGGTCAGTTTGACCAGCGCTGCAGGGTTGCTTCTCTGGGACAGATGGTGTGGTGCAACAATGATGTTGTAGCCCTCCACAGGTAGGGCTGTAGTCCCAGGGCAGAGTAGATGAGGTTGGCAAATGAGGAGATAGTGAGAAGTAGATGGTGCAGTGTTAGGCACAGAGAAATAGCAGTGCTGAGTGGGTTGGTGCAGGAAAAAGGCAATGAGACAGCTGAGTGCAGTTTCAGTTCTTTTACTCACGTGCTTGGCACAGACAGGTGCCCGCTTCAATGCTGCGGTCTCCAGATCAGGGGATCAGCCAACTCCCAGGTAGATGGAATTAACCTCTCCAGCTCTTCCTTTCGTGTGCCTGTTCTGAACATCTCCACACAAGCGCTTATTTGAGGTACTAACAGTACACTGAAGTTCCTCCTTTCAGATGTTCCTTAGAACTCTACTTGTATGGCAAACAGCTGTAGCCTGCTTCGGGGACTCCTTGCTACCAAGTCCTGGCTCACTCATGTTGCTGTTGTGCCCCCAAGTCTTAGGTGGGAATAAAGTGGTGACAACTTCTATTCCTCCGGTGTCTGCTGCAGGACCATCAGTATCCATACAACCTCGGGGACTGGACCCCGGCCATGCACTTAGAACTTGAGGAAGGGCTCCACTCTGACCCTAGTCCTTAGTTCCCTTCTTCTCCTTACGTTCCGTACTAATCTTTCTTCCTTCTGGAGAATCAGGCTTTCTAGCTCTCTTTCCCGTGTCAGCAGCTCCAGGTCACAGGAGTCTGCTGCAGCACCTCCTTCACTCCATCCCTCTCAGGGGAGCTTCTCTCACAGACTGACCCAGTCCTAATATTCTCCCGCTCTCTTGTGCAGTCTAAGCTCCACCCACCTCCCAGCACTCTTCGTGTTCCAAGCAGGGAGCCACCAAAGGTGCTTTGCTACACTACTATGTTGTGTGGGATGCGGGTGTTGGAGGCTGGTCAGGTGTTACCATTTTACCTGGAGAGTGGGATACTACACCTCAGGAGGAGGTGCAGTACCTCTGTGGCGACTGAACCCTCAGGGGCGCCACATGTCCATACCATTTAACCTACTTGGTGAGAAATTACGGTGGTTTGAAAGTTAAAAAAAAAGCTTGGCCTGCTAGAGGTGACTACACTTTCTCAATTAATTAAGGAAATTTGTTTTTCAGAGATCTAGCAATTAGAAAATGCATAAGGTGTGCAGTAAGGGACGGAGAAGTGGAAGTGCTGATGATGTTGCACGCAGATGGTGAGGACGTAGTCTATTGCTGGAGCAAAAGTGCCCTTCCATGACACATAGCTTCCTGTCCCACTTTGCATGGAGGCATGGGATGCCACTTTTGAAGCCACACTATTGGGAACAGGTGGTCGAATGGATAGCAGATAATGCTTCCATCATGCTTGCCAGCACCATCCAGTCTTTTACATGGTCCAGTCTCATCCCATCCCAAGAGTTTGGATCACTTAATACTCATCCTGATCCTCCTTCCTAGAAACCATGTTGAGCCATCATTTCTTGATTGTGGTCTCTCACCCTGTATGTTCCAGTAGGGACAGGAGGACATGCTGTTTAGTGATGCACAAAACAGAGCAGCTATGGCAAATTTTGTCTAAGGAGGTAGATGATGATGAGACACAATTGCCGATAGGTCAGTTGGTTAATAAGTCAAGTCAGGAGGACCAGACAAGGCTGGGGATGATAAGGTCACTTACCCAACCTGGAAAGCTCGAAGGCAGAGCAAGGTCAGCAGCGATGAAGGAGAGGGATCACCAAAACCAAAACAGGCATGAAAAGGCAGTGGGGTGACCAGAGAGTGAAGGCAGGTAACTGATCTGCAGAGGACCAATACTCCTAAATTTCTCCATCAAAGAGTTAGGTATTCCCCAGTCTTGGACTTTTTTAAAGAAAGTCCTGAGACACAAAAAATGGTCATTTGTAATCTGTGCCATATCAGAATCAGCGGGGATTTGACCACTAAAAGCTTAACCACCACCAGCACGATCAAACACATTTCATCTAAGCACCCAACTCAACGAGTCGAATGTCTGGTTCCACAATTGGTGCCAGCGGGTGTCACCACTGCCTCTTCCCCTGTGCTAGGTACTTGCAAATCACCTGTCCATGACACTGGTGCAAATTCCACCCAGCCCTGAACCTGCTGTCCTTGCGTATTCTGAGGCGCCATCATCAGGCACTTCAAAATCCTTGTCTCAGCACAGCATTCAGCTGTCCCTACCCCAGGCCTTGGAATGAAAAAGAAAGTTCCCAGCCACCCATCCTAAGATCCAGACACTGATTGTCATGAAAATGTTGCCGTTTACACTTGTCGACATGGAGGATTTCCATCGGCTTCTGACGGCAGCCGTCTCTCAGCACTTGGTCACCAGCTTCCCATCTGTCACTATTTCTCCCAGTATGGCATCCCCACATTGTGCCAGAACATGCCCAGGAACATCACCCGTGCCCTTACACCAACGCGGTAAATGGGACTGTCCAATTAAGAACCGACACATGCACAACCACTTGTGGCCAGGGATGCTACATTTCCCTGACGGCACACTGGGTGAACCTTGTGGAGGCCAGGGCTGAGTCCCACCCTCCATGGCACATGTTCTACTAACACAGAGGATTGCTGGCCATACTTCTATCAGCATTTCCTCCACTTCCTACACCAATTCATGCAGCCCATCCTGCTCCTCCTCATCTTTCATATCTGATGTGTTATCTCAGAACACGCCATCCACTTCAGCCATAAGAATGAAGCTCTGCAGCAATACCTCAGGAAAGCAGCAACAGGCTCTGCTGAAGATAATTTGTCTAGCAGACAAACCGCATACCGTCACAGTGTTAATGAAAGGAATAACAGATCAGGCAGATCTGTTGCTCTTGCTGCTAAACCTAAAACCAGGCGTGGTTTATGTTTGGTAATGACCGTAACCAGGTGGCGGCTGTGAAGCTTGGCAAGCTCATACATGTACCATGCTTGGTCCACATGCTCAACTTGGTAGTTCAGCGGTTTCCTTAAAACCTACCCAGATTTGCCAGAGCTTCTGGTCAAGGTACGCAGTGTCAGCACCCATTTCCACAAGTCAGCTACAGCTGCCACCACTCTGGCAGTGATACAGCAGAGCCCCTGAGTCAAAGGGGGCCCTCCCGATTCCAGCAGATCTGCAGCTGGAGACAGGAGCCTGTCCCTGCTGCTAAAGAGAAATGAATATTCACGCTTCCCCACGCTCCATGGGCGTGGAGGGGAGTGAATACCATTTCACTTTATTAGCGGGCAGTGCTAGCCGCAGTTGAGGCTAACACTGCCTGCATGTAAAGCCGGTGTTGCTGAACCGGGCCCTGGAGGTGGGCCCCTAAAGGGCGGCAAACCTTGATTGCAATCCCTGCAGCTTGGGACTGGAGTGGAGCTGCAGGGATCCGATGCCATCCTGCTTCCTGCCCACCTGCCTGGCACTTCCTGTCTGAGACAGCGGGGCTGGATGATGTCATCATTCAGCGTGGCTGTTTCAGAGAGGAAGCTGCTGGGATGTGCGGCGGCTGCGGGGAATGTGCGGAGAGGTGAGTGGGTGCTGTGTGTATGTGTGTGTCTGCCTACATGTGTGTGTGTGTATGTGGTGCTTTGTGCGTGTGAGAGAGTGGTGCAGTGCTGTCTGTGTGTGGTGCTGTGTGTGATAGTGATATTGTGTGTGTGTATTGGAGATTAGCAATGATGTGGGTGGTGGAGAGAGAAGTGATGGGGTGGTGGGGAGAAGGCAATGTTGTTGGTTGAAGAAAGGACGATGGGGTGGTGGGGGAGGAAGCAATGATGGAGGTGGTGGAATGGGCAATAATGGGGTGGTGGGGGAGAAGGCAATGATGGTTGTGGTGGAACGAACAATGATGATGGTGGTGGGGGGAGGCAATGATGGAGGTGATGGAATGGGCAATGATTGAGGTGGTGGGGGAGAAAGCAATGATGGTTGTGGTGTAGAGGCCAATGATGGAAGTGTTGGAAAGAACACTGGTGGTGGGGGAGAAGGCAATGATGGTTGTAGTGGAAAGAATAATGATGATGGTGGTGGGGGGAGGCAATGATGGAGGTGGTGGAATGGGCAATGATGGAGGTGGTGGGTGAGAAGGCAATGATGGAGATGGTGATGAGGACAATGATGTAGGTGGAGGGTGAGAACAATGATGGAGGTGGAGGGGGGCTGCATTATACCCTTTGAGGGGGGCTGCTGTTGTGAGTTCATTTTTCCCTTCACCATTGAGGTTTGATGAACTCCCTCCTCTGGTGAAAGAAGGTAGTGAGACTGATTACCAAACACCTGGGCAGCTAGATGATAACTGGGTGGCTGGAATTGAGGACTGGATATAAGGCTGCCGACGCCCTTCGTCCTGGCTGGTGATTTTCCTGCTGGATTCTTGGAGACCAGTCTGATTCCTGCATCTCAAAGCTAAGTTTTTCTGCTCTGCTTTGTACTCTTCAGTTTTGTTTTTGTTTTGCCTTGTTTTTTGGGAGTTCTGCCATCCCCCGCCGGGGGTGAGCTGAGTTCCAGTTTTGTCTCTGATCTGTTGATCTTTTGCCCTGTCTTCAGAATATACCTGAGTGCTGATATAGTCTTTTGAAGCCTAGCGACTTCAGGGCCTGTTTTTCCTATCAGTTGGTTGGCTCATTTTGATAGGGTTTTTGCGGATGGCAGACAGCACCTTTCCTATCCTGTCCTATGTAGTTAGCTTGGGCCCCATCATTTGCTCAACCTATCTTTCTATCTGTGTTAGTGTTTTCATCTTGCTTCACCGTCATTATATGTTGGGGGCTGCCTATTGCTTTGGGGTCTGCTCTGGGGCAGTTTAGTTTTTCCCCTTTCTGTCTTTAGGCTATGTAGCTCTCCGGCTGTGATCGAGGGGTCTAGGGCACCGTAGGAACCCCCCACGGCTACTGCTAGTTGTTGTGGATAGGTTCAGGGGTCTGCAATCCGATAGCTGCCAACTTCTCTGGTTTTTCTGGACTTAGCTGGTATTTTGTTTTTTCCTCCTTCGGTGACTCATCATAACAGGCTGCATTATACCCTATGAGGGGGTTACATTATATTCTGTGAGGGGCTGCATTATATTCTGTGGGTTATATTCTGTGTGGGGGCTGCATTATTCTCTCAGGGGGCTACATCATACTATTCTATGGGGGGCTGCCTTATGAGGGAGTTGCATTATACTTTGAGGGGGCTACATTATATTCTGTGGATGGACTGCATTATGCTATATGAGGGGGGCTGTATTATATTCTGTGTGGGGGCTGCATTATTCTCTCAGGGGGCTAAAACATACTATATTAGGGGAGCTGCTTATGCCCTATGAGGGAGCTACGGTAAATTCTGTGGGGGGCTGCCTTATAAGGGCCTTGCATTGCACTCTGAGGGGGCTACATTATATACTGTGGATGGGCTGCATTATACTATATGAGGGTGCTGCATTATTTTCTATGGGGGCTGCATTATACCTTATGAGAGGGTTGCATTAAATTTTGTGGGGTGCTGTATTATACCCTATGAGGGGGGCTGCATTATATTCTATGAGGGTGCTGCATTATATTCTATGAGGGGGGCTGCATTATATTCCATGAAGGAGGCTGCATTATATTCTATGAGGGGGGCTACTTTATATTCTATAAGGGGGCTACCCCAATTCCTGCTACATAATTGAGACATGTACTAAATTATATTATACCCTGATATTAGTGTGTTTTACCACACATTTGGTGGTCTTGTATTTATTTCTATGTACTGTAGCTACATGTGGGCACCAAGAATGATTTTCTCTGGTGGGCCCAAGTTGCTCCAGTCCGACGCTGGTTGTGGTAACCTGCCCAATGGAAGGTCACCCTAAACAAAATAAGGTACAGAAATGACAAAAAAAGGAGGCAACCATGATGGCAGCTAAATGATATCATGAAAGAACTATCACACATAGTCAAAAATGACCAAAAGGACACATGAATGATATAAATAGAAAGAAGTGTCCTTATAGACAACTGCTAAAATAGATACCATCCTTACTTAACATACCACCACGGTGAAAAAGGATTACTGCGGTGCCTATTAGGTACTACCAGTGAGGATATCAATGTGTCAGAGTGCCAAAGGTCCCAAGGGCATAGGAACCCAACGTGCGTCGCCACACATGGTGGCTTCATCAGGGGCAGGTATTCCTATGTTTAAATAGACCTACCTTAAACAAAAGATCAGGGCAGCACGGTGGCTCAGTGGTTAGCGCTGCAGCCTTGCAGTGCTGGGGTCCTGGGTTCGAATCCCACCAAAGACAACATCTGCAAGGAGTTTGTATGTTCTCCCCGTGTTTGCGTGGGTTTCCTCCAGGTACTCCGGTTTCCTCCCACATTCCAAAGACATACTGATAGGGAATTTAGAATGTGAGCCCCATCGGGCACAGTGATGATAATGTGTGCAAACTGTAAAGCGCTGCGGAATATGTTAGCGCTATATAAAAAAATAAAGATTATTATTATTATCACTGTTAGCTGCAAAAGATTCCAGCGATACGACCGGAAATGATGACGGCGGCGTTCAAGGAGGTTAGTGGCAGGCTGACATGTCCTGCCTGAGTGTTCTGCGCCTGTGCAAGTTACGTGCAGAGATGTTGTCGCTATAGACAAAGCGGCTGTCATGCAAAGAAATGCGCAGGTGCACTGAAACAAAGCACAGGGTTGATTCGGGCTGAGAAAAGCATATCAGCCGGCAAATTAATACAGAGCATTAACGAGTTGCGTATGAAGGATAATATAATAACTGACATGGTATCTACCATAAATAGAGGTGCGCAAGAGTAATGGAGCACATAAAGAAGTACCCATTAAAGTGGAAGTGCGCATACAAAGAAAGCCCAAAGTTAAGATCTTACACAAATGCTGGCTTATAAATACAAAATGCGGTATTGGCACAAAACATGCCACAAGTGTTTAGAGGGGCACATCCCCTGTTGCAAAAGTTTTCTCACAAAAAGTATTTTCATATAGAATCATAGAATCGTAGAGTTGGAAGGGACCTCCTGGGCCATCTGGTCCAACCCCCTGCTCAAAGCAGGATTCGCTAAATCATCCCAGTCAGATTTCTGTCCAGCCTCTGTTTGAAGACTTCCATTGAAGGAGAACTCACCACTTCTCGTGGCAGCCTGTTCCACTCATTGATCACTCTAACTGTCAAAAAGTTTTTTCTAATATCTAATCTGTGTCTCTTCCCATTCAGTTTCATCCCATTGCTTCTAGTCTTTCCTTGTGCAAATGAGAATAAAGTTGATCCTTCTACAATGTGACAGCCCTTTAGATATTTGTAGACAGCTATTAAGTCTCCTCTCAGTCTTCTCTTTTGCAAACTAAACATTCCCAAATCCTGCAACCTTTCCTCATAAGACAGGGTTTGCAGACCGGTCACCATTCTGGTCGCTCTTTTCTGAACTTGCTCCAGTTTGTTGATGTCTTTTTTAAAATGTGGTGCCCAAAACTGGACACAATATTCCAGATGAGGTCTGACCAAAGAGGAGTAGAGGGAAATAATGACTTCACGTGATCTAGACTGTATGCTTCTGTTAATACATCCTAGAATTGCATTTGCCTTTTTTGCTGCTGCATCACACTGTTGACTCATATTCAGTCTGTGATCTATTAGTATACCCAAGTCTTTTTCACATGTGCTGTCACTTAGCCCTATTTCTCCCATTCTATATATGTTTTTTTCATTTTTATTGCCCAGATGTAGTACTCTGCATTTCTCCCTGTTAAAAACCATTCTGTTAGTTGCTGCCCACTTCTCCAGTTTATTTAAATCTTTTTGAATCCTCTCTCTCTCCTCTCTAGTATTAGCTATCCCTCCTAGCTTTGTGTCATCAGCAAATTTAATCAGTTTACCCTCAATTCCTTCATCTAAATCGTTGATAAAGATGTTGAACAATACAGGGCCCAGGACAGAGCCCTGTGGTACCCCACTTGAGACATTCTTCCAACTGGATGTGCAGCCATTTACGACCACTCTTTGGGTCCGATCACTAAGCCAGTTATGAATCCACCTAACAGTTGCCTTGTCCATTCCATACTTAGTCATTTTTTCAATAAGGATTGTATGAGAGACTTTGTCAAATGCTTTGCTGAAGTCAAGATATACTATATCTACAGCATTTCCTTGATCCACCCAATCAGTGATACCGTCATAGAAGGAAATTAAGTTACATGATTAGAGCCTCAGACCATTATGTGGAATCAAAGAGCCACTTTGACCAAATATTGATGGATGTTCTAAGGAGTCAATAATATAGGTGAGTCTGTGGCAGAAACTCACAGCAAGGGGTGCCTATATAGGTAAGAGATTCTATGCAAACATGGAGCACACATGCCATAAAAGGGATTCAAAGGGAACCCCACTATTATTCACAGGTCAGCCCATCCACAAATCAGATCTTGGTGAACATGCTGGGATCAAATTTGGGAGCAAAAAATCTTTCTAAAGTAGAGAGATAAAGAGAATAAACATAAAGAACTACTTATGTGGTACTTTCATACTGAATAATTATGTCAGATGAAACAGACATAACTAGTCCAAACGAAGTCTTATTATATGGGTTCCAATATCATTAGACAGTAGGAGGGGATCTGCATAGATTCTTATAATACTGCATATCTCAAACCACACAGGTAGAGCCAAGTTCAAAGAGATTTATTGTAAAAAATATTCTGTAAAAAAAGCCATGTATAACATAAACCATAAGGACTTACAGAGGAAACACTATAGGAAAATAGACATGGTCATCCCATGAGGAATCAGCTCATCAAGCAATTAAGAACCACACAAATCTCAAATTACCAGGTTATAAAGAGATGACATTTAAACAGTAGTGATTCACACAGGGCCATAGAAAGTAGTAGCACCACCAGAATAAAAAGAACACATTATTATTCTCAAATGTAACATGTCTTAATCAAGAAAAAGGTGTGCTGAAGGTGTATTAGAAAGGAACACCAGCTGCTATCACGTGTCCCGTATCAGGTGCCAAAAAATGCCCCTATGAAAATAAACAATATATGTGAAAAAACCTCAAGGTGTACAATGGGCAGTAGATAACGCTAATGGGGGACACCCCTCCTAAACCATAGACATTGCGGTTGAACTACGGGGTAAGATAGAAGACAATCAGATGTAAAAACCACAATACAAGGGTGTCCATAGAAGAAAGTTCATAGTTGTTTATAGAGGCCTGTGAACAGCAAATCTTCGTTCAGGCCATTGGGCGTACAACTTTGGAGTTCGTAAATCCATTTAGATTCACAGCGAGGGAGAAGATTTGTGATATTGCCCCCCCCCCCGGATATTGGTGTTTACTCTTTCCAGGCCCATCACTTTGAATCCCTGGTACGACCACGATGTAAGTCCAAGAAATGAGCGGCCACCCAAGATAGCGTTTTATCTTTTTCCCGGTCCTTAGGAGCAGTAAAGATATTCAATAGATTTTGTTGCATCCTGCTCCTTAATTCTTGTGTTGTCTGTCCAACATAAATTTTGGGGCAGTCACAAAAGATGGCATATACAAGATTCCGAGACTTGCAATTAAACAATTCCCTGGGGCAGATCTAAAAAGACAAGGTAGGGATTGCGTAACCATCCTGTGCTATCATGAACTGGCAGATGTTGCAATTACCACAGGGGTAAGAGCCCCAGATCCTCATACCCTGATTAAGTTTGCTGGTGGGTCGTTGGTAATGGCTATGACATAAGTCATCTTTCAAATTTTTGACCCTCCTGGCTACCAAACTAGGTGAAGTGGAAACAAAAGGAGTGATCTTGGTATCACTCAAAAGGATGTCCCAATTTCTCATAAGGATCCCTCGGATGTCAGACCACTGGTTGTTAAATGTAGTAATCAATGAGAGGGATTGAAGTGGTTCACATACCTTTTTATTCAGTAGCTTGGTTCTGTCCTGGCTGCGGGCATGCTGATATGCTCTTAAAACGAACTTATGTGGATAGCCTTGGTGTCTGAAACGGGTGGTCAAGTCCTTCGCTTGTCTGGTAAATTCCAAAGTGAAACTGCAATTTCTCCTGAAGTGGAGGAATTGGCCCTTTAGGATCCCATTTTTCAAATGTTGTGCATGGAAGCTTGTATAATGCAGGAGACTGTTGGTAGCTGTCTATTTACAAAAGAGGCTGCAGACGATCAGAGAATTGTCAATTGACAATTTGATATCCAAAATACCAATTGAAGTTGCTGAAATGACATGGGTGAGTTTAGTGTTAAAAGTGTTTGAAATTATGTCTCTGACATAATTAATGACTCTTGAACTGCCTATTTTGATAACATTCAATGATTGCTGTATGTATAGAATGTTCAGATTTCTATAGTTTAATGTTTAGTGTTTTTGGCTCCATCTAGTGGCCTAAGTCATAACTGCATGTTATTATACATTGTACTTCCTGATTAATTTTCCCTCCAATCCACAATGTATCCTGGGTAAGTTCACAAAGTACCATGGTCTATTCCAGCCCCCTTTTTCTCTTCAGTCTGCCATTTCTGTCAAGTCTGCATACTGGAAGCACCTCATCCCTCTTCTCCCCCTGTGTTAGCATCGCTGGTATGTGACATGTTCCCTCTATACATCCCTATCTCTCATATTAGTCAGCTTAGTTAGTTCCCCCCCGTTCAGCTAGTAGTGCAGATTGTGTATGCCTATGTATATTGTGTATTCCTATGGATAGAGCACTGATTCTATGTATCTGTCTTGTATTGTAGTTTCACCATCTACATACCTACATTCAATAAACCACAGATTCAACTACAGTCTCCCTTATTGGACCCCGGTATAGCGGTTTAGCTGCTTGTTAAGCTATATGAATCCCATTCATTTAGCTGAAGACAGGACAGATATCATCAATGTAAATTTGCCAACTAAGAACATGGGTTTGAAAAGCCTCATGTTGGTAGACAGTTAACTCCTCCCACCATCCTAGGAAAAGGTTGGCATATGAGGGTGCACAGCAGGCACCCATCTCTGTGCCTGCTATTTGTCTATAATATTTTCTGTTGAAGACAAAATAATTCTTGTTTAAAATGAAGTGTAGCAATTCCAATAGAAATTGGTCATGCTCCACATTTCTGTTAGTCTTCTTATCAAGAAAATATTTGACAGCTCGCATACCCAAGTTATGTGAGATGCTCGTATACAGAGCCTCCTCATCCAAGTTGACAAGATAGGTTACTTCCGGTAGGTCCAAGTCTTCCAAAAGTTGCATTAAGTGTGTTGAGTCCCTAGTAAAAGATTTTAAAGTCATGACCAATGTTTGGAGAAAGTGGTCCACAAATATACAAGCGTGCTCAAACAAACTACCCATCCCAGACACGATGGGCCTACCTGGTGGTTCCTTAACAGACTTGTGGACCTTCAGTAAGGCATAGAAAGTTGGAATAACGGGAAAAGGAGTAATCAAAAATTCTGCTTCCTTTTTTGTCAAGATGTCTTCCTGTAAAGCTCTGTTGATGAGACAATCAATTCTGTCCTTAACCCCTTTCTGATTTCAGACATACTATCCCGTCCATGGGACCCGGGCCCCTATGCCCATGGACGGGAAAGTTCGTCTAGCGCGATCAGCGGCGCTCACGTGGTGAGTGCCGCTGATCGCGGCCGGTGTCAGCTGATTATCACAGCTGACACCCGGCACAATGTGTCAGGGGCGGTCACATACCGCCCTTGACACGTTAACCCCTTGCACACCGCGATCAAACACGTTCGCGGTGTATTGGGGGTTAAAGGGAAACATCGGCAGGGAGGGGGCACCCTCCGTGCTTCCCTGAGCCCCCCACAGCAGCGCAATGTGCAGCGCTGCTGCGGGGGCTCCATCCCTGCAGGTCCCCGAATCCAAGATGGCGACGGGGACCTTCGGGGGCCTGTAGAGAGCTGGCTTCCTCAGTGCCTGCAAAGCGCAGGCACGAGGAAGCCAAGTGCAGTGCCTGTGACAGATCGCTGATCTGTCACAGTGATCTGTGATGTGACAGATCAGCGATCTGTCACATGACAGTTATGTCCCCTCTGGGACAATGTAATAAAGTTAAAAAAAAAAAAGTGTAAAAATAATTTTTAAAAAATCGCTAAATAAATTAAAAAAAAAAATATTCCCTAATAAATTCATTTTTTGGAAATAAAAAAAAAACAATAAAAAGTACTCATATTTGGAATCGTCGCGTCCGTAACGACCCGCCCTATAAAACCGTCCCATTAGTTAACCCCTTTAGAGAACGCCTTAAAAAATAAAAATAAAAAACGAAGCAAAAAATAATGATTTATTATCATATCGCCGAACAAAAAGTGCAACAATGCGCGATCCAAAAGATGCATATAAATATCCATGGTACCCCTGAAAACGTCATCTCGTTCTGCAAAAAACGAGCCGCCATACACCATCATCAGCAAAAAAATAAAAAAAGTTATAGCTCGCAGAATAAAGCGATGCAAAAATAATTATTTTTTATTTAAAATTGTTTTCATTGCATAAAAGCGCCAAAACATAAAAAAAAGACCTAAATGAGGTATCGCTGTAACCGTACCGACCCAAAGAATTAAACCATCTTATCAATTTTAATGCACGCGGAACGGTGTAGACGCACCCCCTAAAAGAAATTCATGAAATGCTGGTTTTTGTTCATTCTGCGTCCCAAAAATCGGAATAAAAAGCGATCAAAAGATGTCACGTGCCCAAAAATGATACAAATAAAAATGTCAACTCGTCCCGCAAAAAATAAGACCTCACATGACTCGGTGGGTCAAAATATGAAAAATTATAGCTCTCAATATGTGGTGATGCAAAAACTATTTTTACATTAAAAAGCATCTTTTAGCGTGTGACAGCTGCCAAACATAAAAACCGCCATAAATAGTAAATCAAACCCCCTGTTATCACCCCCTTAGTTAGGGAAAAACAATAAAATTAAAAGAAAAAGTATTTATTTCCATTTTCCCATTAGGGCTAGGGTTAGAGTTAGGGCTGAGATTAGGGTTAGGGGTGTGTTGGGGTTAGGATTGGAGTTATAATTGGAGGGTTTCCACTGTTTGGGCACATCAGGTGCTCCAAATGCAACATTGCGTCAGATCTCAATTCCAGCCAATTCTGCGTTAAAAAAGTCAAATGGTGCTCCATCCCTTCCAAGCTCTGCCATGCGCCCAAACAGTGTTTTACCCCCACATATAGGGTATCAACCTACTCAGGACAAATTACAATTTTTGGGGTCCAATTTCTCCTGTTACCCATAGGAAAATAAAAAATTGGGGGCAAAAATATCATTTTTGTGGAAAAATATGATTTTTTTATTTTCATGCCCGGGCGTGATAAACTTCTGTGAAGCACTTGGGGGTTCAAAGTGCTCATCACACATCTAGATAAGTTCCTTGGGGGGTCTAGTTTTCAAAATGGGGTCACTTGTGGGGAGTTTCAATAGTTTAGGTACATCCGGGGCTCTCCAAACGCACATGACACCCACAGACCATTCCATCAAAGTCTGCATTCCAAAATGTCACTACTTCCCTTCCGAGCCCCGATGTGTGCCCATACAGTAGTTTTCTCCCACATATGAGGTATTAGCGTACTCAGGACAAATTGGACAACAACTTTTGGGGTCCATTTTCTCCTGATACCCTTGGGAAAATAAAAAAATTGGGGACTAAATGATCATGTTTGTGGAAAAAATACAATTTTTTTATTTTCATGCCCGGGCATTATAAACTTCTGTGAAGCCCTTGGGGGTTCAAAGTGCTCACCATACATCTAGATATGTTCCTTAGGGGGTCTAGTTTCCAAAATAGTGTCATTTGTCGGGGGTTTCCACTGTTTAGGTACATTAGGGGCTCTCCAAAGGCAACATGACACCCGCAGACCATTCCATCAAAGTCTGCATTCCAAAACGTCACTACTTCCCTTCCGAGCCCCGACGTGTGCCGATACAGTAGTTTTCTCCCACATGTTGGGTATCAGCGTACTCAGGACAAATTGGACAACAACTTTTGTGATCCAATTTCTCCTGGTACCCTTGGGAAAATAAAAAAATTGATGATGAAAAGATCATGTTTGTTGAAAAAATACGATTTTTTTATTTTCACGCCCGGGCGTTATAAACTTCTGTGAAGCACTGGGGGGTTCAAAGTGCTCACCACACATCTAGTTAAGTTCCTTGGGGGGGTCTAGTTTCCAAAATGGTGTCATTTGTGGGTGGTTTTCACTGTTTTGGTACATCAGGGGCTCTCCAAATGTGACATGGCGTCCCATCTGAATTCCAGCCAATTTTGCATTGAAATAGGCAAACGGCGCTCCTTCCCTTCTGAGCTCTGCCATGCGCAGAAACAGACAGTGGTTCCCCCCCCACATATCAGGTATCGACGTACACAGGACAAATTGCACAATAACTTTTGAAGTTCAATTTCTCCTGTTACCCTTGGTAAAATAAAAAAAAAAATTGAACCTGAAGTATTTTTTTTGTGAAAAAAGTTAAATGTTCATTTTTTTAAATATTCATATTTAGTTTCAGCCACTTCATTCTCCTGCAGTAATTCATGAATGCTTGTTTCTCGCTGTCAGGGAATGATTCCACAAGGGCTGGCTGGTGATATAACAGTTTAAAAGTAAGTTGATGGCAGAACAGATACAAGTCCTTGATAAAGGTAGAGAAGAACAGACCCTTGGAGAGAACTTGCATTTCCAAATCAGATGATACATAGGAGGAGAGGTTAATCACCTGTAGATTGCCTTGAGGTCTTGTGTGTTCCCTTAAAATGGTTATCATCGTCTCTTGTTGTATCTGGTCTCCCTCCTGAATGTTGGTGACCAATTCCTCCGTAATCTACCACTCCTTTTCTCTTCTTCCTTCTATCCCTCCTGCGGTGCCCTCTGCGTAGCTGGGGTCGGAGGATAAAAAAATCACTTGTTGATGGGTCACTAATAGTGTTGAGCAATTCGATACCGCAAGTATCGGGTATCAGCCGATATTCACTGTATCGGAATTCCGATACTGAGTTCCGATACTTTTTGCATATCGAATAGCGGAATCGGAAGTTCCCATAATGCTATGAGCCAGTTTGATTTGATTCAGCCAATGACAATCCTCAGAAGTGTGGGCACATCCTGTTAGGCATGTAGGCATGTTAACTAATGGCATGGCTGTGATTGGCTGCTGAAATGATGTCATGATGCACTATAAAAACCGCCGCCGCCATTTCGGGTTCACTCTGCTGTGAATTCAGTTAGGGACAGGCTGCTGTTCAAGACTGTGAGGGACAGTTAGAGATAGCGATTTTCACAATCATAGTGTGCTTTACCCAGGCTACATAATCCACCACAGTAGCTTTCTTTTGCCTTGCAGCAGTGTTCACAGCTGTCTGCAAGGTCTGTGTGAGTGCAGCTCACACTGAGTAGGGTGTCCTGCAGCCACGTCTGGATGTAGGCCGCTCAGTGTGTGTCACTGCCTCATACCTATTTTTCTTTTTTGTTGCTCACTTTTCATTCTCCTATTAGTGTGCATCCATCCGTATCCATATATGTTGATTGCAAACACTATAGGAGTAGACAGCGGAGCCTTTCTGCAGCCTTTCAGTGCTAGTGCCCACTTATCTGCACTGTTCACGGCTGTCTGAGAGGTCTCTGTGTGTGAGTGCAGCTCACGCTGTAGTGTGTCTTACAGCTACGTCTGGTTGTAGGCCGCTCAGCGTGCGTCACTGCCTCACACATATTTTTCTTTTATTGCAGCTCATTTTTCATTCTCCTATTAGTGTGCATCCATCCGTATCCATCTACATTGGTTGGTTGCAAACACTATATAGGAGTAGATAGAGGAGCCTTTTTTCTGGCTTGTGCCCTTCAGCTGCAGCCAGATTAGTATCACCCTATTTTTTGGAGCCTTATCTTTTGCATTGTAGGTTACCTTCCTGCATTGTAATAGCTCCAAAAAGTTTGTGATACTATCGCTTTCAAAGCTTTGGTCACATCCTTTTAGTTTTTTTGAAAAAACAAAACAAAATAAAGTTCACCAAACACTCCATTTGACAGTTGTGTAGGCCACATTAGCTCCTATTAAAGTGTAGTCCACACACACACTTCATAAAATTAGTGTTTCTTATACCTGTTACCAGCTGTTCAGGAATAAGCACACTAAGCCCCCCCTTTGTACTTTTCTGCCTATCTTTATCAGTCTACCAAGATGAAGAAGGCAGGGAGTAAGGCACGTGGGCATGGGCGTGGAGTTTCAGCAGGGAGAGGACATGGAGATTCTGCAGGGAGAGGACGTGGGGATTCTGTGCCTGCTGTGGGCACCAGTGAGTCAGCATCCCCCAGTTTTAGCAGGCAACAGTCCTTTATGCGCAGCTTTGTAGGACCTCGCCGTACCCCACTGCTGCGGGAGGAACAAATTGAAGCCGTTGTCGGATGGATGGCAGCTAACGCATCGACTTCAATGACTTCCACATCATCTCAGGGCCAGAGCACTGAAAAGTGACCATCTGTCTCTTCACCACCTGCCAAAGTGCCCAGGCAGTCAGAGAGCCCTGGACAGGAGCTATCACAGTCTCTATTTCTGTTCGCTGAATCTGTTGCCTTGGAAAGAGGGGGCCAGCCAAGCAGCATTCAAGAATGTGAAGAAGAGGGAGTATGCAGTGTTGCGCAACTTCTTTGTCCCTCTGAATCTGAAGAGACGGGTGGGCCAGTGCCTATGGTCAGCACACCTCAGTACGCATCAGAGGATGACGAGACTCAGGTGCCACTTTCTGGTGCTTACGGTGCTGGCGAGACTACCCAGGAGAAGCAGGTGTTTGAAGAGGGGAGTGTAGATGATGAGGTTCTTGACCGATCATGGCGTGAGGAACAGGAAGGTGGTGGGAGCAGCTCTGAGGAAGAGATTCCCCGAACGGCCAAAACAGGAGGGAGAGGGAGGGGGCAGACTTGGTTGCCTGTAGCCTCCACTTCGGCACCCGTTAGGAGTATTCCTCTTCCAAAAGCCAAAACGGGCGCTCCCAAGACTTGCAGTGCGTAGTCCTTTTTTGACACAGTTGCAGATGACATTTGCTTTGTCAAATGCAAGCTGTGTCATCAGAAAGTCAACAGAGGGAAAAAATGTCAGCAACCTCAATACCACAAATATGTGGAAACATGTGCGGACCAAGCACGAGCTGGAGTTACACAGACACACTGAAGACGTAGGCCAACATACAGCACCACCTACCACCTCTTTAGCTCGTGTTGGGGCCTCTTCCTCCAGCTCACACACAGCTGGTTCGGCTTCCTCACAGGATCGCCAAGGAAGAACCTCTGGCACTGTTGTCCGGAGATCCAGTGACATTCCACCCACAGCACCACGTTCCCAGTCATCCTCACACTTCCAGGCCACTCTCCAGCCATCGGTAGCACAGGCATGGGATAAAACGCGGCCATACTCGGCAAACCATCCCCGAGCACAGGCTCTGAATGCTGGCATTGCCAAACTACTGGCCCTTGAAATGCTCTCATTCAGGCTGGTGGAGACTGACACCTTCCGGAACTTCATGGCATTGGCAGTCCCACAATACACCGTGCCCAGCCGCTTTTATTTCAGCAGGCAAGCCATCCCTGCCCTGCAAAAGCATGTGGAGGGAAAAATAAAACATGCGCTACTAAATGCCGTCAGTAGCAAGGTCCACCTGACCACTGATGCGTGGACCAGAAACCATGGACAGGGACGATACCTTTCCCTTACTGCCCATTGGGTCAATGTTGTGGAGCTGGGTACAGATCTGGAGAGTGGCGCTGTACATGTTCTGCCAACTCCACGGATTGCAGGAATACAGTCTGTACACATTGACTCCTCCTCCTACTCAAGTTCCTCAGATTCAGCGATGCAGGAGCCTGTTACGACCGATATGAGGACAGCCGTGGCCAAACGTCAACAGGCAGTACTGAAATTAATTTCATTGGGGAATCGAAGCCACACAGTGCAGGAGCTCTGGAATGCCATCAAGCAGGAGAGCGACGTGTGGTTTCTGCCAGCGAATCTCCAGCCGGGCTTGGTAGTGTGTGACAATGGCCGAAATCTGGTGGCAGCTCTGTGCCTAGGCAACCTCACTCACATCCCATGTCTGGCACATGTGCTGAACTTGGTCATGCAGAGCTTTCTGAGGGACTATCCGGATCTTGATGCACTGCTGCACAAGGTCCGCATAGAGTGCGCTCACTTGCGGCATTCCGGCACGGCAAGATCGCGCCTTGCAGCTTTGCAGCGCCGATTACGCCTTCCGGAACATCGCACCATATGTGACCTACCCACCAGGTGGAATTCAACGTTACATACTGTATGTTGGAGCTTTTGTGTGAGCAGCAGGCAGCTGCAATGGAGTACCAGCTGCATCAGGCGCAAACAAGTCGCACTGTGCGCCGTTCACACTTCAGCACCACTGAGTGGGCCTCTATGAAGGACATCTGCCTCGTTTTGCGTGCCTTCGATGATTCCACGCGGATGGCAAGTGCAGATTATGCACTAGTCAGCATGACTGTCCCCCTTATCTGTCTGCTTCAAAAAACACTGCAAGCACTAAGGGAGGAGGTTTTGGAAGAGGTGGAGGATGAGGACTCACAAATGCCATCTGCTTGTGGACAGTCTGCGCTACGTGGTTCCTCACAAAGGCCTAGGCAGGGGACACTTTGTGAGGAGGATGAGGAGGAGTCAATGGAGGAGGAAGACATCTCTCCAGAGGAGGGAGGTACACAATAGAGTTGAGCGATACCAGCCGATACTTGAAAATATCGGATCGGAATGGATCGGCCGATCTTTAAAAAAAGTATCGGTATCGCCGATTCCGATACCGGGAACCAATGCAAGTCAATGGGGCCAAAATATCGGAATTAAAAAAAACCCTTTCTTTCCTTGTAGGTTAATTCTACATGAAGAAAAACAACTAAGAATAATGTAGAATGTATTGTGGGAGGTGGAGGAGACATTAAAGCCATAGAGGTTTAGCCCAATCAAATGGAATAGCAGGAATTAAACTTTTTTTTTAAAGATGTTAGGAGTTACAAAGATATTGACTATGTTAGCCTCATTTATATTTTGCCAGACATGTATGTCTTCTTCTTCTACTTCCTTTTTTTACATTCTTCTTCTTCTTCTTCTACTTCCTTTTTTTACATTCTTCTTCTTCTTCTTCTACTTCCTTTTTTTACATTCTTCTTCTTCTTCTTCTTCTACTTCCTTTTTTTACATTCTTCTTCTTATTCCTTTTTTTACATTCTTCTTCTTCTACTTCCTTTTTTTACATTCTTCTTCTTCTTCTTCTTCTTCTTCTTCTTCTTCTTCTTCTTCTTCCTTTTCTTACATTCTTCATATTCTTCTTATTCAACAATTATTATTCTACATATTCAGCTTATTCATCTTCTTCCTATTCTTCTTCATCATATTCTTGTTTGTGTCAGGCATTCCTGTAGTTGTTATCTAGAAAAGTTAGAAGATTACACCTTCCGTTCTGCCTGTCACAAAAGATTTACAACAGGATTTGTCCGCGTTCAGTTTGGCCTGCAGCAGCAGGCCTTTTCCAGGGGCACCACGAGGAGGAACGGACTCACCCCCATACACTGCTTAGTCTTCTTCTGCTTATAAATAAGATAATATCATTTGCTCAGAGTATTAGTCTTATGCTTAATGTTCTTCTGCTTTGTTTTTTTTATGCTTCTTTGTCTTCTCTCTCTTGTTGTTCTGCATCTTGGTGGTTGTCTTCCTGTTCTTTGTCCTCTTGAACCAGCTGACGGTACTGGCACCCGGAGGGGCAGCAGAAGGAACAAGAGCCAATGGCACTACCGAGGACCAGCTGACGGTGCTGGAACCCGGTTACTAAGCAGGAGGTACCTGTGCTACAAAGCACTACCAAGGACCAGCAGACGTTGCCGGAACTCGGATACCGAGATGGAGGCACCTAGGCCAAAGGCTCTGACGAGAACCAGCTGACGGTGCTGGAACCCGGAGGGGTAGCATAAGCTGCAAGAGCAAATGGAAATAGCGAGGACCAGCTGACAGTGCTGGCACCCGGAGGGGCAGCAGAAGGAATAAGAGCCAATGGCACAACCGAGGACCAGCTGACGGTGCTGGAACCCGGTTACTAAGCAGGAGGTACCTGTGCTACAAAGCACTACCAAGGACCAGCAGACGTTGCCGGAACTCGGATACCGAGATGGAGGCACCTAGGCCAAAGGCTCTGATGAGAACCAGCTGACGGTGCTGGAACCCGGAGGGGTATCAGAAGTTACCCCTGAAAAGCAAAGTTGGCATGCCGCAAGCTGGCCGCAGTTACCGAATCACACAGTCCTACAGGGGGTGCTTGTCCTACTGGCACTATGGAACAAACCTTTCTTACCAGAACCCGCAGTCCACATAGGAAGCACCTAAACTGCTGGCACCCTAGCCTCGGCTAACCCAACCGCAACACGACATGGCAACTTGGGGTGGCAAACTGACATTGACACTTCCCGGAAACAGCAGGCAGGGCTGGAACCAAGCTGGGCAGGAGGGAGTACCCGTGCCAAAGTCAGTTATGAGCAGCAACTGGCGATGTTGGAGCCCAGGACAAGCACTTAGCAGGCTGAGGCCTGATGTGCTGTCAATTGGGAGGCAGCAGGACAGATTGCCATCAAAACAGCAGGGGAACAGCTGACGTTACTGAACCCCACAAACACAGGAGCTAGTGTTTTACTCTGTGAAGACGGCACTTCCGAGCAACAACTGGCTGTGTTGAAGCCCAGGGACAAGCACGGAGCAGGCTTAGGCTGCATTGAAGAAATTTTAAGATCGGTTGTAGACTACTAATTTGAACCAAGCTCCACTTAGGCCTGTGGCTTCACTGATTTTCGTATTTCCCCTGTCCTCCAACCCCGCCAGTTACAGCTCCGAAGTGGCGTCTGCACAATCCACACTTGTTCCTGTGTTACAGGTGTTCAGTCCGGTCAGTTAATCCCCTGATGTGTGTCCGGCAATGTCGCCTGCTCTGTCCACATTCCCATAATGGGAATGTGGACAGAGCAGGCGACATTGCCGGACACACATCAGGGGATTAACTGACCGGACTGAACACCTGTAACACAGGAACAAGTGTGGATTGTGCAGACGCCACTTCGGAGCTGTAACTGGCAGGGTTGGAGGACAGGGGAAATACGAGAGACAGTGGAGCCACAGGCCTAATTGGAGCACGGTTAAAAATCAGTAGTGGTACGACTGTGTAGGCAGCAGGAGACTTTGCCATCCACACAGCAGGGGATCAGCTGACATTACTGAACCCCACTGAGACACGGGAGCAAGTATCTCTTTCCGTGTGGACGGCACTTCCGAACTACAACTGGCTGTGTTGAAGCCCAGGAAATAGGAGGGTGTAGGCAGAGGCCTACTGTATTTTGATTGAGGTGACAGCAGGAGAGACTGCCATCCACACAGCAGAGGATCAGCTGACGTTACTGAACCCCACTGAGACACGGGAGCAAGTATCTCTTTCCGTGTGGACGGCACTTCCGAACTACAACTGGCTGTGTTGAAGCCCAGGAAATAGGAGGGTGTAGGCAGAGGCCTACTGTATTTTGAATGAGTTTACAGCAGGAGAGACTGCCATCCACACAGCAGGGGATCAGCTGACGTTACTGAACCCCACTGAGACACGGGAGCAAGTATCTCTTTCCGTGTGGACGGCACTTCCGAACTACAACTGGCTGTGTTGAAGCCCAGGAAATAGGAGGGTGTAGGCAGAGGCCTACTGTCTTTTGATTGAGGTGACAGCAGGAGAGACTGCCATCCACACAGCAGGGGATCAGCTGACGTTACTGAACCCCACTGAGACACGGGAGCAAGTATCTCTTTCCGTGTGGACGGCACTTCCGAACTACAACTGGCTGTGTTGAAGCCCAGGAAATAGGAGGGTGTAGGCAGAGGCCTACTGTATTTTGATTGAGGTGACAGCAGGAGAGACTGCCATCCACACAGCAGGGGATCAGCTGACGTTACTGAACCCCACTGAGACACGGGAGCAAGTATCTCTTTCCGTGTGGACGGCACTTCCGAACTACAACTGGCTGTGTTGAAGCCCAGGAAATAGGAGGGTGTAGGCAGAGGCCTACTGTATTTTGAATGAGTTTACAGCAGGAGAGACTGCCATCCACACAGCAGGGGATCAGCTGACGTTACTGAACCCCACTGAGACACGGGAGCAAGTATCTCTTTCCGTGTGGACGGCACTTCCGAACTACAACTGGCTGTGTTGAAGCCCAGGAAATAGGAGGGTGTATGCAGAGGCCTACTGTATTTTGATTGAGGTGACAGCAGGAGAGACTGCCATCCACACAGCAGGGGATCAGCTGACGTTACTGAACCCCACTGAGACACGGGAGCAAGTATCTCTTTCCGTGTGGACGGCACTTCCGAACTACAACTGGCTGTGTTGAAGCCCAGGAAATAGGAGGGTGTAGGCAGAGGCCTACTGTATTTTGAATGAGTTTACAGCAGGAGAGACTGCCATCCACACAGCAGGGGATCAGCTGACGTTACTGAACCCCACTGAGACACGGGAGCAAGTATCTCTTTCCGTGTGGACGGCACTTCCGAACTACAACTGGCTGTGTTGAAGCCCAGGAAATAGGAGGGTGTAGGCAGAGGCCTACTGTATTTTGATTGAGGTGACAGCAGGAGAGACTGCCATCCACACAGCAGGGGATCAGCTGACGTTACTGAACCCCACTGAGACACGGGAGCAAGTATCTCTTTCCGTGTGGACGGCACTTCCGAACTACAACTGGCTGTGTTGAAGCCCAGGAAATAGGAGGGTGTAGGCAGAGGCCTACTGTCTTTTGATTGAGGTGACAGCAGGAGAGACTGCCATCCACACAGCAGGGGATCAGCTGACGTTACTGAACCCCACTGAGACACGGGAGCAAGTATCTCTTTCCGTGTGGACGGCACTTCCGAACTACAACTGGCTGTGTTGAAGCCCAGGAAATAGGAGGGTGTAGGCAGAGGCCTACTGTATTTTGATTGAGGTGACAGCAGGAGAGACTGCCATCCACACAGCAGGGGATCAGCTGACGTTACTGAACCCCACTGAGACACGAGAGCAAGTATCTCTTTCCGTGTGGACGGCACTTCCGAACTACAACTGGCTGTGTTGAAGCCCAGGAAATAGGAGGGTGTAGGCAGAGGCCTACTGTATTTTGATTGAGGTGACAGCAGGAGAGACTGCCATCCACACAGCAGGGGATCAGCTGACGTTACTGAACCCCACTGAGACACGAGAGCAAGTATCTCTTTCCGTGTGGACGGCACTTCCGAACTACAACTGGCTGTGTTGAAGCCCAGGAAATAGGAGGGTGTAGGCAGAGGCCTACTGTATTTTGATTGAGGTGACAGCAGGAGAGACTGCCATCCACACAGCAGGGGATCAGCTGACGTTACTGAACCCCACTGAGACACGGGAGCAAGTATCTCTTTCCGTGTGGACGGCACTTCCGAACTACAACTGGCTGTGTTGAAGCCCAGGAAATAGGAGGGTGTAGGCAGAGGCCTACTGTATTTTGATTGAGGTGACAGCAGGAGAGACTGCCATCCACACAGCAGGGGATCAGCTGACGTTACTGAACCCCACTGAGACACGGGAGCAAGTATCTCTTTCCGTGTGGACGGCACTTCCGAACTACAACTGGCTGTGTTGAAGCCCAGGAAATAGGAGGGTGTAGGCAGAGGCCTACTGTCTTTTGATTGAGGTGACAGCAGGAGAGACTGCCATCCACACAGCAGGGGATCAGCTGACGTTACTGAACCCCACTGAGACACGGGAGCAAGTATCTCTTTCCGTGTGGACGGCACTTCCGAACTACAACTGGCTGTGTTGAAGCCCAGGAAATAGGAGGGTGTAGGCAGAGGCCTACTGTATTTTGATTGAGGTGACAGCAGGAGAGACTGCCATCCACACAGCAGGGGATCAGCTGACGTTACTGAACCCCACTGAGACACGGGAGCAAGTATCTCTTTCCGTGTGGACGGCACTTCCGAACTACAACTGGCTGTGTTGAAGCCCAGGAAATAGGAGGGTGTAGGCAGAGGCCTACTGTATTTTGAATGAGTTTACAGCAGGAGAGACTGCCATCCACACAGCAGGGGATCAGCTGACGTTACTGAACCCCACTGAGACATGGGAGCAAGTATCTCTTTCCGTGTGGACGGCACTTCCGAACTACAACTGGCTGTGTTGAAGCCCAGGAAATAGGAGGGTGTAGGCAGAGGCCTACTGTATTTTGATTGAGGTGACAGCAGGAGAGACTGCCATCCACACAGCAGCGGATCAGCTGACGTTACTGAACCCCACTGAGACACGGGAGCAAATATCTCTTTCCGTGTGGACGGCACTTCCGAACTACAACTGGCTGTGTTGAAGCCCAGGAAATAGGAGGGTGTAGGCAGAGGCCTACTGTATTTTGATTGAGGTGACAGCAGGAGAGACTGCCATCCACACAGCAGGGGATCAGCTGACGTTACTGAACCCCACTGAGACACGGGAGCAAGTATCTCTTTCCGTGTGGACGGCACTTCCGAACTACAACTGGCTGTGTTGAAGCCCAGGAAATAGGAGGGTGTAGGCAGAGGCCTACTGTCTTTTGATTGAGGTGACAGCAGGAGAGACTGCCATCCACACAGCAGGGGATCAGCTGACGTTACTGAACCCCACTGAGACACGGGAGCAAGTATCTCTTTCCGTGTGGACGGCACTTCCGAACTACAACTGGCTGTGTTGAAGCCCAGGAAATAGGAGGGTGTAGGCAGAGGCCTACTGTATTTTGATTGAGGTGACAGCAGGAGAGACTGCCATCCACACAGCAGGGGATCAGCTGACGTTACTGAACCCCACTGAGACACGGGAGCAAGTATCTCTTTCCGTGTGGACGGCACTTCCGAACTACAACTGGCTGTGTTGAAGCCCAGGAAATAGGAGGGTGTAGGCAGAGGCCTACTGTCTTTGTAATGCGGAGACAGCAGGAGAGACTGCCATCTCCACAGCAGGGGATCAGCTGGCAATGATGAACCCCACTAACACTTGAACGAATGTGTTTGGCTCTGTGGAGACGACACTTCTGAACACCAACTGACGCTGTTGGAGCCCAGGATTAGGCGAGGAGCAGGCTGTGGCCTACTGGATTTTGGCACGTGAAGGCAGCAGGAGACTTGCCATCTCCACAGCAGGGGAACAGCTGGCAGTGCTGAACCCCACTAACACTCTAACGAAGGTGTTTGGCTCTGTGGAGACGACACTTCTGAACACCAACTGACGCTGTTGGAGCCCAGGATTAGGCGAGGAGCAGGCTGGGGCCTACTGGATTTTGGCAGGTGAAGGCAGCAGGAGACTTGCCATCTCCACAGCAGGGGAACAGCTGGCAGTGCTGAACCCCACTAACACTCTAATGAAGGTGTTTGGCTCTGTGGAGACGACACTTCTGAACACCAACTGACGCTGTTGGAGCCCAGGATTAGGCGAGGAGCAGGCTGGGGCCTACTGGATTTTGGCAGGTGAAGGCAGCAGGAGACTTGCCATCTCCACAGCAGGGGAACAGCTGGCAGTGCTGAACCCCACTAACACTCTAACGAAGGTGTTTGGCTCTGTGGAGACGACACTTCTGAACACCAACTGACGCTGTTGGAGCCCAGGATTAGGCGAGGAGCAGGCTGGGGCCTACTGGATTTTGGCAGGTGAAGGCAGCAGGAGACTTGCCATCTCCACAGCAGGGGAACAGCTGGCAGTCCTGAACCCCACTAACACTCTAACGAAGGTGTTTGGCTCTGTGGAGACGACACTTCTGAACACCAACTGACGCTGTTGGAGCCCAGGATTAGGCGAGGAGCAGGCTGGGGCCTACTGGATTTTGGCAGGTGAAGGCAGCAGGAGACTTGCCATCTCCACAGCAGGGGAACAGCTGGCAGTGCTGAACCCCACTAACACTCTAACGAAGGTGTTTGGCTCTGTGGAGACGACACTTCTGAACACCAACTGACGCTGTTGCAGCCCAGGATTAGGCGAGGAGCAGGCTGTGGCCTACTGGATTTTGGCAGGTGAAGGCAGCAGGAGACTTGCCATCTCCACAGCAGGGGAACAGCTGGCAGTGCTGAACCCCACTAACACTCTAACGAAGGTGTTTGGATCTGTGGAGACGACACTTCTGAACACCAACTGACGCTGTTGGAGCCCAGGATTAGGCGAGGAGCAGGCTGGGGCCTACTGGATTTTGGCAGGTGAAGGCAGCAGGAGACTTGCCATCTCCACAGCAGGGGAACAGCTGGCAGTGCTGAACCCCACTAACACTCTAACGAAGGTGTTTGGCTCTGTGGAGACGACACTTCTGAACACCAACTGACGCTGTTGGAGCCCAGGATTACGCATGCCGCATGCAGAGGCCAATGGGCAGCGGTTTTTATGGAGGTTGTGGACTACTACTGATTTTAACCATGCTCCACTTAGGCCTCTGGCTCCACTGTCTCTACTATTTACCCTGGCCTCCAACCCCGCCAGCTACATCTCTGAAGTGGCGTCAGCACAATCTACACTTGTTCCTGTGTTACTGGTGCTCAGTCCCGTCAGTTGATCCCCTGATGTTTGTCCGGCAAGTTCGCCAGCTCTGTCCTCATTCCCACTACTCGTTATGGGAATGTGGACAGAGCAGGAGACCTTGCCGGACACACATCAGGGGATAAACTGATGGGACTGAGCCACAGGAACACAGGAACAAGTGTAGATTGTGCTGACGCCACTTCAGAGATGTAGATGGCGGGGTTGGAGGTCAGGGGAAATAGTAGAGACAGTGGAGCCAGAGACCTAAGTTGGGCACGGTTAAAAATCAGTAGTGGTTTGAATGTTGATGGAGCTGGTGACTTTGCCGTCCACACAGCAGGGGATCAGCTGGCATTACTGAACCCCACTAACACAGGAGCTAGTGTGTTTCTCTGTGCAGACGACACATCTGAGCGACAACTGGCTGTGTTGAAGCAAAGGGATTATAGTTCAGGTGGTAGAAAAATGAACACACCAGCAGACCTGGATACAGTTGCCAACCACTAATTTAGTCTGTAAGAGGAATGGCAAAGTCTTTGGAGATCCAGGCCTTGTTCATTTTCAGAAAAGTCAGCCGGTCAACATTATCGGAAGATAGTCGCGTGCGACGGTCTGTTAGTACACCACCTGCGGCACTAAAGACACGTTCCGATAATACACTGGCAGCAGGGCAAGCCAGCACCTCCAATGCATACTGGCTAAGCTCTGGCCATGTATCCAGCTTAGAGACCCAAAACTTGAAGGGGGAAGAGCCATCTGGGAGTACAGCGACAGGGCAAGACATGTAGTCTGACACCATCTGACGGAAGCGTTGCCTCCTGCTGACTCGAGGCGTCGCTGATGGTGTAGACAATTGTGGTGGACACACAAAACTTTGCCACATTTGGGCCATAGTGGTCTTGCCTTGTGCTGCGGCGCTGCCTCTGCTCCCTCTTTGTGCAGAGTTTCCTCCACTGCCTCGACGCACAGAGCTGCTTTGTAAAGCACTAGCAACAATGCTGTCGGGTGGAATGGAAAACATTATGGACTGCACCAGTGACTCTTCGTACTCCCGCATTTTACGCTCCCGGTTCAACGTTGGTATGAGCCTTTGTATGCTGTCCTGGTAGCGAGGATCTAGGAGGGTGTACACCCAATAATCAGCCGAGACGAGAATGTGGGCGATGCGGCGGTCGTTTCTCAGGCACTGCAGCATGAAATCAACCATGTGCTGCAGACTCCCAACTGCCAAAGAACCGCTGTCCCCTGTTTGAGGCGTGACCTCGGCCTGCTCTGCATCACCCCACCCTCGCTGTACATACTGAGTAGAGGTTTGTATACCTCCCTCCTCTGGAGAGATGTCTTCCTCCTCCATCGACTCCTCCTCATCCTCCTCACAAAGTGTCCCCTGCCTAGGCCTTTGTGAGGAAACACGTAGCGCAGACTGTCCAGAAGCAGATGGCATTTGGGACTCCTCATCCTCCACCTCTTCTGAAACCTCATCCCTTAGTGCTTGCAGTGTTTGTTGAAGCAGGCAGATAAGGGGGACAGTCATGCTGACTAGTGCATCATCTGCACTCGCCATCCGCGTGGATTCATCGAAGGCACGCAAAACGAGGCAGATGTCCTTCATAGAGGCCCACTCAATGGTGCTGAAGTGTGAACGGCGCACAGTGCGACTTGTTTGCGCCTGATGCAGCTGGTACTCCATGACTGCTGCCTGCTGCTCACACAACCGCTCCAACATATGTAACGTTGAATTCCACCGGGTGGGTAGGTCACATATGATGCGATGTTCCGGAATGCCAAATCGTCGCTGCAGAGCAGCGAGGCGCGATCTTGCCGTGCTGGAACGTCGCAAGTGAGCGCACTCTATGCGGACCTTGTGCAACAGTGCAGCAAGATCCGGATAGTCCCTCAGAAAGCTCTGCACGACCAAGTTAAGAACATGTGCCAGACATGGGATGTGTGTGAGGTTGCCTAGGCCAAGAGCTGCCACCAGATTTCGTCCATTGTCACACTCTACCAAGCCCGGCTGGAGATTCGCTGGCCCAAACCACACATCGCTCTCCAGCTTGATAGCATTCCAGAGCTCCTGCGCTGTGTGGCTTCGATTCCCCAAAGAAATTAATTTGAGTACAGCCTGTTGACGTTTGGCCACGGCTGTGCTCATATCGGTCGTAACAGGCTCCTGCTCTGCTGTTTCTGAGGAACTTGAGTAGGAGGAGGAGTCTATGTGTACAGACTGGAGTCCTGCAATCCGTGGCGTTGGAAGAACACGTACAGCTCCACTCTCCAGATCCGTACCCGGCTCCACAACATTGACCCAGTGGGCAGTGAGGGAAAGGTATCGTCCCTGTCCATGGTTACTGGTCCACGCATCGGTGGTCAGGTGGACCTTGCTACTAACGGCGTTTAGTAGCGCATGTTTTATTTTGCCCTCAACATGTTTCTGCAGGGCAGGGACGGCTCGCCTGCTGAAATAAAAGCGGCTGGGCACGTTGTATTGGGGGACTGCCAATGCCATTAAGTCCCGGAAGGTGTCAGTGTCCACCAGCCTGAATGACAGCATTTCAACTGCCAGAAGTTTGGCAATGCCAGCATTCAGAGACTGTGCTCGGGGATGGTTTGCCGAGTAAGGGCGCCTTTTATCCCATGCCTGTGCTACCGATGGCTGTGATGGATGGGAACGTGCTGCTATGGGTGGAATCTGACAGGGTCTCTGGACAACAGTGGCAGAGGTTCTTCCTTGGCGATCCTGTGAGGAAGCCGAACCAGCAGTGTGTGAGCTGGGGGAAGAGGGCCCAACACGAACTGAAGAGGTGGTAGGTGGTGCTGTACGTTGGCCTACGTCTTCAGGGTGTCTCCGCAACTCCAACTCGTGCTTGGTGCGCACATGTTTCCACATATTTGTGGTATTGAGGTTGCTGACATTTCTCCCTCTTTTGACTCTCTGATGACACAGCTTGCATTTGACAAAGCAAATGTCATCTGCAACTGTGTCAAAAAAGGACCACGCACTGCAACTCTTGTGAGCGCCCGGTTTGCCTTTGGAAGGAGGAATGCTCCTAACGGGTGCCGAAGTGGAGGGTACAGGCAACCAAGTCTTCCCCCTCCCTCTGCCTCCTGTTTTGGCCGGTAGGGGAATCTCTTCCTCCGAGCTGCTCCCACCACCTTCCTGTTGCTCACGCCATGATGGGTCAAGGACCTCATCATCTTCCCTCCCCTCTTCAAACAGCTGCTTCTCCGGGGTTGTCTCGCCAGCACCGTACGCACCAGAAAGTGGCAACTGAGTCTCGTCATCATCTGATGCGTACTGAGGTGTGCTGACCATAGGCACTGGCCCACTCGCCTCTTCAGATTCAGAGGGACAAAGAAGTTGCGCATCACTGCATACTCCCTCTTCTTCACATTCAGGAATGCTGCTTGGCTGGCCCCCTCTTTCCAAGCCAACAGATTCCAAGAACAGAAGTAGAGACTGTGATGGCTCCTGTCCATGTCTCTCTGACTGCCTGGGCACTTTGGCAGGTGGTGAAGAGACAGATGGTTGCTCTTCGGTGCTCTGACCCTGAGAGGATGCGGAAGTAATTGAAGTCGATGCGTTAGCTGCCATCCATCCGACAACGGCTTCAATTTGTTCCTCCCGCAGCAGTGGGGTACGTTGAGGTCCTACAAAGCTGCGCATAAAGGACTGTTGCCTGCTAAAACTGGGGGATGCTGATCCACTGGTGCCCGCAGCAGGCCCAGAATCCCCACGTCCTCTACCTGTAGAATCCCCACGTCCTCTCCCTGCAGAATCCCCACGTCCTCTCCCTGCTGAAACTCCACGCCCACGCCCACGCCCACGCGCCTTACTCCCTGCCTTCTTCATCTTGCAAGACTGCTTAAGATAGGCAAAAAAGTACAAAGGGGGGCCTTAGTGTGCTTATTCCTGAACAGCTGGTTACAGGTACAAGAAACACTAATTTTATGAAGTGTGTGTGTGTGTGGACTAGACTTTAATAGGAGCTGATGTGGCCTACACAAGTTCAAAATGTAGTGTTTGGTGAACTTTTTTTGTGGTTTCTTTGTTGGAAACAAACTCAAAGTATGTGAACAAAGAATTGAAACTGATAGTATCACCAACTTTTTGGAGCTATTACAATGCAGGCAGGTAACCTACAATGCAAAAGATGAGGCTCCAAAAAAATTGGGTAATACTAATCTGGCTGCGCCGGCAGGGCACAAGCCAGAAAAAAAGGCTCCTCTATCTACTCCTATATAGTGTTTGCAACCAACCAATGTTGATGGATACGGATGGATGCACACTAATAGGAGAAGAAAAAATGAGCTGCACTCAAAGACAAATATGTGTGAGGCAGTGACGCACGTTGAGCGTCCTACAACCAGACGTAGCTGCAGGACACTCTACTCAGCGTGAGCTGCACTCACACACAGTCAGAGGCCTCTCAGACAGCCGTCAACAGTGCAGCTAAGTGGGCACTGGCACTGACAGGCTGCAGAAAGGCTCCGCTGTGTACTCCTTTATAGTGTTTGCAACCACCGTAGATGGAGACGGATGGATGCACACTAATAGAAGAAAAAATGAGCTGCACTCAAATAAAAATATGTGTGAGGCACTGACGCACGCTGAGCGTCCTACAGCCAGACGTAGCTGCAGGACACACTACTCAGCGTGAGCTGCACTCACACACAGTCAGAGACCTCTCAGACAGCCGTGAACAGTGCAGCAAAGTGGACACTAGCACTGAAAGGCTGCAGAAAGGCTCCGCTGTCTACTACTAGTGTTTGCAACCAACGTATATGGATACGGATGGAAGCACACTAGATTGAAATTATGTAAAAAATGCAGCTCAAAAAATAAAAGATGTATGAGGCAGCAGTGATCACACTGGGTGGCCTACAGCCTGACGTGGCTGCAGGACCCACTCCACAGCGTGAGCTGCACTCACACAGCCCTTGCAGACAGCTGTGAACACTGCTGCTAGGGCAAAGAAGGCTACAGTGGTGGTTTATGTAGCCTGGGTAAAGCACTAGATGTTTGGTGGAATCGCTATTTCTAACTGTCCCTCACAGTCTTCTACAGCAGCCTGTCCCTAACTGAATTCACAGCAGAGTGACCAGAAATGGCGGCTGCGGTGGCTTTTATAGTGCATCATGACATCATTTCGGCAGCCAATCACAGCCATGCCAATAGTTAACATGCCTACATGCCTAACAGGATGTGCCCACACTTCGGAGGATTCCCATTGGCTTAATCAAAGCAAGCAGGCTCATAGCATGATGGGAACTTCCTATTCCGATTCCGATTCCGGAATCCGATATGACAAAAGTATCGGAATTAAGTATCGGAATTCCGATACCGCTAATATCGGCCGATACCCGATACTTGCGGTATCGGAATGCTCAACACTAGTACACAATGCTCTGGTCAGTATGTACAGAGAGGGTGGGGTGATGCAGAGCAGGCAGAGATGACGCCTCAAACAGGGGACAGCATTTCTTTGGCAGTTGGGAGTCTGCAGCACATGGTTGATTTCATGCTGCAGTGCCTGAGAAACCACCGCCGCATCGCGCACATTCTCAACACGGCTGATTATTGGGTGTACACCCACCTAGATCCTCGCTACCGGGACAACTTACAAAGCCTCATACCACCATTGAACCGGGAGCGTAAAATGCGGGAGTAACAAGACACACTTGTGCAGTCCATCATGTTTTCCATTCCACCCGAGAGCAGTGCTGCTAGTGCTTTACAAAGCAGCTCTGTGTGTCGAGGCAGTAGAGGAAGCTCTGCACAAAGAGGGAAAAGAGGCAGTGCCTCAGCACAAAGCAAAACCAGTATGGCCCAAATGTGGCAAAGTTTGTGTGTCCGCCACAAATGTCTACACCATCACAGACGGCTCCAGTCAGCAGGAGGCAACATTTCCGTCAGATGGTGACAGACTACATGTCTTGCCCTGTCAGTGTACTCCCAGATGGCTCTTCCCCCTTCAAGTTTTGGGTCTCTAAGCTGGATACATGGCCAGAGCTTAGCCAGTATGCATTGGAGGTGCTGGCTTGCCCTGCTGCCAGTGTATTATCAGAACGCGTCTTTAGTGCCGCCGGTGGTGTACTAATAGACCGTCGCACGCGACTATCCTCCGATAACGTTGACCGCCTTACTTTTCTGAAAATGAGCAAGGCCTGGATCTCGTCAGAATTTGCCAGTCCTCTTCCAGAATAAATAACTGTTTGGCAACAGTATCCAGGTCTCCTGTTGTGTTCATGTTTCTACCACCTGAACTGTAATCCCTGGGCTTCAACACAGCCAGTTGTTGCTCAGAAGTGCCGTCTGCACAGAGAAAAACACTAGCTCCTGTGTTAGTGGGGTTCAGTAACACCAGCTGCTCCCCTGCTGTGTGGACGGCAAAGTCTCCTGCTCCCTCCACATTCAAACTACTACTGATTTTTAACCGTGCTCCACTTAAGCCTCTGGCTCCACTGTCTCTAGTATTTCCCCTGGCCTCGAACCCCACCAGTTGCTGCTCAGAAGTGGCGTCTGCAGAATCCACACTTGTTCCTGTGTTACTGGGGCTCAGTCACGTCAGTTGATCCCCTGATGTGTGTCCGGCAATGTCTCCTGCTCTGTCCACATTCCCATTACTAGTAGCACGGTTACAATCAGTAGTAGTCTACAACCTATATAAAACTTGCTGCAAGTAGGCCTCCGCCTGCTGCATGATTGAACCTGGGCTTCAACACAGCCAGTTGTCGCTCGGAAGTGCCGTCCGCACAGAGAAAAACACTAGCTCCTGTGTTAGTGGGGTTCAGTAACGTCAGCTGCTCCCCTGCTGTGTGGACGGCAATATCTCCTGCTGCCTCCACATTCAAGCTAGATCATATTTTCAACTTGCTCCAAGTAGGCCTCAGCCTGCTGCATGACTGATCCTGGGCTTCAACACAGCCAGTTGTCGCTCGGAAGTGCTGTCCGCACAGAGAAAAACACTAGCTCCTGTGTTAGTGGGGTTCAGTCACGCCAGCTGCTCCACTGCTGTGTGGACAGCAAAGTCTCTTGCCCCCTCCACATTGACACAACATCCGATTTTCTACTTGTTACAAGTAGGACTCAGACTGCTGCATGATTGATCCTGTGCTTCAACACAGCCAGTTGTCACTCGGAAGTGCTGTCCGCACAGAGAAAAACACTAGCTCCTGTGTTAGTGGGGTTCAGTAACGCCAGCTTCTCCCCTGCTGTGTGGACGGCAAAGTCTCCTGCTCCCTCCACATTCAAACTACTACTGATTTTTAACCGTGCTCCACTTAGGCCTCTGGCTCCACTGTCTCTAGTATTTCCCCTGGCCTCCAACTCCGCCAGCTGCTGCTCAGAAGTGGCGTCTGCACAATCCACACTTGTTCCTGTGTTACTGGGGCTCAGTCATGCCAGTTGATCCCCTGATGTGTGTCCGGCAATGTCTCCTGCTCTGTTCACATTCCCATGGGAATGTGAACAGAGCAGGAGACATTGCCGGACACACATCAGGGGATCAACTGACGTGACTGAGCCCCAGTAACACAGGAACAAGTGTGGATTGTGCAGACGCCACTTCAGAGCAACAACTGGCGTGGTTGGAGGACGGTGGAAATACTAGAGACAGTGGAGCCAGAGGCCTAAGTGGAGCACGGTTACAATCAGTAGTAGTCTACAACCTATATAAAACTTGCTGCAAGTAGGCCTCCGCATGCTGCATGATTGATCCTGGGCTTCAACACAGCCAGTTGTCGCTCGGAAGTGCCGTCCGCACAGAGAAAAACACTAGCTCCTGTGTTAGTGGGGTTCAGTAACGTCAGCTGCTCCCCTGCTGTGTGGACGGCAATATCTTCTGCTGCCTCCACATTCAAGCTAGATCATATTTTCAACTTGCTCCAAGTAAACCTCAGCCTGCTGCATGATTGATCCTGGGCTTCAACACAGCCAGTTGTCGCTCAGAAGTGCTGTCCACACAGAGAAAAACACTAGCTCCAGTGTTAGTGGGGTTCAGTCACGCCAGCTGCTCCACTGCTTTGTGGACGGCAAAGTCTCCTGCTCCCTCCACATTCAAACTACTACTGATTTTTAACCGTGCTCCACTTAGGCCTCTGGCTACACTGTCTCTAGTATTTCCCCTGGCCTCCAACCCCGCCAGTTGCTGCTCAGAAGTGGCGTCTGCACAATCCACACTAGCTCTTGTGTTAGTGGGGTTCAGTCACGCCAGCTGCTCCCCTGCTGTGTGGACGGCAAAGTCTCCTGCCCCGTCCACATTGACACAACATCCAATTTTCTACTTGTTCCAAGTAGGCCTCAGCCTGCTGCATGATTGATCCTGGGCTTCAGCACAGCCAGTTGTCGCTTGGAAGTGCTGTCCGCACAGAGAGAAACACATGTTCCAGTGTTAGTGGGGTTCAGTAATGCCAGCTGCTCCCCTGCCGTGTGGACGGCAATATCTCCTGCTGCCTCCACATTCAAACTACATCACCTATAAAACTTGCTGCAATTAGGCCTCAGCCTGCTCCATGACTGATCCTGGGCTTCAACACAGGCAGTTGTTGCTTGGAAGTGCTGCCTGCACAGAGAGAAACACATGCTCCAGTGTTAGTGGGGTTCAGAAATGCCAGCTGCTTCCCTGCTGTGTGGACGGCAATATCTCCTGCTGCCTCCACATTCAAACTACATCACCTATAAAACTTGCTGCAATTAGGCCTCAGCATGCTCCATGACTGATCCTGGGCTTCAACACAGCCAGTTGTTGCTTGGAAGTGCCGTCTGCACAGAGAGAAACACATGCTCAGTGTTAGTGGGGTTCAGTAAGTCCAGCTGCTCCCCTGCTGTGTGGATGGCAATATCTCCTGCTGCCTCCACATTCAAACTACATCACCTATAAAATTTGCTGCAATTAGGCCTCAGCCTGCTCCATGACTGATCCTGGGCTTCAACACAGCCAGTTGTTGCTTGGAAGTGCCGTCTGCACAGAGTGAAACACATGCTCCAGTGTCAGTGGGGTTCAGAAATGCCAGCTGCTCCCCTGCTGTGTGGACGGCAATATTTCCTGCTGCCTCCACATTCAAACTACATCACCTATAAAACTTGCTGCAATTAGGCCTCCGCCTGCTCCATGACTGATCCTGGGCTTCAACACAGCCAGTTGTTGCATGGAAGTGCCGTCTGCACAGAGAGAAACACTAGCTCCTGTGTTAGTGGGGTTCAGTAATGCCAGCTGCTCCCCTGCTGTGTGGACGGCAATATTTCCTGCTGCCTCCACATTCACACTACTACTGATTTCAAACGTGCTCCAACTAGGCCTCTGGCTCCACTCTGTCTCTAGTATTTTCCCTGGCCTCCAACCCCGCCAGTTGCTGCTCAGAAGTGGCGTCTGCACAATCAACACTTGTTCCTGTGTTACTGGGGTTCAGTAAAGTCAGCTGAACCCCATATGTGTGTCCGGCAATGTCTCCTCCTCTGTCCAGATTCCCACTACTAGTAGTGGGAATCTGGACAGAGGAGGAGACATTGCCGGACACACATCAGGGGAACAGCTGACTTTACTGAACCCCAGTAACACAGGAACAAGTGTTGATTGTGCAGACGCCACTTCTAAGCAGCAACTGGCGGGGTTGGAGGCCAGGGGAAATACTAGAGACAGAGTGGACATAGAGGCCTAGTTGGAGCACGTTTAAAATGAGTAGTAGTCTACAACAGATATTAAACTTGATGAAATTAGGCCTCAGCCTACACCATGATTGACCCTGGCACGGGTACTCCCTCCTGCCCATCCTGGTTCCAGCACGCCTGCTGTTTCCGGGGAGTGTCAACGTCACTTTGCCACCAATACGTTGTTCTGTCGTGTTGTGGTTGGGTTAGCCGAGTCTATAGTGTCTGCAGTTTAGGTGCTTCCTATGTGGGCTGCGGGTTCTGGTAATAAAGGCTGGTTCCGTAGTGCCAATAGGACAAGCACCCCCTGTAGAACTGTGGGTTTCGGTAACTAAGGCCGGATCGCGGCCTTGCATCTTTGTTTATCATGGGTATCTTCTGCTACCCATACGGGTTCCAGTACCGTCAGCTGGTTCTCGGCAGTGCCTTTGGCCGAGGTGCCACCTTCTCGGCATCCGAGGTCCAGCAACGTCTGCTGGTCCTTGGTAGTGCTTTGTAGCACAGGTACCTCCTGCTTAGAAACCGTGTTCCAGCACCGTCAGCTGGTCCACGGTTGTGCCATTGGCTCTTGTTCCTTCAGCTGCCACTCTGGGTTCCAGCACCGTCAGCTGGTTCTCGGTGGTTCCATTGACTCTTGTAGCTTCTGCTACCCATCCGGGTTCCAGCACCGTCAGCTGGTTCTCGGCAGTGTCTTTGGCACGGGTACTCCCTCCTGCCCAGCCTGGTTCCAGCATGCCTGCTGTTTCCTGGGAGTGTCAACGTCACTTTGCCACCGACTCGTTGTCTGGTCGTGCTGTGATCTGGTTAGCCGAGTCTATGGTGCCTGCAGTTTAGTTGCTTCCTATGTGGTCTGTGGGTTCTGGTAATAAAGGCTTGTTCCGTAGTGCCAATAGGACAAGCACCCCCTGTAGGACTGTGGGTTTCGGTAACTGCGGCCTGCTCACGGCCTTGCAACTTTGTTTATCATGGGTACCTTCTGCTACCCATCCGGGTTCCAGCACCGTCAGCTGGTTCTCGGCAGTACCTTTGGCTGAGGTGCCTCCTTCTCGGTATCCGAGTTCCAGCAATGTCTGTTGGTCCTTGGTAGTGCTTTGTAGCACAGGTACCTCCTGCTTAGCAACCGTGTTCCAGCACCATCAGCTGGTCCACGGTTGGGCCATTGGCTCTTGTTCCTTCTGCTGCCCCTCCGGGTTCCATCACCGTCAGCTGGTCCTCGCTAGCTCCATTGGCTCTTGCAGCTTCGGCTACCCATCTGGGTTCCAGCACCGTCAGCTGGTTCTCGGCAGTGCCTTTGGCCTAGGTGCCTCCTTCTCGGTATCCGAGTTCCAGCAACGTCTGCTGGTCCTTGGTAGTGCTTCGTAGCACAGGTACCTCCTGCTTAGTAACTGTGTTCCATCACCGTTAGCAGGTCCACAGTTGTGCCATTGGCTCTGGTTCCTTCTGCTGCCCCTCCGGGTTCCAGCACCGTCAGCTGGTCCTCACTAGTTCCATTGGCTCTTGCAGCTTCTGCTACCCATCCGGGTTCCAGGACCGTCAGATGATTCTCGGCAGTGCCTTTGGCCTAGGTGCCTCCTTCTCGGTATCCGAGTTCCAGCAGCGTCTGCTGGTCCTTGGTAGTGCTTTGTAGCACAGGTACCTCCTGCTTAGTAACCGTGTTCCAGCACCGTCAGCTGGTCCACGGTTGTGCCATTGGCTCTTGTTCCTTATGCTGCCCCTCCGGGTTCCAGTACCGTCAGCTGGTCCTCGCTAGTTCCATTTGCTCTTGTTCCTTCTGCTAACCATCCAGGTTCCAGTACCGTCAGCTGGTTCTCAGCAGTTCCTCAGGCTTCTTGTACCTTCTGCTACTTTTCCAAGTTCGAACTTGTGGAAATGGTTTTTGGTTCTCACTCTGGAACTCCCTGACGACGACCCTGAAGACGACGACCCTGAAGACCACACCAAAGAAGACCAAAAAGATGACCCTGAAGAAGATGACCAAGAGGACAAAGAACATGAAGACAACCACCAAGATGCAGAACAACAAGAGACAGAAGACCAAGAAGCAGAAAAACCAAAAGCATAAGAACATTAAGCATAAGACTAAAAATCAGAGCAAATGATATTACCTAAATTATAAGCAGAAGAAGACTAAGCAGTGTATGGGGGTGAGTCCGTTCCTCCTCATGGTGCCCCTGGAAAATGCCTGCTGCTGCAGGCCAAACTGAACGCGGACAAATCCTGTTGTAAATCTTTTGTGACAGGCAGAACGGAAGGTGTAATCTTCAAACTTTTATAGATAACAACTACAGGAATGCCTGTCACAAATAAGAATATGATGAAGAAGAAGAAGAAGAATAGGAAGAAGATGAAGAAGTAGAATATGAAGAAGAATAATAATAGTTGAATAAGAAGATTATGAAGAATGTAAAAAAAAGAATAATAGGAAGAAGGTGAAGAAGAAGAAGGTGAATAAGGTGAAGAAGAAGTTGATGAAAAAGATGCTGCTGCTGAGGATGATGAAGGAGAAAGTGTGGGAGAAGTAAAAAAGAAGGTGAAGAGCATGGAAGTAGTGAAACATACATATCTGACAAAATATAAAAGAGGTTAACATAGTCAATATCTTTGTAACTCCGAACGTCTTTTAATAATTCCTGCTATTCCATTTGATTGGGCTAAACCTCTATGGCTTTAATGTCTCCTACATCTCCCACAATACATTCTACATTATTATTAGTTGTTTTTCTTCATGTAGAATTAACCTACAAGGAAAGAAAAGGTTTTTTTTAATTCCGATATATCTGTCCCATTGACTTGAATGGGACTTCCGGGATCGGAATCGGCGATACCCGATACTTTTTGGATATCGGACGATCCAATCCAATCCGATATTTTTCAATATCGGATGGTATCGCTCAACACTAGTCACTAACCACCATAGGCTCATTCACTTGTTTAGCCATTTTCAGCACCCAGCGCCGGGGAACAGCGCTTACTGCAACGCTTCTTCCCTGGAGCTGATGCCTGTCATATGGATGACATCAATGTGTATTATGTGTATGCACGTGTGGAGGACGTTTTATGGCCATGCTGACATTAAAAAATGGAAATTTCAGCGTGCTTTGCCCACGTACACACGGTCCGTGGAAACACACTGACATGTGCAGAGACCCATTCACTTGAATAGGGAGATATCGCTCCGTTCCTCCCGAGTCTCTCTGCATGGCTAAGTAGTACTGTACAGCCACATACTGGGTATTGCCACATTCAGTAGAAATTGTGGGACAAATTTTGTTGACAATTTTACCCACTTCTTGTGTGAAAATGTAAAATCTTTGGCTAAAGCAAAATTTTGGTGGTAAAAATGTAGTTATTTTGTCCTCTCTGCTCAATGGTATAAAATTCTGTGACACACCCATGGTGTCAATATGATCAATGCACCCCTAGATGAATTCATGAGAGGTGTAGATCATAAAATAGGGTCACTTATGGGGGGGTTCTGCTGTTTTGGCATCTCATGGGCTCTTCCATTGGGTCATGGCACATGCAAACAATAACAGTAAAATCTGGCGCTCCTTCCCTGCTGAGCTCTGCCATGCGCCCAAACAGTAGTTTATCTGCACATATGGGGTATCATTGAACTCAGGACAAGTTACACAACATGTTTTGGAGTCAGATTTCTCCTGTTACCTTTTTGAAAAAAAATTGAGGGCGAAAAGATCATTTTTGTGAAAAAAATATGATTTTTTATTTTTACAGCTCTAAGTTATAAACTTCGGTGAAGCATTTGGGGGTTCAAAGTGCTCACCACACATCTAGATAAGTTCCTTCGGGGTCTAGATTCCAAAATGGTGTCACTTGTGGGGGATTTCCACTGTTTAGGTACATCAAGGGCTCTCTAAATGGGACATGGCGTCCGATCTCAACTCCAGCCAATGTTGTATTGAAAAGTCAAACGGCGCTCCTCTCCTTTCAAGCTCTGCCATACGCCCAAACAGTGGTTTACCCCCACATATGCAGTATCAGCATACTCAGGACAAATTGCACATCAACTTTTGGGGTCCAATTTCTCCTGTTACTCTTGGGAAAATAAAAAACTGGGTGAAAAAGTTCATTTTTGTGAAAAAAAAATATGATTTTTTATTTGTATGGCTCTACGTTATTAACTTCTGTTAAACACTTGGGGGTTCAAAGTGCTCACCACACATCTAGATAAGTGCCTTAGGGGGTCTAGTTTCCAAAATGGTGTCACTTGTGGGTGTTTTCCACTGTTTAGGTACATCAGTGGCTCTCCAAACGCGACATGGCGTTCGATCTCAATTCCAGCCAATTTTGCATTGAAAAGTCAAATGGAGCTCCTTCCCTTCCGAGCTCTGCCATGCGCCCAAAAAGTGGTTTACATGCATATATGGGGTATCAGTGTACTCAGGAAAAATTGCACAACTTTTGGGGACCAATTTCCCCTGTTACCCTTGGTAAAATGAAAAGAAAATTGGATCTGAAGAAAATTTTTTGTGAAAAAAAGTTAAATGTTCATTTTTTTAAAACATTCCAAAAATTCCTGTTAAGCACCTGAGGGGTTCAGAAACTTCTTGAATGTACTTTTGAGCACCTTCAGGGGGCAGGTTTTAGAATGGTGTCACTTTTGGGTATTTTCTATCATATAGACCCCTCAAAGTGACTTCAAATGTGATGTGGGCCCTAAAAAAAATGGTGTTGTAAAAATGAGAAATCGCTTCTTAACTTTTAACCCTTATAACTTCCTAACAAAAAAATTTTGGTTCCAAAATTGTGCTGATGTAAAGTAGACATGTAGGAAATGTTACTTATTAAGTATTTTATGTGACATATCTCTGTGATTTAAGGGCATGAAAATTCAAAGTTGGAAAATTGCGATATTTTCAAAATTTTCGCCAAATATCCGTTTTTCCTCACAAATAAACGCAAGTCATATCAAATAAATTTTACCACTATCATGAAGTACAATATGTCATGAGAAAACATTCTCAGAATCATTGGGAATCATGGAAGCATTCCAGAGTTATTACCTCATAAAGTGACAGTGGTCAGAATTGTAAAAATTGGCCTGGTCATTAACATGCAAACCAGCCTTGGGGGTAAAGGGGTTAAACTTAATGGATGACTAATTGAATCCAGAAAAAATTTGTAACATAAATATTTTGAATGTGTAGTTTATGCACTTCTATGATCATAAAAGCTTTACAGAAAGTGCAAAGCCAATAATAAATTATAATGAGGGGGGTCATCCATAGACCCTTGAAAGGCAACACCTGGTGCCCTTATTCAAATAATTTTAAAGTGTAGTTGCTGTACGCCTACACTCATAAAGGCTTTGCACAAAGTGAAAAGCAAGTAAAAAATTATAAGAAGGGTAATGCAGTAATTTTCTTCAGGTATCCCCTTCTTCTCCTTCCTCGGGAGGCTGGGGGCACTGCCTCCACCTTCTTTCTATAGCCCAATTCTCAGGTGCCTGGGCTGTAAGTGACCCAGCTTCCGGTAGTGCCAGAGCCACTGACATAGAAATGGGTAACAGCCCCCTGTGTCACCTGCACCATCGCCTCCTCCTGCGTTGGAGTTGGGGAATCCTAAGGACAGTACACTTTCTCTAGAGTGGTAGTAGCCCTGTCTCAAGCCAACTCAAGGAGCCTCTCCCAGGCCTATTCATTTCTCAAGTAAGGTTCATCTTGCTCCCTTCCTTCTGGGATCACATCCACTGCATGCCAGCGATGTTGCGTCTTCATTTTGAGGAACATGACCCAGATTACAGCAGTCAGCTCTTGTAGCCTTTGAGGCAAGTGTTCCGTCTCTACTGACTGATGGTTGAACAAGATGTAATGATGCATCCCAAAATCTTCAGAGGACCCCCTTCTCTGCAGATGGTCAAAAGTAACTCTTCCAACTCTTGGTACCTTGCGGCTAGCGGGCCTGATAACATTTCTCCAGACCTGGTCCTGGCTCCTTGTCTCTTCTGACCAGCCTAAGCCCTGCAGTCCACTCACCAGTTCCTGGATCCTGGCTCTCCCATCCACAGTTCACAAGAAACCCAATGGTAAAGGATGCGGCCTGGGTTTGGCTCATGGTGGTTCCAGGAAATTGGCTGGATCCGGACCATTGGCTCCTGCCACCTCCGCTGTAGCCCCTACTTCCTCTGGCTCCAATATTCCTCCAGTCACTATCTTGGGAGTCTTGCATGGTTCTGGCATCTTTGTCACCCACTAAACAGGAGACACTGTTTTGATGACTAATTGAATACAGCCAAAAATGTTGACACTTTTTTGGAGTGTATTATTTTTGGCAGCGGAATACTCACGATACTCTCCAAGTGTAAAATGAGTGTAAAATGGTTTGCACCTTACCACTTGTACTGTAAATTCGGTTCCATTATCTGCACGCAGGGCTTTTGGCATTATTCCAAATTTGTTAAACACTACAGCTAGATATGTGAGAAAATATATCTTCTTGCTGGGAATTTGAACACTCATTGGACCACATACAGTGGGGCAAAAAAGTATTTAGTCAGTCAGCAATAGTGCAAGTTCCACCACTTAAAAAGATGAGAGGCGTCTGTAATTTACATCATAGGTAGACCTCAACTATGGGAGACAAACTGAGAAAAAAAAATCCAGAAAATCACATTGTCTGTTTTTTTTTTTTCATTTTATTTGCATATTATGGTGGAAAATAAGTATTTGGTCAGAAACAAAATTTCATCTCAATACTTTGTGATATATCCTTTGTTGGCAAAGACAGAGGACAAACGTTTTCTGTAAGTCTTCACAAGGTTGCCACACACTGTTGTTGGTATGTTGGCCCATTCCTCCATGCAGATCTCCTCTAGAGCAGTGATGTTTTTGGCTTTTCGCTTGGCAACACGGACTTTCAACTCCCTCCAAAGGTTTTCTATAGGGTTGAGATCTGGAGACTGGCTAGGCCACTCCAGGACCTTGAAATGCTTCTTACGAAGCCACTCCTTCGTTGCCCTGGCTTTGGATCATTGTCATGTTGAAAGACCCAGCCACGTTTCATCTTCAATGCCCTTGCTGATGGAAGGAGGTTTGCACTCAAAATCTCACGATACATGGCCCCATTCATTCTTTCATGTACCCGGATCAGTCGTCCTGGCCCCTTTGCAGAGAAACAGCCCCAAAGCATGATGTTTCCACCACCATGCTTTACAGTAGGTATGGTGTTTGATGGATGCAACTCAGTATTCTTTTTTCTCCAAACACGACAAGTTGTGTTTCTACCAAACAGTTCCAGTTTGGTTTCATCAGACCATAGGACATTCTCCCAAAACTCCTCTGGATCATCCAAATGCTCTCTAGCAAACTTCAGACGGGCCCGGACATGTACAGGCTTAAGCAGTGGGACACGTCTGGCACTGCAGGATCTGAGTCCATGGTGGCGTAGTGTGTTACTTATGGTAGGCCTTGTTACAATGGTCACAGCTCTCTGCAGTTCATTCACTAGGTCCCCCCCGCGTGGTTGTGGGATTTTTGCTCACCGTTCTTGTGATCTTTCTGACCCCACGGGGTGGGATTTTGCATGAAGCACCAGATCGAGGGAGATTATCAGTGGTCTTGCATGTCTTCCATTTTCTAATTATTGCTCCCACAGTTGATTTCTTCACTCCAAGCTGGTTGGCTATTGCAGATTCAGTCTTCCCAGCCTGGTGCAGGGCTACAATTTTGTTTCTGGTGTCCTTTGACAGCTCTTTGGTCTTCACCATAGTGGAGTTTGGAGTCAGACTGTTTGAGGGTGTGCACAGGTGTCTTTTTATACTGATAACAAGTTTAAACATGTGCCATTACTACAGGTAATGAGTGGAGGAAAGAGGAGACTCTTAAAGAAGAAGTTACAGGTCTGTGAGAGCCAGAAATCTTGATTGCTTGTTTCTGACCAAATACTTATTTTCCACCATAATATGCAAATAAAATGAAAAAAAAACAGACAATGTGATTTTCTGGATTTTTTTTTCTCAGTTTGTCTCCCATAGTTGAGGTCTACCTATGATGTAAATTACAGACGCCTCTCATCTTTTTAAGTGGTGGAACTTGCACTATTGCTGACTGACTAAATACTTTTTTGCCCCACTGTACATCTGTATGTATCAGATCCAGTGGCTGTGCAGATCTAGTGGTGCTTATTTTAGGAAATGATTTTTGGGACATTTTCCCTTTAAGACAGCTAGTGCACTTCATCATTTGACTACACTGGTTGATTTCAATACCATTAACAAGTTGTTCTAGCTTCCTTACTTCTTCTGGGTCTCTGTGCCCAAGATGACTGTGCCATACATGGATACAGTTCTTATTCAGATTTTGTCTAGTACTGCACACTCTTTCTTTGCATTTTAGCTGATAAAGTTCATCTAGGATTTTTCCTTCTGCAAGAGTGTGCCCCTTCTTTGAGATGATGCCTCTGTTATCTTTAAGAGTAGCTACATTCCCCTCTTGTGTGAGCTTCTTTACTGACAGAAGATTGCTTTCAAGGCTGGGAACATAGAGAACATCCTTTATTGGGATCTTTCTGCTTTGTGCTGAGGACACTGGACAGTGGAGGTAACCATCTCCTACTCCTTCTGAAATCATATAGTGACGATTAGAGATGAGCGACTTTGCCTTTTTTCGGGTCGAGTCGGGTTTCATGAAACCCGACTTTCTCAAAAGTCGGGTCGAACGATATTCGGCCGATTATCGTGAAAAGTCGAAGGCCAACTGAAACAGGAAACCCAATGCAAGTCAATGGGGAACCAAGGTCGGCAGGTAGTGTAGGACAGGAAACACACCTACAGTGCCCATTTTAATGCCTAAAACATCAATTCTTATTACTTAAGCTTGCCAACCTTAATTTACTTTATAATAATAGTTAGGCATGGGGGTTATTTGGCTAAAGTTGTGGGGGGGTAGGGCTGGCTCCAGATTTTCGTGGGCCCAGGGCCAAAGAGTGTCAATGGGCTCCTTTAACACATGCCACAATTCATGATCCTGTTATGAATGAGTCACCGAAGGAGGAAAAAACAAAAATACAAGCTAAGTCCAGAAAACCGGAGACGTTGGTAGCCATCGGATTGCAGACCCCTGATCCTATCCACAACAACTAACAGTAGCCGTGGGGGGTTCCTACGATGCCCTAGACCCCTCGATCACAGCCGGAGAACTAAATAGGCCTAAAGAAAGAAAGGGGAAATCAAAACTGCCCCAGAGCAGACCCCAAAGCAATAGGCAGCCCCCAACATATAATGATGGTGAAGCAAGATGAAAACACTAACACAGATAGAAAGATAGGTTGAGCAAACGATGGGGCCCAAGCTAACTAAAAAGGACAGGATAGAAAAGCTGCTATCTGCAATCCGTAAAAAACCCTACCAAAAAATGTCCCAACCGTCTAATAGGAAAAACAGGCCCTGAAGTTGCTAGGACTTCAAAATGACTATATCAGCACTCAGATAAATTCTGAAGACAGAGCAAAGAGACAAACTGATCAGAGACAAGAATGGAACTCAGCACACCCCAGACCGGGGATGGCTGAACTCCAAAAACAAGGTAAACAAAACAAAACTAATAAGTTCAATAGCAGCGCAAAATCTTATCTTTGGGAAGCAGGAATCAGACTGGTCTCCAAGAATCCAGCAGAGAAATCACCAGCGACTCAGAAGGGCGTCGGCTGCCTTATATCCAGTCAGAAGTTCCTGCCACCCAGTCATCATCCACCAGATCAGGTGTTTGGTAATCAGCCTCACTACCTTCCTTCACCAGAAGAGTGAGTTCATCAGACATCGACGGTGAAGGGAAAAATGAACTCACAACATGATCCCCTGATACGGCAGAGAAATAGCGGTATAGTACAATGAAAAATACTTCACTTCTTACATCTCATGACTGATATCCATTTTAAATTCTCCAATAGCTCCAAAAACGGACAGTATATTACTCCATACAGTATTATGGCCACCGCATAGTGCGCTATACAGAGTAATGAGGCCCATATATTTCTCCATACAGAATCATTGGCCCCAAAAAATGTTTGAAACAGTATATGATGAGCTCCACATAATGCTACAGTATACGTTGGTCCCCACTGTGTTATGGGCCCAAATAATGCTCCATATATAATGGGCCCCATTTCTAATGCTTCAGTGCATAATGGGCCCTGTAAATGCTGCTAAAGTGTCTGATGTCCACCTTTGGAATGCTCCAGTGTATGGTGGGCCTCATATATCAGTCTCCAGAGTATAGTGCTCCCCAAAAATAGCTGTCCCAACATTGAAAACAATTAAATAAGTCTTCTCGCTAGGGAATCCCTGTACTAGTCTGGACTCCTCGTCATCCCCATCTTCCATCTCATTGCATTTGGACTGTTTAGCAGAGAGCGTACAGATGTGATGTCATTGCGCTCTCTGACCAGAATGTCACTGTCAGGAAACGCGGAAGACGTCACGGCGGTGGAGCAGGGAGAGGTAAGTATTTCAACTTTGCAAGTGCTGTGATCCTGAGCAAACAGGGGGGCCCACTCGTTGGTGACAGCACTGGCACAGGGCCCCTCATAGTACACTGGTGTGTCTGACGGCGGTTGTGCACCCCCACCGTCAGAGACACTTGATTCTACTAAGAGGGACCTTGTGGCAGTGCCGTTGCCAAAGAGTGTGCCCACCCACCTGTCCAGGGCAACGGCACTCGCACGGGTCCATCGCCAGGTGATGACCCTGGCCCTGTGGGGGGAGGCAGCCCAGTTAGGGAGGTGGAAAAATTGGCATATGTTGATGTTGGACATTCAGCAGCTGCAAATGGAGTAATTGGGGAAGTCCGTGGACGAGGAGGACAAAAGCAAGCCATTTTTCTGGCAACCTACGTGTCAGCAGGGGAGGGTGGACAAAATCCTTTGAAACCCAAGCATGGTTCATTTTAATGAAGGTTAGATCATCAATATTTTGGGTCGACAGACGGGTTATTTTTTTTGTCAGGATTGATCCAGCAGCACTGAAGACTCGTTCAGATAACACACTAGCAGCAGGGCAAGCGAGCTCCTGTAAGGCATATTGTGCCAATTCAGGCCAGGTGTCAAGTTTACTGGCCCAATAGTCAAAGGGGAATGACTGGTGAGGGAAAACATTGATATGGGAGGAGAAGTAGTTTGTTACCATAGTTGACAACAGCTGTCTCCTGTCACTTTCGATCGATGCAGTATTACCAGTCGCGTGAGCGGTAGAGTTGAGCGAAACGGGTCGAAACATTTCAAAAGTTGCCGACTTTTGGCAAAGTCGGGTTTCATGAAACGAAACCCGACCCTAGGATGAGGTCTGCCACGAGGTCGGCGACTTAAGCGCCAAAGTCGCATTTCAAAAGTTTGTTTTGTGCTCTTTTTCAGCCAGTCAGGATCCACGGACACTGTGGGCTACGTGATGACATAGGCAGGGGTCACCACCATCTTTCAGAAGGGCATGCAAGTGATTGGCTTGCTTTGGTGGGCGTCACAGGGGGTATAAAAGGGCGTGCACGCCGACCACCATGTTATTCATGCTGATCTCAGAATAGGGAGAGCTGCTGCTGCTGATTTTGTAGGGAGAGCGTTAGGCAGGGAAGAAGACACCAAAAACTGCTTCTGCTGCTAGCGATTTTGCCTGTACAACACACCAGTCACTGTGTGTGCAGTGCAAGTGGAGGCTATATTTTGCTGGATCAGCGGTGTTGGTTGTTAGGCTGCCTTGCTGTTTACCCACTGCTCTGCAAACTGCTTTTTTAAAAGCAATCCCAATTTTTTTTTTGTCCTGGTGAGGTACTGAGCGTGCATTTTTTCACACCATACAGCGGTGCACACTCCTCACACAGTACCGTGTAACGGCTGTTATCACAGCCACAGTGAAGCTGTGTGTCACTCTGTAAGAATAAGTCGAGGACATGTTCCGTTCTTACAGACCTGCACCTTCTAGTTTTTTCTAGCTTTCAAACAGTTAAATATATTTGCTGTTTGATCACATTCAAAACTATAGAGAGACAGCGTGTGTCAGTCCGTATACTTAAAAAACACGGAGCTTGACAATTTTACGTACAGCGGACAGCCGTGTACGTGCACGCTCCTCTCTCAGTACTGTGTAACGGCTGTTATCACGGCCACAGTGAAGCTATCTGTGTGTCGCTCTGTAAGGATAAGTCGAGGACATGTTCCGTTCTTACAGACCTGCACCTTCTAGTTTTGTCTAGTTTTCAAACAGTTAAATATATTTGCTGTTTGATCACATTCAAAACTATAGAGAGACAGCGTGTCAGTCCGTATACTTAAAAAACATGTAGCTTGACAATTTTACGTACACCGGAAAGCCGTGTACATGCACGCTCCTCTCTCAGTACCGTGTAACGGCTGTTATCACGGCCACAGTGAAGCTATCTGTGTGTCGCTCTGTAAGGATAAGTCGAGGACTTGTTCCGTTCTTACAGACCTACACTCTAGGGAGATTCCTATTCTGCCCAATTCTATATACACCTTGTAGTTTGTCATACACTAGCCAATTTCTGCCTGTGACATAGCGCTGTGATATTCACTGGGTCTCACACAATCCAAAAGTGTCCAGGGTCCACAAGTGTGTGCTGAAATTCAAAATCTCAGTTATCCTCTAGTCACTTTTTTACACACCTGCGACATCAAGCCTGTGACATAACGCTGTGATATTCAGTGGGTCTCACACAATCCAAAAGTGTCCAGTGTCCACAAGTGTGTGCAGAAATTCAAAATCTCCGTTATCCTCTAGTCACATTTTTCACACCTGCGACATCGAGCCTGTGACATAGCGCTGTGATATTCAGTGGGCCTCACACAATCCAAAAGTGTCCAGTGTCCACAAGTGTGTGCAGAAATTCAAAATCTTCATTATCCTCTAGTGACATTTTTCACACCTGCGACATCGAGCCTGTGACATAGCGCTGTGATATTCAGTGGGCCTCACACAATCCAAAAGTGTCCAGTGGCCACAAGTGTGTGCAGAAATTCAAAATCTCCGTTATCCTCTAGTGACATTTTTCACACCTGCGACATCGAGCCTGTGACATAGCGCTGTGATATTCAGTGGGCCTCACACAATCCAAAAGTGTCCAGTGTCCACAAGTGTGTGCAGAAATTCAAAATCTCCGTTATCCTCTAGTGACATTTTTCACACCTGCGACATCGAGCCTGTGACATAGCGCTGTGATATTCAGTGGGCCTCACACAATCCAAAAGTGTCCAGTGTCCACAAGTGTGTGCAGAAATTCAAAATCTCCCCTGTCCTATAGACACCTTGTACCTTGTTTTACATTACTATATAGTTTGTTGTATTTTGTCTACATTTCTACCAAAAATGAGGAAGGCTGGTGGAAGAGGCCGTGGAATTGGGCGGGGGTTGGCAGCTGATAATGATGGTGTTGGTGGTGGATCTGATGGTAGTGGCAAAAGCAAAATAGGACCGAATGCAGGAGGTGTTGAGCCTGCGTCATCGTCTGGCTCCACAAGGCCTCGAAGGCTTAGTTTTCTAGGAGTTGGCAAACCACTTTTAAAGCCAGAGCTTCAGGAAAAAGTTTTGTCTTACATTGCTGACTCAGCCTCTAGCTCTATCGCCTCCTCTTCTGAAGTTGTAAAAAATAAAAGCACTGAGTCGTCATTGGAGGCTCATGTTCATGAACCACACCTTTCCTTGTGTCCTTCACCCCAACCAAGATTGAAGGATGATGCAGGCCATACTAATGATTACTCCATGGAGCTGTTTTCACATACCATGCCTGGATTATCAAGTGAAATGGTGAATTACCCAGGCCAAGATGAATCTGACATGGAGTGCACTGATGCACAGCCACTGATAGATGATTCTGCTGGTACATTCACTCAGAGCACTACATTGTCCTCACAATGTACAGAGCCAGATTCTGACCCTGATGAGACTCAGGTGCCCCTTCCCGCACACTATACCACCATACACGGTGACACAGAGGAAGGTGCACATGACATTGAAGAGGAGGTGATGGATGACCCAGTTGTTGACCCAGATTGGCATCCATTGGGGGAAGAGGGTGCTGCTTCCAATAGCTCAGATGAGGAGGAGGAGCATCCACAGCAGACATCGACATCGCAACAGCTGTTATCTGGCAGGCCCGGAGCACTCCAAAGACAGGTTCCAAAAATCAAAAGAGTTGCTGGACAGCTTGTCCAGAGGGTCAAAATATCACAGCGTGCAAGGCCATAAAATGTCTGCCAAAGTAGGAAGAGTGCAGTGTGGCACTTTTTTGAACAAAATCCTCATGATCAGGCCAAGGTTATCTGTAAGAAGTGCGCAAAGACCTTTAGCCGAGGGAAAAATCTGAAAAATTTGAATACCAGTTGCATGCTTAGACATTTAACCTGCATGCACTTGCAAGCGTGGACACAACACCAAACCTCAAGTACCACATGTGCAACTGATCACAAAGAAGGTAGTCAGCAATGCTACATTGTTTTCCCCACTGTAAGCCCACCGGTTAGCACAGCAGCAAATGTTGAGGTGTCGTTGCAAGGCCACAGCAGTCAGGGAATCCCACTGTTATATCAACGAAAAACTGAATCTAGGCCATCAGAAAGAACACCAACTCCATCACCATCATCAACCCTCTCTCAGTCCGCCCTGTCCACCGCTACTTCCACCATATGCAGCTCTCAAGTCCAGCTCACCCTCCCAGACACAATGAGTAGGTCAAGAAAGTACTCAGTCTCTCATCCGCGTACACTGGGTTTGAACGCCCACATTGCCAAACTAATCTCGTTAGAGATGATGCCCTATCGGTTGGTGGAAAGCGCAGCTTTCCGCGAACTCATGGCCTATGCAGTACCACGCTATGACCTACCCAGTCGCCACTTCTTCTCTTGCAAAGCCATCCCAGCCCTCCACCATCATGTGAAAGACCGCATTGTCCATGCACTCAAGCAGTCAGTGAGTGGAAAGGTGCACCTCACAACTGATGCATGGTCCAGTCGGCATGGCCAGGGCCGTTACGTGTCCATCACTGCGCACTGGGTTAATGTGGTGGATGCAGGGTCCACAGGGGACAGCGGTGGTGGGATAGTGCTGCCTAGCCCACAGTATAGGAAACAGTTGGCTGTAGGCGTTCGACCCTCCTCCTCCTCCTCCAGAAGCGAAAGCTCGTCCACAGAGCGCAGTCGTACGAGCACTCCATCTGTAGCTGCCACTGTTGCACATGAGGTGTCCCCCTATCGAGCAGCTAGTGGAAAGCGTCAGTAGGCTGTGTTGCAGATGATGTGTTTGGGCGACAGACACACCGCCGAGGTGCTGGCCGAGTACTTGAAGCGACAAACTGAGTCATGGCTGGGCAGTGTACACCTTGAGGCAGGCAAGGTAGTTAGTGATAACGGCCGTAATTTTGTGGCAGCCATAGCCCTTTCAAAACTCAGCCACATACCTTGCTTGGCTCACACCTTGAACCTGATGGTGCAGTGCTTCCTCAATTATTATCCGGAGTTAACAGCCCTGCTCCAGAAGGTGCGAAGACTGCGCGCACATCCGCCGGTCGCCTGTACACTCCATTCGTATGCAGAAGCTGCAGCGATTGCTCCACCTTCCCAACCACCGCCTCATTATCGACATTGCAACAAGGTGGAACTCCACCCTGCACATGGTTGAGCGGCTGTGCGAGCAGAGGCAGGCCATAATGCATTTGTGGGAGGATACACGGCCAGGCACTTTGAGAGCAGACATGGAGTTGACAGGTGTGCAGTGGTCGAAGCTGAAAGACCTCTGTAAAGTCCTTCAGTGTTTTGAGGAATGCACACGGCTGGTAAGCGCAGACGACGCCATCCTAAGCATGAGCATCCCACTTATGCGTCTGCTCATGTAAACTTTGACGCACCTTAAGGAGCAGGCGTCTGCAGCCAATGTTGACGAGGAGGAAGAGGTGGAGGGAATCCTTGATGACATTCAGCCATTCTCTGCTCAGGGACCTCTCCTGGACGAGGTGGAGGAAGAAGAGGAGGAGGATGATGATGATGGGGATGATTACTTAGGGGAGGAGGATGCATCTCGTGGGGCAAGTGAAAATGTTGGCGTGGCAAGGTCTGGTACAGGGTTTGTGCGTGACTGGAGGGATGTGGATTTGCCAGAAAGTGCTCCTCCACCCAGCACTCGCAGTGCATCATTGACACTGGGAACATTGGCCCACATGTCAGATTATGCCTTGCAGATCCTAAAAAGGGACCCACACATTGCCAAAATGATGAACGATGACGACTACTGGTTGGCCAGCATCCTGGATCCACGCTATAAAGGCAAATTACAAAACATCATGCCACAAGAGAACCTTGACCTAATATTGGCTACTAAACAAGTAACTCTGGTTAACCGGTTGGTTGAGGCATTCCCAGCACACAGCAGCGGTGATGGTTCTCACACGAGCCATACGGGCCAGGGGCAGCTTGGCAGAGGTGTTCGTGGTGCACACAGCAGAAGAGCGTTGGAGACAGGGGTTTCATGACAATGTTGTGGACTGATTTTTCACAGACCGCTCACACAACTGTTAATACAGCATCAATGGAAAGTGACAGGAGACAGCAGTTGTCAACTATGGTTAACAACTACTTTTCCTCCCATATCGATGTTCTCCCACACAGGTCATTCCCCTTTGACTATTGGGCCACTAAACTGGACACCTGGCCTGAATTGGCACAATATGCCTTACAGGAGCTCGCTTGCCCAGCTGCAAGTGTGCTATCGGAAAGAGTCTTCAGTGCAGCTGGATCAATCCTGACAGAAAAAAGGACCGGTCTGTCAACCCAAAATGTGGATGATCTAACCGTCATTAAAATGAACCATGCATGGGTTTCCAAGGATTTTGTCCCACCTTCCCTTGATGACACATAGGTTGCCAGAAAAATGGCTTGCTTTGGTCCTCCTCCTATTCCGCGAACTTGACCTATTTCGCCTTTTGCAGCAGCTGAATGACCCACATCTACATATGCCACTTTGTAAACCTCCCTAAGTGGGCAGCCCCCCCCATGGTCGGGGTCACCACCTAGCACACAAAACCGTGCGAGTGCCGTTGCCCTGGACAGGTGGGTAGGCCGACTCTTGGGTGCGGGCACTGGCATAGGGTCCCTCACAGTGCAATCAAGTGTCTCTGACAGTGGTGGTGCACACCCGCCGTCAGACACACCGCTGCACTATGAGGGGCCCAGTGCCAGTACCGACGCCCACGAGTGTGCCCCCCTTGCTTGGGCAGGGCCCCAGCATTTGCAATGTTTACCTCTCCCTGCTCCTCCGCTGTGTAGTCTGGGCTGTCAAATCCTTCACTGGGACTGCCACTACAAATTGATTGAACTGAAAGATGATGGTTAAGATGTAGCTATGCCCTGTCCTGCTGGCCAGTCTCTAGGTCCAGATGATCAGTGGCTTCCATTTCTTATGGACGTCGACTCACAATTACATGCAGTGGTGGTTTATCATCAGCTTTCACAGTTTTCCTACTCACAAACGTGTGACATTCCGGCGCACATTTCAAAATGTGCCCTCTCATGCCAATCAAATAGAATCGCCTACGGCCTGTGGCTTCTGTCTTTTGCACTCCAAAGTTACGTGACAGATCATGATAGCCAGTGAGCACCATGTTTACATCGCTCCCTGTGATAAAAATTGGATTGAGATGAGTATCAGTGATGGAATCAACGGAAGTGCGATACAGCAAGACTTTATTCACAAAAAAATGTTTTCACTGACTCAACACACAAATTAATTGAGGGTCAGCATCGCCTATGAGAATTGTGATGGAAGTTTTTCCCGTGAATAATAATTCCTAGATTTCTGCAATCAATAGCCTTTATGTCACTAATTGTATGCATCTCATTTCCTGTTGCGTAGAGGCTGGACTGTATTACTGAGACAGAAATATATATGAAGATTTAAAAATAACACCAAAAGTATATAGTTGTGTACGCCTCAAATGCATTTCCTTTTTTCCACTTTTTAGATTGCTGTGTAATCCATACTGAGAACACGGAGATTTTACATGTTTAAACTATGCTATATATACCTGCTATCCAGTGATAAAGTACCCTTTCTCAACTTTGTACAATCTGGTCAAATCCATACTGGGCCTGAGAACATCTGAGTCTGCCTCCTGATCTATAGACATATATTTTTAATGTGTAAACTAGGCTACATATATACATGTTATCCGGTGAAACTGTACCTTTTATCAACTTTCTGCAATGTTGTTGAATCCATACTGGGCCTGAGAACGGCTGCCGAGCTGCTAATCAAGCTACAGCACCTGTGGTTTGGACACGTAATTTTTTCAGGAATGACGGTTAGGCCTAACTCCGGAATTGCGGTTGACCTGAACTTACTGGGAAATCATCGTTCGCGGGGAATAATCTGAATCCCAGATACCCATCACTAACGGAGTTCAGCAGGTTATCTGCACCTGTAAGCGACAAAAGCTGGTCCTTTCAGTGTAGCGTGCATGCAGCCCCGGACATGTACTGGAATGCTAGACCTGTTATTGCTCGATCTCACGTGCCACAGCCTCGCGTATCCCTCTAGTAAGCTTGACGCGTACCGCGGGGCCATGCCGGAGTCTCAGTCATTAACGGAATAAAGCTGAGAAATCGCTAGCACAACTACAAACGGACATACCACACCACACACAGAATCGACAAAGCTTGCAATCTGTCCATCTTTTCTGTAGCTTGTATGGTAGTGGTTTCCCGGGTGCAGTCCAATTAAGCCACAGGCTCCACTCCTAGTGGTGCCCTTTTGGACATTCCTTTAAGGTTCAGCTTTGCAATCATACTGCCCCCGGAAACCAAAAACTTTGCCTTCAGGGACACTGTTTGGAGGTTCGTGGGAATAACGCTGCCGGCGTTAGAGCCTGTCAGCAGTCGGCATATGGGTCGCCCTCCCAGGGCTGTGGGGTACTCGGTACCGGGCCGGTGTCAGTGGGATGTGTCACAGCAGCGGTGACTCGGACGGTGGCCCTGGGTGCCCATGTAAATGGCGTGGTATAATGGTAAAGAGTTTATATAGATAGTTTGACGCCACCTGTGGTGTTCGGCAACATAGATGTTAGGCCGATGCTGCATGCAGATCCTCTGGGACTGATGGTGTTGTGCAGCAAAGATGGTGAAGCTCCCCACAGGTGGAGCTGGAGTCCCAGGGAAGTGTAGATGTAGTGATGGGGGAAAGGCACAGGTGGTGTAGGTGCTGGTACCCAGATGTAGCGGTGCTGGAATAACTGTAGGACACCAGAGCGTGCAGTTCCAAAGCTTTACTCACAGTCTGCAGGTTACACAGATGCCTGCTCCGTGCTGTGTCCTCCGGGTCAGGACCTCTGCCAACCTCCGGGACCAGAATGGAAAGCTCCTTTCTAAGGCTACTTTCACACTTCAGGTTTTCGGCGTCAGGCGCGATCCGGCGTCGTGCCGGAACGCCGGATCCGGCAAATGTTTAGTAAAACCGGATGTGACGGATCCGGTTTTCTGCCGGATCCGTCTTTTTCTTGACAGACAAAACCGGATCCGTCTCATCTGGTTCATCCGTTTTTCTATCCGTTTTTCGACGGATTACGCCGGATCCGGTTTTTAAAATTGACCCTTGTGGCCTTCCGAACGGGATTGGCTACTGGAAAACTATATATAGCATGTTCCTACAGCCCTTCTTTGACAGGTTGTAGAGGAGAAAGTGCAGGTTGGAGAGAAGAGCAAGTTATTGGCGAAGATGGATGTTGTCATTGGAAATATTTTGAAGAATTTGGCGGATTTTATAGCGGAGGCGAATCGTTTGAGGGTGATTGTTCTGGAGAAGGAGAGAGCGAGACAGCAGCGCATCAGGCATCGTAGACGACGTTTGTGGATCCACCCCATCACAGCCAAGAGAATGATGCGTGGGGTCTATTCTACACTCTGCATGGACCTTCGACGAAACCCGGATAAATTTTTTGGATATGTTAGGATGAAAATGGAGAATTTTGATTACTTGGTGGAGCGCATTGCACACCTCATAAGAAAAGCGGACACCTATTGCCGCTTCTCTGTTTCACCCACAGAGCGTCTGATGGTGACTTTAAGGTAAGCCACATGTATTGGATGTGATCGCATCAGAGCACACTTTCACTGCAATCTTGTTGGTGGTAGTTTGTATCTCCAAGTGTAATAGCTGAGTTTTGGTATGTAATGCTGTGATTTAAAACTAATTTATTGTTTTTTAATTCCCCACAGATTTCTTGCAACTGGAGAATCCCTTTCGTCACTGCATTTCCAGTACAGACTCGGGATTTCCACCATATCTGGAATAGTGAAGTACACATGCCGTGCACTGTGGGACTCCTTAGCTGAAGAGTTTTTACCAGAGCCCACAACAGAGAGGTGGATTGAAATTGCTGACAAGTTTCAACAGATATGTCAGTTTCCCAACTGCTTGGGCGCTGTGGACGGGAAACATATCCGCATTGTAAAGCCAGCTGGATCGGGATCGGAATATTTCAATTACAAGAAATATTTTTCAATTGTCCTCATGGCCATCGCTGACGTGGAATACAAATTTATTGCGGTTGATATTGGGGCCTATGGCCGCTCCAATGACTCTCAAGTTTTCAAACTGTCTGCCGTGGGGCGTAAACTGTATGGAAACACCTTCCAGTTCCCACCACCTAGACCGCTGCCGCAAACATCTGGTCCACCTATGCCATTTGTCTGTGTAGGGGATCAAGCCTTCCAGCTGTCAGAACACCTTTTGAAACCGTACTCTAGCAGAGGATTGACAAGACCAAAACGCATTTTTAATTACCGCCTCACAAGAGCAAGAAGAATGGTTGAATGTACCTTTGGTATTCTGACAGCCAAATGGCGGGTCCTATTGACTGCGATCAACCTCAAGACAGAAACTGTGGACGAGGTGATCAAAGCGTGCGTGGTACTCCACAATTTTGTTATCTGCAAGGAACCCATTTCCATTGAGGACACCTCTGAAGAAACCACCTTGCAAGATTACCATGACATTACCACTAGAAGTTCTGTGACGGTTTCAGTAATGAGGGACAATTTTGCACTATACTTTATGTCACCTCAAGGCAGAGTACACTGGCAGGATGACAGAGTGTGAAAGATTTGTGCCCAACCAAACTTGTGTACCTTCTGTACCAACAGTATATACCTTTGCCAACCAAAGTTGGCTATCTTGTCATGGTCTCTATTTTTAGCTTTAGGCCACAGGTGTGTACCTGGTTGTGTTTTATGCAAAGTATTTCACCTTTTAACAAAAGTTGTGTACATTGTTAGGAAATCACCAACAATAAACACAACTTTTTAGGTGAAATACTTTGCTTCAAACACAACCAGGAACACAACTGTGGCAAAAAGCTAAAATTTACCCACAGTTATATACCTAGTTTTGAATACCATTTCACCTTTTAAATACCCTGTATTTAACCTTTTTCGCCGCAGAAAGAAATGACAGACAACCAGTGTAAAATAATTTAACTTTTATTGAAAAATGTTTTTTTTAGTAAACTTTTTTAAAATTTTAATAAACTTGTTTAATAAAGCTTTGAAACTATAAAACTGAAACCATAAAACTGGTCATTTTTATTTAAATACACACATTATAAATCTGTGTAGTGTGTGGTGGAAATACTGCTGTAGGGGCTGCGGGACACTTCGACACTGGGAGTGTGGAGAGAGGACTGGGATCGTGGTGGGGAAGGAACAGTTAGAGGTGAAGGTGTGGGAAAAACTACAGAATGGGTGGACATGTGGGAAGCAGAAGAGGTGGTGGGTGGTGGAGTGGAGGGTTGGGCAGGGACTGTAGGAGCAGATGATGTTGATGGCAAGTTGTATGGGGAAGGAGTTTGGTACAGGGCAGGTTGCTGGAAGTGGGGAGATGTCTGGTACGGGGCAGGTTGCTGGAAGTGGGGAGATGTCTGGTACGGGGCAGGTTGCTGGAAGTGGGGAGATGTCTGGTACGGGGCAGGTTGCTGGAAGTGGGGAGATGTCTGGTACTGGGGAGGTTGCTGGTACTGGGGAGTTTGCAGGTACTGGGGAGGTTGCTGGTACTGGGGAGGTTGCTGGTACTGGGGAGGTTGCTGGTGCTGTGGAGGTTGATGGTGCTGGGGAGGTGGATGGTGCTGGGGAGGTGGATGGTGCTGGGGAGGTGGATGGTATGTAATAGGAGGGGGAGGATGGAAAGTGGCTGGAGGGGGTGTAGATGTAATAGGAGGGGGAGGATGGAAAGTGGCTGGAGGGGGTGTAGATGTAATAGGAGGGGGAGGATGGAAAGTGGCTGGAGGGGGTGTAGATGTAATAAGAGGGGGAGGATGGAAAGTGGCAGGAGGGGGTGCAGGTGGAGGAACTACTGTGGTGGGAGGAGGAGGTTGGGAGGTAACTTGCTGGAGAGCAGCGTGGCATGAATGCATTACATGCATCTGCTGGGCAGGAGAGAGCGTTTCCATGCGCTCCACAACAGACATGAAAAAGGTGTGGTTTGGCGAAGATCTTGCTTCTGAATGTATGGTTTGCAGAAGTGTCTTCACCTCCAGAATGCTGGAGTTGATCTGCTGATAGCCTGCGGAGATTTGCTCTGACAAGACTTTTAGACAGTTCTGGAAAGATGCATTCAGATGCAAGAACTCTGGCGCATAAGTCTTTTCCTGACCCCTCTGCCGCTGCCGCCCAGTACCCGCAGGTGTACTAGAGGTGGCAGGGGCAGAAGGGTGGGGTAAAGGGAAAGCGATCTCCTCACCAGCAGCTTCATGTAATGTAGGCGGCCACGATGCTCCTGTGCTGGTGGATGGGACTGATGGGTCGAATGTGTGGGAAGGCTGGGAAGGTGCAGATGTACCGGGGCGGTCGAAGTCTCCCTCGGTGCCGGTCTCCTCAGGGATCGCCTCAGAAGGGTCCAATCGTGCAGGCTCCCGAGTGTTGCTCACCGTGCTGTGGAATAAAGAGAAAAAAAAAACAATTAAAATAGTGACATGGTATGGCCCTGGCTGAAAAAAAAAAGTTACATCTAAACATTTTTTTGTCACATGTGGTGTGTAATATTTACCTTCTGGTGAGCATTGTCTCCCGGAGGAACGACAGGGCTCGTGCGTACTTGTACTTGCTCCTGCGTCCTCCAGATCCACTCGGGGCCCGCATCTCTTTATTGAACTCCTTCTTGAAACGATCCCTCACAGACCGCCACCGCTTCACAATTCTCTCCCCTGAAACGAGAAAGGACAAAGTGGTTAGTATACAACATCAGTGTTTCCCAAACTCCAGTCCTCATGGTCCCCAGGGGTCATGTTTTCAGGATTTCCAAAGTAAATAGAAATCCTGAACACATGATCCGTGGGGACCACGAGGACTGGAGTTCGGGAAACACAGGTTTAAATCAAGCAACCGGTACTCTATATACTTACGCTCTTTAATCTGGGCCCGAGCTTCGAGGTCCTCCCAGCGGTCCACAAGGAGCGAACAGATTTCCTCCCAGAGTCGTCGGGTAACGATAAGGTCAGCGTGGCGGCGGTCAGCCATATTCCAGAGCGGCTCCCTTTCTCTGACGAGATCGATGAGGCGCTCCACATCAATCCCTCCATCCTCACCGTCAGAGTCGGGAGCACGCTGTGAAGGCTGTTAAAGAAAAAGACAAAAATAACATAATTAGCCTCCACAAAAGAAATGAAATAAAAAGTGCAAAAAAAAAAAAGCAAAAATATTTATACTTACACGCTGGTGACCGCCGCGTTGCTGTCGCCGACGACCCTGGGAGGCACTGCGAGGACCTCTTGGCCGAGCACCAGATTGGGAAGACTAGAGAAGAAAACAAAAAATGTTATGTCTTTGGATGTAGGCATTTGTTTGCTGTGTGTGGTCTGCAGAACATTGTTTTCTATGTGTTGTGTGTAGTGTGATGTTGTGTTTCTGCGTTTGATGCAAAAAACTTACCAATTGTGAGCCCACTCCAAGTGTCTGTCCACCCCTTCCTTCTTCTTCTGGGAGCTCCTCTTCATCTTGTGATTCCTGTTTTGAAATAAAAGGCAATGAATACACATATATTACAGAGATGATGGATTTTGGAAATAAAAACTTACCGTCAAACGCTGACGATGCGAGGGAGGGCTCCCAGAAGATGTGCTGTCTTCCTCATGGCCAGACTCCATGGCTGTGGGTGGTGTTTCTGCTGCTGCCATTGCTGCTGCTGCTGCTGCATCTATTGGGCGGCTGTTGAATAAAGAGAAACAAAGGGCCAATGAATATCTTGATATTCCATAGCCCTAGTTTGGAGGAATGGGGGATTTGATAATTACCGTCTCTCATCTGCTGCTGCACTCACCTCCCGTTGTTCAGCATGCTGCTCCATTTGGGGTGGTGCTGATGGTGCTGCTGCTGCAGATGTCTGCTGCCTTCTCCTGCTCCTGGTTCTTGGCTTGGGTGGCATGTTGGGTGTGGCTGAGGGTCCCATTGTCTTGCTTTTATATATGTCCTGTGGGCAGAGCTACTGAGCATGCTCAGACCAAAAAAAACGGATCCGGCCGCCGGATCCGGCTGTCGCCGGATCCGGCGCATTGCGGCGCTCATAGGCTTTCATTGTATGAAAAAGCCGGACACACCGGATTCGGCGTGTCTGGCTTTTTCGACGGATACAAAAAAACGTTACAGTCACCGTTTTTTCCAGACGCCGGATCGCATCACATTGCCGGATCCGGCGAAAATCGGATGAAACGCATGGCCATCCGGCTCGATCCGGCTCTAATGCAAGTCAATGGGGGGGGAAACCGGATCCGGCATTGCATTTCGACGGATCCGGTTTTAGTCAAAAGCGCCGGATCGCGCCTGAAGCAGAAAACCTGATGTGTGAAAGAGGCCTAACACTCTGCCAACATGTACCTTCCTGAACGTCTCCTTTCTAGCGCTTGTGGGGGAAGCACTCAGAGGACCGTGGTTCACTGAAACGCCTCCTGTCTAACAGATGTTCCTCAGACTTTACTTGTATGGCAGACAGCTGTAGCCTTTTCTTTCTGCCTTGCACACGTCGATGCTGGGGCCTCCGAGCCTTAGTTGGGTACAGAGCATTTATAGCTGCTACTTCCCCCAGTTTCTGCTGCAGGAACGTCAGTGTCCCTACAAACTCGGAGACCGGAATCCGGACCATGCTCTCCAGCTAGGAGTGAGCCTTAACTCTGCTCATCCTCCAGCTCCCCTTCTCACGTCCACACACTTCCCCTTCCCTGCACAGAGTGCCCTAACTTACCTCCTCCCGACCACAGAGAACAGCTCCTCAGCAGTCAGGTTCAGAGGTCTCCCTGCTGGCCTGGAGTGGGAAATGTGTTGTGTGTTGGTTTCACTGCTAGAGAGATCCTTCGTTGCTCCCAAACTTGACAACACACTCCCTAGGAGGAAGGCAATGCCACAGTGGCGACCGTACTCTTGGGAACGCCACAAGTGCACTGAGGCCCAGCCACTGCTGGATGATGCTGCTGGTAAATTGACCCAGACCACTACATTCCCCTCGCACTCTACACAGCCAGAATCTGACCCAGAGGAAACTCAGGTTCCCCTTCCCGCATACTATACCACCTTACACGGTGACAAAGAGGAAGGGGCAGATGAAAGTGCAGGTTCCTTGAGCAGGTGGGGGGGCATACTCATGGGCGATGGCACTGGTACAGGGCACCGCATAGTACGCAAAAGTGTCTCTGCTGGTGGGAGGGTCTAAACAGCCAAGTGCAGTGAGATGGAAGATGAGGACGACAAGGAGTTCAGAGTAGTGCAGGGATTCCCTAGCAAGGAGACTTATGTAATTGTTTTCAGCGTTGGGACAGCAATTTTTGGGGAGCACTATACTCTGGTGAATGATATATGGGGCCCACCATACACTGAAGCATTCCAAAGGTGGACATCAGACACTGGAGCAGCATTTACAGGGCCCATTATACACTACAGCAGTAGAAATGGGGCCCATTATATATGGAGCATTATTTGGGCCCATAAGACAGTGGAGCTTCATCCATTGGGACCAACATATACTGTAGCATTATGTGGAGCTCATCATATACGGTTTGAAACATTATATGGGAATAATGATTCCGTATGGAGAAATATATGGGCCTCATTACTCTGTATAGCGCACTAAGCGCTGGCCATAATACTGTATGGAGTTATATACTGTCCGTTTTTGGAGGTATTGGAGAATTTAAAATGGATATCAGTCATGAGATGTAAGAAGTGAAGTATTTTTCATTGTACTATACTGCTATTTCTCTGCCGTATCGGAGCATCATGAGTTGTGGTATGTGTTAAAGGGGGCGCTCTTTGGCCCTGGGCCTATGAAAACCTGGAGCCAGCCCTCCCCCCACAACTGTAGCCAAATAACCCCCATTTTTCAGTGCGTAACTAGTATTATGAAGTTAATTAAGGTTGACAAGCTTCAGTAACAAGAATTTATGCTTTTGGCATTCAAATGGGCACTGTTGGTGTGTTTCCTGTCCTCCTCTCACTGCCGACTTTAATTCTCCATTGACTTACATTGGGTTTCGTGTTTCGGGACGACCCCGACTTTTCCCTATAGTCGGCCGATTTTGCTCGACCCGACTTTTCGAAAAATCGGGTTTCATGAAACGAAACTCGACCCTAAAAAACCAAAAGTTGCTCAACACTAGTGAGCGGTACTTGACAAATCAGTCCACAACATGGCCATGAAACCCCTGTGTCCAACACCACTTCGGCTATGTGCACCACGAACACTGCCTCAAACAAACGGTTTACCAGAGTTGCTTGTTTGTTAGCCATTATTAGCTCTAGGTTCTCCTGTGGCATGATGTTTTGGAATTTGCCTTTATAGCGTGGATCCAGGATGCTGGCCAACCAGTAGTCGTCATCGTTCATCTTTTTGGCAGCATTTTCAGGATCTGCAAGGCATAATCAGACATGTGGGCCAATGTTCCATGATGCACTGCGGTTGCTTGGTGGAGGAGCACTTTCTTGCAAATCCACATCCCTCCAGTCACGCACAAACCCTGTACCTGACCTTGCCACGCCAACATTTTTTCTTGCCCCCTGAGAAGCATCCTCCTCCCCAAAATAATCATCCCCATCATCCTCCTCCTCCTCCTCTTCCTCTTCTTCCTCCACCTTGTCCACGAGACTTCCGTGACCAGACAATGGCTGACTGTCATCAAGGCTTCCCTCCTCCTCAGCTGCAGATGCCTGATTCTTAATGTGCGTCAAAGTTTGCATGAGCAGACGCATAAGTGGGATGCTCATGCTTATGATGGCATTGTCTGCGCTTACCAGCCGTGTGCATTCCTCAGAACACTGAAGGACTTTACAAAGGTCTTTCAGCTTCGACCACTGCACACCGGACAACTCCATGTATGCCTGCAAACTGCCTGCCCGTGTATCCTCCCACAAATGAACTACAGCCTGCCTCTGTTCGCATAGCCTCGGAACCATGTGCAGGATGGAGTTCCACCTTGTTGCAATGTCGATAATTAGGCGGTGCTTGGGAAGGTGGAGCAATCGCTGCAGCTTCTGCATACGAATGGAGTGTACGGACGACCGGCAGATGTGCGTGCACAGTCTTCGCACCTTATGGAGCAGGGCTGCTAACTCCGGATAATTATTGAGGAAGCACTGCACCATCAGGTTCAAGGTGTGAGCCAGGCAAGGTATGTGTCTGAGTTTTGAAAGGGCTATGGCTGCCACAAAATTCCATCCTTTATCACTAACTACCTTGCCTGCCTCAAGATGTATAAAGTATAGCGTGGCACTACTACAAGGTGCACAAGTAGGTTACCCAGACCAAAGTGAATAATAAAGTAACTTGGCACTCAACTGAAAATAAGTTTTTATTGTGGCAGTCACACAGCAGAAAGATAGTGAGGAAACACTTAGCTAACCTAAATGAATTCAAGTCTCCAGGTCCAGATGAATTACACCCCAGAGTACTGAAGGAGAAAGCAGAAGAAATTTTTGAACCCCTCTCCATAATCTTTGAAAATTCTTGGAGAACAGGAGAAGTGCCAGAAGACTGGAGAAGAGCAAATGTTGTTCCTATCTTCAAAAAGGGGAAGAAGGTGGACCCAGGCAACTATAGGCCGGTGAGTCTGACTTCTATACCAGGAAAGATCTTTGAACAAATTATTAAACAACATGTATGTCAATACCTGGATAAGAATGAAGTGATTAAACAGAGTCAGCATGGGTTTGTAACTAATAAGTCATGTCAGACTAACTTAATTTCCTTCTATGAAGGTATCACTGATTGGGTGGATCAAGGAAATGCTGTAGATATAGTATATCTTGACTTCAGCAAAGCATTTGACAAAGTCTCTCATACAATCCTTATTGAAAAAATGGCTAAGTATGGAATGGACAAGGCAACTGTTAGGTGGATTCATAACTGGCTTAGTGATCGGACCCAAAGAGTGGTCGTAAATGGCTGCACATCCAGTTGGAAGAATGTCTCAAGTGGGGTACCACAGGGCTCTGTCCTGGGCCCTGTATTGTTCAACATCTTTATCAACGATTTAGATAAAGGAATTGAGGGTAAACTGATTAAATTTGCTGATGACACAAAGCTAGGAGGGATAGCTAATACTAGAGAAGAGAGAGAGAGGATTCAAAACTGGAGAAGTGGGCAGCAACTAACAGAATGGTTTTTAACAGGGAGAAATGCAAAGTACTACATCTGGGCAATAAAAATGAAAAAAGCATATATAGAATGGGAGGAATAGGGCTAAGTGACAGCACATGTGAAAAAGACTTGGGTATACTAATAGATCACAGACTGAATATGAGTCAACAGTGTGATGCAGCAGCAAAAAAGGCAAATGCAATTCTAGGATGTATTAACAGAAGCATACAGTCTAGATCACGTGAAGTCATTATTTCCCTCTACTCCTCTTTGGTCAGACCTCATCTGGAATATTGTGTCCAGTTTTGGGCACCACATTTTAAAAAAGACATCAACAAACTGGAGCAAGTTCAGAAAAGAGCGACCAGAATGGTGACCGGTCTGCAAACCCTGTCTTATGAGGAAAGGTTGCAGGATTTGGGAATGTTTAGTTTGCAAAAGAGAAGACTGAGAGGAGACTTAATAGCTGTCTACAAATATCTAAAGGGCTGTCACATTGTAGAAGGATCAACTTTATTCTCATTTGCACAAGGAAAGACTAGAAGCAATGGGATAAAACTGAATGGGAGGAGACACAGATTAGATATTAGAAAAAACTTTTTGACAGAGTGATCAATGAGTGGAACAGCCTGCCACGAGAAGTGGTGAGTTCTCCTTCAATGGAAGTCTTCAAACAGAGGCTGGACAGACATCTGACTGGGATGATTTAGCGAATCCTGCTTTGAGCAGGGGGTTGGACCAGATGGCCCAGGAGGTCCCTTCCAACTCTACGATTCTATGATTCTATGATTGTATGATTCTATGACTGCCACAATAAAAACTTATTTTCAAAAAGGATCATTCAGTTGAGTGCCAAGTTACTTTATTATGCCTCAAGATGTAGACTGCCCAGCCATGATTCAGTTTGTTGCTGCAGGTAGTCGGCCAGTACCTCCGCAGTGTGTCTGTTGTCGCCCAAACACATCATCCTCAACACAGCCTGCTGACGCTTACCACTAGCTGTTCGATAGTGGGACACCTCGTGTGCAACACTGGCAGCTGCGGATGGAGTGCTCGTGTGACTGCGCTCTGTGGACGAACTTTCGCTTCTGGAGGAGGAGGAGGAGGGTCGAACGCCTACAGCCAACTGTTTCCTATACCGTGGGCTAGGCAGCACTGTCCCACAACCGCTGTCCCCTGTGGACCCTGCATCCACCACATTAACCCAGTGCACAGTGATGGACACGTAACGGCCCTGGCCATGCCGACTGGACCATGCATCAGTTGTGAGGTGCACCTTTCCACTCACTGACTGCTTGAGTGCATGGACAATGCGGTCTTTCACATGATGGTGGAGGGCTGGGATGGCTTTGCAAGAGAAGAAGTGCCAACTGGGTAGGTCATAGCGTGGTACTGCATAGGCTATGAGCTCGCGGAAAGCTTTGCTTTCAACCAACCAGTAGGGCATCATCTCTAGCGAGATTAGTTTGGCAATGTGGGCATTCAAAGCCAGTGTACGCGGATGAGAAGATGAGTACTTTCTTGTCCTACTCAGAGTCTCTGGTAGGGTGAGCTGGACTTGAGAGCTGCATATGGTTGAACTAGCGGTGGACATGGCGGACTGAGAGAGGGTTGGTGATGGTGATGGTGTTGGTGGTGTTGCTGATGGCCTAGATTCAGTCTTTCGTAGCAATAACATTGTGATTCCATGACTGCTTTGCCCTTGCGACGACACCTCGACATTTGCTGCTGGTGGTGTGCTAACTTGTGGGCTTACAGTGGGGGAAGCGATGTAGCGTTGCTTACTACCTTCATTCGGAGCAGGTGCACATGTAGTACGTGAGGTTTGGTAGTCCATCCATGCTTGCAAGTGCATGGTGGTTAAATGTCTAAGCATGCAATTGGTATTCAAATTTCTCATCTTTTTCCCTCGGCTAAAGGTCTTTGCGCACTTCTTACTGATAACTTTTGCCTGATCATTAGGATTTTGTTCAAAAATGTGCCACACTGCACTCTTCCTACTATGGAAGACATTTTGAGACCTTGCACGCTGTGCTAATTTGACCATCTGGCCAAACTGTCCTGCAACTCTTTTGTTTTTTGTAACCCGTTTTTGGACTGCTACGGTCCTGCCAGATAACAGCTGTTGCGATGTCGTTGCCTGCTGCGGATTCTCCTCCTCCTCTTCTGAGCTATTGGCAGCGGCACCCTCTTACCCCAATGGATGCCAATCTGGGTCAACAACTGGGTCATCCATCACCTCCTCTTCAATTTCATGTGCACCTTCCTCTGTGTCACCGTGTAAGGTGGTATAGTATGGGTGAAGGGGCACCTGAGTTTCATCAGGGTCTGATTCTGCCTCAGTACACTGCGAGGGCAATGTAGTGCTCTGAGTGAATGTACCATCAGAAAAATCTAGCATTGGCTGTGCATCAGTACACTCCATGTCAGATTCATCTTGGACTGGGGAATTCGCGATTTGACTTGCTAAACCAGGCATGGAATGTGAAAAGAGCTCCATGGAGTAATCGGTAGTGTGGCCTGCCACATCCTTCACTTTTGGTAGAGGTGAAGGACACACGGAAAGGTGTTGTTCCTGACCAGGAGCCTCCAATGACGACTCAGTGCTTTTATTTTTTGAAACTTCAGAAGAGGAGGCGAGAGAGCTGGAGGCTGTGTCAGCAATGTAAGCCAAAATTGTTCCTGAAGCTCCGGCTTTAAAAGTGGTTTACCTAATCCCAGAAAAGAGAGCCTTCGAGGCCTTGTGGAGCCAGACGATGACGCAGGCTCAACACCTCCTGCCTTAGGTGCTATTGTGCTTTTGCCACTACCAACAGATGCAACACCATCACCACCATCGGGACCAGCTGGCAACCCCATCCCACTTCCATGGCGTCTTCCACCATACTTGCTCATTTTTGTGAAAATGTTCCCAAAATACCAAGAGCTGTATGGTACTGTAAAAGAAGGTTGAAGGTGTATCTACTATTGGAGAGAATTTGAGTCTCACTAGTGATTTGAGGACGCTGAACTATTGTCTCTGGTCCAGGAGAGATTACACCTTAATATAACAGGCTGAAATTGGATTTTGTATGACAAGGTGGAGGGTGTCTATAGGATTGGTGAGAATTTGGATCTCTCTAGAGATTTGAGGACGCCGACAATGATGCTCTCAGTCCAAGTATGGACGCAGGCAGCCTAGTAAGCAGGACGGACGCAGGCAGCCTAATAAGCAGGACTTCTGCACAGTGCGCACACAAAAGGGTGAAAAAATGAACGCTTGGTAACTGTGCGGAAAAGAGGAAGAAAAGCATTTTTGATTTTAAAAAAGCAGTTTGCACAGCAGTGTGCAAACAGCAATGCAGCTACCAGGGAGCCTTATAAGGCAGCCTAATAACCAACAGAGCTGATGCACAAAAATAGAGCCTCCCCTGTCACTAAACACAAAGTGTTGTGTTGTAAGTGGAAATCGCTAACAGCAGAAGCAGTTTTTTTGGTTCTTCCTCCCTGCCTAACGCTCTCCCTTATTCTAAATCAGCAGCAGCAACCTCTCCCTAATGCTAAGATCGGCAGAAGTAAGATGACGGTCGGTGTGCACGCCCTTTTATAGCCCCTGTGACGCCACACAAAGCCAGCCAATCACTTGCATGCCCTTCTCAAAGATGATGGTGACAGATGCCTATGTCATCGCGTTGCCCACAGTGTGCGTCCTCCATCATTTGCTGAAAAAGGGTGCTGGAAGCATCTTTTGAAACACGACTTTGGCGCTCTGGTCACTGACCTCGTGGCCAACCTCACGCTATGGTCGGGTTTCGTTTCATGAAACCCGACTTCAGCGAAAGTCGGCGACTTTTGAATATGACCGACACGTTTCGCTCAATTCTAGTGACGATTAGTTAAGATGACCTTTTCTGACTTGCTATCATTAAGGGCAGTGAAAAAATCCTTGTTATTTGTCATAGGACTGCTTCCACCAGAATCTATACACCATATATGCTTTGCAAATGGGCCTGTACTGGCATTAAATGCAGTTTCAACACATGCAGAATATTCCTTTACAGCTGTTTTAACCCTTTGATGACTGTTCAGCTTTTTAAGCTGACTCAGTCTTGCTTTCCAAATTCTGCAGGCTGCTTTAAGGTGGCCAGGCTTTTTCCAGATAAAACATTAATGCGTTTCTCTTAGATTGCTCTTATATTTCAGGAAATCCTGTGTCTTTAATGCTGTTTCTTCTCTGGATTCATTACTGCTGCTTACATGCTGTGGTTTTCTTTTGAATTCATCCACAAGTTTTCCTTTCACATTCTCTAGTGTCAGCTTATCATCTGGCCATGCATCTAGTGCAGTCACGAGTGTGTCATAACTCTCTGGAAGACCACTTAATAGAAGTGCAGCAACATGAAAATCTTTAATTTCTTTTCCAATACCCCTGAGACGCTCCACAATCTCTAGGGTGTTTCTTATATAGTCCTGCATATTCTGTCCATCACTTAGCTTAGACTAAGACAGCTTTCTCATGAGATAAAGCTTATTGCTGATATTTAATCTTTCATGCACTTTTGGTATTTCATCCCACACCTCCTTTGCAGTTGCACACTTGCATGATTATCATCTACACTGAGGGAGTGTCAGGAACAGCGCACTGCACTTGCTCACTGAGCCAGTGCGCGTGTCCTGAGTAAAGCGAACTGTGCTCAAAGATACCTGTGGAGCGGGCAGCAGCCGAGTAGGTGCCTACTTCAGAACAGCAGGACCTAAAGCACGTGACTGCTGGGGGCGTGGCCTAAGCTCCAGAGAGCTTGGAGCTGCAAGAGAACTCCTAGCAGGGTAACTGTGAGACAAAGTTACCATGGGGCATATACAGGGAGGATAGTCAGGACGTAGCCAATGAGTCATACACAGGGAGGGTAGCGAAGTACAGAATCAACAGGCAAACTCACAACGGGGAACAGAACCGGGTCAGAACCATATAAACAAGCTATAACAACGAACAGGCACACAGAGGTTACCACACTCGGCCAAAGGCAAAAGTATAACTGACAGGGATTGGAGCTTCCCAGGGGTTTAAGAAGCTCTCCCAGAACCATAGAGAGGCCACAATCATTAACCCCAGGTGTGCACGTCAAAACCTGCACTGAGCTCCAGACATTAACCCCTGACGTGCAGCTCAAAAACCTGCACTGTGATCATGACAGTACCCCCCTCTCAACAGGGGACCTCTGGACCCCCAGGCTTCCCCGGGTACTTGGAATGGAAAGCCCGAACCAGGCGATCTGCATGTACAGAGTGAGCAGGGACCCATGAGTTCTCCTCTGGTCCATATCCCTTCCAGTGGACCAGGTACTGCAAAGAGCGGTGCACCCGCCGAGAGTCCACAATATGTCCTTCCTCATACTCCAATTGACCCTCCACCAGCACTGGAGGAACAACAGGCTCGGAGTCCTCTTTGACAGACAGACCCTACGGATTTCAACAGAGATTTATGGAACACATTGGATATTTTTAAGGAGGCGGGGAGACGCAACCTATATGCCACTGGGTTGACTATCTCCATAATCTCGTATGGACCAATGAACTTTGGTCCCAATTTAGCTGATGGTACCTTCAAGTTGATGCTACGTGTGGAAAGCCAAACCTTCTCTCCCACCTGAAACCTGTCTCCCGAGGCTCTCTTTTTGTCAGCAAAATATTTGTACCTCCCCTGGGCCCGAGAGATATTATGCTGGACTTCAGCCCAGAGATTTTTTAACCGTTGAAAGGACCCCTCTACCCCTGGACAACCGGAATCCACCCGTGAAAACTCCCCAAAATGCGGATTGAACCCATAGTTAATCAGGAATGGGGACATGTTGGTGGACTGACTCACCCGGTTGTTAAAAGCGAATTCCGCCAACGGTAATGCATCACACCAATCCTCCTGTCTGGCGGAGGTCAGACACCTCAGAATTTGTTCCAGGGATTGATTGGTGCGTTCTGTCTGACCATTACTCTCCGGGTGATATGCCGACGAGAAGAAGAGTGAGATGCCCAATTTCATACAGAATGGCCTCCAAAATTTGGCCACAAACTGCACACCTCTGTCAGACACCACATTCAGGGGTACCACATGCAATCGGACCACATGCTGCACGAACAACCTTGACAATGTTTCTACTGAGGGTAATGCTGCCAAAGGAATGAAATGGGCCTGTTTGGAAAACCTATCCACCACCACCCAGATCACGGTATTGCCCCTGGAAGGTGGAAGGCCTGTAATAAAATCCATGGAAAGATGAGTCCATGGCCTATCAGGAACCGGTAAAGGTATGAGTTCCCCAGCCGGCCGGTTATGCGAGCTTTTGAAACGGGCACACACACCACAAGCAGAAACAAATTTCTTGACATCGGACCTTAGTGAAGGGCACCAAAAAACCCTGGCTACTGCCTCTCTAGTGACCGTGATACCTGGATGAGCACTCAACCTAGACTCATGAAATTCCTGCAGAAGTCTAGGCTGCAATAAATCTGGAACAAACAATTTGTCCCCTGGCCTGGTTGCAGGAGCTAGGGCCTGAGCCCTTAGAATTTCTTTTTCCAACTCAGATGAGACCCCCGCCACTACCACCCCTGGGGGAAGAATGGAGGATGGCTGCTCGGGGGGAGACACCGGGTCAAAACGGATAGGGCATCCGCTTTAACATTTTTGGACCCCGGTGGAAAAGTAATGGAGAATTGAAATCGTGAAAAAAAAAAAGTGACCAACGGGCTTGTCTCAGAGTAAGCCTCTTAGCAGATTCAAGGTATGCCAAATTTTTGTGATCCGTGACAACTGTGATAGGGTGAGCCGCCCCTTCCAAAAAGTGCCTCCATTCCTCAAACGCCAGCTTGACCGCAAGAAGTTCTCTATTGCCTACGTCATAGTTTCTCTCGGCTGAAGAGAACTTCTTGGAGAAGAAGGCACAGGGTTTGAGATTGGTAAGGGTGGCCGGACCCTGGGACAGCACAGCCCCCACCCCCACTTCAGAAGCATCCACCTCCACAATGAATGGTTTGGACGGGTCTGGTTGGACCAACACCGGGGCGGACATGAAACATTTCTTAATAGCTGAGAAGGACTCCTTAGCGAGTACAGACCAATTTTTTACATCAGCGCCCTTCTGGGTAAGATCCGTGAGTGGTTTAACCACTTGTGAGAAACCTTTAATGAATCTCCGATAATAGTTCACAAATCCTAAGAAGCTCTGGAGCCCCTTGTGATCTCGAGGCTGAACCCAGTCAGCGATCGCCAGCACCTTCTTAGGATCCATACGAAACCCCTCACAGGACACAATCAACCCCCAAAAAGACAGTTCCTGTGCAAAAAACAAACATTTTTCCAATTTAGCGAACAATTGGTTCTCCCTGAGTCTCTGGAGAACTGTCTGTAGATGTTGCAAGTGGGATTGGCTGTCCGTGGAATACACCAAAATGTCATCCAAATAAATAATAACAAAACGGCCTATCAGGTCAGAAAACACAACATTGCTGAAATTCTGGAAAATAGCGGGTGCATTAGTTAACCCAAATGGCATTACCAGGTTTTCAAAGAGTCCTTCTGATGTGAGGAACGCAGTTTTCCACTTGTTCCCTTCCCGAACCCTTATCAGATTGTAGTCCCCCCAGAGATCTAACTTGGAGAACCACTGGGCCCCAGCTAACTGGTTACATAAGTCTGGGATGAGGGGAAGCGGGTAAGTGTTCCTAACCGTTATCTTGTTCAGTTCCCGAAAGTCGAGGCATGGCCGCAAACCACCATCTTTCTTCTTCACAAAGAAGAATCCTGCTGCCACCGGTGACACAGAAGGCCTGATATGCCCTTTGCGGAGACTCTCAGCTATGTACTCCTTCATGGCTTGGCGCTCAGACCCGGACAAACTGAACAATCGAGCCTTAGGCAACTGGGCTCCGGGTACTAAATCAATGGCACAATCATAGGGTCTATGTAGTGGCAGCGCCTCAGCCTCACTTTTGGAAAAAACGTCTTCGAAATCCTTCAGGTACTCCGGAATACCGTCCAGACCGACAGACGACACAGATATGGATTTAACAGCGTTAACAAGATGTCCCAGGTTACCACATTTATCTTTACATCCCCATTGAGTGATCTCCCCTGTCACCCAATCAATGGTAGGATTATGGCATTGAAGCCAAGGCATCCCCAGTACCAGTCCTGCAGGCAAGTTATCTAGCACAAGACAACTTAGTTTTTCCACATGAGTGGAACCCACTTTTAGAGAAAAAAGCTCAGACCTGCAACAGATACCGTCCTTGGTAAGAGGGGACAAGTCAATTGCCACAAGTTTAACAGGATCCTGAAGCCTGACTCTCCCTATCTTATTAAGAGTCATAGTTTTGGTATCAATCAGGTTCACGGCAGAACCACAGTCAACAAAAGCAGTAGTTTGAACCAGACCATTACCAAGTTCCAGTTCTACCTGCAGCACCATTTTGGCACGTGAGGAAAATTGTACCTGAAGGTCTGGGTAGCCTCCTCGACTACAACCCAGACCTAGTCGTTTCCCGCCATCTTGGAGGATGACGGACAGGAGGGGCAGCCCTTCTTCCAGTGTCCAGATTCCCCACAATAGAAGCACAACTGCTTCTCCCGGCGGCGTCTTCTTTCCTTTTCCTCACAGGTGAAAGCGCTCACCTCCATAGCCACAGGAAGAATCCGGGTCTCATCTCCATTGAAGAATAATGGTGCTTCCAGTTGCATAACGCCTCTAGCCTGCAGTCTGCAATCCATGCGAACCGCTTGGGTCATGGCATCCTCCAGGGTGTCAGGTGGAGGATGGAGTGCCACGGAATCCTTCAGACGTTCACATAGGCCTCTGCGGAACAGCCCCTGAAGGGCGGCATCACTCCAAGAAATCTCGACTGCCCAACATCTGAATTCAGTACAGAACCACTCGGCCGAGTGCTCCCCCTGATAGACACTCATCACCTTGTCCTCAGCCAAACGCACTCTACCAGGCTCATCATAAATAAGCCCTAAGGCTTCAAAAAACGCATGCACAGACATTCTCTCAGGGGCAGAAGAGGAAAGCGAAAATGCCCAGGCTTGTGGGGACCCCCTAAGCAGGGACAAAACCACCCCCACCCTCTGTTCCTCATCCCCAGAGGAGCGGGGTCTCAAAGAGAAAAAGAGCTTACAGCCCTCCTTAAATGCTCTGAATTCATCTTTGTTACCAGAAAACGTATCTGGCAATTTAACCGGGGATTCGGGTGGGACTAAAATGACATCTCTATTCCCCACCTGCTGAAAGCCTGCGGAAAGCACCCCCTGAACCGAGTCCGCAACCTGCCGCTGGGACTGGGCCAGAGCTTGGTGTTCCAAACTTAGCTTCTGCAGTGACTGAGTCAAGCATTTCACCTGCTCAGATAAGGCATGCATTGGGTCCATGCTGCAGAAGTGAGGAGAGAAAAAAAAAGTTCACGGTAAGTTATAATGTCAGGAACACCGCACTGCACTTGCTCACTGAGCCAGTGCGCGTGTCCTGAGTAAAGCGAACTGTGCTCAAAGATACCTGTGGAGCGGGTAGCAGCCGAGTAGGTGCGTACTTCAGAACAGCAGGACCTAAAGCACGTGACTGCTGGGGGCGTGGCCTGAGCTCCAGAGAGCTAGGAGCTGCAAGAGAACTCCTAGCAGGGTACCTGCATGACAAAGTTACCAAGGAGCATAGACAGGGAGGATAGTCAGGACATAGCCAATGAGTCATACACAGAGATAGCTGCAAGGTACAAGAGGGGCGAGCAGAGAGTAGTCAGATCACAGGCAATAAGTCATACACAGGGAGGGTAGCGAAGTACAGAATCAACAAGCAAACTCACAACGGGGAACAGAACCGGGTCAGAACCATATAAACAAGCTATAACAGCGAACAGGCACAGGCACACAGAGGTCACCACACTCGACCAAAGGCAAAAGTATAACTGACAGGGATTGGAGCTTCCCAGGGGTTTAAAAAGCTCTCCCAGAACCATAGAGAGGCCACAATCATTAACGCCAGGTGTGCAGGTCAAAACCTGCACTGAGCTCCAGACATTAACCCCTGACGTGCAGCTCAAAAACCTGCACTGGGATCATGACAGGGAGATCATGCTTTGTGCTTTCTGATCCTTCTCTGTCCAGTCATCTGGTAATGGATGAGGCACTTGTTCCTGAGTATATTTCCATGTACCTTCTCTTATGAGCAGCATCTTCACCTTGAATTTCCAGGAGTGATAGTTCAGGTTAGTGGGGTTTGGCCCTGAGAACTTGACAGGATTGTTGCTAGTGGACATCTTCTCTGTTTCTCTGTGCTGCTTTTGCTTTGGGCTTCTGTTGCTGTGTTACTCTGGGGTTCTTTGTCACCCTGGGCCCATAACCTGTTGGCAGCGAATTACTCATGATATTCTCCAAGCATGTGACAACAGAGCTTCTTTATTCAGGAACAAGCTGGAACAATATATGATAAGCTTAACAGATCAGGAATAAATCATTTGTGTGTCTCTATCTGTGCAACATCTACAGCAGGTTGCTTCTTTCATACACAGACACAGGAAAAACAGGAACTACAGTCACATGCTCTCCCTGTGTGAGCCTCTGGGAGTTTTTTTGTTCTAACTTTCTGAACAGCAAACAAATCTAGTAACTGAACACTCATAGACAGGAATGGAGTTGTTGCACCACACATATCCCAACAATTATACCACAGAAATGTACTCCAGACAATGGAATAGTGTATGGGTGAGAAAATTAAAACAGCTACATTTTTAATGCTTTTTTGGAGTGATAGATAATACCATAATGTACTCCAGACTACGCAATACTGTACGGGTGAGTAATTTAACCCAGAAAACTTTTTAAACACTTTTTTAGAGTGATAGATATGAAAGTAATGTGCCCCAGACCATGGAATACAATATGGGTGCAAAATTTAAACCAACAAAATTTTTAAACACTTTTTTTGATTGTTATATGACAAGAAATTGTACCCCAGACAATGAAACACTTTATGGCTGAGAAACTTAACCCAGGAAAAAAAATTTAATGCTTTTTTGAAGTGATGGATATCACAGTAATGTACCTCAGACCAAGGAATGCTGTATGGGTGAGTAATTTAACCCCCCCAATAAATGTAAATGCTTTTATGGAGTGATAGATATCACAGTAAGTCTAAGGACCACGGATAGCTTCATGGGTGCGAAACTTAACCCAGAAAAAAATGTATGCTTTTTTGAGTATTATATATCACAAAAATGTACCCTAGACCACGGAATACTGTATGGGTGAGAAATTTAACCCACCAAAATTTGTAAACACTTTTTTGGTGTTATATGGCACAAAAAAATACCTGAGACCATGGAATACTGTATGGCTGAGAAATTTAACCCAGCAAAATTTTGGTATTCTTTTTTGGAGTGATAGATATCACAGTAATGTACCCCAGATCATGGAATACTGTATGGGTGAGAAATTTAACCCATCAAAATCTTTAAATGCTTTTCTTGGAGTGTTATATGGCACAAAAATGTTCCCCAGGTCACTAAATACTGTATGGGTGAGAACTTAAACCCAGCAACGTTTTTAATGCTTTTCTGGAGTGTTTCATATCACAAAAATAATACCCAGAATACGGAATTCTCTTTGGGTGAATATTTTAATCCAGAAAAAAAATTCAACACTTTTTTGGAGTGTTATATAACAATAAAATGTACCACAAAGCACATAACACTCAATGGATCACACAATATATCCAATTTTTTTTACACACAAAAAATGCTGCAGCTATTTAATTTCCAATGGACTGCTCATCCCTAATCTCTGTCTACAGACTTTATTCTGCCACTGTCGCTGCAGAATGTATGTGATACAAACAGCAAAGCAAATTATTAGCCCTTAGAAGAACCGTTAATATGATGGTTCAGCTTCAGCACTAGTATCAACATTACAGCATTCTGATTCGTTATACTGTGCAAGCACACACCTGGACAAGTACTCTCTCCCTCTAATATAAACTGTCACAGAGCTGTGCAATGGTGTCAGTGTGCCGAGCTGGGCAGTGCCTCTTCTTTTATAACCCTTGATGATGTCACCTGGCCAGACAATCACAGTAATACCACAACCAAGATGGTACAGCTTTACAGTGACGCACAGGCAAATCCTGCGGGGCTGAGATTCAAGTTTTATATCGAGCACCACCCAATGCTCGAGCAGGACTGGTCCCAAACATGTTTATTTGTTTATTTGTCCACTACACATACAAAACCTAAGATAGAAACAAAATGAGCATATACCTTTATGTAAGTAAATAAGTAAAATCAATAGTGCATATAAATGAGTAGGGAACTTAGTAAATATAATTTTTGATTTACTTACAACAGGGAATATGTTAATTTTTTTTCTGTCTTAGGTTTTGTCTGTTCCTGCTTGGCCTTATTCACACTGACATCACTCTGACGCTTGATAAGATTTTATTACTAGAGGATAGGACCATCCCGAATCTGGGTACACTTTGAGGCTGATGGGATGGCTTTTACACTTTTACACATCTACCATACCACCTCTGGGTCATCCAGATGGTCATTAGCAAACTTCAAACTGGCCTAGCATGAGAAGGGGACCTTGCATGCCCTACGGGATTTTAATCCATGATGGCGTTGTGTGTTAATGTTTGAGACTATAGTCCCAGCTCTTTTCAGGTCATTGACCAGGTCCTCCCGTGTAGTTTTGGGCTGATTCCTTACCTTTCTCATAATCATTCTTACCCCATGAGGTGAGATCTTGCATGGAGCCCCAGACTGAGGAAGATTGACAGTCATCTTGTGTTTATTCCATTTGCTAATAATTGTGGAAACTGTTGTTGCCTTCTCACCAAGTTGCTTGCCTATTGTCCTGCAGCCCATCTCAGCCTTGTGCAGGTCTATAAGTTTGTTCTTGGTGTCCTTAGATACCTCTTTGGTCTTGGCATTGGTAGAGAGGTTGGCGTGTGATTGGGTGGAGAGGTTGGAGTGTGATTGATTGAGCGTGTGAACAGGTGTCTTTTATACAGTTAATGAGTTCAGATGAGGCACAATTAATACAGGTAATGAGTGAAGAGTAGTAGGGCTTCTTAAAGAAAAACTAACAGGTCTGTGAGAGCCAGAATTCTTGCTGGTTGGTAGGTGATCAAATACTTATTTCATGCAATAAAATGCAATTTAATTATCTAAAAATCATACAATGTGATTTTCTGGTTTTCATTTTTAAATTCTGTCTTTCACAGTTGAAGTGCACCTACAATAAAAATTACACATCTCTCCATTCTTTGTAGGTGGGAAAACTTGCAAAATCTGCAGTTTATAAATCACTTATTTTCCCCACTGTATATACTGTACACATATCTATATTTATATCTATTATGTGTTGTTTATATAATGTAACCAGCTTATTTGTTCCATGTGATATCAGTGAATTTATGATCATTTGTATCTTCGATTTATAATATTGTAGTTTAATTTTGATATATGCAGACTGTATGCTGCAAATTGTATTTTAGGCGATACAGGTAAGAAAGTAACATCACTTTGGTCATTAATATTACAGGACGAAACTGGCAACGATCCATGCTTTAAAAGGGCCATTTCCTGTAACCGAAAGATCATTACACTGGAGAGAAAGCTCATTTTAATATTAGAGCCAAATGCAATATATCAGCTTCCTCTGGTATTATGTGGTGGGAACTCCTGCCCTGTCCATTTTAGTTTGTAGAAAGTTTGCACACTCTGTTCAATAGGGATAGAAAGGTGATAAAATAGTTCAAAAAGATAGATATACACGAAGGGCAACCAGTAGCCAACATCTGTTTAAATTAACTCAATATTCTATATGTGTAATTATTCTTATCCTGACACAGTTGTATTCACACATTTGACCCCTTCATTATGGGCAACTATGTCATGTGATCTTTAGTCTAACTACTAGTTAAAGGGGTTGTCTAGGTTTGGGCGGAAAGTTTGCATGCCCAGGGAGGCAGCAGTGATACAAGACTCAGCCAGCCGTGACATTTACAAATTGCTGGTAATGACGTCGCTCTTAGAAATCTTGTCACTCATGCCCATAGGGGTGTACTTAAATGATGAGAGGGAGGATGTGTCTGGGGAAATCAAAGTTTTCCTCTTAACTAGTTACCCACTTTTAATTACATAACAAGAGTGCAGGGTCAACACTTATAAAGGTTGTCCACTACCCTGACTCAGTTACTGGTTTTGTCATAAATGTTTAACCGCTTCCCGACCGCCAACTGTAGATAAACGTCGGCGCTTGCTGTGCTTTGTGCAGCGCCGACGTTTATCTACTGTCGGCGGTTTTGTGCCTCCCGGGACCCCCACATACCTTATAATGCGGGGATCCCGGTGCACCATGCATGCTGGGACCCCCGACGTCATCGAGACCTGATTGGTTCAGGTCCTGATGACTTCAGCGTCACAGCAGCCGATGAGAGAGCTTGCTGGGAAAGCTGCTTGTTTCCCGGTGAGCTCACTCATTGTAACGCGACTACTCCTCTGATCTCACACTGACAGATAATCAGAGGAGAAGCAGCGCTACTGTGTGACTAGATCGCTGCCTGGCACAGCTGATCGCTGCCTGGCACAGCTGTGCCAGGCAGCGATCTTGTCACACAGTAATGCTGCTTCTCCTCTGATCATCTGTCAGTGCGCAATCAGAGGAGAAGTGGCGTTACTATGTGCCAGGCAGCGATCTTGTCACACAGTAACGCTGCTTCTCCTCTGATCATCTGTCAGTGTGAGATCAGAGGAGAAGTGGCGTTACTATGTGCCAGGTAGCGATCTTGTCACACAGTAACGCTGCTTCTCCTCTGATCTCGTACTGAAGTGGCGTTACTATGAGTCAGATCGCAGGGCAGAGATCTTGCCACAAAAAAGAAAAGTAAAGAAAAAAAAGCAGGTACGCAGGTTAAGGCTAGGGTTAGGGCTTTGGTTAGGGTTAGGGCTAGGGTTAGGGCTAGGGCTGGGATTAGGGTTATGGGTGTGTTGGTGTTAGGTTTGTGGTTAGGGTTATGGTTAGGGTTGGGATTAGGGTTAGGGGTGTGTTGGGGTTAGGGTTGGAAATAGAATTGAGGGTTTCCACTGTTTAGGTACATCAGGGGCTCTGCAAATGCAACACGACGCCCGCAGACCATTCCATCAAAGTCTGCATTCCAGAACGTCACTACTGCCCTTCCGAGTCTCACCGTGTTCCCAAACAGTACTTTTCTCCCACATATGGGGTACCAGCGTATTCAGGACAAATTGGACAACAACTCTTAGGGTCCAATTTCTCCTGTTACCCTTGTGAAAATAAAAAATTGGGGGCTAAAAGATCATTTTTGTGGATAAAAAATGATATTTTATTTTCTTGGCTCTACGTTATAAACTTCTGTGAAGCACTTGAGGGTTCAAAGTGCTCATGACACATCTAGTTCCTTAAGGGGTCTAGTTTCCAAAATGGGGTCACTTGTGGGGGGTTTCCACTGTTTAGGTACATCAGGGGCTCTCCAAATGCGATATGGCGTCCGATCTCAATTCCAGCCAATTCTACATTGAAAAAGTCAAACGGCGCTCCTTCCTTTCTGAGCTCTGCCATGTGCCCAAACAGTGGTTTAGCCCCACATACAGGGTATCGGCGTATTCGGGAGAAATTGCACAAAAACTTTTGTGGTTCATTTTCTCTTTTTACACTTGTGAAAATAAAAAAAAATGGTTCTGAAGTAAAATGTTCCATTCATTCATGTGAAGCACCTGAAGCGTTAATAAACTTCTTGAATGTGGTTTTGAGTACATAGAGAGGTGCAGTTTTTATAATGGTGTGACTTTTGGGTATTTTCTGTCATATTGACCCCCCAAACTCACTTCAATTGTGAGGTGGTCCCTAAAAAAAATGGTGTTGTAAATTTTGTTGTAAAAATGAGAAATCGCTGGTCAACTTTTAACCCTTATAACTTCCTAACAAAAATAAATTATGTTTCCAAAATTGTGCAGATGTAAAGTAGACATGTGGGAAATGTCATTTATTAACTATTTTTGCGATATCACTCTCTGATTTAAGGGCATAAAAATTAAAAGTTTGAAAATTGCAAAATTTTTGCCAAATTTCTTTTTTTTTTTTTTATCAGATAAGCGCAAGCCATATCTAAGGAATTTTACCACTATCATGAAGCACAATATGTCACGAGAAAACAATGTCAGAATCAGCACGATCCATTGAAGCGTTCTACTCAGTTCTTACTACATTTACCATAATTCCTTATGCTGGGCTCCAATTCAGCAGTGAGCACAGACCTGTAACTCCACCTAAATTCCATTACTCTTGCTCTAGAGCAGGGGTCCCCAACCTGTAGCATGGGAGCCACATGTGGCTCGCGGTCCCATGAATTGTGGCTCTCGGCTGTCTTCCAGCCTGGTGCATTAGCTCCAGGTCTGGCAAACAGGTATGAAGAGCAAATCTAAAAATAGTGAATTCTGTGAGTAGCTCTGCACAGAAGAGCAGATCTGGATGCACATATACTGGTCTTAGGGGTTTAGAGATATTTTAGGTATGATACGCTGGAGGTACTATCTGTTAGAGGACATGCTCAAAGCTGGATGTGACAGTGTGTTGGGAGTAGAGTTGAGCGACTTTTGGTTTTTTATGGTCGAGTTTCGTTTCGTGAAACCCGACTTTTCCAAAAGTCGGGTCGAGCAAGATCGGCCGATTATAGGGAAAAGTCGTGGTCGTCCCGAAACACGAAACCCAATGTAAGTCAATGGGGAATAAAAGTCGGCAGTGAGAGGAGGACAGGAAACACACATACAGTGCTCATTTGAATGCCAAAAGCATCAATTCTTCTTAAGCTGGTCAACCTTAATTAACTTCATAATACAAGTTACGCACTGAAAAATGGGGGTTATTTGGCTAAAGTTGTGGGGGGGTAGGGCTGGCTCCAGGTTTTCATGTGCCCTGGGCGAAAGAGCGCCCCTTTAACACATAATACCACAACTCATCATGCTCCGATACGGCAGAGAAATAGCGGTATAGTACAATGAAAAATACTTCACTTTTTACATCTCATGACGAGGCCCATCTATTTCTCCATACAGAATCATTGGTCCCATATAATGTTTGAAACAGTTAATGATGAGCTCCACATAATGCTACAGTATATGTTGGTCCCCATGGATGAAGCTCCACTGTCTTATGGGCCCAAATAATGCTCCAAACATAATGGGCCCCATTTCTAATGCTCTAGTGTATAATGGGCCCTGTAAATGCTGCTCCAGTGTCTGATGTCCACCTTTGGCATGTTCCAGTGTATGGTGGGCCCCATCTATAATTCTCCAGAGTATAGTGCTCCCCAAAAATTGCTGTCCCAACATTGAAAACAATGAAATAAGTCTCCTTGCTAGGAATCCCTGTACTAGTCTGGACTCCTCGTCGTCCCCATCTTCCATCTCACTGCACAGTATTTCAACCTTGCAAGTGCTGTGATCCTGAGCAAGCAGGGGGGGCCCACTCGTTGGCGACGGCACTGGCACAGGGCCCCTGATAGTACGGTGGTGTGTCTGATGGCGGGTGGGCCGAACCTGCACTTTCATCTGCAGCTTCCTCTTTGTCACCGTGTAAGATGGAACTGTATATGGGAAGGGTAACCTGAGTTTCATCAGGGTCAGATTCAGGCCGGGTAGCGTGCGATGGGAATGTAGTGGTCTGGGTCAATGTACCAGCAGATTCATCGAGCAGTGGCTGGGCATCAGTGCACTTGTGTCGCCCCCAGGAGTACAGTCGCCACAGTGGCATTGCCTTCCTCCTAGGGAGTGTGATGTCATGCTTGGGAGCAATGAAGGATCTCTCTAGCAGGTTAACTGATTGGGCGGCGTTATTCCCACGAGTCATGACCCTCCAAACAGCGTTCATGAAGGCAAAGTGTTTGTTTTACGTGGGCAGTATGGTTGCAAAGCTGAACCTTAAAGGAATGTCCAGAAGGGCACCACCAGGAGTGGAGCCTACGGCGTAATTTGACTCAACACGGGCAACCTCAACCATGCCAGCTACAGAACAGCTGCACACATTGCAAGCTTAATTCCGTTAACGAACGAGACTCCGTCATGCCCCGCGGTCCGAGTCCGGCTTGCTAGAGGGACACGTGAGGCTCTGGCACATGAGATTGGCCAATAACTGGTGTGTCATGCCCTTACATGTCCGTGGCTGCATGTGCGCTACACTGAAAAGGCCAGCGTTTGTCGCTTACAGGTGCAGATAACCCGCTGAACAACGTTAGTGATGGGGATCACTGATTACAATTATTACCCGCGAACGATGATTTCCCAGTAAGTGCAGGTCAACCGCAGTTCCGGAATTAGGCCCAACCGTCATTCCTGAAAAAAATGAAAAACTTACGTGTGCAAACCACAGGTGCTGTAGCTTGCTTAACAGCTCGCCAGCCGTCCTCACGCCCAGTATGGGTTACACGTGATTGCACAAAGGTGAGAAAGGGTACTGTATCCCCGGATAACATGTATGGATAGCGTACACATTCAAAAGATATGTCTATACATCAGGAGGCAGGCTCAGACGGTGTTAGGCCCAGTATGGCTTGCACGTGATTGCACAAAGGTGAGAAAGGGTACCGTATCCCCGGATAACATGTATGGATAGCGTACACATTCAAAAGATATGTCTATACATCAGGAGGCAGGCTCAGATGGTGTAAGGCCCAGTATGGCTTGCAAGTGATTGCACAAAGGTGAGAAAGGGTACCGTATCCCCGGATAACATGTATGGATAGCGTACACATTCAAAAGATATGTCTATACATCAGGAGGCAGGCTCAGACGGTGTAAGGCCCAGTATGGCTTGCAAGTGATTGCACAAAGGTGAGAAAGGGTACCGTATCCCCGGATAACATGTATGGATAGCGTACACATTCAAAAGATATGTCTATACATCAGGAGGCAGGCTCAGACGGTGTAAGGCCCAGTATGGCTTGCAAGTGATTGCACAAAGGTGAGAAAGGGTACCGTATCCCCGGATAACATGTATGGATAGCGTACACATTCAAAAGATATGTCTATACATCAGGAGGCAGGCTCAGATGGTGTTAGGCCCAGTATGGCTTGCACGTGATTGCACAAAGGTGAGAAAGGGTACCGTATCCCCGGATAACATGTATGGATAGCGTACACATTCAAAAGATATGTCTATACATCAGGAGGCAGGCTCAGACGGTGTAAGGCCCAGTATGGCTTGCAAGTGATTGCACAAAGGTGAGAAAGGGTACCGTATCCCCGGATAACATGTATGGATAGCGTACACATTCAAAAGATATGTCTATACATCAGGAGGCAGGCTCAGACGGTGTTAGGCCCAGTATGGCTTGCACGTGATTGCACAAAGGTAAGAAAGGGTACCGTATCCTCGGATAACATGTATGGATAGCGTACACATTCAAAAGATATGTCTATACATCAGGAGGCAGGCTCAGACGGTGTCAGGCACAGTATGGATTTGACGGCCCAGACTACACAGCGGAGGAGCAGGGAGAGGTAAAGATTGCAAATGCTGGGGCCCTGCCCAAGCAGGGGGGGCCCACTCGTGGGCGTCGGTACTGGCACTGGGCCCCTCATAGTACGGCGGTGTGTCTGACGGCGGGTGTGCACCACCACCGTCAGAGACACTTGATTGCACTATGAGGGACCTTGTGCCAGTGCCCGCGCCCAAGAGTCGGCCTACCCACCTGTCCAGGGCAACGGCACTCGCACAGTGTCGTGCGCTAGGTGGTGACCCCGGCCATGGGGGGGGGAGGCAGCACAGTTAGGGAGTTTTAGAAAGTGGCATTTGTTGATGTTGGACATTTAGCTGATGCAAAAGGCGAAATAGGTCAAGTCCCAGGAAGAGGTGGACCAAAGCAAGCCATTTTTCTGTCACCCTATGTGTCATCAGGGGAAGGTGGGACAAAATCCTTGGAAACCCATGCATGGTTCATTTTAATGAAGGTTAAATCATCCACATTTTGGGTTAACAGACGGGTCCTTTTTTCTGTCAGGATTGATCCAGCTGCACTGAAGACTCTTTCCGATAGCACACTTGCAGCTGGGCAAGCGAGCTCCTGTAAGGCATATTGTGCCAATTCAGGCCAGGTGTCCAGTTTAGCAGCCCAATAGTCAAAGGGGAATGACCTGTGTGGGAGAACATTGATATGGGAGGAAAAGTGGTTTGTAACCATAGTTGACAACTGCTGTCTCCTGTCACTTTCCATCAATGCAGTATTACCAGTTGTGTGAGCGGTACTTGAAAAATCAGTCCACAACATTGTCATGAAACCCCTGTCTCCAACGCCACTTCTGCTGTGTGCACCACGAACACCTCTGCCAAGCTGCCCCCGGCCCGTACGGCTCGTGTGAGAACCATCACCACTGCTGTGTGCTGGGAATGCCTCAAGCGACCGATTTACCAGAGTTGCTTGTTTATTAGCCAATATTAGGTCAAGGTTCTCCTGTGGCATGATGTTTTGTAATTTGCCTTTATAGCGTGGATCCAGGATGCTGGCCAACCAGTAGTCATCATCGTTCATCATTTTGGCAATGCGGGGGTCCCTTTTTAGGATCCGCAAGGCATAATCTGACATGTGGGCCAATGTTCCCGGTGTCAATGATGCACTGCGAGTGCTGGTTGGAGGAGCACTTTCTGGCAAATCCACATCCCTCCAGTCACGCACAAACCCTGTACCAGACCTTGCCACGCCAACATTTTCACTTGCCCCACGAGATGCATCCTCCTCCCCAAAGTAATCATCCCCATCATCATCCTCCTCCTCCTCTTCTTCCTCCAACTCGTCCAGGAGAGGTCCCTGAGCAGACAATGGCTGAATGTCATCAAGGATTCCCTCCACCTCTTCCTCCTCGTCAACATTGGCTGCAGACGCCTGCTCCTTAAGGTGCGTCAAAGTTTGCATGAGCAGACGCATAAGTGGGATGCTCATGCTTAGGATGGCGTCGTCTGCGCTTACCAGCCGTGTGCATTCCTCAAAACACTGAAGGACTTTACAGAGGTCTTTCAGCTTCGACCACTGCACACCTGTCAACTCCATGTCTGCTCTCAAAGTGCCTGGCCGTGTATCCTCCCACAAATGCATTATGGCCTGCCTCTGCTCGCACAGCCGCTCCACCATGTGCAGGGTGGAGTTCCACCTTGTTGCAATGTCGATAATGAGGCGGTGGTTGGGAAGGTGGAGCAATCGCTGCAGCTTCTGCATACGAACAGAGTGTATAGGCGACCGGCGGATGTGCGCGCACAGTCTTCGGACCTTATGGAGCAGGGCTGTTAACTCCGGATAATTTTTGAGGAAGCACTGCACCACCAGGTTCAAGGTGTGAGCCAAGCAAGGTATGTGGCTGAGTTTTGAAAGGGCTATGGCTGCCACAAAATTACGGCCGTTATCACTAACTACCTTGCCTGCCTCAAGATGTACACTGCCCAGCCATGACTCAGTTTTTCGCTTCAAGTACTCGGCCAGCACCTCGGCGGTGTGTCTGTCGCCCAAACACATCATCTGCAACACAGCCTGCTGACGCTTTCCACTAGCTGCTCGATAGGGGGACACCTCGTGTGCAACAGTGGCAGCTGCAGATGGAGTGCTCGTACGACTGCGCTCTGTGGACGAGCTTTCTCTTCTGGAGGAGGAGGAGGAGGGTCGAACGCCTACAGCCAACTGTTTCCTATACCGTGGGCTAGGCAGCACTGTCCCACCACCGCTGTTCCCTGTGGACCCTGCATCCACCACATTAACCCAGTGCGCAGTGATGGACACCTAATGGCCCTGGCCATGCCGACTGGACCATGCATCAGTTGTGAGGTGCACCTTTCCACTCACTGACTGCTTGAGTGCATGGACAATGCGGTCTTTCACATGATGGTGGAGGGCTGGGATGGCTTTGCGAGAGAAGAAGTGGCGACTGGGTAGGTCATAGCGTGGTACTGCATAGGCCATGAGTTCGCGGAAAGCTGCGCTTTCCACCAACCGATAGGGTATCATCTCAAACGAGATTAGTTTGGCAATGTGGGCGTTCAAACCCAGTGTACGCGGATGAGAGACTGAGTACTTTCTTGACCTACTCATAGTGTCTGGGAGGGTGAGCTGGACTTGAGAGTTTATATGGTGGAAGTAGCGGTGGACAGGGCGGACTGAGAGAGGGTTGATGATGGTGATGGAGTTGGTGTTCTTTCTGATGGCCTAGATTCAGTATTTCGTTGATATAACAGTGGGATTCCCTGACTGCTGTGGCCTTGCAACGACACCTCAAAATTTGCTGCTGTGCTAACCGGTGGGCTTACAGTGGGGGAAACAATGTAGCGTTGCTGACTACCTCCTTTGTGATCAGTTGCAAATGTGGCACTTGAGGTTTGGTGTTGTGTCCACACTTGCAAGTGCATGCTGGCTAAATGTCTAAGCATGCAACTGGTATTCAAATTTTTCAGATTTTTCCCTCGGCTAAAGGTCTTTGCGCACTTCTTACAGATAACCTTGGCCTGATCATGAGGATTTTGTTAAAAAAAGTGCCACACTGCACTCTTCCTACTTTGGCAGACATTTTGCGGCCTAGCACGTTGTGATGTTTTGACCCTCTGGACAAGCTGTCCAGCAACTCTTTTGATTTTTGGAACCTGTCTTTGGAGTGCTCCAGGCCTGCCAGATAACAGCTGTTGCGATGTTGATGTCTGCTGTGGATGCTCCTCATCTGAGCTATTGGAAGCAGCACCCTCTTCCCCCAATGGATGCCAATCTGGGTCAACAACTTGGTCATCCATCACCTCCTCTTCAATGTCATGTGCACCTTCCTCTGTGTCACCATGTATGGTGGTATAGTGTGCGGGAAGGGGCACCTGAGTCTCATCAGGGTCAGAATCTGGCTCTGTACACTGCGAGGACAATGTAGTGCTCTGAGTGAATGTACCAGCAGAATCATCTATCAGCGGCTGTGCATCAGTGCACTCCATGTCAGATTCATCTTGGCCTGGGTAATTCACCATTTCACTTGATAATCCAGGCATGGTATGTGAAAACAGCTCCATGGAGTAATCAGTAGTATGGCCTGCGTCATCCTTCAATCTTGGTTGTGGTGAAGGACACAAGGAAAGGTGTGGTTCATGAACATGAGCCTCCAATGACGACTCAGTGCTTTTACTTTTTACAACTTCAGAAGAGGAGGCGATAGAGCTGGAGGCTGAGTCAGCAATGTAAGACAAAACTTTTTCCTGATGCTCTGGCGTTAAAAGCGGCTTGCCAACTCCTAGAAAACTAAGCCTTCGATGCCTTATGGAGCCAGACGATGACGCAGGCTCAACACCTCCTGCAATCGGTCCTATTTTGCTTTTGCCACTACATCAGATCCACCACCAACACCATCATTACCAGCTGCCAACCCCCGCCCAATTCCACGGCCTCTTCCAACAGCCTTTCTCATTTTTGGTAGAAATGTAGACAAAATCCTACAAACTATATAGTAATGTAAAACAAGGTACAAGGTGTCTATAGGACAGGGGTGATTTAGATTTTCTGCAGACACTTGTGGACACTGGACACTTGGATTGTGTAAGGCCCACTGAATATCACAGAGCTATGTCACAGGCTCGATGGCACAGGTGTGAAAAAAGTGACTACAGGATAAGGGAGATTTTAAATTTCTGGGAGATTTTGAATTTCTGCAGACACTTGTGGACACTGGACACTTGGATTGTGTGAGGCCCACTGAATATCACAGCGCTATGTCACAGGCTCGATGGCACAGGTGTGAAAAAAGTGACTACAGGATAAGGGAGATTTTGAATTTCTGGGAGATTTTGAATTTCTGCAGACACTTGTGGACACTGGACACTTGGATTGTGTGAGGCCCACTGAATATCACAGTGCTATGTCACAGGCTCGATGGCACAGGTGTGAAAAAAGTGACTACAGGATAAGGGAGATTTTGAATTTCTGCAGACACTTGTGGACACTGGACACTTGGATTGTGTGAGGCCCACTGAATATCACAGTGCTATGTCACAGGCTCGATGGCACAGGTGTGAAAAAAGTGACTACAGGATAAGGGAGATTTTGAATTTCTGGGAGATTTTGAATTTCTGCAGACACTTGTGGACACTGGACACTTGGATTGTGTGAGGCCCACTGAATATCACAGCGCTATGTCACAGGCTCGATCACACAGGTGTGAAAAAAGTGACTACAGGATAAGGGAGATTTTAAATTTCTGCAGACACTTGTGGACACTGGACACTTGGATTGTGTGAGGCCCACTGAATATCACAGCGCTATGTCACAGGCTCGATGGCACAGGTGTGAAAAAAGTGACTACAGGATAAGGGAGATTTAGATTTTCTGCAGACACTTGTGGACACTGGACACTTGGATTGTGTGAGGCCCACTGAATATCACAGCGCTATGTCACAGGCTCGATGCAGCAGGTGTGAAAAAAGTGACTACAGGATAAGGGAGATTTTGAATTTCTGCAGACACTTGTGGACACTTGGATTGTGTGAGGCCCACTGAATATCACAGTGCTATGTCACAGGCTCGATGGCACAGGTGTGAAAAAAGTGACTACAGGATAAGGGAGATTTTGAATTTCTGCAGACACTTGTGGACACTGGACACTTGGATTGTGTGAGGCCCACTGAATATCACAGCGCTATGTCACAGGCTCGATGTCACAGGTGTGAAAAAAGTGACTACAGGATAAGGGAGATTTTGAATTTCTGCAGACACTTGTGGACACTGGACACTTGGATTGTGTGAGGCCCACTGAATATCACAGTGCTATGTCACAGGCTCGATGGCACAGGTGTGAAAAAAGTGACTACAGGATAAGGGAGATTTTGAATTTCTGGGAGATTTTGAATTTCTGCAGACACTTGTGGACACTGGACACTTGGATTGTGTGAGGCCCACTGAATATCACAGCGCTATGTCACAGGCTTGATGTCACAGGTGTGAAAAAAGTGACTACAGGATAAGGGAGATTTTGAATTTCTGCAGACACTTGTGGACACTGGACACTTGGATTGTGTGAGGCCCACTGAATATCACAGTGCTATGTCACAGGCTCGATGGCACAGGTGTGAAAAAAGTGACTACAGGATAAGGGAGATTTTGAATTTCTGGGAGATTTTGAATTTCTGCAGACACTTGTGGACACTGGACACTTTTGGATTGTGTGAGGCCCACTGAATATCAGAGCGCCATGTCACAGGCTCGATGGCACAGGTGTGAAAAAAGTGAATTGTAGAATTGGGCAGAATAGGAATCTCCATAGAGTGTAGGTCTGTAAGAACGGAACAAGTCCTCCACTTATCCTTCCACAGTGACACACAGATAGCTTCATTGTGGCTGTGATAACAGCCGTTACACGGTACTGTGTGAGGAGCGTACACCGCTGTATGGTGTGAATAAATGCACGCTCAGTACCTTAGCAGGACAAAAAAAAAATTGGGATTGCTTTTAAAAAAGCAGTTTGCAGAGCAGTGGGGAAACAGCAATGCAGCTGTCAGGAAGCCTTAGAAGGCAGCCTAACAACCAACACCGCTGATCCGCCACAATATAGCCTCCCCTTGCACTGCACACACAGTGACTGGTGTGTTGCACAGGCAAAATCGCTAGCAGCAGAAGCAGTTTTTTTGTCTTCTTCCCTGCCTAACGCTCTCCCTACAGAATCAGCAACCTCTCCCTATGCTAAGATCGGCAGAAGTAAGATGGCGGTCGGCGTGCACGCCCTTTTATAACCCCTGTGACGCCCACCAAAGCAAGCCAATCACTTGCATGCCCTTCTGAAAGATGGTGGCGACCCCTGCCTATGTCATCACGTTGCCCACAGTGTCCGTGGATCCTGATTGGCTGAAAAAGAGCGCTAAACAAACTTTTGAAACGCGACTTTGGCGCGTAAGTCGCCGACCTCGTGGCCGACCTCATCCTAGGGTCGGGTTTCGTTTCATGAAACCCGACTTTGTCAAAAGTCGGCGACTTTTGAAATTGTTCGACCCGTTTCGCTCAACTCTAGTTGGGAGTCCTTGATGGGAGAATACTGAATGGGGGTATTGTGGGAACCCCTGGGTCTCAGTGTACTTCTTTGGAGTGATTTCTGTGGAAAAGCTTTGGTTATCATTATACCTGTAATGGGGGCTTTGGTTGACACTACTTTGAAGGGCGTAGAAGCTGGATGTGGCTCACGACCCTCTCTCAGTGCTGAATGTGGCTCGCAACCCTCTCTCAAGGCTGAATGTGACTGGCGACCCTCTATCTAAGCTGAATGTGGGTCGCCCTTGCACACCCAGGGCAGCGGGGTACTCGGTACCGGGCCGGTGTCAAGGAGGGAATGTGTCACAGCAGCGGTGACCCGGTCCATGGCCCTGGGCGCCCAATATTAATGGCGGTGATGTTAATGGTGTTAAATTTTATATGAATAGTTCGTGACGCCACCCGTGGTGTTTGGCAAGTAAGATGGTAAGCCAACGCTGCATGCAGATCCGCTGGGACTGATGGTGTGGTGCAACAGTCATGGTATAGCTCCCCACAGGTGGAGCTGTAGTCCCAGGGCAGTGTAGGTGCAATGGATGAGGAGAGGCGCAGAATGGTATGGATGAGGTTACCCAGATGTAGCGGTGCTGGAATAACTGGTAGACACCAGAGTATGCGGTTCCAAAGCTTTACTCACTGTTTGCAGTTCGCACAACTGCCTGCCTCCGTACTGTGTTCTCCAGGTCAGGGCTCCAGCCAACCTCCAGGCAGGATAAGATTCTCCCTTCCACACTCCGCCAACATGTACCTTACTGAACGACTCCTCCAATGTGCCTTTAGGTGCGAAGCACTCCAGTACTTAGTTACCCTGGAATGCCTCTCTCTAGGTGTTCCTAGTCTTTACTTTTATGACAGACAGCTGTAGCCTGCTTCGGGGACTCCTCACTGCGTCCCGGCTCTCTACTCAGTTGCTGTTGTGTCCCAAGTCTATGATGGGAGCAAGGAGTTAGCGGCTCACTTCTCCTCCGGTGTCTGTTGCCGGACATAAAGATCCAATCAACCTCGGGGACCGGGCCCCGGCCTTTGCACTCTCTGGACTTGAAGGGTTCTCTCTCTTTCTCAACCTGCTTCCCACCGTCCTTCTATTCTCCTTCGTTCCGATCTGTTCTTTCTCTCTTATGGAAGGTTAGGTTATCAATCTTATCAGTCTCTTTCTCTGGTCTTTCTCGTGCCAGCAGCCCAGATCACTGGGACCTGCTGCAGCACGTCCCTCAGACACCCATCTTCTTTCTTCTCTCTCCTCTAACCAACTAACTAACTACTTTCACTCTTCCCACTCTTTTGTATCATCTTACTCCACCCGCCTCCCAGCACATCTCGTGTTACGAAGCAGGGTTCCACGAGGGGTGCTCTGCTGACCCCCAGCATGAAGCTATTAGGTGGCCCCACTGTGTGTGGAATGCAGGTGTGGAGCGTGGTCAGGAGTTCCCACCTTACCTGGATGGTGGGGCACTACACCTTAGTAGAAGGTGCAGTACCTCTGTGGCGACTGAAGCCTCAGGGGCGCCACATATGTGGCTCTCAATGTCAGAAAGGTTGGGAACCACTGCCCTAGAGTCACACACAGCCCCCTCACAAGCTTCTGTACAGGAAACTGTAGGGAACAGAAGTAATGCACAAAGCAGCATTACACCAGTTCTGAGAATAAAGATTATCACCTACTTCCCTCACTAACATTGGGATGGAATGGAAAAATGGATGAAATGGGAGAGATATGAATATATTCACATTATAAAGGGAATACAGCAGGTTGTATATACATTACACAGTGTATCCAGCAGTATGTAAGGGTGTACACAACCTGCTGTGTACATACAGATACAAGAAAGAGCTTGGTCTGCAGGGAGAGCTGGCAGCATTCTTGGAAACTGAGTGAACTCTGAATGTTTCACTGCCCACCTGCATGGCAAGCCCAACCCACATGTGTGACAAGACCCACCTGCCCATGAGTTTCCCGAGCCGAGAACTGAGGGAGAATATAATGTGACATCAGAGGAAATGGGAGATCCTCAGCCAGAGACAATGTGACCAGAAGGGCAGTTCAGGTTACAGCAAGATATGGCAAAGCAATGTATTTAGTTCAGTGCTTATTTATGGCAGTTAGTTTACATGAAAGGGACAGGTAAAGTAATGCCCAGCCCCTTTAATTTTATAATTATTTTGTAACCGCTATGCAATACGGACATGGTGGCAGTTTAGGGTGGCTCAATCAGCTGACAGGTTTCCTTTAAAGCTTCCTGAAGACCAAGGGACATCATAGGAAATGTTGTCTGCATTAGTGTAATTAAATATGGGAGAGGAAGAAGGAATCTTCCTGGCAGAAAATTCAGACTGGCGTATCAGCTAACAGAGGAGTACCCAAGGTACGCATACACAAGAATCTCTACATTATTTTTTCATAATTGCCTATACTACACTATATAGGCTAAAATAATCTGGAATGTTGCTTTATATTTGGCATCAAAGAAATTATAGTAAACGGAACAATTGTTTTCATATTATTTTTAATTTTTAAAAAATCATTCAATGTTTTCAGATGAACAGGAACAGACAAATTGCTTTGGAGAGCTCTGTATTTCTGAAAAGCCTGGAAATACTGAGAAGTACACTATTCATTTTAAGAACTACATAACTCTTGGCATATAAAGTGCAAAACCTTTGTGCAGTTTTGTAAAACAAAAATGTGTAAAGTAAGAATGCTTTAAAAAACAGAAGTTGTAATAGTTTATTTTTATCAATTAACAAAATAAACAAAAGAGAAATTAAAAACGACATCAATTCTTTGACGTACACTGGCACAAATGTTGTAGGATTATAGTCAGAGTAGGAGTAACTAATTTTACCAAACAGGTGATAATGATCATCATTTTCATATGTAGGTCGAAACACAGTCATTAACTGTTGCTTAGGAGGCTTACAACTTGGTAAGGAACAGCCAAACTCTGTTCCAAAGACGAGATTGTAGAAAACAGTTTTATGTCACAGGTCATACACCATGGGAAGACAAGCACAGCAACAAAACACTGCATCAGTAACGTCTCTCAGGAAAAGTTTTCAAAGCAGACATGGGTTTCAAGATTCACACCTTCAGTATTTGGTCAGTATTTTATATCAGTATCTGTGAGCCAAAACCAGGAGTGGACAAAAAATACAGAAGTGGTGACGTGTTTCTATTATACTTTTCCTCTGATTGTTCCTCTCCTGGATTTGGCTTACAAATACTGAGGTTAAAAACTGACCAAATACTGAATGTTTGAATGAGGCCTAATTCCCTTCAAAATTGGAAAATGTCCAGCAGTGCCATCAGCTCAGAACTGGAAGCACGTGAGCAAAGCCATGAACCAGTAGGACCCATCTACATACAAAATTTTGCAGCAAGATGACTCCAAACATGCAACCAATATTATTATTTATTTATAAGGCACTATTGGTTCCATGGTGCTGTACATGAGAAGGGGTTACATACAAATTACAGATATCACTTACAGTAAACAAACTAACAATCACAGACTGATATAGAGGGGAGAGCGGACCCTGCCTTTGCGGGCTTACATTCTACAGGATGGTGGGGAAAGAGACAGTAGGTTGGGTGGTTGCAGCAGCTCCAGTGATGGTGAGGCAGTAGCTCCAGTAATGGTGAGGAGGCAGCTGGGAACATTGCAGGCTGTAGGCTTTCCTGAAGAGGTGGGTTTTCAGGTTTCTTCTGAAGGATCCGAGTGTGGTTGATAGTCGGACGTGTTGGGGCAAGGAATTCCAGAGGATGAGGGCTATTCGGGAGAAGTCTTGGAGGTGGTTGGGTGAGGAGTGAATAAGTGTGGAGGAGAGAAGGAGGTCTTGGGAGGATCGGAGATTACGTGAGGGAAGATATTGGGAGATTAGTTCAGAGATATGTAGAGGAGACAGGTTATAGATGGCCTTATAGGTCAGTATTAGTAATCTGAATTGGATACGCTGAGGGAGTGTGAGCCAGTGAAGAGATTTGCAGAGGGGAGAACGGAGGAGTAGTGAGGAGAGAGATGAATTAGTCGGGCAGCAGAGTTAAGGATGGACTGGAGAGGTGCGAGGGTGTTAACAGGGAGGCCACAGAAAAGGATGTTGCAGTAGTTGAGACGGAAGATGAGGAGGGCATGCACAAGCATTTTAGTAGAGTGAGGGTTGAGGAAGGGACGGATTCTGGAAATATTTTTGAACTGGAGGTGGCATGAGGTGGAGAGAGCTTAGATGTGCAGTTTGAAGGACAGGGCAGAGTAAAGGGTTACTCCGAGGCAGCGGACCTCCGGTACGGGGGAAAGCATGATGTCGTCAATTGTTATAGATAGGTCAGGTAAGGAAGATTTGTGAGATGGGGGAAAGATGATCAGTTCAGATTTGTCCACATTCAGTTTGAGGAAGCGGGAGGAGAAGAAGGAGGATATGGCTGACAGACATTCCGGGATTCTGTAGAGCAGAGAAGTAACGTCTGGGCCAGAGAGGTAAATCTGAGTATCATCGGCATAAAGGTGGTACTGGAATCGGTGGGACTTTATGAGTTCCCCCAGGCCAAGTCTACAGATTGAGAAGAGTAGGGGTCCTAGAAGAGAGTCTTGGGAGACTCTAAAAGAGAGAGGGTGGGATGAGGAGGTAGTGTGGAAGTGGGAGACGCTGAATGTGCGATTGGAGAGGTATGAGGAGATCTAGGATTGGGTGAGGTCTTTGATGCCAAAGGAAGAGAGGATCCGTAGTAGGAGGGAGTGGTCAACTGTATCGAAGGCAGAGGACAGGTCTAGAAGGAGGAGTATTGGGTATTGTCCATTTGCTTTGGCTGTAAGTAGGTCGTTAGTAATTTTGGTCAGGGCTGTTTCAGTGGAGTGATGGGGGCGGAAACCAGATTGTAGATTGTCAAAGAGTAGGTTAGATGAGAGATGGGCGGAAAGTTCAGCGTGGAAGTGCTGCTTCAGGAATTTGGAAGCGAATGGGAGCAGTGATATTGGGCGATAGCTGGACATAGCGGTTGGGTCAAGGGTTGGCTTTTTAAGGATAGGAGTGATTGTGGTATGTTTGAAAGCAGAAGGGAAGGTACCAGAAGTTAGTGATAGGTTGAAGAGGTGGGTTAAGGATGGGATAAGAGTGGTGGCGACGTTGGGGAGGAGGTGGGATGGGTTGGGGTCGAGTGCACAAGTGGTGAGGTGTGATTTGGAGAGGAGATGAGCAAGCTCCCCTTCAGTGATGTTGGATAAGGAGGTTATGGGGTTTGGGCATTGGGCTAGTATACAAAGGGGTTGTGGTGGTTGAACATTAAAGACTTGCCGTGTTTGGTCTATCTTGTTTTTGAAGTGTGTGGCAAAGTCCTCAACAGAGATTAGGGAAGTTGGAGGGGGCAGTGGTGGGTGGAGGAGGGAGTTAAAAGTATTGAACAACTGTTTAGGGTTGTGGGATACGGAAGATACAAGGGATGTAAAGAAGGCCTGTTTAGCAGAGGTGAGAGCTGATTTGAATGCAAGTGTTGCTTGTTTGAGTGCTGTGAAGTCATCTTGCGAGTGTATTTTCTTCCAGTGCTGTTCAGCAATTCTGGATGCTTGCCAAAGCTTTTTAGTGGTGTTATTGTGCCTGGGTTGTCGATTGATTCGTCGCACTGTGTTATGCATGACAGGGGTGACCGAGTCGATGGCTGATGCAAGAGTGGCATTGTAGAAACTAGTGGCAGTGTCTGTGTCGTGGAGTGAAGATATAGAGCAGTGGTAGAATAGAGTCAGAGAGTGAGCGAGTGTTTCTGCGGGGGTGTGCGAGTTGCTGGACATGGGTGACAAGTGAGGAGGACAGGGATGAGAAAGAGAGTAGATGGTGGTCAGATAGAGGGAGAGGGGAGGTTGTGAAGTTAGATAGGGAGCAGAGACGGATGAAGACCAGGTCTAATGTGTGTCCGTCTGTGTGGGTGGCTGAGGAGGACAACTGAGTAAGTCCAAAGGATGAAGTAAGGGACAGGAGTTTGGAAGCTGCCAACTGGTGGTTGTCAATGGGGATGTTGAAGTCACCCATGATGATGGTGGGAATGTTAGCAGAGAGAAAGTGAAGGAGCCACGTAGAGTATTGTACATTGAATGCAGTGGTCAGGCCTGGAGATCGGTATATAACAGCCATTTGGTGGTTGGAGGGAGAGTAGATGCAACAGAGTGGACTTCAAAAGAGGGGAGGATAACGGAGGGAAGAGGTGGGATTGGGTTGAAGGTGCAGTTGGAAGAAAGGAGAAGGCCCACTCCTCCACCATGTCTGTTGCCAGGGCGAGGAGTGTGGGTGAAGTGGAGGTTGCCGTAGCATAGCGCAGCAGGGGAAGCTGTTGTGAATTCACTCTCTGGCTTCCCTCTGGTGATTACTGAAGATAGTGGAGCTGGTCAGATTGAGAGTACTCTTTCTGGGCTCCCTCTGGTGGTTACTGGAGGTAGTGGAGCTAATCTGATTGATAGAGGCTTGCCACCTGATAATGAGGAAGACGATTGGAGATCTGGGGTTTCTGATTGGGATTTAAGACAGCTGACTCCCTCTATACCTGCTGGTGATTTTCTTCCTGTGCCTCCTGAGGTCTGATGTCTCCTGCTCTTTCCCTGCATGTTCAGCTAAGTGGTTAATTTGCTATTCTGTTTGCATTTGATCTGGTTTTGTTTATCTCTGCTTTGTGCGGGTCAGCTAGCTCCAGCTGGGGCTGTGCTGAATCACCACCCATATGTTACTGCATGTGCCAGTTTGTTTTGTCCCCTTTTATATTGGTCTCTTTTTGCTTTGCTTTCAGAATATACCAGAGTGCTGATACAGTGGGGGGGCGAAGTCGTGCGACTTCAGTGTTTTTGTGCATCAGACGCGTCGGACTTTTTGCAGTGTTTTTTGCGTGACTGCAGACAGTGTCTTTCCTTTCCTGTCCTGTCTAGTCAGTGTGGGCCCTATCGTTTTCTCAGTCTATTTTTCTGCCTGCGTTTGTGTTTTCATCTTGTCTCACCGACAGTATATGTTTGGGGGCTATCTATTTCTTTGGGGTCTGCTCCGGGCAGTTTAGATTTCCCCTTTCTTGCTTTAGGCTTAGTTAGCTCTCCGGCTGTGCCGAGGCGTCTAGGATCATCGTAGGTATGCTCCACGGCTACTGCTAGTTGGGGGACAGGATCAGGGGTCTGTATCCGCTTAGTTACCAACCTCTCTGGTTTTCTGTGGCTTAGCCTGGGCCTGCTATCCTCCTCGATGACCCAATCATAACAGGAGGCGGTGTCAGATGGTGTCAGCCATGTTTCAGTGAGGCCAAGGAAGGAAAAATTGTGAGAGGTAAATAGGTCGCGAATCACATGGAGTCTATTGCAGATGGAGCGGGCATTCCAGAGTGATCCAGAGATAGGGAGCTGGGTGGTGGGCGTGAAGGGCACAGGTTTGAGGTTGGAATGATTTCGGGTGTTTATATTGGGTTGGAAGTGATAGAAGGGGATAATAATGGAAGGTCTGAGCTGTGGGGGTCCAGGATTGGGAGATATGTCGCCAGCAGTGAGGAGAAGCAGAGAGAGGCAGAACAGGTGGGAGAAGGAGAGTGGGCGACTTGTTTTATTAGGAGAGATCTGAGGTTGAGGATCAGGACAGCGGAGGAGGTCAGGTGGGGAGGCAAGAGGGAAGGAGAGATTATTACTTGGATAGAGGGTGCTTGGGTTTGTGGATAGCGAAGGAGAGTGAGGATTAATGGAGGCAAAACCGTTAGAGCGTATCTCAGCATGATGAGAGTAAGTGTGGAGGAAAGAGAAAGAAACTTAGTATATTTAAACCCAGTGGGTAGTCGAACCTTCTGTTCACATCTGACTAATTTCTGACATATTTCTGCTGCTATCCTTAAAGAGACATCCTTATAGAGACAGAATGAGGTCAAGACAGACCAATGACTCTGAATTTATAACAAGTTAACTGCACATGAAACAGGCCAGGTGAACAGGAGGGAGGGGCAGCAGAGAGACTGGTCACAGACACAGGAGTGGATTAATATAAGTCAGAAAAGAAAAAAAAAAGTAAATAGTCAGATCCAAAAGGACAGATAAAGCAAAGAAGTGTGTTAGCATCAAGGAAATAGGATGAGAAAGCATTCAGGGAAAAAAAAACCAAGACAAAAAAAAACATACCATTGATAGCAGACAGATACAGGGGTGATTGGGGTTCAGGAAAGATGGCTGATGATGATATTGCAGCCAGGTGACATACCATTGATAGCAGACAGATACAGGGGTGATTATAAAATATCTGTCTTTAGCTTCAAGTAGATCAAGGAGTCTTGGAAATGATGATATGACTCCCTCAGAGTCCTGATCTCAACAACATCGAGTTTGTCTGGTATTACATGAAGAGACAGAAGGATTTGAGCAATCGTATGTCCACAGAAGATGGAACAACCTCCTTGTTGACTTCTTTCAAAAACTGGGTGCAAGTATACCCTTAAATAATTGGTGCTGCTTTGAAGGCAAAAAGTGGGTACACCAATCATTGGTTTGGTATATGTTTCTCTTTTGCTCATTCATTTTGGATTTTTGTTCATTGAGGAAAATAAATTAACATTTCTTTTTTTTAAAGCATTTTTTTTTACTTTTAATTTTTCTGATTTTGTAGCACCACTCCACCACTTAGGTGGATCACGTTGGTATTTAATTTGTCCTACAATGATAACATACCCTACATAAATGTGACAGTGTCAGCCAATTACTAGCCTCAGCAAGTATCACCCCTGAAGCCAGGGATTGGCTGCAGCCATATGCATATGGCCGACACATCATCATTGATGGATAGGGGAAAGATTATCAAAGACCACCAGAGCAGTAGCACTGAAATTGTAGGTAATTAAATCCATTTCCCCCTAAAAATAGTGTAGTCAGTGGTGGGGCGAGCTGGGTGGGTGGTCCCTCTTCTTACCGCGCAGAGACGAAACAGAGACAAGATGGAGGCAGGTACTGGGTACAACAGGTCCAAGTTTATTTCTGCGCGCCGTCCGTCTGACGGCCCTCGCAACACATCGCCATATCGCTCTCTCTCGGCCCTCCGCATACAGAGCCGCTTCACGACACAGCACAGTACCTCACTCATGGCCCTCTATATCCAGAGCCGCTTCCCACACCGTGTTTCTCGCCGGGGACGTATATATATGTCCTGCCCTTTCTCCTTTCCTGACGTAGTTACAGCTTCCGACACTGTGGCTGCCCTAAGCCAAATCACCAACAGTCCGTTCACTGGTCAGACGTCGTACTCTACACGGTGTGCCTATTCCCTTTTAACTCGTCTCTGTTGCGGTGTATCTGTCAGGACCACCCCCCTGTTGTTCTCTCTCCTCAGTCCCCCTGGTCTGGATTCACCTCACAGCGCACAGACCGTCGCAGTCCTCCTGTCACTGAGGCTCCCCCTGGGGACTGGAATCGTCTGGAACCCTCCCTCAGAATTTATAGCTCACCCGGTTCCTTGAAACTGTCACTCCAACCATGCCCCCCATGACCAACGGTTTCTAAAGCCCTAAGCTGCTGTCAAGTCCTTTGCTCACACTCCTCCCTGCCATCTAATGTCCACCCAAGGTACTGCACATCCACTACACTTTCCTAGCTGTTTCCCCACTGCACACCTACCTACACTGTGCATCCCTTTCCTTCTTCACTCAGACTAGTCCGTCCGTCCGTCAGGTCACCTTCCCCACACTCCCCCTTCCTTTGTCCATTGTCGTCCTCGACAATCGTCATCCCTGCCTTTGTCGTTCTGAAGCTACACCTACATTCTGTTGTCGGACCAGCTGTTGAGCCAAACCCAATATCTGCGGGGGCCGAACCATACTGGGAGCACTATGCTCTGAGCAGTCTACTGCTACTCACCAGCGCGCACGCCACATGACAATGTCTTTAAAGTTGGGCTAGGTACACCCATATTCTCTGTATGGCGTGTACCTTCCCCTACTCTCCCCTACTGTCACCTTCCACTATTCGGTACGCCATGATCGAGGTCTCTTACCTTCCTGATCATTACCAGTGCCCGCCTTCCTCCTTCAGGGGTGTCCGTGGTGTTGGGGACCTGACCTAGGACGGCTGTCTTCCTCACGTCTTCCAACTCATTTTCCTTTCTTTCAATAACATGTCATGGTCGGCGTCCCGGTCTCCCAGACCTCCTCAACTCTTAGATCCCTACCGGATCTCACACTTTCCTTTGGTCCCGCAGACCTTCCCTTACCCGGACCTGTTGCATTTTACTTTGCATATTATACATCAAACAACTTTATAATAGCACAAGTACCCCATTTTTTTATATTTTTTTTTTTTCATTTTTCTTTGCTTTCAAAAATCAACATACAACAATAAAACATCACATGTTCTCCTCCCCCCTTCCTTGGACATGGACACTCCCTCTGCTCTTCGTATCCCCACTCTGTCAGGATACAGCATTTTCAAAAACAAACATATTTTCTATGAACATGGACGTAGAACTGTCCTGTGAACTGCACAACGATGCATCGAAATTCTGTCAGTCCAGGTCATCTCCTGATGGCCGGTAGCAAGGGGCCCCACAACCGTGGAGCTCCTGGGATGCAGGGAGTGTCCACAACAGTCCTCTTTAAGGAGGTGTGAATTCCTCAGGTTCCGCCAATACTGCCACCGCATAATATCCGCGGGGGCAGTACTCTTTATAATAGGAAACCAAGTCCCCTTCTTTTAGAGCCCGGCCATGTCGTATAGAGGCCATGTTCACATGCACTTTCTGGCCAGTCTTATCACGGATGAAACCGTACCCCTTCTCGAGGTTGGTGTATACCAGCCGTCCCTGTGATCTCTTCTCTGCCATGCCAGCCTCCCCCTTGTCATGCAGCTGTTTCCAAATCACTTTCTCCCGTGCCTTCTTTCCCTTAATAACCTCCGCAACCCAAACGGATGGTACCGCACCAATCCCAGAGTCCGGTGGGCGGGAGCTTGCCGAAAAAGGACGTGGGGCAGAGGCGGCCGATGGTATCGGTGGCCCAGTAGCCGCTGGGGCCGAGTGGCGGTTGAGAGCAGCCGTGTTTTTGGGGGGCTGGTCCAAAGGGCCCGTCAATCATGCCGCCGCTGTTTTTAGCGCTGGCATTTTCACGGCCGCAGGGTAGGCCGCATCCACAACTTTAAGCAGAGCCGGAGTGACAGCCGATTCGGGTGATAAAGCTGGGATCGGCCGAAGAAGTGCAACCGAGACTCTTGCCAATGAACTCCGCCCTAAGGACTCCGGGCGGGTTGGCTCAGGGACAGGGGCAGAGGCCTCGCTCAACTCCGCGTAAAGCATAGGGCCCTCTGCAGCCAGGCCTTCCGGTACGCAGGAGGATGCGTGTTGCGGCAGAATGGTAGGGGCCGCTGGGGTAGCCGCCGGCAGAGCTTGGGGAACTCTCACCTTCCCCGGCACCGCGGCTTCCGTCACATCACCACACGGCTCCTCCCGCAGCCTCCGCTCTCCAACCCGCTGTTCCGTGGGCCTAGCCTCCATACTCAGGGGCTCCGTGGGGAGGCTCTCCGCCGGTATCAATGGCAGCCACTCTTTCTGGCTCCGCTCGGGCCCCGCACAGGCTCCACTTCTTGCCCATGGACCCGAGGATAACGTCTTCTGGCTCACTTCGTTCTCCCGCCGCCATTGCCACTCCAGGCGGCCGATGCCCCGGCACCCGCAGCGTCTCATACCGTCCGTTGGGCAGCAATCGAATGGCGCCAAACAGCCACAGCCAAATCCTTCTTCTGTGCCACTCCTCCTGCTGGGTGGGGCATTGGCAGGCCTTTACACCCATCTGTTAGGGTCCAGTACATGAGAGCGTCGGCCTCCGGGCACATACTGCTGTCCACGGGGGTATGTTGGAGGGGGTCCCAGTCCATTCAACACGACTGCAAACACCCGGACCTCTCCCCTGCGCTGTAGTATTGCCGCCATCTTGCGCAGCTCCTGATACCGCCCCGGATCTTTTGTCAGCACCACGGAGTCACTACAGCGCTCCCAATTTGTAATCCACAGGTAAGCCAATTGTAATCCACAGGTAATTGTAATCCAAACAGAGTAGTCCAAGTCCTTTTCCATTCTTTGAGGCAGGCCTGCCGCAGAAGATGGGGTATTAGTGGCGGCGATCCTGCCGACTACGCCAAATGTAGAGTCAGTGGTGGGGCGAGCTGGGGGGGTGGTCCCTCTTCTTACCGCGCAGAGACGAAACAGAGACAAGATGGAGGCAGGTACTGGGTACAACAGGTCCAAGTTTATTTCTGCGCGCCGTCCGTCTGACGGCCCTCGCAACACATCGCCATATCGCTCTCTCTCGGCCCTTCGCATACAGAGCCGCTTCACGACACAGCACAGTACCTCACTCATGGCCCTCTATATCCAGAGCCGCTTCACACACCGTGTTTCTCGCCGGGGACGTATATATACGTCCTGCCCTTTCTCCTTTCCTGGCGTAGTTACAGCTTCCGACACTGTGGCTGCCCTAAGCCAAATCACCAACAGTCCGTTCACTGGTCAGACGTCGTACTCTACACGGTGTGCCTATTCCCTTTTAACTCGTCTCTGTTGCGGTGTATCTGTCAGGACCACCCCCCTGTTGTTCGCTCTCCTCAGTCCCCCTGGTCTGGATTCACCTCACAGCGCATAGACCGTCGCAGTCCTCCTGTCACTGCGGCTCCCCCTGGGGACTGGAATCTTCTGGAACCCTCCCTCAGAATTTATAGCTCACCCGGTTCCTTGAAACTGTCACTCCAACCACACCCCCCATGACCAACGGTTTCTAAAGCCCTAAGCTGCTGTCAAGTCCTTTGCTCACACTCCTCCCTGCCATCTAATGTCCACCCAAGGTACTGCACGTCCACTACACTTTCCTAGCTGTTTCCCCACTGCACACCTACCTACACTGTGCATCCCTTTCCTTCTTCACTCAGACTAGTCCGTCCGTCCGTCAGGTCACCTTCCCCACAATAGCACATCCCCAGCTATTGTAATTATTGGACAACACCTCTAATAAGGTCATAAACACTGAAGATCATATTTATGATGCCTGCCTTACTGTCCCCTAACATATGCAATTAGGGGGAAAAAGATCTGTGCATCTTGATTATTGAAGAGTTTGTCTCCTCTAAGAACCCAAAGGCTTCATCTTAAAGATAACTTCTTCATCACTTAAGGCCCCGTTATATTTAGTGATGCACCAGCGATCCCAACCACGATATGACCCAGTCAGGAACGCTGGTGCATCGCTAAATGGTCGCTAGTGAGTTGTCAAACAGACAGATCTCACTAGTGATGCAGCAGCGGTCGGCAGTCGATACTCACCTTTCAGACGCAGCAATGATGACCGTCTTCCGCCCGCATCCATGGAGTCGCTCGTCGGCGCCAGCAGGAAGCCGACAACGAGAAATGGACCAGGTCGATTTCGCCCGATCAGCGATATCCAGCAGGGAGCCGGTTCGGAGGTAAGTGTCACATGTAGCGATATCTCTAGCGATATCGATGCTGCGTCACAAAATCGGTGACGCTTTAGCGGTATTGCTAGCGATATCGCTATGTGTAACAGGCCCTTTAGACTCTTGCTGCTGCACCACCTCTCCCTACTGATCTTTGTTAAAATAGATGCAGCGGTGACTTTATATTCAAAGCACTAGATTGCTGCAATCAATCACTAGGCTTAAATGATAACTTGAATTATTAGGTCATACTTCTGCTGAAATAAGATTAACAAAAATGTATTCACATTGAGATACTTGTATCTTGCTTATAGGCTTACATTTAGCATGGTGGTAATGTCAGTATACTACATACACATCCTAAAATACAGTTCTAAATTTATCAAATTGGGAGAACTGCTAACCATTCATTTTCCTAAATTGTTCCTCACTAGATAAAGCAGTAATACTCATCATATAGTAATGTTCCTTTCCTGCTTTCTTTGTAGCTCTTAACTAGTGACGGTACCCACTTAATCAGAATGGTAACCAAACCTGGACCCCATTCAGATGAATGGGGGGCCCAAACATTCATTGTTTGCCACACGGTGATTTGCTTGACAGTGAGGCAAATATGTACCCTGATCAGCAGTAAAATCATTACCACAGGTCAGAGAGCGGAGGTTCCCACGCTATCATGAGTACTACTCTCATCAGCCTATGCCTGCTGTCGCTGATAACAGCGAGAGCAGGTGCTGCTGATGAAAATAATCATCAACTGGCACCTGTGCTATAAATAAATAAATGTACAAAAATTACATGGGGTCTCTCCTATTTTTGATAACCAGCGCAGGCAAAACTGACAGCTACAGGCTGCAACCATCAGCTGTCAGCTTTATCATGGTTGGTCATATAGAATAGAATGATTGGCATGCCGTTTTTTAAAATTATTTAAATAAATTATTAAAAAACGGGTGTGGAGTCCCACATTTTTGAAAACAAGCAAAGCTAAAACAAACAGATGGGGGGGTAGAAATCTCAAAATGGTAAGGGGCTATGGATATTGTCCCCCCCAGCCTAAAAATAGCAGTCTGCAGCCACCCCAGAAAAGGCACATCTATTAGATGTGCTTATTCTGGTTCTTTGCTTGGCTCTTTCCACTTGCCCTTTTGCGGTGGCAAGTGGGGTAATGGTTGTGGGGTTGATGTCACCTGTTTCATGGTCGCTGAGATCAAGCCTGCAGCTTAGTAATGTAGAGGCTTCTATATGATGCCTCAATTACTAACCCCATAGTTACATTGTAAAGAAAAAAAACATGGGCTTCATTGGATTAAGATAAGTATAACTGTGCTTTTTCATTTTTATTTCAAATAAAGAAGTCTGTGTCATTATTTCAACTAAAGGATTTTATTCTGGCTGTGCATTTTTTACAATCTATCTATGGGGTTTGTAATGGGGGTGTCTTATAGATGCCTTTCCATTACTAACCTGTGGTATTGATGTTAGCTGACATTACAAAGCTGACATAAACCCCACAACCGTTACCCCACTTGCCACCGCACCAGGGCAAGAGGTAAGAGCTGGTCAAAGCGACAGAATTGGTGCATCTAATAGATGCGCCTTTCCTGGGGAAGCTGCGGGCTGCTATTTTTTCTCTCAGGGGGCAATATCTATGGCACCTTACCGCTCTCAGAATACTAGCCACCAGCTGTTTGTTTTAACTTTGTTGGGAGTTAAAATTGAGGGGTAACCAGTGCTGTTTTTTGGTTATCAAAAATAGAAGAGAGCCCACATCATTTTTTTATTTTTTATAGCTCAGGCACTGGCTGATGATAAGAGGTGCCTGCTCTTGCTGTTATCAGCGTCAGCAGACGTAAGCTGATGAGAGTAGTACTCTCTCATCAGCCGATGTCTGTGACCGGCGGTAACCTTTTTACTGCCTTTTTTTAAAAAAAATTTTTTGGTCCAACTGTCCATGATAAAAAAAAATCACAGCATGCACTACTTTCTTCTGAGTGTCAGATGAGACTCACATTCAAATCTGTGGGTGTATAAAAAAAAGCATCCTATGTAAGGTGCCAGAAGGCTGTGGTCGAGCTGCTGCTCCGTGTTGCCCTGGCACTTTACAGGAAAATTGTGTCCCAGACCCAGTGTGCTCTCATGTGCGGGGTGCGTCACACTCACTTGAAGGCTGCTCCATGTCGTCTATTACAGAAGCTTCTGCACACTGATCAGGGAACACCCAGTTTGTTCTAACACACAGAGGTTATGTACTAATACAAATTTGCATACAGTCAGTTCCCAGGTTATGAATTTAATAGGGTCTGTAGGTTTGTTCATAACTAGAGTTGAGCGAATATGTTTGAAATTAATTGCCGAATCTGTCATATTCATGCCATACTGGTACCCTATTCATGCCAAATTTTTGTTTGACTTTCGATTCTGAACATATTTGTTCATTTCTACTCCACATTGACCAAATAACATTCGGCTGTGTTCGTCGAATATTGCATATACAATATTTGACGCAGATCATAACTGGAGACGAATTTTGAAAAATTAGCTCAACTCTATTCATAACCCAAATTTGTATGTACAATTGTGCTCAAATGTTTACATACCTCAGCAGAATTTTTGCTTTCTTGACCTTTCTACAGGGAATATGAATGATAACACCAAAACTTTGTCTCCACTCATGGTTAGTGGTTGGGTGAAGCCATTTATTGCCAAACTACTGTGTTTTTTTCTTTTTAAATCATAATGACAACCCAAAACATCCAAATGATCCTGATCAAATGTTTACATACACCATTTCTTAATACCATATATTGCTCCCTCTAACATTAATGACAGTTTGAAGTCTTTTGTAGTAATTGTGGATGAGGTTCTTTATTTTCTCAGATGGTAAAGCTGCCCACTCTTCTTGTCAAAATGCCTCCAGTTCCTGCAACTTCCTGGGCTGTCTAGCATGAACTGCACACTTGAGATCTCCCCAGAGAATGATATTGAGGTCAGAAGACTGAGATGGCAACTCCAGAACCTTCAGTTTTCTGCTCTAGCCAAGGACAGATCGACTTGCCCTTGTGTTTTGAATCGTTGTCATGTTGGAACGTCCAAGTACGTCCCATGGGCAGCAGTATTTGCTGATAGCATGCTGCATTCTTTTTTCCTTCAACTTTGACCAAGTTTCCTGTGCCTTTGTAGCTCACAAATCCTCAAAACATCAGCAATCCACCTCCGTGCTTTACAGTAGCAATTGTGTTCCTTACATCATAGTGTCATGATCCATGCTGGATCAGGACTGATAAAAAGCACAGGTAACCTTTTTTTTCTAAGCTGTGCTTAAGGTTGGTTTTTGCCCCCAGTGGCCATCAGGATTATTGCAATGTGGTGTCGTTTGTTCAAGTTTACCCCCGGTGGTGGTGAGCGTCATTGCACTCTAGTTTCTTTAGTTAAGTGCACATGATTATAATGCAGGTGTGATTGCTGACTCTGCTATAAAAGAGTCACAGGTGTTGCAATCAGTGTTGGTGATATTATTGGTCTTTTCCAACCATCCTGGGTGAAGGAAGGAGCTGGAGGAGTCTCGGGCAGCTCAGTCAGAGTCCTGGAGCGGCAGCTATGGTGTCAGTGAGGCGGTCTTGCATAGCTTGGTGGAGTGGCAGCTATGGTGTCAGTGAGGAGTTCCTGCAAAGCTTGGTGGAGTGGCAGCTATAGTGTAGAGCTGCACTCAGATTCTGGACTCTGTTTCTGGAAAGCTGCACCCGGGTGCTGGACGCTGTTGCTGTAAAGCTGCTCTCAGGTGTTGGACACGGTTGGAGGAAGATGCACTCAGGTGTTGGACTCTGTTGCTGGGAGCAGTAGCAACAGAGCTAAGCTAAGTGGTGTTTCCCTGTTTGTCACTTTCCCTTATGTGTGTTTCAGTGCAGTGGTGGGATTAGTGTCTGCACCATCCACTTCACTAGAAAGGTCTAGGTGCAGGGCGAGCTAGGGATATTAGGTATCCTGATCGGCGCCCGGTGCGGAACCGGCCTAGGGAACGTTAGGAGCATTAGGGACACTGACTCAGGGGAATGCAGGTGGTCTCCACGTCCCCTGTCCCTATCGCAGGGCCCACCATTGTAACTGTTTCCCTTTTCCCTGTGTCTTGTTGTTTTAGTTAATGGCCTGCGAGCAGTGTCACACAGGACAGTATCACGTGCCGCGTCTTGTTGTGTTAGTTACCGGCCTGTGGATCGCATCACACAGGACAGGTCCACGTGACACATAGGCCTTGTTGAGCTCTCTTCAAATATAACATTTATGGTTGTGGCCTGATACTGTATGCCTGATCACTCCAAATTACCTTGTTCCAGAAGTTTTGAGGCTTGTCTCTGTGCTGTTTTGTGTAGTGTAGGTGAGATACTTTTTGGCATTTACGCAGTAATGGCTTTCTTCTGGTGACTCGACCATACATCTAATTTTTCTTCAAATGCCTCCTTATTGTGCATCTTGAAACAGCCACACACCTAGTTTTCAGAGAGTCCAGTATTTCAGCTGATGTTATTTGTGAGTTTTTCTTTGCATCCCGAACAATTTTCCTGGCTGTTGTGGCCAAAATTTTTGCTAGTCTACCTGACTGTGGTTTTGCTTTTACAGATCCCCTGATTTTCCATTTGTTAATCACAGTCTGAACGCTGATGACTGGCATTATCAATTCCTTGGATATCTTTTTGTATCCTTTTCCTGTTTTATACAGTTTACCTTTTCCTGTGGATCCGTTGACAATTCTTTTGCATTCCCCATGACTCATAATCCAGAAAGTCAGTGGTTGGATGAAAGATGCAAGAGTCAGTCTAGACCCCAGAAACTCACTCAGCTTTTAGTCACACACACTGATTACAAGCAAACAGGTCACAGGTGAGAATGTTACCTTTAGTAGTCATTCAAACCCATTTGTGTCAACGTCTGTGCATATTATCAGGCCAAAATCATCAAGGTAAGTAAACAGAGTCATTTGCATGTTTTGGGTTGTCATTATGATTTAAAAAAAAGAAAACACAGTAGTTTGACAATAAATGGCTTCACCCAAACACTAGCCATGAGTGGAGGAAAAGTTCTGGTATTATCATTCATATTCTATGAAAAAAGGACAAGAAAACAAAAATTCTGCCTGGGTATGTTAACTTTTGAGCACATCTGTAAACTGGAACACGGCTAGCAAAAAACCTATCACTTTCCTTACTGCTGACCTGATGTGCGCAGTGACCTTTTAACTCACATTATCCTCCGTTGCCTGGATGTAGCCAAAATTCCTGGCATATAATAAAGAGAGCAGAGATGCAGCTTGTGACCAGAGAAACAAGAGGACAAGACTGTAGGCAGCAAGCAGAAGGGCCTTTGGAGAGGGTTAGTTTCTTTTTTTTTTACCAATACTCTCCTATTTGCACACTTCTCCATCCACCTACAGTGGGGAAAAAAAGTATTTAGTCAGTCAGCAATAGTGCAAGTTCCACCACTTAAAAAGATGAGAGGCGTCTGTAATTTACATCATAGGTAGACCTCAACTATGGGAGACAAACTGAGAAAAAAAAATCCAGAAAATCACATTGTCTGTTTTTTTTTCATTTTATTTGCATATTATGGTGGAAAATAAGTATTTGGTCAGAAACAAAATTTCATCTCAATACTTTGTGATATATCCTTTGTTGGCAATGACAGAGGTCAAACGTTTTCTGTAAGTCTTCACAAGGTTGCCACACACTGTTGTTGGTATGTTGGCCCATTCCTCCATGTTGATCTCCTCTAGAGCAGTGATGTTTTTGGCTTTTCGCTTGGCAACACAGACTTTCAACTCCCTCCAAAGGTTTTCTATAGGGTTGAGATCTGGAGACTGGCTAGGCCACTCCAGGACCTTGAAATGCTTCTTACGAAGCCACTCCTTCGTTGCCCTGGCGGTGTGCTTTGGATCATTGTCATGTTGAAAGACCCAGCCACGTTTCATCTTCAATGCCCTTGCTGATGGAAGGAGGTTTGCACTCAAAATCTCACGATACATGGCCCCATTCATTCTTTCATGTACCCAGATCAGTCATCCTGGCCCCTTTGCAGAGAAACAGCCCCAAAGCATGATGTTTCCACCACCATGCTTTACAGTAGGTATGGTGTTTGATGGATGCAACTCAGTATTCTTTTTCCTCCAAACACGACAAGTTGTGTTTCTACCAAACAGTTCCAGTTTGGTTTCATCAGACCATAGGACATTCTCCCAAAACTCCTCTGGATCATCCAAATGCTCTCTAGCAAACTTCAGACGGGCCCGGACATGTACAGGCTTAAGCAGTGGGACACGTCTGGCACTGCAGGATCTGAGTCCATGGTGGCGTAGTGTGTTACTTATGGTAGGCCTTGTTACATTGGTCCCAGCTCTCTGCAGTTCATTCACTAGGTCCCCCCGCGTGGTTCTGGGATTTTTGCTCACCGTTCTTGTGATCATTCTGACCCCACGGGGTGGGATTTTGCGTGGAGCACCAGATCGAGGGAGATTATCAGTGGTCTTGTATGTCTTCCATTTTCTAATTATTGCTCCACAGTTGATTTCTTCACTCCAAGCTGGTTGGCTATTGCAGATTCAGTCTTCCCAGCCTGGTGCAGGGCTACAATTTTGTTTCTGGTGTCCTTTGACAGCTCTTTGGTCTTCACCATAGTGGAGTTTGGAGTCAGACTGTTTGAGGGTGTGCACAGGTGTCTTTTTATACTGATAACAAGTTTAAACAGGTGCCATTACTACAGGTAATGAGTGGAGGAAAGAGGAGACTCTTAAAGAAGAAGTTACAGGTCTGTGAGAGCCAGAAATCTTGATTGCTTGTTTCTGACCAAATACTTATTTTCCACCATAATATGCAAATTAAATGAAAAAAAACAGACAATGTGATTTTCTGGATTTTTTTTTCTCAGTTTGTCTCCCATAGTTGAGGTCTACCTATGATGTAAATTACAGACGCCTCTCATCTTTTTAAGTGGTGGAACTTGCACTATTGCTGACTGACTAAATACTTTTTTTCCCCACTGTATATACAAGCTCTCTGGTCCTCTTCTTTCCACCATTACATGCCGCATCTCTAGCCTCTTTACTATAAGTCAGGACTTCTGTCTCTGTCCAGGCCTTGGAGTTCACTGCGTGTCATAAGATCCCAGCGCACATCTTGACTCACAATGTCTTACTACATGGGATGGACACCGAGGCATGGATGCAGCCAGATGTCTTGGCCTATAGCAAAGAGGCCATAGTTGTGGTGTCATTCGGTACAGAGAAGAGGAAAGGATGATGGGCAACGAACAGCGGCACAGCCACAGGGGTAAGGCCTCTTTCACACATCAGGTTTTCGCCGTCAGGCGCGATCCGGCGCTTTTGACAAAAACCAGATCCGGCGAAATGCAATGCCGGATCCGGTTTCCCCCCCATTGACTTGCATTAGAGCCGGATCGAGGTGGATGGCCATGCGTTTCATCCGATTTTCGCCGGATCCGGCAATGTGACGCGATCCGGCGTCTGGAAAAAACGTCTACTGTAACGTTTTTTGTCTCCGGCGAAAAAGCCGGACACGCCGGATCCGGCGTGTCCGGCTTTTTCATACAATGAAAGCCTATGAGAGCCGCAATGCGCCTGATCCGGCGGCCGGATCCGTTTTTTTTGGTCTGAGCATGCTCAGTAGCTCTGCCCACAAGACATATATAAAAGCAAGACAGTGTGACCCTCAGCCACACCCAACATGCCACCCAAGCCAAGAACCAGGAGCAGGAGAAGACAGCAGACATCTGCAGCAGCAGCACCATCAGCACCACCCCAAATGGAGCAGCATGCTGAACAACGGGAGGGGAGTCCAGCAGCAGATGAGAGACGGTAATTATCAAATCCCCCATTCCTCCAAACTAGGGCTATGGAATATCAAGTTATTCATTGGCCCTTTGTTTCTCTTTATTCAACAGCCGCCCAATAGATGCAGCAGCAGCAGCAGCAATGGCAGCAGCAGGAACACCACCCACAGCCATGGAGTCTGGCCATGAGGAAGACAGCACATCTTCTTCTGGGAGCCCTCCCTCGCATCGTCAGCGTTTGACGGTAAGTTTTTATTTCCAAAATCCATCATCTCTGGAATATGTCTATTCATTGCCTTTTATTTCAAAACAGGAATCACAAGATGAAGAGGAGCTCCCAGAAGAAGAAGGAAGGGGTGGACAGACACTTGGAGTGGGCTCACAATTGGTAAGTTTTTTGCATCAAACGCAGAAACACAACATCACACTACACACAACACATAGAAAACAATGTTCTGCAGACCACACACAGCAAACAAATGCCTACATCCAAAGACATAACATTTTTTGTTTTCTTCTCTAGTCTTCCCAATCTGGTGCTTGGCCAAGAGGTCCTCGCAGTGCCTCCCAGGGTCGTCGGCGACAGCAACGCGGCGGTCACCAGCGTGTAAGTATAAATATTTTTGCTTTGTTTTTTTTGCACTTTTTATTTCATTTCTTTTGTGGAGGCTAATTATGTTATTTTTGTCTTTTTCTTTAACAGCCTTCACAGCGTGCTCCCGACTCTGACGGTGAGGATGAAGGGATTGATGTGGACCGCCTCATCGATCTCGTCAGAGAAAGGGAGCCGCTCTGGAATATGGCTGACCGCCGCCACGCTGACCTTATCGTTACCCGACGACTCTGGGAGGAAATCTGTTCTCTCCTTGTGGACCGCTGGGAGGACCTCGAAGCTCGGGCCCAGATTAAAGAGCGTAAGTATATACAGTACCGGTTGCTTGATTTAAACCAGTGTTTCCCGAACTCCAGTCCTCGTGGTCCCCATGGATCATGTGTTCAGGATTTCTATTTACTTTGGAAATCCTGAAAACATGACCCCTGGGGACCATGAGGACTGGAGTTTGGGAAACACTGATGTTGTATACTAACCACTTTGTCCTTTCTCGTTTCAGGGGAGAGAATTGTGAAGCGGTGGCGGTCTCTGAGGGATCGTTTCAAGAAGGAGTTCAATAAAGAGATGCGGGCCCCGAGTGGATCTGGAGGACGCAGGAGCAAGTACAAGTACGCACGAGCCCTGTCGTTCCTCCGGGAGACAATGCTCACCAGAAGGTAAATATTACACACCACATGTGACAAAAAAATGTTTAGATGTAACTTTTTTTTTTTCAGCCAGGGCCATACCATGTCACTATTTTAATTGGTTTTTTTTCTCTTTATTCCACAGCATGGTGAGCAGCACTCGGGAGCCTGCACGATTGGACCCTTCTGAGGCGATCCCTGAGGAGACCGTCACCGAGGGACACTTCGACCGCCCCGGTACATCTGCACCTTCCCAGCCTTCCCACACATTCGACCCATCTGGCCCATCCACCAGCACAGGAGCATCGTGGCCGCCTACATTACATGAAGCTGCTGGTGAGGAGATCGCTTTCCCTTTACCCCACCCTTCTGCCCCTGCCACCTCTAGTACACCTGCGGGTACTGGGCGGCAGCGGCAGCGGGGTCAGGAAAAGACTTATGCGCCAGAGTTCTTGCATCTTAATGCATCTTTCCAGAACTGTCTAAAAGTCTTGTCAGAGCAAATCTCCGCAGGCTTTCAGCAGATCAACTCCAGCATTCTGGAGGAGAAGACACTTCTGCAAACCATGCATTCAGAAGCAAGATCTTCGCCAAGCCACACCTTTTTCAGGTCTGTTGTGGAGCGCATGGCAACACTATCTCCTACCCAGCAGATGCATGTAATGCATTCATGCCACGGTGCTCTACAGCAGGTTACCTCCCAACCTCCACCTCCCACCACTGTAGTTCCTCCACCTGCACCCCCTCCAGCCACTTTCCATCCTCCCCCTCCTATTACATCTGCACCCCCTCCAGCCACTTTCCATCCTCCCCCTCCTATTACATACCAGCAACCTCCCCAGTACCAGCAACCTCCCCAGTACCAGCAACCACCCCAGTACCAGACATCTCCCCACTTCCAGCAACCTGCCCCGTACCAAACTCCTTCCCCGTACCAAACTCCTTCCCCATACCAAACTCCTTCCCCATACAACTTTCCATCAATATCATCTGCTCCTACAGTCCCTGCCCAACCCTCCACTCCACCGCCCACCACCTCTTCTGCCTCCCACATGTCCACCCATTCTGTAGCTTTTTCCACACCATCACCTCTAATTGTTCCTTCCCCACCATGATCCCAGTCCTCTCTCCACACTCCCAGTGTCGAAGTGTCCCGCAGCCCCTCCAGCAGTATTTCCACCCCACACTACACAGATTTGTAATGTGTGTTTTGTAATAAAAATGCCCAGTTTTTTTTCAAACCTTTATTAAAAAAGTTTTTTTAACTTTAAAAACAGTTTACAAAAAAAAAATATTTTAAATAAAAGTTAAATTATTGTTTACACTGGTTGTCTGTCATTTCTTTCTGCGGCAAAATATGTTTAAAAAAAAGGTTAAATACAGGGTATTTAAAAGGTAAAAAGGTATTCAAAACCAGGTATATAACTGTGGGTAAATTTTAGCTTTTTGCCACAGTTGTGTTCCTGGTTGTGTTTGAAGCAAAGTATTTCACCTAAAAAGTTGTGTTTATTGTTGGTGATTTCCTAACAATGTACACAACTTTTGTTAAAAGGTGAAATACTTTGCATAAAACACAACCAGGTACACACCTGTGGCCTAAAGCTAAAAATAGAGACCATGACAAGATAGCCAACTTTGGTTGGCAAAGGTATATACTGTTGGTACAGAAGGTACACAAGTTTGGTTGGGCACAAATCTTTCACACTCTGTCATCCTGCCAGTGTACTCTGCCTTGAGGTGACATAAAGTATAGTGCAAAATTGTCCCTGATTACTGAAACCGACACAGAACTTCTAGTGGTAATGTCATGGTAATCTTGCAAGGTGGTTTCTTCAGAGGTGTCCTCAATGGAAATGGGTTCCTTGCAGATAACAAAATTGTGGAGTACCACGCAAGCTTTGATCACCTCGTCAACAGTTTCTGTCTTGAGGTTGATTGCAGTCAATAGGACCCGCCATTTGGCTGTCAGAATACCAAAGGTACATTCAACCATTCTTCTTGCTCTTGTGAGGCAGTAATTAAAAATGCGTTTTGGTCTTGTCAATCCTCTGCTAGAGTACGGTTTCAAAAGGTGTTCTGACAGCTGGAAGGCTTCATCCCCTACACAGACAAATGGCATAGGTGGACCAGATGTTTGCGGCAGCGGTCTAGGTGGTGGGAACTGGAAGGTGTTCCATACAGTTTACGCCCCATGGCAGACAGTTTGAAAACTTGAGAGTCATTGGAGCGGCCATAGGCCCCAATATCAACAGCAATAAATTTGTATTCCGTGTCAGCGATGGCCATGAGGACAATTGAAAAATATTTCTTGTAATTGAAATATTCCGATCCCGATCCGGCTGGCTTTACAATGCGGATATGTTTCCCGTCCACAGCGCCCAAGCAGTTGGGAAACTGACATATCTGTTGAAACTTGTCAGCAATTTCAATCCACCTCTCTGTTGTGGGCTCTGGTAAAAACTCTTCAGCTAAGGAGTCCCACAGTGCACGGCATGGGTACTTCACTATTCCAGATATGGTGGAAATCCCGAGTCTGTACTGGAAATGCAGTGACGAAAGGGATTCTCCAGTTGCAAGAAATCTGTGGGGAATTAAAAAACAATAAATTAGTTTTAAATCACAGCATTACATACCAAAACTCAGCTATAACACTTGGAGATACAAACTACCACCAACAAGATTGCAGTGAAAGTGTGCTCTGATGCGAGCATATCCAATAAATGTGGCTTACCTTAAAGTCACCATCAGACGCTCTGCGGGTGAAACAGAGAAGCGGCAATAGGTGTCCGCTTTTCTTATGAGGTGTGCAATGCGCTCCACCAAGTAATCAAAATTCTCCATTTTCATCCGAACATATCCAAAAAATTTATCCGGGTTTCATCGAAGGTCCATGCAGAGTGTAGAATAGACCCCACGCGTCATTCTCTTGGCTGTGATGGGGTGGATCCACAAACGTCGTCTACGATGCCTGATGCGCTGCTGTCTCGCTCTCTCCTTCTCCAGAACAATCACCCTCAAACGATTCGCCTCCGCTATAAAATCCGCCAAATTCTTCAAAATATTTCCAATCACAACATCCATCTTCGCCAGTAACTTGCTCTTCTCTCCAACCTGCACTTTCTCCTCTACAACCTGTCAAAGAAGGGCTGTAGGAACACGCTATATATAGTTTTCCAGTAGCCAATCCCGTTCGGAAGGCCACAAGGGTCAATTTTAAAAACCGGATCCGGCGTAATCCGTCGAAAAACGGATAGAAAAACGGATGAACCGGATGAGACGGATCCGGTTTTTTCTGTCAAGAACAAGACGGATCCGGCAGAAAAACGGATCCGGCACATCAGGTTTTACAAAATATTTGCCGGATCCGGCGTTCAGGCATGACGCCGGATCGCGCCTGACGCCGAAAACCTGATGTGTGAAAGTAGCCTAAGAGATTAGATGAGTATTATTTATTTTATTTATATCTTACATTTGTAACTATGAGTAGAGCATAAGTTGGATGTTTGAAAATTGGGTATTGCCTATGTTAAGGAAGCACTCACAAGAAGTTTTTATGTAAACCTGTGTTAAAGGGAATCTGTCACCTTAATTTGGTGTGGTATGTAAATGAGTTGTGTCCGGTCCGATGGGCGGTGTTGTGGCTCCTTCCCTCCACCCCTTCTTGGCCACTGTACGGAATCTTTCTTGGAATTTATGTAGATGGTGTCCAGATTACGCGCGTGCACATTGCAATATCCTATTGTGCTTGCGCAGTATGCGTTGCCCAATGGTGGGCAAAGCCTTAAAGCATTAGTGAGCATGTGCCGGTGAACTATTTCCCGGAATACAGAAATGGCAGCAAAATACTTCCTGGATTAATGCTTTTCAGCTATGCCCACCATTGGGCAAAGCATACTGCGCACGCGCGACAGGATATTGCAATGCGTACGCACATAATCTGGACGCCAACTATGGAAATTCCAAGAAAGATTGCATACAGCGGCCAAGGAGGGACACAACTCATTTACATACCGCGCCAAACTGCGGTGACAGATTCCCTTTAATGGATATGTAATGTAATGTGTTAATAAATTACTTACCAATTGCAGTCTTCCCCAATTACACGCACTGCTCTAGTCCTCTTTTCATTCATGTGACTGAAATTCTGATGTGCACGATCACAATGAAGTTTATATATGAGTTGGAAGTCACTTTTAAAGGCTACTGCAGACAAACTTATGAGAAATTGTCCGAGCTTCAACCAGAAAACTAGGAATTTTTTTTTCTAATTTTCTTCCAGTTTCCATCCGTGTGTAAGGAGGAAGATTGGGTGGCAGATGCCTGCATCATACCAGGTCCAGAACTGCTGAGGCTGGGTCCGATGTTGCCCGGGGGAATGTATACTGGACCGGACAGGTCCCATGACCCAAGGAGAGGGGGCGTGGCTAAGCCGGGCCATGAGGAGAAAGCACGCAAAGGAACAGTGAGTTTCCCGCCATCAGGGAGGGTGCAGGAAGGTGTGCAGCATGCTCCTCACCCAGAGCAGCAGCGCCTAGATGTGCTGCGACCAGGCTTACCCTCAAGCTCCAGCGGGACAGTGATGGTGGAGAGCGCTGTGTGCCCTGATTAAGTAGAGTAGCGCTTGTGTGGATAAGTGTGGGCATGCTACAGGTCACTGAGGTGCAATTCCCTTTGCTGGCCAGCTCATGCTTGGTACAGGGACTCCTGCAGCTTTCATCACTTTGGCTGCATAGGCTTATGGACTAGGGGCTCAGCGAGAAAACTGGAGACCGCCCGTTGCCGCCAGAAGTTGGATCGGTTATGGACCCCATGTGAGAATCATATATCATAGAATGGTAGAGTTGCAAGGGATCTCCTGGGCCATCTGGTCCAACCCACTGCTCAAAGCAGGATTCACTTAATCATCCGAGACAATGTGACAGCCCTTCAGATATTTGTAGACAACTATTAAGTCTCATGAGGTCTGACCAAAGAGGAGTAGAGGGCAATAATGACTTCACATGATCTAGACTGTACGCTTCTGTTAATACATTCTAGAATTGTATTTGCCTTTTTGCTGCTGCATCACGCTGTTGACTCATGTTCAGTCTGTGATCTCTTAGTATACCCAAGACTTTTTCACATGTGCTGTTGCTTAGCCCTATTCCTCCCATTCTGTATATGCTCTTTTCATCTTTATTGCCCAGATGTAGTACTTTGATGACCGCAATGTCATCAAAGGTCTCGCAAGGCATTACTGGGAACGGGAGCATCGCTGAGGCTCGGGAAGGCTGCGCGGGACGACGGAAGGTGAATATAACCCGATTTTTTATTTTAATTCTATTTTTTACAGGGATATGGTACCCACAGCCTGGAGGAGAGTCTCCTCTCCTCCACCCACTGGGTACCTTCCGCAAATGTTCTGCTTACTTTTCGCATGGTGGGCACAGTCATATGCAGAAAGTAAGCAGAACAATGCATTCCTATGTGGGCGGAATCCCTGTGATTCCGCAAAATTAATGAGCATGCTGGGTATTTTTCCGCGATGCATTTCCGCCGCGGGAAAATCCGCAACATTAGCACAGCGTTGCGGAATCTCATAGGAATGCATGGAATGCTGTTTTTTTTTCGTTTTCGCTGCAAAAGCGTGCATTAAAAACTGCCGCAAAAATGCGAAAAAACCTCGACATGTGCCTTGCTGTTAAATTAATCAATATTAATATACCACATTGCTCTGCAATCCCTGCGTACTGCATCGCCGCACCTGCATACAAGTGTGCAACTTGTAAAGAAAACCAAAAACCAAAAACAAATATCCTAAAATAAAAAAGTAAAAAATGAATTGCAAAAATTGCATGAAGGTAGTAATAACAGTTTCTCACGTGAGCCACTTGTGTCTATTTTTTACATCCATGTGACTGTGTGCGATCTGTTTTCATATAACTACACTAAAAAATGTACATGACCAAATATAGTTTCCTAGGTTTATAATAAAAATGTAAAAATCAGATGCCAATCGGAGGTTAAGTGTACTGTAGCTATAAGGGTGTGGACTGTACCGTCGCATTCCTCCCCGTGAAGACAACAATCAAGTCATGTGAATAGTGTTATGTATTTTTATATATGCAGTATATACAGTGAAGAGCAATAGGGTAGCATTGCTTTGAACTTTTGACTTTCAGGCTCCATATCTCATTACCCATTTTTACTTTGAACTTGAAACTGCCATCGTTTTAAAGACAATCATCTTGACTCTCTAGTACTTAAATTTGACTTCCAACTATTTAGCATATGATTAGTTATTCAGATTCTTGTCATGTCACGGAGAGAGTGAGTTTTGAGTTCGTTAGAGTGTTGTGGTCAAGCTCAAAGTACAGTGGGCTGATAGCACGAGGAGTACAAATTGCTTTGGGCAGTTTGAGGCCTTCCAAAATTCCCTGCGGACATTCATGCAACAGCTGGAGCTCAAGACTCTATACAAGTGTTATGAAGAGTGACTCAACCCCTTCCATCAGAGGAAGATGGATTTGGAACCACTTGTAGGAAAGGTAATGGAACTGAACTGGGAATCCCTGGGGTTAACAGGAACAGTGAACATAGGGTTAGTCCAAGAAGAACGGAAAGATACAGAGTATGTGCCCGCACATATCCTATATACAGTATGAGCCCCAACATAGCCTCCTATATATAGTATGAGCCTCCACATAGCCTCCTAAATACAGTATGACCCCCATATATCCTCCTATATACAGTATGAGCCAACACATAGCCTCCTATATACACTCACTGGCCACTTTATTAGGTACACCTGTCCAACTGTGTGTTAAGACTTAATTTCTAATCAGCCAATCACATGGCGGCAACTCAGTGCATTTAGGCATGTAGACATGGTCAAGACAATCTCCTGCAGTTCAAACCGAGCATCAGTATGGGGAAGAAAGGTGATTTGAGTGCCTTTGAACGTGGCATGATTGTTGGTGCCAGAAGGGCTGGTCTGAGTATTTCAGAAACTGCTGATCTACTGGGATTTTCACGCACAACCATCTCTAGGGTTTACAGAGAATGGTCCGAAACAGAAAAAAAATCCAGTGAGCGGCAGTTCTGTGGCCGGAAATGCCTTGTTGATGCCAGAGGTCAGAGGAGAATGGGCAGACTGGTTCGAGCTGATAGAAAGGCAACAGTGACTCAAATTGCCACCCGTTACAACCAAGGTAGGCAGAAGAGCATCTCTGAACGCACAGTGCGTCGAACTTTGAGGCAGATGGGCTACAGCAGCAGAAGACCACACTGGGTACCACTCCTCTCAGCTAAGAACAGGAAACTGAGGCTACAATTTGCACAAGCTCATCGAAATTGGACAGTAGAAGATTGGAAAAACGTTGCCTGGTCTGATGAGTCTCGATTTCTGCTGCGACATTCGGATGGTAGGGTCAGAATTTGGCGTAAACAACATGAAAGCATGGATCCATCCTGCCTTGTATCAACGGTTCAGGCTGGTGGTGGTGGTGTCATGGTGTGGGGAATTTTTTCTTGGCACTCTTTGGGCCCCTTGGTACCAATTGAGCATCGTTGCAACGCCACAGCCTACCTGAGTATTGTTGCTGACCATGTCCATCCCTTTATGACCACAATGTACCCAACATCTGATGGCTACTTTCAGCAGGATAATGCGCCATGTCATAAAGCTCGAATCATCTCAGATTGGTTTCTTGAACATGACAATGAGTTCACTGTACTCAAATGGCCTCCTCAGTCACCAGATCTCAATCCAATAGAGCATCTTTGGGATGTGGTGGAACGGGAGATTCGCATCAGGGATGTGCAGCCGACAAATCTGCGCCAACTGTGTGATGCCATCATGTCAATATGGTCCAAAATCTCTGAGGAATGCTTCCAGCACCTTGTTGAATCTCTGCCACGAAGAATTGAGGCAGTTCTGAAGGCAAAAGGGGGTCCAACCCGTTACTAGCATGGTGTACCTAATAAAGTGGCCAGTGAGTGTATAGTACTAGCTGAAGAGCCCGGCGCTGCCCGGGCATAGTAACTAACTGTGGTTAGTTATAACAAATTATAATTATCCTCCATCCCATAGTCCCGTGCCCATATACCCATCATACATATCCGCCATCCCATAGTCCCGTGCCCATATACCCACATACATATCCTCCATCCCATATTCCAGTGCCCATATACCCATCACACATCCTCCATCCCATAGTCCAGTGCCCATATACCCATCATACATATCCGCCAACCCATAGGCCCGTGCCCATATACCCGCCATCCCATAGTCCCGTGCCCATATACCCGTCATACATATCCTCCATCCCATAGTCCAGTGCCCATATACCCATCACACATCCTCCATCCCATAGTCCAGTGCCCATATACCCATCATACATATCCTCCATCCCATAGTCCAGTGCCCATATATCATCAGTGACATCAGTGTCGCCATGGCAACCATTGTGACATCATAATGAGGGGCTGGATTTGATATGCACACACTGCTTCCCCAGTATGCAAATAGGGGCATTATGACATCATAATGAGAGGCGGGGCTTGACGCACACACACTTTTTCCCCAGTATGTAGATAGGGGCAAAATTGTTTGGTGAATTGGAACGCGCGGGGTTAAAATTTCGTCTCACAGCACAGCTTAGGACACTCTCGGGGTCCAGACGTGTGACTGTGCCAAATTTTGTTGCTGTAGCTGCGACGGTGCGGATGCCAATCCCGGACATACACACATACATACACACATACATACATACACACTTTGAGCTTTATATATTAGATGAATCTGCACATAACTTCCTATTTACAGTATGAGCCCGCACATAGCCTCCTATATACACTATAGGTTAAGCCCCTATATACTGTAGCCCCTATATACAGTTTGAGTCCACACAAAACCTCCTACATACAATGTGAGCCCACATATAGCATCCTATATACAGTTTGAGCCCCCACACAGCCTCCTATATACAGTATGAGCCCCTATATAGCCTACTATATCCAGTATAAGCCCCCATATAGCCTCATACATGCAGTATGAGCCCACACATAACCTCCTATATACAGTGTGAGCCCGCACATAGTTTCCTATACAAAGCCTACAAGAGACAAAATGCGCAAAAACCCTGCTAACTAAATAAGTAAAAAACAAAAGTGCATTTAAATATTCCAGAGTTCTTAGTAATACTGTTTTTGATCAAAAATAGCATAAAAGCCATCCCACCGTCGACAAGGTGACTCTGATCGGAACGGTCCTACACTATATAATATTAAAAACCTGACCATGTGTCAGAGTTGACCTCAGTTTGTGAATAAGGGCAGACAAATACAATTTCCAGCTCAGGAGAGGAAGGCCACACCCTGGCTTGCACAGAATGCAAAAATACAAAGAAAAAACACAAAGATTGAGCTTGGTTTGAGTTGGTATACATGCAGCACATAAACGCATGTTCACATTAGCCATAAAACATACAAAACCTACAAGAGACAAGATGAGCAAAACCCCTGCTGTAACTAAATAAGTAAAAAACAAAAGTGCATTTAAATAAGAGAGTTCTTTGTAATACCACTTTTGATTAAAAAAAAATAGCATAAAATCCATCCCACCGTTGACAAGATGACTCTGATTGGAACGGTCCTATACTATCTAATATTAAAAACCTTACCTTGTGTCAGAGTTGACCTCAGTTTGTGAATAAGGGCAGACAAAAGGACTGGGTCCCAACCAGTGAATATCAGTCTTGGGAAGCCTTTAAATACAATATCCAGCCCAGGAGAGGGAGGCTACACCCTGACGTGCACAGAAGGCAAAGAAAAAGCACAAAGATTGAGCTTGGTTTGAGTTGGTATACATGCAGCACAAACGCATGTTCACATTGACCATAAAACTAGAGTTGAGCGATACCAGCCGATACTTGAAAATATCGGATCGGAATGGATCGGCCGATCTTAAAAAAAAGTATCGGTATCGCCGATTCCGATACCGGGAACCAATGCAAGTCAATGGGGCCAAAATATCGGAATTAAAAAAAACCCTTTCTTTCCTTGTAGGTTAATTCTACATGAAGAAAAACAACTAAGAATAATGTAGAATGTATTGTGGGAGGTGGAGGAGACATTAAAGCCATAGAGGTTTAGCCCAATCAAATGGAATAGCAGGAATTAAACTTTTTTTTTAAAGATGTTAGGAGTTACAAAGATATTGACTATGTTAGCCTCATTTATATTTTGCCAGACATGTATGTCTTCTTCTTCTTTCTTCTTTCTTCTTCTTTCTTATTCTTTTTCCTTTTTTTACCTTCTTCTTCTTCTTCTTATTCCTTTTTTTACATTCTTCTTCTTCTTCTTCCTTTTTTTACATTCTTCTACTTCCTTTTTTTACATTCTTCTTCTTCTTCCTTTTTTTACATTCTTCTTCTTATTCCTTTTTTTACATACTTCTTCCTTTTTTAAATTCTTCTACTTCCTTTTTTTACATTCTTCTTCTTCTTCTTCCTTTTCTTACATTCTTCATATTCTTCTTATTCAACAATTATTATTCTACATATTTAACTTCTTCATCTTCTTCCTATTCTTCTTCATCATATTCTTGTTTGTGTCAGGCATTCCTGTAGTTGTTATCTAGAAAAGTTAGAAGTTTACACCTTCCGTTCTGCCTGTCACAAAAGATTTACAACAGGATTTGTCCGCGTTCAGTTTGGCCTGCAGCAGCAGGCCTTTTCCAGGGGCACCACGAGGAGGAACGGACTCACCCCCATACACTGCTTAGTCTTCTTCTGCTTATAAATAAGATAATATCATTTGCTCAGAGTATTAGTCTTATGCTTAATGTTCTTCTGCTTTGTTTTTTTTATGCTTCTTTGTCTTCTCTCTCTTGTTGTTCTGCATCTTGGTGGTTGTCTTCCTGTTCTTTGTCCTCTTGAACCAGCTGACGGTACTGGCACCCGGAGGGGCAGCAGAAGGAACAAGAGCCAATGGCACAACCGAGGACCAGCTGATGGTGCTGGAACCCGGTTACTAAGCAGGAGGTACCTGTGCTACAAAGCACTACCAAGGACCAGCAGACGTTGCCGGAACTCGGATACCGAGATGGAGGCACCTAGGCCAAAGGCTCTGACGAGAACCAGCTGACGGTGCTGGAACCCGGAGGGGTAGCATAAGCTGCAAGAGCAAATGGAAATAGCGAGGACCAGCTGACAGTGCTGGCACCCGGAGGGGCAGCAGAAGGAATAAGAGCCAATGGCACAACCGAGGACCAGCTGACGGTGCTGGAACCCGGTTACTAAGCAGGAGGTACCTGTGCTACAAAGCACTACCAAGGACCAGCAGACGTTGCCGGAACTCGGATACCGAGATGGAGGCACCTAGGCCAAAGGCTCTGACGAGAACCAGCTGACGGTGCTGGAACCCGGAGGGGTAGCATAAGCTGCAAGAGCAAATGGAAATAGCGAGGACCAGCTGACAGTGCTGGCACCCGGAGGGGCAGCAGAAGGAATAAGAGCCAATGGCACAACCGAGGACCAGCTGACGGTGCTGGAACCCGGTTACTAAGCAGGAGGTACCTGTGCTACAAAGCACTACCAAGGACCAGCAGACGTTGCCGGAACTCGGATATCGAGATGGAGGCACCTAGGCCAAAGGCTCTGACGAGAACCAGCTGACGGTGCTGGAACCCGGAGGGGTATCAGAAGTTACCCCTGAAAAGCAAAGTTGGCATGCCGCAAGCTGGCCGCAGTTACCGAATCACACAGTCCTACAGGGGGTGCTTGTCCTACTGGCACTATGGAACAAGCCTTTCTTACCAGAACCCGCAGTCCACATAGGAAGCACCTAAATTGCTGGCACCCTAGCCTCGGCTAACCCAACCGCAACACGACATGGCAACTTGGGGTGGCAAACTGACATTGACACTTCCCGGAAACAGCAGGCAGGGCTGGAACCAAGCTGGGCAGGAGGGACTACCCGTGCCAAAGTCAGTTATGAGCAGCAACTGGCGATGTTGGAGCCCAGGACAAGCACTTAGCAGGCTGAGGCCTGATGTGCTGTCAATTGGGAGGCAGCAGGACAGATTGCCATCAAAACAGCAGGGGAACAGCTGACGTTACTGAACCCCACAAACACAGGAGCTAGTGTTTTACTCTGTGAAGACGGCACTTCCGAGCAACAACTGGCTGTGTTGAAGCCCAGGGACAAGCACGGAGCAGGCTGAGGCTGCATTGAAGAAATTTTAAGATCGGTTGTAGACTACTAATTTGAACCAAGCTCCACTTAGGCCTGTGGCTTCACTGATTTTCGTATTTCCCCTGTCCTCCAACCCCGCCAGTTACAGCTCCGAAGTGGCGTCTGCACAATCCACACTTGTTCCTGTGTTACAGGTGTTCAGTCCGGTCAGTTAATCCCCTGATGTGTGTCCGGCAATGTCGCCTGCTCTGTCCACATTCCCATAATGGGAATGTGGACAGAGCAGGCGACATTGCCGGACACACATCAGGGGATTAACTGACCGGACTGAACACCTGTGACACAGGAACAAGTGTGGATTGTGCAGACGCCACTTCGGAGCTGTAACTGGCAGGGTTGGAGGACAGGGGAAATACGAGAGACAGTGGAGCCACAGGCCTAATTGGAGCACGGTTAAAAATCAGTAGTGGTACGACTGTGTAGGCAGCAGGAGACTTTGCCATCCACACAGCAGGGGATCAGCTGACGTTACTGAACCCCACTGAGACACGGGAGCAAGTATCTCTTTCCGTGTGGACGGCACTTCCGAACTACAACTGGCTGTGTTGAAGCCCAGGAAATAGGAGGGTGTAGGCAGAGGCCTACTGTATTTTGAATGAGGTGACAGCAGGAGAGACTGCCATCCACACAGCAGGGGATCAGCTGACGTTACTGAACCCCACTGAGACACGGGAGCAAGTATCTCTTTCCGTGTGGACGGCACTTCCGAACTACAACTGGCTGTGTTGAAGCCCAGGAAATAGGAGGGTGTAGGCAGAGGCCTACTGTATTTTGAATGAGGTGACAGCAGGAGAGACTGCCATCCACACAGCAGGGGATCAGCTGACGTTACTGAACCCCACTGAGACACGGGAGCAAGTATCTCTTTCCGTGTGGACGGCACTTCCGAACTACAACTGGCTGTGTTGAAGCCCAGGAAATAGGAGGATGTAGGCAGAGGCCTACTGTATTTTGAATGAGGTGACAGCAGGAGAGACTGCCATCCACACAGCAGGGGATCAGCTGACGTTACTGAACCCCACTGAGACACGGGAGCAAGTATCTCTTTCCGTGTGGACGGCACTTCCGAACTACAACTGGCTGTGTTGAAGCCCAGGAAATAGGAGGGTGTAGGCAGAGGCCTACTGTATTTTGAATGAGGTGACAGCAGGAGAGACTGCCATCCACACAGCAGGGGATCAGCTGACATTACTGAACCCCACTGAGACACGGGAGCAAGTATCTCTTTCCGTGTGGACGGCACTTCCGAACTACAACTGGCTGTGTTGAAGCCCAGGAAATAGGAGGGTGTAGGCAGAGGCCTACTGTATTTTGAATGAGGTGACAGCAGGAGAGACTGCCATCCACACAGCAGGGGATCAGCTGACGTTACTGAACCCCACTGAGACACGGGAGCAAGTATCTCTTTCCGTGTGGACGGCACTTCCGAACTACAACTGGCTGTGTTGAAGCCCAGGAAATAGGAGGGTGTAGGCAGAGGCCTACTGTATTTTGAATGAGGTGACAGCAGGAGAGACTGCCATCCACACAGCAGGGGATTAGCTGACATTACTGAACCCCACTGAGACACGGAAGCAAGTATCTCTTTCCGTGTGGACGGCACTTCCGAACTACAACTGGCTGTGTTGAAGCCCAGGAAATAGGAGGGTGTAGGCAGAGGCCTACTGTATTTTGAATGAGGTGACAGCAGGAGAGACTGCCATCCACACAGCAGGGGATCAGCTGACATTACTGAACCCCACTGAGACACGGGAGCAAGTATCTCTTTCCGTGTGGACGGCACTTCCGAACTACAACTGGCTGTGTTGAAGCCCAGGAAATAGGAGGGTGTAGGCAGAGGCCTACTGTATTTTGAATGAGGTGACAGCAGGAGAGACTGCCATCCACACAGCAGGGGATCAGCTGACGTTACTGAAGCCCACTGAGACACGGGAGCAAGTATCTCTTTCCGTGTGGACGGCACTTCCGAACTACAACTGGCTGTGTTGAAGCCCAGGAAATAGGAGGGTGTAGGCAGAGGCCTACTGTATTTTGAATGAGGTGACAGCAGGAGAGACTGCCATCCACACAGCAGGGGATCAGCTGACGTTACTGAACCCCACTGAGACACGGGAGCAAGTATCTCTTTCCGTGTGGATGGCACTTCCGAACTACAACTGGCTGTGTTGAAGCCCAGGAAATAGGAGGGTGTAGGCAGAGGCCTACTGTATTTTGAATGAGGTGACAGCAGGAGAGACTGCCATCCACACAGCAGGGGATCAGCTGACGTTACTGAACCCCACTGAGACACGGGAGCAAGTATCTCTTTCCGTGTGGACGGCACTTCCGAACTACAACTGGCTGTGTTGAAGCCCAGGAAATAGGAGGGTGTAGGCAGAGGCCTACTGTATTTTGAATGAGGTGACAGCAGGAGAGACTGCCATCCACACAGCAGGGGATCAGCTGACATTACTGAACCCCACTGAGACACGGGAGCAAGTATCTCTTTCCGTGTGGACGGCACTTCCGAACTACAACTGGCTGTGTTGAAGCCCAGGAAATAGGAGGGTGTAGGCAGAGGCCTACTGTATTTTGAATGAGGTGACAGCAGGAGAGACTGCCATCCACACAGCAGGGGATCAGCTGACGTTACTGAACCCCACTGAGACACGGGAGCAAGTATCTCTTTCCGTGTGGACGGCACTTCCGAACTACAACTGGCTGTGTTGAAGCCCAGGAAATAGGAGGGTGTAGGCAGAGGCCTACTGTATTTTGAATGAGGTGACAGCAGGAGAGACTGCCATCCACACAGCAGGGGATCAGCTGACGTTACTGAACCCCACTGAGACACGGGAGCAAGTATCTCTTTCCGTGTGGACGGCACTTCCGAACTACAACTGGCTGTGTTGAAGCCCAGGAAATAGGAGGGTGTAGGCAGAGGCCTACTGTATTTTGAATGAGGTGACAGCAGGAGAGACTGCCATCCACACAGCAGGGGATCAGCTGACATTACTGAACCCCACTGAGACACGGGAGCAAGTATCTCTTTCCGTGTGGACGGCACTTCTGAACTACAACTGGCTGTGTTGAAGCCCAGGAAATAGGAGGGTGTAGGCAGAGGCCTACTGTATTTTGAATGAGGTGACAGCAGGAGAGACTGCCATCCACACAGCAGGGGATCAGCTGACGTTACTGAACCCCACTGAGACACGGGAGCAAGTATCTCTTTCCGTGTGGACGGCACTTCCGAACTACAACTGGCTGTGTTGAAGCCCAGGAAATAGGAGGGTGTAGGCAGAGGCCTACTGTATTTTGAATGAGGTGACAGCAGGAGAGACTGCCATCCACACAGCAGGGGATCAGCTGACATTACTGAACCCCACTGAGACACGGGAGCAAGTATCTCTTTCCGTGTGGACGGCACTTCCGAACTACAACTGGCTGTGTTGAAGCCCAGGAAATAGGAGGGTGTAGGCAGAGGCCTACTGTATTTTGAATGAGGTGACAGCAGGAGAGACTGCCATCCACACAGCAGGGGACCAGCTGACGTTACTGAACCCCACTGAGACACGGGAGCAAGTATCTCTTTCCGTGTGGACGGCACTTCCAAACTACAACTGGCTGTGTTGAAGCCCAGGAAATAGGAGGGTGTAGGCAGAGGCCTACTGTCTTTGTAATGCGGAGACAGCAGGAGAGACTGCCATCTCCACAGCAGGGGATCAGCTGGCAATGATGAACCCCACTAACACTTGAACGAATGTGTTTGGCTCTGTGGAGACGACACTTCTGAACACCAACTGACGCTGTTGGAGCCCAGGATTAGGCGAGGAGCAGGCTGGGGTCTACTGGATTTTGGCAGGTGAAGGCAGCAGGAGACTTGCCATCTCCACAGCAGGGGAACAGCTGGCAGTGCTGAACCCCACTAACACTCTAACGAATGTGTTTGGCTCTGTGGAGACGACACTTCTGAACACCAACTGACGCTGTTGGAGCCCAGGATTAGGCGAGGAGCAGGCTGTGGCCTACTGGATTTTGGCAGGTGAAGGCAGCAGGAGACTTGCCATCTCCACAGCAGGGGAACAGCTGGCAGTGCTGAACCCCACTAACACTCTAACGAATGTGTTTGGCTCTGTGGAGACGACACTTCTGAACACCAACTGACGCTGTTGGAGCCCAGGATTAGGTGAGGAGCAGGCTGGGGCCTACTGGATTTTGGCAGGTGAAGGCAGCAGGAGACTTACCATCTCCACAGCAGGGGAACAGCTGGCAGTGCTGAACCCCACTAACACTCGAACGAATGTGTTTGGCTCTGTGGAGACGACACTTCTGAACACCAACTGACGCTGTTGGAGCCCAGGATTAGGCGAGGAGCAGGCTGGGGCCTACTGGATTTTGGCAGGTGAAGGCAGCAGGAGACTTGCCATCTCCACAGCAGGGGAACAGCTGGCAGTGCTGTACCCCACTAACACTCTAACGAATGTGTTTGGCTCTGTGGAGACGACACTTCTGAACACCAACTGACGCTGTTGGAGCCCAGGATTAGGCGAGGAGCAGGCTGTGGCCTACTGGATTTTGGCAGGTGAAGGCAGCAGGAGACTTGCCATCTCCACAGCAGGGGAACAGCTGGCAGTGCTGAACCCCACTAACACTCTAACGAATGTGTTTGGCTCTGTGGAGACGACACTTCTGAACACCAACTGACGCTGTTGGAGCCCAGGATTAGGCGAGGAGCAGGCTGGGGCCTACTGGATTTTGGCAGGTGAAGGCAGCAGGAGACTTGCCATCTCCACAGCAGGGGAACAGCTGGCAGTGCTGAACCCCACTAACACTCTAACGAATGTGTTTGGCTCTGTGGAGACGACACTTCTGAACACCAACTGACGCTGTTGGAGCCCAGGATTAGGCGAGGAGCAGGCTGGGGCCTACTGGATTTTGGCAGGTGAAGGCAGCAGGAGACTTGCCATCTCCACAGCAGGGGAACAGCTGGCAGTGCTGTACCCCACTAACACTCTAACGAATGTGTTTGGCTCTGTGGAGACGACACTTCTGAACACCAACTGACGCTGTTGGAGCCCAGGATTAGGCGAGGAGCAGGCTGGGGCCTACTGGATTTTGGCAGGTGAAGGCAGCAGGAGACTTGCCATCTCCACAGCAGGGGAACAGCTGGCAGTGCTGAACCCCACTAACACTCGAACGAATGTGTTTGGCTCTGTGGAGACGACACTTCTGAACACCAACTGACGCTGTTGGAGCCCAGGATTAGGCGAGGAGCAGGCTGGGGCCTACTGGATTTTGGCAGGTGAAGGCAGCAGGAGACTTGCCATCTCCACAGCAGGGGAACAGCTGGCAGTGCTGAACCCCACTAACACTCGAACGAATGTGTTTGGCTCTGTGGAGACGACACTTCTGAACACCAACTGACGCTGTTGGAGCCCAGGATTAGGCGAGGAGCAGGCTGGGGCCTACTGGATTTTGGCAGGTGAAGGCAGCAGGAGACTTGCCATCTCCACAGCAGGGGAACAGCTGGCAGTGCTGTACCCCACTAACACTCTAACGAATGTGTTTGGCTCTGTGGAGACGACACTTCTGAACACCAACTGACGCTGTTGGAGCCCAGGATTACGCATGCCGCATGCAGAGGCCAATGGGCAGCGGTTTTTATGGAGGTTGTGGACTACTACTGATTCTAACCATGCTCCACTTAGGCCTCTGGCTTCACTGTCTCTACTATTTACCCTGGCCTCCAACCCCGCCAGCTACATCTCTGAAGTGGCGTCAGCACAATCTACACTTGTTCCTGTGTTACTGGTGCTCAGTCCCGTCAGTTGATCCCCTGATGTTTGTCCGGCAAGTTCGCCAGCTCTGTCCTCATTCCCACTACTGGTTATGGGAATGTGGACAGAGCAGGAGACCTTGCCGGACACACATCAGGGGATAAACTGATGGGACTGAGCCACAGGAACACAGGAACAAGTGTAGATTGTGCTGACGCCACTTCAGAGATGTAGATGGCGGGGTTGGAGGTCAGGGGAAATAGTAGAGACAGTGGAGCCAGAGACCTAAGTTGGGCACGGTTAAAAATCAGTAGTGGTTTGAATGTTGATGGAGCTGGTGACTTTGCCGTCCACACAGCAGGGGATCAGCTGGCATTACTGAACCCCACTAACACAGGAGCTAGTGTGTTTCTCTGTGCAGACGACACATCTGAGCGACAACTGGCTGTGTTGAAGCACAGGGATTATAGTTCAGGTGGTAGAAAAATGAACACACCAGCAGACCTGGATACAGTTGCCAACCACTAATTTAGTCTGTAAGAGGAATGGCAAAGTCTTTGGAGATCCAGGCCTTGTTCATTTTCAGAAAAGTCAGCCGGTCAACATTATCGGAAGATAGTCGCGTGCGACGGTCTGTTAGTACACCACCTGCGGCACTAAAGACACGTTCCGATAATACACTGGCAGCAGGGCAAGCCAGCACCTCCAATGCATACTGGCTAAGCTCTGGCCATGTATCCAGCTTAGAGACCCAAAACTTGAAGGGGGAAGAGCCATCTGGGAGTACAGCGACAGGGCAAGACATGTAGTCTGACACCATCTGACGGAAGCGTTGCCTCCTGCTGACTCGAGGCGTCGCTGATGGTGTAGACAATTGTGGTGGACACACAAAACTTTGCCACATTTGGGCCATAGTGGTCTTGCCTTGTGCTGCGGTGCTGCCTCTGCTCCCTCTTTGTGCAGAGTTTCCTCCACTGCCTCGACGCACAGAGCTGCTTTGTAAAGCACTAGCAACAATGCTGTCGGGTGGAATGGAAAACATTATGGACTGCACCAGTGACTCTTCGTACTCCCGCATTTTACGCTCCCGGTTCAACGTTGGTATGAGCCTTTGTACGCTGTCCCGGTAGCGAGGATCTAGGAGGGTGTACACCCAATAATCAGCCGAGACGAGAATGTGGGCGATGCGGCGGTCGTTTCTCAGGCACTGCAGCATGAAATCAACCATGTGCTGCAGACTCCCAACTGCCAAAGAACCGCTGTCCCCTGTTTGAGGCGTGACCTCGGCCTGCTCTGCATCACCCCACCCTCGCTGTACATACTGAGTAGAGGTTTGTGTACCTCCCTCCTCTGGAGAGATGTCTTCCTCCTCCATCGACTCCTCCTCATCCTCCTCACAAAGTGTCCCCTGCCTAGGCCTTTGTGAGGAAACACGTAGCGCAGACTGTCCAGAAGCAGATGGCATTTGGGACTCCTCATCCTCCACCTCTTCTGAAACCTCATCCCTTAGTGCTTGCAGTGTTTGTTGAAGCAGGCAGATAAGGGGGACAGTCATGCTGACTAGTGCATCATCTGCACTCGCCATCCGCGTGGATTCATCGAAGGCACGCAAAACGAGGCAGATGTCCTTCATAGAGGCCCACTCAATGGTGCTGAAGTGTGAACGGCGCACAGTGCGACTTGTTTGCGCCTGATGCAGCTGGTACTCCATGACTGCTGCCTGCTGCTCACACAACCGCTCCAACATATGTAACGTTGAATTCCACCGGGTGGGTAGGTCACTTATGATGCGATGTTCCGGAAGGCCAAATCGTCGCTGCAGAGCAGCGAGGCGCGATCTTGCCGTGCTGGAACGTCGCAAGTGAGCGCACTCTATGCGGACCTTGTGCAACAGTGCAGCAAGATCCGGATAGTCCCTCAGAAAGCTCTGCACGACCAAGTTAAGAACATGTGCCAGACATGGGATGTGTGTGAGGTTGCCTAGGCCAAGAGCTGCCACCAGATTTCGGCCATTGTCACACACTACCAAGCCCGGCTGGAGATTCGCTGGCCCAAACCACACATCGCTCTCCAGCTTGATAGCATTCCAGAGCTCCTGCGCTGTGTGGCTTCGATTCCCCAAAGAAATTAATTTGAGTACAGCCTGTTGACGTTTGGCCACGGCTGTGCTCATATCGGTCGTAACAGGCTCCTGCTCTGCTGTTTCTGAGGAACTTGAGTAGGAGGAGGAGTCTATGTGTACAGACTGGAGTCCTGCATTCCGTGGCGTTGGAAGAACACGTACAGCGCCACTCTCCAGATCTGTACCCGGCTCCACAACATTGACCCAGTGGGCAGTGAGGGAAAGGTATCGTCCCTGTCCATGGTTACTGGTCCACGCATCGGTGGTCAGGTGGACCTTGCTACTAACGGCGTTTAGTAGCGCATGTTTTATTTTGCCCTCAACATGTTTCTGCAGGGCAGGGACGGCTCGCCTGCTGAAATAAAAGCGGCTGGGCACGTTGTATTGGGGGACTGCCAATGCCATTAAGTCCCGGAAGGTGTCAGTGTGCACCAGCCTGAATGACAGCATTTCAACTGCCAGAAGTTTGGCAATGCCAGCATTCAGAGACTGTGCTCGGGGATGGTTTGCTGAGTAAGGGCGCCTTTTATGCCATGCCTGTGCTACCGATGGCTGTGATGGATGGGAACGTGCTGCTATGGGTGTAATCTGACAGGCTCTCCGGACAACAGTGGCAGAGGTTCTTCCTTGGCGATCCTGTGAGGAAGCCGAACCAGCAGTGTGTGAGCTGGAGGAAGAGGGCCCAACACGAACTGAAGAGGTGGTAGGTGGTGCTGTACGTTGGCCTACGTCTTCAGGGTGTCTCTGCAACTCCAACTCGTGCTTGGTGCGCACATGTTTCCACATATTTGTGGTATTGAGGTTGCTGACATTTCTCCCTCTTTTGACTCTCTGATGACACAGCTTGCATTTGACAAAGCAAATGTCATCTGCAACTGTGTCAAAAAAGGACCACGCACTGCAACTCTTGTGAGCGCCCGGTTTGCCTTTGGAAGGAGGAATGCTCCTAACGGGTGCCGAAGTGGAGGGTACAGGCAACCAAGTCTTCCCCCTCCCTCTGCCTCCTGTTTTGGCCGGTAGGGGAATCTCTTCCTCCGAGCTGCTCCCACCACCTTCCTGTTGCTCACGCCATGATGGGTCAAGGACCTCATCATCTTCCCTCCCCTCTTCAAACAGCTGCTTCTCCGGGGTTGTCTCGCCAGCACCGTACGCACCAGAAAGTGGCAACTGAGTCTCGTCATCATCTGATGCGTACTGAGGTGTGCTGACCATAGGCACTGGCCCACTCGCCTCTTCAGATTCAGAGGGACAAAGAAGTTGCGCATCACTGCATACTCCCTCTTCTTCACATTCAGGAATGCTGCTTGGCTGGCCCCCTCTTTCCAAGCCAACAGATTCCGAGAACAGAAGTAGAGACTGTGATGGCTCCTGTCCATGTCTCTCTGACTGCCTGGGCACTTTGGCAGGTGGTGAAGAGACAGATGGTTGCTCTTCGGTGCTCTGACCCTGAGAGGATGCGGAAGTAATTGAAGTCGATGCGTTAGCTGCCATCCATCCGACAACGGCTTCAATTTGTTCCTCCCGCAGCAGTGGGGTACGTTGAGGTCCTACAAAGCTGCGCATAAAGGACTGTTGCCTGCTAAAACTGGGGGATGCTGATCCACTGGTGCCCGCAGCAGGCCCAGAATCCCCACGTCCTCTACCTGTAGAATCCCCACGTCCTCTCCCTGCAGAATCCCCACGTCCTCTCCCTGCTGAAACTCCACGCCCACGCCCACGCCCACGCGCCTTACTCCCTGCCTTCTTCATCTTGCAAGACTGCTTAAGATAGGCAAAAAAGTACAAAGGGGGGCCTTAGTGTGCTTATTCCTGAACAGCTGGTTACAGGTACAAGAAACACTAATTTTATGAAGTGTGTGTGTGTGTGTGGACTAGACTTTAATAGGAGCTGATGTGGCCTACACAAGTTCAAAATGTAGTGTTTGGTGAACTTTTTTTGTGGTTTCTTTGTTGGAAACAAACTCAAAGTATGTGAACAAAGAATTGAAACTGATAGTATCACCAACTTTTTGGAGCTATTACAATGCAGGCAGGTAACCTACAATGCAAAAGATGAGGCTCCAAAAAAATTGGGTAATACTAATCTGGCTGCGCCGGCAGGGCACAAGCCAGAAAAAAAGGCTCCTCTATCTACTCCTATATAGTGTTTGCAACCAACCAATGTTGATGGATACGGATGGATGCACACTAATAGGAGAAGAAAAAATGAGCTGCACTCAAAGACAAATATGTGTGAGGCAGTGACGCACGTTGAGCGTCCTACAACCAGACGTAGCTGCAGGACACTCTACTCAGCGTGAGCTGCACTCACACACAGTCAGAGGCCTCTCAGACAGCCGTCAACAGTGCAGCTAAGTGGGCACTGGCACTGACAGGCTGCAGAAAGGCTCCGCTGTGTACTCCTTTATAGTGTTTGCAACCACCATAGATGGAGACGGATGGATGCACACTAATAGAAGAAAAAATGAGCTGCACTCAAATAAAAATATGTGTGAGGCACTGACGCACGCTGAGCGTCCTACAGCCAGACGTAGCTGCAGGACACACTACTCAGCGTGAGCTGCACTCACACACAGTCAGAGACCTCTCAGACAGCCGTGAACAGTGCAGCAAAGTGGACACTAGCACTGAAAGGCTGCAGAAAGGCTCCGCTGTCTACTACTAGTGTTTGCAACCAACGTATATGGATACGGATGGAAGCACACTAGATTGAAATTATGTAAAAAATGCAGCTCAAAAAATAAAAGATGTATGAGGCAGCAGTGATCACACTGGGTGGCCTACAGCCTGACGTGGCTGCAGGACCCACTCCACAGCGTGAGCTGCACTCACACAGCCCTTGCAGACAGCTGTGAACACTGCTGCTAGGGCAAAGAAGGCTACAGTGGTGGTTTATGTAGCCTGGGTAAAGCACTAGATGTTTGGTGGAATCGCTATTTCTAACTGTCCCTCACAGTCTTCTACAGCAGCCTGTCCCTAACTGAATTCACAGCAGAGTGACCAGAAATGGCGGCTGCGGTGGCTTTTATAGTGCATCATGACATCATTTCGGCAGCCAATCACAGCCATGCCAATAGTTAACATGCCTACATGCCTAACAGGATGTGCCCACACTTCGGAGGATTCCCATTGGCTTAATCAAAGCAAGCAGGCTCATAGCATGATGGGAACTTCCTATTCCGATTCCGATTCCGGAATCCGATATGCCAAAAGTATCGGAACTAAGTATCGGAATTCCGATACCGCTAATATCAGCCGATACCCGATACTTGCGGTATCGGAATGCTCAACACTACATAAAACATACAAAAACATAGTCTCCTAAATAGAGTTTGAGCCCCCATATAACCTCCTATATACCGTGTGAGCCCCATATAGCCTCCTATACACACTATGAGCCCACACATAGCCTCCTATTTACAGTATGAATCCCCACATAACCTCCTATATACAGTATGTGCCTGAGCATAGCCTCCTATATACAGTATGAGCCCCCACAGCCTTCTGTATACAGTGAGAGCCTGCACATAGCCTCCTGTAGATAGTGTGAGCACACACATAGCCTCCTATATACAGTATTAGCCTTTACATAGCCTCCTGTACACTGTGTGAACCCCATATAGCCTCCTATATACAGAATGAACTTGAACATAGCCTCTTATATACAATAACCACCCACATAGCCTCCTATGTACAGTTTGAGCCTGCACATAACCTCCTATATACAGTATGAGCCGGCACATAGCCTCCTGTATACAGTGTGAGCCCCATATAGCCTCCTATATACAGTATGAGCCTGCACTTACCCTCATGTATATAGTGTGAGCCCCATATTGTTAAGGACGGCGGAACGCACCAAATATAAATAATAGGAGATGCGTACGCCGCCCGGGGACCACCATGCGGTAGGTGACAAGACCGCTGCTGGACAGTGGCAGACTCGCTAGCTTGCAAAGTGCTGCACTCGGGTTAACGTCACCCGAGGAGTGAAGGCGGACTCTGTTAAGCCACAGAGACGCCCAAATATAAATTAGAAATGAGCGCTGGGCCTGTTAACTCCACAGAATCAGCTGGCGTGTGGCGTCGCAGCCACGAACGTCAATAAATGCTGCTACGGCAGTGCGGCAGTAACAATAGCCGCTAAACGACGGCGCCGGAAAGCCGGACACCGTCGGATGCTAGTGTACAGTGCGGGAAGCACAGTGGCGCTTAGCTTGCCACTAACTGGAGCTGACTATAACCAACACTCTGTCACCATTCGTATTATCAGAGGGAAGGGGATTTCAAATAAGTCAGTCACCAGACACATGCATCCATCACCTTACACACAGAGCATAATAGTCTACACTAGCGCATGGCTGAGCTGCCATGCAGGCTTTTTATAGCCATGCGCTTCTGGGACCTTCCAGTACTCTGGGAAGGACCAATCAGATCCGACACAGGACCTGAGCATGTGACCCCTGTTCTCCACTGAGAGGTCATCTTGCAGGCATGCCCAGCAGCACGGCGAGAGGACTTAGCCTTTGGAGCGGTTACCTGCAGAGCAGGTTGTTGCACTACCATTGCTGCACCAGAGGTGGCAGCAACATACAGGCTCACAGAGCGAGTCTGAGCAGGACGCCTGGATCGCCAGGATTGCTGAGCAGGTCCCTGAATGGTCAGAGGGACTGGGAGACCGCTGGATGTACGGCTCTGGATTCCTGTTGTGGAGTCCCAGGAATCCGATGCCTAACACATAATAGCCTCCCATATACAGTATGAGCCTGCACATAGCCTCCTGTATATAGTATGAGCCCCCATATAGCCTCCTATATACAATGTTAGCCTCTGTAAAGTCTCCTATATACAGTACTAGCCCTCACATCCCATACACATATTAATAAAAAATAAAACATACTCACCTTGCTCCTGGTCCTCTGCTCTGGTCACTTAGGTTCCACTTCTTCATGCTGGTGCAAGCTGATGACTTCATCATACTTGCACATCATTAATGGGAGTTCCCATGAAGCTGCTCTGCCCTTCTGCATCATCATCAGCACACAAAACACTCTAATGAGGGCAATCTGGTGATGGGCACCTGGATCTCCAGACCCTGGGTAGTAGCCCAGAATACATCTATGACAGGGCTGGACTGGCCGTCTAGCAATTTTGGCAAATGCCAGAAGGGCCTATATGGTCATGGGCTGCCTTGTTTGCTATGTTGTTAACAGAATCGTTCTCCTCAAGACACCCATACTGTTAAGAGTTGTGACAAAGCACAAAGTCACTTACCCCAGCAGGCCATGGGTGTCATTAGAAATATTGGTCTTTTAGTAAATCTTGCTTTCGTTAATCCAGGGTAATATATCCCATCTGGTGCTTGGGGACTGGAACAGCATGGGCTTATGTGATTTCAAATGCCAGGGCTAAATTTCAGCCCCAGTCCGTACCTGATCTATGATTGCAACCTATTAGGCATGTGGTGAAGCCTTTTGCAACTGGGAGCTATGTCTGTTTAAATCACCAGGTGACAGTTATTTGTCTCTTCCTACATCTTCTCCATATCGTAGTCAGGAGACATGAATCCACCCCTAACAGCCACAGGACGAAGAGTTAATTTCACACACACTTGTGTTCAAAAGAGCAGCAGTCCAGATTAATCACTCTTTTTGTTATAAATTATATTACCACATGTCAAACAATTTACCAGGGTGTTTCAACAAGACAACGACCCTAAACACACCAGTAAATGAGTAAAATCTTGGTTCCAGTCCAACAAAATTGAGGTTATGAAGTGGCCAGCCCAATCCCTGGACCTTAATCCAATAGAACACTTGTGGGGTGATATTAAAAATGACGTCTCTGATGCAAAGCCAACAAATGCCAAAAAATTGTGGGATGTAGTCCGAGCATCCTGGGCTGGAATAACAGGTGACAGGTAGAGTTGAGTGAAACGGGTCGGCCAAATTCAGAATACGTCGACTTTGGCTAAAGTCGGGTTTCACCGATCAAAACCCGATCATAGCGTGAGGTCGGCCACGAGGTCGCCGACTTGAGCTCCAAAGTCGTGTTACCCACAATGCTTCCAGTGCCTTTTCTCAGCCAATCATCAAGGACGCACACTGTGGGCAATGCGATTACATAGGCAGCGGCCCCCACCATGTTAGAGAAGGGCATTCAAGTGATTGGCTGGCTTTGTGTGGTGTCATAGTGCCTATAAAGGCCGTGACCACTGACAGCCATCTTACTTCTGCCGATCTTAGCATAGGGAGAGGTTGCTGCTGCTCGTTCTCAATAGGGAGAGTGTTTAGGCAGGCCAAAAAAAACTGCTTCTGCAGATAGCGAATGTCACTGTACAACACAACAGTATAGTGTGCAGTGACAGGGGAGGATATATTTGTGGGCAGCAGCTCTGTTGGTTATTAGGCTGCCTTTTAAGGCTCCCTGATAGCTGCATTGCTGTTTGCACGCTGCTGTGCAGAGTGCTTTTTTAAAAGCAAAAATTCCTTTTTTCTGCACAGTAGATACTGAGCGTAAATTTTTTCACACACCGTATAGAGGTGTACGCTCCTCACACACTACCATGTACCGGCTGGTATCACAGACAAATACATGCTATATGTGTGTGACTCCGTAAAAAAATACATGGAGATTAACATTTTTCCATCCATACACCGTATAGAGGTGTCCGATTCTCAAACAGTATCGGATATCTGGTGTTCTTATTAGGGTTACAGCTACACAGAGTCAGCGTGTGTCTGTCAGACTCTGTAAATACATATACGGACATTTCCATTTCTCCATACACCGTATTGAGCTGTCCGATTATCAAACAGTATCGGATATCTGATATTCTTATTACGGTCACATCTACACAGAGTCAGCGTTTGTGTGACATTCCATAAATACATATACGGACATTTCCATTTCTCCATACACCGTATTGAGCTACTGTCTGATTCTCAGCTAAGGCAGGAGGTGTTGAGCCTGTGTCATCATCTGGCACAAGAAGGCCTTTAAGGTTCCCTTTTAAAGCCGGAGCATCAGGAACAGGTTTTGGTTTACATTGCAGAAGCAGCCTCCAGCTCTATTGCCTTCTCTTCTGAAGTGACAAAAACTGCAAGCACAGAGTCGTCAGTGCAGGCCTCTGGTCAGGAACAACACCTTTCCATGTGTCCTTCACCCACACCAAAAGTGAAGGATGCTGCAGCACACACTTCAGATTACTCCATGGAGCTCTTTTCACATACCATTCCTGGGTTATCAAGTCAAATCCTGAATTTCCCAGTCCAAGATGAATCTGACATGGAGTGCACTGATGAACAGCCACTGCTAGATGAATCTGCTGGTACATTCACCTACAGCACTACTTGCCCTCGCAGTTTACTGAGCCTGAATCAGACCCTGATGAAACTCAGGTGCCCCTTCCCGTATACTATACCACCTTACACGGTGACATAGAGGAAGGTACACAGGAAGGTGCAGATGACATTGAAGACGAGGTCATGGATGACCCAGTTGTTGACCCGGATTGGCATCCATTGGGGGAGGAGGGTGCTGGTGACAATAGGTCATAACAGGAGAAGGATCCGCAGCAGGCTTCATCATCGCAGCAGCGGTTATCCGGCAGGCCCGTAGCTGTCAAAAAACTTGGCAAGAAAACTAAAAGAGTTGCAGGACAGCTTGGCCAAACGGTCAAATTAGCACAGCGTGCAAGCCCTGAAAATTTGTACCATAGTAGGAAGAGTGCAGTGTGGCACTTTTTTGAACAAAATCCTACTGATGACGCAAAGATTATCTGTAAGAAGTGCCGAAGGACCTTTAGCAGAGGGAAAAATCTACGAAATTTGAATACCAGTTGCATGCTTAGACATTTAACCAATATGCACTTGCAAGCGTGGACGGACTACAAAACCTCAGGTAGCACATGTGCACCTGCTCCGACTAAAGTTAGCCGGCAAAGCTCCATCGCTTCCCCCACTTTAAGGCCAACGCTAAGCACACCACCATCAAGAAATGTTGAAGTGTCGTCGCTAGGCCAAAGCTGTCAGGCAATCACAATATTTTCACAAGGAAACACTGAATCTAGGCCATCAACACCCTCACCATCACCAACCCCTTCTCAGTCCGTCATGTCCAATGCTAGTTCCCCCATATGCAGCTCTCAAGTCCAGCTCACCCTACCAGACACTCTGAGTAGGACAAGAAAGTACTCATCCTCTCATCTGCGTACACTGACTTTGGATGCCTACATTGCCAAACTGATCTCATTAGAGATGCCCTTCCGTTTGGTAGAAAGCAAAGCTTTCCGAGAGCTCATGGCCTACGCTGTCCCACGCTATGACCTACCCAGTCGGCAGTTCTTTTCTCGAAAAGCCATCCATGCCCTCCACCGGCATGTTAAAGACCGCATTGTCCATGCACTAAAACAATCAGTGAGTGGAAAAGTGCACCTCACAACAGATGCATGGGCCAGTAGGCATGGCAAGGGCCGTTACGTGTCCATCACTGCGCACTGGGTTAATGTGGTGGATGCAGGCTCCACAGGGGACAGCAGCGGTGGAACAGTGCTGCCTAGCACATGGTATAGGAAACAGTTGGCTGTAGGCATTCGACCCTCCTCCTCCTCCTCCTCCAGAAGCGAAAGCTCGTCGAATGAGCGCAGTCGCACGATCACTCCATCCACATCTGTCAGTGTTGCACACAAGGTGTCCCACTATTGAACAGCTAGTGGGAAGCGGCAGCAGGCTGTTTTAAAAATGATGTCTTTGGCGACAGCAGACACACCGCGGAGGTACTGGCAGACTACTTGCATCGACAAACTGAGTCATGGCTGGGCAGTCTACATCTTGAGCCAGGCAAGGTAGTCAGTGATAATGGGCGGAATTTTGTGGCAGCCATAGCTCTTTCAAAACTCACACACAAACCTTGCCTGGCTCACACCTTGAACCTGGTGGTGCAGTGCTTCCTAAATAATTATCTGGAGTTAACAGCCCTGCTCCATAAGGTGCGAAGACTGTGCTCGCATATCCATCGCTCAACCGTCCACTCCAGTCGTATGCAGAAGCTGCAGTGATCACTCAACCTCCCCAAGCACCGCCTAATCATAGACGTTGCTACAAGATGGAACTCTACCATGCACACGGTTGAGAGGCTGTGCGAAGAGAGGCAGGCTGTAATGCATTTGTGGGAGGATACACAGGCAGGCAGTTTGAGGGCAGACATGGAATTGTCGGGTGTGCAGTGGTCAAAGCTGAAAGACCTCTGTAAAGTCCTTCAATGTTTTCAGGAATGCACACAGCTGGTAAGCTCAGACGACGCCATCATAAGCATGAGCATACCACTTATGCATCTGCTCATGCAAACTTTGACGCACTTTAAGGATCAGGTGTCTGCAGCTGAGGAGCAACAGTAGGAGGAGGAGGAGGGAAGCCTTGATGACAGTCAGCCATTGTCTGTTCAGGGAACTGGCGTGGGCGAGGTGGAGGTAGAAGAGGAAGATGAGGAGGAGGATGAGGGGATGATTATTTTGGGCAGGAGGATGCTTCTCAGGGGGCAAGAGAAAATGTGGGCGTACCAAGGTCAGGTACAGGGTTTGTGCATGACTGGAGGGATGTGGATTTGCCAGAAAGTGCTCCTCCACCCACCACTGGCAGTGCAGCATTGACACCTGGAACATTGGCCCACATGTGTGACTATGCCTTGCGTATCCTAAAAAGGGACCCCCGCATTGCCAAAATGATGAGGGATGATGACTGCTGGTTGGTTAGCATCCTCGATCCACGCTATAAAGGCAAATTACGCAACATCATGCCACAGGAGAACCTAGAGCTAATATTGGCTAACAAACAAGCAACTCTGGTAAACCGTTTGTTTGAGGCATTCCCAGCACACAGCAGCGGAGCTGGCTCTCCCACGAGCCATAGTGTGCAAAATGGAAGAGGTGTTCGTGGTGCACACAGCCGAACTGGCGTTGGAGACAGGGGTTTCCTGACCACGTTGTGGTCTGATTTCTCAAGTCCCGCGCACACGACAGCTAATACAGAATCAATTGCAAGTGACAGGAGACAGCAGTTGTCAACTATGGTTACAAACTACTTCTCCTCCCATATCGAGGTTCTCCATCACAGGTCATTCCCCTTTGATTACTGGGCCTCAAAATTGGACACATGGCCTGAATTAGCACAATATGCCTTACAGGAGCTCGCTTGCCCTGATGGTAGTGTGCTATCTGAAAGAGTCTTCAGTGCTGCTGGATCAATCCTGACAGAAATGGAGACGAGTAACGGTGATGGTATCGATGCCACTGCGATACAGCAACCCTTTCTTCACTAATTTGCGTTTTAGCTGTATCCACAGTAAAAGTTATTGAGGGTCAGCATCGCCTCTGCGAATTCTCCCGGGAGGTTTACCCGTGAATAGTAATTCCAACACTTCTGAAATCACTCGACTTTAAATCTGTACTTTTATCCATCTAGCTTCCTCTAGCGTAGAGTCTGGACTGGCTAACTGAAACTGAAATATAAAAGAAGATTTCAAAGTACTCCAACACTGTATTCTGGTGCACGTTTCAAATACATTTCGCTTTTTCTTATTTTTATATTTTGGTGTAATCCATACTGAGCCTGTGAGAGTTTGTGTCTTACTCTGGTAAAATATAGGGAGATTTAAAATGGCACCAACACTGTATGCAGCTGAACGCTTGTAAAAAATTACCCTTTTTCAAGTTTTTATATTCTTGTTTAATCCATACTACGCCTGTGATTGTCTTTGTCTGAAGCCTGAAGTATAGATGGAGATTTACAATTACCCCTAGACTGGAAACACCTGGGATCTGCTGATACAGTACCTTTTTCCAACATTTTGTATTACGGTTAAATCCATACTTATTGATAGATCGACCAAGTAATAGAAGACAGATATGCCCGTATGAAAGGTTCTTCAGCCCTGAGACCACCTTACAAAACCCGGCAGGACTCAAAGAAACCCGCTTCTTCTGCATCCGGGGACAATTACCAAAAACACTACCACTCTTAATGAGATCAAGAATCAGCAATGGAATTCCTAATACCTGCCACCTGAGAAGCCGTCACATGAGCATTAAGCGTTAAACAAGTCAAAATTTAGTGCCGCAGGACTCGAATCACTGGAGGAGAGGACGCCGTCAAGCTGTTAATGGAACACACAACTCTCATGTTGTCACAATTAAAACGGATCCTTCTGTCCCGAAACTCCTCCTTCCATAGGTTCACAGCCACCAGTATAGGCAAAATATCCAACCAATCAATATTCCTAACAAGGCCCAGCTGAAACCACTCCTCAGGCCATGCAGCTGCGCACCACAGGCCCCTAAAATATGACCCAAAACATACTCCATCACACGCATCTATGAACAACTCCAAGTCATCATTTACAACTGCCTCTTCCATGAGCCAAAATCATCCATTGTATAGCTCCCAAAAATAGTCCCACAATTAAAAATCAGCCTTAAGTTCACTGTAAAGCCGAACAAAATGATGCAGAGCCCGCACTCCCGCCGTAGCGCTCGACAACCGTCGAGAAAAGACCTGATCCATTGTAATAATGCGACAAGCTAAAGTCAAATTCACAAGTAGTGACTGCACCTATGTCAACGACGATTTCTTCAACCATCTTGCCCGAGACACCTCATCCCACAATGCCTTTACCTTATCCTCCGTCAAACGGAACTCACATTTTAACGAATCAATCACAATTCACAAAAATGATAGGCACGTACAAAGGCCCCTCTGTTCTACTGGGACCAAGCGGTATTACGAAACGCTCCGCCACCCATTCCACCGCTCTAAGTAACCTCTCCCAACAACCAGAATTAGCCCGACCGATACACAAACAATCATCCAGGTAATGAATCAAGAAGCCGATACTTCACGGACAATCCATTAGAGAAAAGAACTGAACTCCAAAAACGCACAAAACACCAATCAACCCATTGTCAAACACCTATCCACCCAAAAAGCACCACCCCAGTAACACACCAACAACTTAACACTATCCGGATGAACATGGATCAACATAAACACCAACTCAATATCCGTTTTAGGCAAAAGTGCCCCCTTCCAACATTTCCGGACAAACTTTGCCGCATCCTCAAATGACTTATAAAAAGAGCACATCTCCGGGTCAATTCCATCAGTCGCCGACCTACCACGAGGGAAAAACAGATGATGAATGACCCTGAACTTATGCTGCTGTTTCTTAGGCATTACACCCAGAGGCGAGACTACCAAATCCTCAAACGGAGGATCTCTAAACGGCACAGACATCCTTCACAACTTAACCTCCTTCCCCAACTGTTACGACTAGAGTTGAGCGATACCGTCCGATACTTCAAAGTATCGGATCGGAATGGATCGGCCGATCTTAAAAAAAAGTATCGGTATCGCCGATTCCGATACCGGAAGTCCCATTCAAGTCTATGGGACTTCCGGTATCGGAATAAGAAAAATCCTGTTTTTCCCTTGTACAGCCTCTCTGGGGTCTGTACGGGCCTTTCGGGGGGCTGTGCCGGCCTGCCAGGGGGTCTGTGCAGGCTCCGGTGGTCTGTGCCGGCCTGCCGGGGGGCTGTGCCGGCCTGCCGGGGGGTCTGTGCAGGCTCCGGTGGTCTGTGCCGGCCTGCCGGGGGGCTGTGCAGGCTCCGGTGGGCTGTGCCGGCCTGCCGGGGGGCTGTGCAGGCTCCGGGGGGCTGTGCCGGCCTGCCGGGGGGCTGTGCCGGCCTGCCGGGGGGCTGTGCAGGCTCCGGGGGGCTGTGCAGGCTTCGGGGGTCTGTGCAGGCATCGTCCGATGGGACTACAAGTCCCATCAGGCGATGCCTGCTACCATGACAGTGATTGACACATTAGCCAATGATGGGACAGTAGTAGTCCCATCATCCGGCTAATGTGTTGAATGTAAAAAAAAAAAAAATTACATGCTACATACATGCTACATACATACAACATGCATACTACATACTACATACATGCTACATACATACTACATACATGCTACATTCATACTACATATATACTACATGCAACATACATACTACATATATACTACATGCAACATACATACTACATATATACTACATGCAACATACATACTACATATATACTACATGCATGCAACATGCATACTACATATATACTACATGCAACATACATACTACATATATACTACATACATACTGCATGCTACATATATACTACATGCATGCAACATGCATACTACATATATACTACATGCAACATGCATACTACATATATACTACATGCAACATACATACTACATATATACTACATGCAACATACATACTACATATATACTACATGCATGCAACATGCATACTACATATATACTACATGCAACATATATACTACATACATACTACATATATACTACATGCATGCAACATGCATACTACATATATACTACATGCAACATGCATACTACATATATACTACATGCTACATACATACTACATATATACTACATACATACTACATGCTACATACATACTACATATATACTACATGCATGCTACATACATACTACATGCTACATACATACTACATATATACTACATGCATGCTACATACATACTACATGCTACATACATACTACATACATACTACATACATACTACATGCATGCTACATACATACTACATGCTACATACATACCACATACATACTACATACATACTACATGCTACATACATACTACATATATACTACATGCATGCTACATACATACTGCATGCTACATGCATGCTACATACATACTACATACATACTACATGCTACATACATACCACATATATACTACATACATACTACATACAATACATTCATACAATACATACATAGACATACAGTACATATAACATAGAGTAACATACTTACCAATACTTGTCACATTGTTCCCCGAAGCCATTGTCTTTTACGGAATAAATATTAACATAACAAACCACAAAAATACTCACCCACGATCCGAAGCAGTCCACGAGTGTGTCCCACGACGATCTTGGGTAGAGAACTGCAGCATCAGCTGTTGCTGCCGTTCTCTACGGGCTGCAGGAATCCAATGACGGAAGGTAGGTATCCTTCCGCACTGTATTCCTCCGCCACTTAAAAAAAAAAAAAAGTCCCTAGTCTCACTTTATGCCATTGCTGCGTGGGAATTTCCCACACAGCAATGGCATAAAGTGAGACTAGGGACTTTTTTTTTTTTTAAGTGGCGGAGGAATACAGTGCGGAAGGATACCTACCTTCCGTCATTGGATTCCTGCAGCCCGTAGAGAACGGCAGCAACAGCTGATAGTTCTCTACCCAAGATCGTCGTGGGACACACTCGTGGACTGCTTCGGATCGTGGGTGAGTATTTTTGTGGTTTGTTATGTTAATATTTATTCCGTAAAAGACAATGGCTTCGGGGAACAATGTGACAAGTATTGGTAAGTATGTTACTCTATGTTATATGTACTGTATGTCTATGTATGTATTGTATGAATGTATTGTATGTAGTATGTATGTAGTATATATGTGGTATGTATGTAGCATGTAGTATGTATGTAGTATGTATGTAGCATGCATGTAGCATGCAGTATGTATGTAGCATGCATGTAGTATATATGTAGTATGTATGTAGTATGTATGTAGCATGCAGTATGTATGTAGCATGCATGTAGTATATATGTAGTATGTATGTAGCATGTAGTATGTATGTAGTATGTATGTGGTATGTATGTAGCATGTAGTATGTATGTAGCATGCATGTAGTATATATGTAGTATGTATGTAGTATGTATGTAGCATGCAGTATGTATGTAGCATGCATGTAGTATATATGTAGTATGTATGTAGCATGTAGTATGTATGTAGTATGTATGTGGTATGTATGTAGCATGTAGTATATATGTAGCATGCATGTAGTATGTATGTAGTATGTATGTAGTATGTATGTAGCATGTAGTATGTATGTAGCATGCATGTAGTATATATGTAGTATGTATGTAGCATGTAGTATGTATGTAGCATGCATGTAGTATATATGTAGTATGTATGTGTAGCATGTAGTATGTATGTAGCATGCATGTAGTATATATGTGGTATGTATGTAGCATGTAGTATGTATGTAGCATGCATGTAGTATATATGTAGTATGTATGTATGTAGTATGCATGTAGTATATATGTAGCATGTAGTATGTATGTAGCATGCATGTAGTATATATGTGTTATGTATGTAGTATGTATGTAGTATGTATGTGGTATGTATGTGGTATGTATGTAGTATGTATGTAGTATGTATGTGGTATGTATGTAGTATGTATGTAGCATGTAGTATGTATGTAGCATGCATGTAGTATGTATGTAGTATTTTTTTTTTTTTTTTTTTACATTTAACACATTAGCCGGATGATGGGACTACTACTGTCCCATCATTGGCTAAGGTGTCAATCACTGTCATGGTAGCAGGCATCGCCAGATGGGACTTGTAGTCCCATCAGACGATGCTTGCACAGACCCCCGGACATCAGCACAGCCCCCCGGCAGGCCGGTACAGACCCCCACAGGGTGCACAGACCACCGGCAGGCCGGCACAGCCCCCCGGCAGGCCGGTACAGACCCCCACAGGGTGCACAGACCACCGGCAGGCCGGCACAGCCCCCTGGCAGGCCGGTACAGACCCCGGGCAGTCCACACAGCCCCCCGGCAGGCCGACAGAGACCCCCGGAAGGCCCGAAATGACGGCGCATCATGATGCGCACACACCGCGCATCATGATGACGTCAGGCTGTCAATCAACTGAACTTCCGATTCCGATGCCGACTTCCGATATTGAAAAAATATCGGAAGTCGGTATCGGAATTCCGATACAGCAAGTATCGGCCGATACCCGATACTTGCGGTATCGGAATGCTCAACACTAGTTACGACACCACCTCAGCATATTGGTCAGCTGACCTCAGATTGTTAATCACCCGTGGTATCTGAAACGGAGGGACGGGAATTTTAAACACGTCACTGAAAACGGACAACAACAGTTCCTACTTAACGCCATCCAAAAACCTACTTACATTACGGACCATCGCGGCCAGTTTCAATGGCGTCTACCCCTTTTGAATTAGCACTCTCACTCTGCTTCTCCTTTCTGCTTTCTAAAGCATCTGGAAGCACCATGTGAGGTTCCTTTGCAATGGGATCAAAGGTGCTTGAATTTGCAGCAATGTAGCCCAAATTTACAGTGGCCATCATTGAATTGCAAGCAGAGACCCTGCTTCTGACTGACCGATTGCCCCGACTGACCCCCTTGCCCCTTGTCCATTGCTTTGTCCATTTCACGAACCGGCACCACCGGAACCCCCAGGAAAGGAATGGCCGAACTTAATTGGCGTCATAACCTTCAACCACAGATGAATGTCTTTCTTTTCCCACCGAATTGCCGGACGAACCGCCTTCCTATGCTTAAACTGTTTGTCGTAACGGAGCCAAGCCTGAACCCCCTACACCCTATAAGCCTCCCCAATCGAATCCAAAAAACAAAAAAGAGAAGAATTGTCAGGCGCCTTCTCTCCAAACACGCTAGCCAAAATATCAAATGCCTGTAGCCAATTAGATAATGTGTGCGGAATCAATCGCCATCTCAGTTTTTCCTCCTCCTCTATTTGGCTATCATCCTTCTTCCCTTTGTCAAAGTTCAACTTTTCCAAAAGAAGCAGTGACAAAATCCTTCTATATATTTTCCTGCACTTCCTTCTTACGATGAGCGCCCAGTGGGCCCTCAAAGCATACACATACTGTACCTCCCCATGCGCCCTGTCAGCTACATTGATCTGACATTCCTTTTCCTTCTCAGTCTGAACAGAAGCAGACACAGGGTCAGCTCGGCCAACTGACACCCCGGTAACCGCCCCCGACAAACTGGTCCCTCGCTCCTGCGACACCATCCAAGTGGCTAAATGCGCCGGGGGTGCTCCAAATCCCTCCATCCGTGCCAACAAATCCCTCATGGAAGTCAACATCTCCCTCAGCCCCCCATTCCATGAATGAACTTGGTCCACAACTTCCTGACCTAACGCCATCACCTGGCCCCTGAACCCACTCCTGACCGCAGGGGACCTCACTAGAGGACAAACAAGACATGGAGCCATACTCACCGGGCTGCGATGACGCTGTGACTCCTCCAGCCGCCAATCCCATATCCTGCTGTGCGTTGACTGCGGAGCTTCCCTTCAGACCCTCTGTCCCCAGAGGTCCGCCACCTTGTGAAACAGGCTTTCTCGATGCCGCCACCCTCATGGGGAACTCCGTTCAGGGCTGTTTGCTTCTCCGGCCCCCGCTGAGGCAAGCGGGATGCACAGCCATGGGGGCTTGCACCTGCGGACACCCACCCCCCGCAACCCCCACCGACTGCCTGACGCACCGTCCATGCTGATCCACCGCCGTTGTTCCGGTCAGGGTGCCTGAGGTACTGGGCATAGCTGACAGCCTCGGGCGAACGGGGCTGCTGCCTGACAACGCCCCCTCCGGGTAACTCCCACCGCCGCCCCAAGAAGAGGAGGCAAACAGCCCGGCTCCATGACGGCCTGCTGTTGTGAACTCATTTTCTGGTCTACCAGTTGTGAGTTCTCCTTCTGGGCTCCCTCTGGTGGTAACAGGAGGTAGTGAGGTTGATTTAATTAGTAGAGATCTGCCACCTGATGATGAGGATAACGATTGGATCTCTGGAATCTCAGACTGGATTTAAGACAGCCGACGCCCTATTCTGGGGCTGGTTATTCCTTCTAGCTTTTCAGGTCTTGGTTTTCAGCTCTGTTCCAGTCATCTCAAGCTAAGTGATTCTGCTAATGTTCACACTTGATTTTGTTGGTCTATTCAGTTTTTTGTGTGGTCAGCCAGCCCCGGCTAGGGCTGTGCTGAATTTCCACTCTTTTTTATCTGTATTTACCAATTTGCTTTTTGTCCCTTATTAGATTGGCCTCTTTTTTGCTCTGTCTCAGAATATTTCAGAGTGCTGATATAGTGGGAGAAGTCTAGTGACTTCAGGGTTAATTTTGTTATCAGAAGTGTTGGACATTATTTTTGTAGGGTTTTTTGGGCAGATTGCAGACAGTGTCTTTCCTTTCCTGTCCTTTCTAGTTAGTTTGGGCCCCATCGTTTGCTCAGCCTATTTTCTTGCCTGTGTTTGTGTTTTCATCTTGTTTCACCGTCAATACATGTGTGGGGGCTGTCTATTCCTTTGGGGTCTGCTCTGGGGCAGTTAGTTTTCCCTTTTTCTTGCTTTAGGCTTATTTAGTCCTCCGGCTGTGACGAGGCATCTAGGAACGCTCCACGGCTGCTGCTAGTTGTGTGGTTAGGATCAGGGGTCTGCAATCTGCAGAGTTACCAACCTCTCTAGTTTTCTGTGACTTAGCTTGTTTAGTTTTCCTCCTCGGTGACCCATTCATAACAGCCTGCCATGATGCCATTGTTCATCACTGATCTGGTGAGTGCAGGCCCTGCCTCCCGCTCTGCTCAGGGAGAAGGACTTGCAACCTCCACTGGACCCTGCTCATGGATTCCTCCCAGCCCAGGGACTGCCCACACGCTTCCCAGCAGTCACCCGACCAGGAGGGTCCCTGGAAGGGGCTCCATCACCAGCGCTGGGTCCTGGGATCTGCTTCGGGGGATAAACGCTCCATGGCCCTTGACCGCCACCTCGGACGGGAAGAGACACCAGTGGCTGACCCGCTGCTTCCACCGATGATCCCTGCGACATGGTCCTCGATCCACGCTGGCAGGCTGCAACTCCACTGCAGCGCGCAGCCTCTCCAATCCAGCTGATATGGACTCCATGCCGTCTGGGTGTGGGACAGTCTCTGCGGCTCCATAGTGGGAACTGAGGTAACCGCCCCATAAGCCAACTTCAAATACCCCCCTTATTTCCATACTCCACCCCCCAGGGACAGTTAACCCCCTCCCTCCAACCCACTGTTATGTGGGCCTCCACTTACGCCTCTGGGGAGGGGGGGTTTGGCACGCTCTGGCCCCTGTCTTTTGGGAGACACTTAGGCCTGTAAACAGAAGTTCTGTTGTGCTTGTGCTGAACACAATTGTTGGGTATAGTTAGGGTGCAGTCATAGGGGAGGATTTTCTTGTGTGCAGTAGTGCCGAGTATTAGCCTGCCTTATAGCAGTATTGCTGAGTGTGTACAGTGCTGTACAGACAGCTTTTTACACAGTACTAATACTTTTATTTATTTTTTTTCTGCACAGTGAACGAACGTTCATTATTTCCCACACCATATACAGCTGTACGCTTGTGATACCTTACCCATTTACTGTTTTTTATATAGTGGTCTAATCCATACTGAGCCAGTGAAAGTCTGTTTCTGACTCTGGAAATATATACTGAGATTTACAATGACCCCTACACTGTATACAGCTGTACGCTTCTGATCCATTACCCTTTTACTGCTTTTTATATTGTGTAATCCATACTGACCCTGAGAGCATCTGTGTCTGCCTCCTGAAACAAATAAGGAGATTTATAATGTTTATATAATACTATATGTACCTTGTATCTGGTGATACAGTAACCTTTTTATACTTTTTATATTCTTGGCTAATGCATACTGGGACTGAGAGCGTCTGTGTCTGCCTCCTGAAAAAAATAAGGAGATTTATAATGTTTAAATAATACTATATGTACCTTGTATCTGGTGATACAGTAACCTTTTTATACTTTTTATATTCTTGGCTAAAGCATACTGGGACTGAGAGCATCTGTGTCTGCCTCCTGAAATGTCTACGGAGATTTAGAATGTTTAAACTATACTATATATACCTTGTATCTGGTGATACTGTACCCTTTTTCAACTTTTTAGATTATTGTATAATCCGTACTGAACCTGTGAGCATATGTGTTTGCCTCCTGAAATACATACGGAGATTTTTTGTAATTTAAGTATACTATATATACCTTGTATCTGTTGATCCAGTACCCTTTGTGCCTGAAATTCATCCTCCACTCACCACTCATAGTGCATCATTGACACCAGGAACATTGGCCCACATGTGTGATTATTTCTTGCGGATCTTCTTTTTATATTATGGTGTGATCCATACTGAGCCTGTGCGAGGCTGTGTGTTATTCTTGAAATATATATGTAGATCGCCAAATGACCCCAACACTGTATACAGCAGTACGCTTGGGATCCATTCCCCTTTTACTGCTTTTTATATTGTAGTGTAATCCATACTGGGCCTCAGAGCGTCTGTGTCTGCCTCCTGAAATAAATACGGAGATTTTGAATGTTGAAACTATACTATATATACCTTGTATCTGTTGATACTGTACCCTTTTTCAACTTTTTAGATTGTTGCCAAATCCATACTGGCCATGACAGCGTCTGTGTCTGCCTCCTCAAATATATACGTAGATTTTTAATGTTGAAACTATACAATATATTCCTGTTATCTGGTGTTAAAATGAAACACCACGCAGGGCCGGGGGTTACTCAATACCGGGCCCTTCAGGCTCTTTTAAGGGGGAAGTATGTCATGGTGGTGATTGGGACCCCGTCTGTGGCCCTGGGTGTCCAATAAAGAAGATGACAGTTCAGATGAGGGGGAAGATGGTATGATAATTAATTTGGAAAAGGGGGACCGTGACGCCACCCGTGGTACTCGGCTAGGGTAGCCGACGCTGCAATGCAGATCCTCTGGGCCGGTGTTAAAGCAGACAAGATGATGAAGCTCTCCACAGGCAGAGCTGTATCCCAGGGCAATTGAGATGGTGTTTGTGTGCCGTTGACGGGGATGGTGAGTGTAGCGTGTGTAGCAGACGAGTTGTAAAAGACACCAAGGACACAGTTGGGTGCAGTTTCTGAGTTTTTCCTCAAAAGTTTTGTGCACAAGATGACCCGGTTGGTACTGTGCCATCCGAGGGAGGGGTCCATCAAACTCCAAGGTAGATCAGAAACACCTGTTCAAGACTCCTCCTTGTGTATCCTTTCTAGGCCGTGTCTCTGCGCTGATCTCTCCTTTCCTTCCTGCTGTACGCCTTGGCAAACAGTGTCCCAAGCCAGCAGCCACGGATCACACCGGGCGACATGGGTCAGGCTCTGGGGTCCTTTATTCCAACTGCTGCCTTTTTGAGTATTGAATGCAGCTGCGACTGAGGCACTTAAAGTAACCTCAGCCTCCGTCTTTCTAGCTGAGCCCTGTATTTCTCCACTACCTTCAGGAGCCACCTTTCCCAACGAGGCCTGGTCCTTCCTTCTCCAGAAACGGTCTTCACAGGTGGCTTATTGCACTTCTCATGCCCTAAGGACCCCTTCCTTCCAGTCTAGGAGCTTGGACAAGATTTTTCTCTCTTCTCTGACCCTCAGCCCTCTCACAGCAATCCTGCTCTTACTCTGTCTGTCACCGACTGACAACTCTCTAGAAAGATGCATTTACCTCAGACTAGCTCCACCCACCAACTGTCAGCTTGCTCTCTCTGATTGGATGCCCACAATAACTCCACTACCTAAGCTCCTCCCACTGTACCTACCTTCCACACTAACCCTCAACACCCTTTCCTAGTTACCTGAGGGTGGGATACCACACCTTTGGATGAGGTGCAGTACCTCTGTGGTGACCGTACCCTCAGGGGCACCATAGTACCCTTTCTCAACTTTCTATATTGTTGTTGGATCCATACTGGGCCTGAGAGCGTCTGTGTTTGCCTCCTGAAATGTATACAGAGATTCAGTATGTTTAAACTATACTATATATACCTTGTATCAAGTGATACTGTACCCTTTTGCAAATTTTTATATTATTGTCTAATCCATAATGAGCCTGTGACCGTCTGTGTCTGACTCATGAAATATATATGGAGATTTACAATTAACCCTAGACTGTATAGAGCTGTCCGCTTCTGAAACAGTACCATATATCTGCTGGAATTTTGAGTCCATTTTCCCAAAAATTACTAAGTATGGTGGAAGAGGCCATGGATGTGGGTGTGGGGGGGCCACCTGGTACTGATGATGGTGGTGGTGCATCTGCTGGTAATGCAAAAAGCACAATAGCAGCTAAGGCAGGAGGTGTTGAGCCTGCGTCATCATCTGGCACAAGAAGGCCTTTAAGGCTCCCTTTTCTGGGAGTAGGTAAACTGCTTTTAAAGCCGGAGCATCAGGAACTGGTTTTGGCTTACATTGCCAAAACAGCCTCCAGCTCTATCGCCTCCTCTTCTGAAGTTTAAAAAAATGCATGCACTGAGTCGTCAGTGCAGGCGTCTGGTCAGGAACCACCCCTTTCCTTGTCTCCTTCACCTCCACTAAAAGTGAAGGATGCGGCAGCCCACACTTCAGATTACTCCATGGAGCTCTTTTCACATGCCATGCCTGTGTTATCAAGTGAAATTCTGAGTTCCCCAGTCCACTGCTAAATGATTCTGCTGGTACATTGACCCACAGCACTACATACCCCTCGCACTCTACAGAGCCAGAATGTGACACTAATGAAACTCAGGTGCCCCTTCCCGCATACTATACCACCTTACACGGTGACACAGAGGAAGGTGCAGATGAAAGTGCCGGTTCCCTGAGCAGGTGGCGGGGTCCTACTCGTGGGCGACGGCAGTGGCACAGGGCCCCTCATAGTACAATAAAGTGTCTCTGCCAGTGGGAGGGCCCACTCGCCATCAGACATACCGTCATACTATGAGGGGCCCTGTGCCAGTGCTGTCGCCCACGAGTGAGCCCCCCATGCTTGCTCAGAGTCACAGCACTTGCAATACTTACCTCTCCCTGCTCCACCGACGTGACATCTTCCGCCTTTCCTGACAATGACATTCAGGTTAGAGAGCGCGATGACATTACGTTTGAATGCCCTCTACCGAAACAGTACAAGTGCAGAGAGCTTGAAGATGGCAATGCTGAGGACTCCAGAATAGAGCAGTGCCCAAATGTTGGGAGGACTTTTTGGGGATCAATATACACTGGAGAATGATATGTGGGGTCCATCATACACTGGAGCATCATCCATTTGGCCCATCATATACTGGAGCATTCCAAATGGGGGACATCAGACACTGGAGCAGCATTTACGGGGCCCATTATACACTGGAGCATTAGAAATGGGGCCCATTATATATGGACTCTATGGAGCATTATTTGGGCCCATAAGACAGTGGAGCATCATCCATGGGGACGAACATATACTGTAGCATTATGTGGAGCTCATCATATACTGTAGGGAACATAATATGGGACCAATTACTCTGTATGGAGAAGTATATGGGGCTCATTATTCTGTATGTGGTGGCCATAATACTTTATGGAGTAATATACTGTCCTTTTTTTGAGCTATTGTACAATTTAAAATAGATCAGTCATGTCATGTAAGCAGTGAACTACTTGTATTTGTCATTCTACTATACCTATATTTCTGTGCCGTATCAGAGCATCATGAGTTGTGGTATGTGTTAAAGGGGCGCACTGACACTTTTTGGCCCAGGGCACACGAAAACCTGGAGCCAGCCCTACCCCCCACAACTTTAGCCAAATAACCCCCAGTTTTCAATGCATAACTATTATTATAAAGTAAATTAAGGTTGACAAGCTTAAGTAATAAGAATTGATGTCGTTGGCATTGAAATGGGTATTGTAGGTGTGTTTACTGTCCTCCACTCCCTGCCGACTTTGCTTCCCCATTGACTTGCATTGGGTTTCGTGTTTCAGTTGGACCCCGACTTTTCCCTATAGTCGGCCGATTTCGTTCTACCAGACTTTTAAGAAAGTCGGGTTTCATGAAACCCGACTCGACACGAAAAAAGGTAAAGTAGCTCATCTCTAGTGACAGGTGCCAGAAGTTGGTTAATTCTATGCAACATAGATGAAGCAGTTCTAAAAAACTGTGGGTATACAACTAAATATTAGGTTAGTGATTCACAGGAATGCTAAATCCTCTTAAAAAATAGTACATATTGTGAGTTTGTAGAGACAAATGCAGATACTGATATTTTTTAGAATAGCCCAATGTTCATTTTTTATTATTTTCTGTAAAGTAGCTACAAATTGTATGCATTTCTCTTCATGTTTTGAACTAGAAAACATTGTATGATGTTCCCAATGCATGGAAATAATTACTAGTATAAAGATTTTGTGATTATCTCACGTTTTTGAACACACTGCTATTATTTTGAACACTACTGTATGGCCCTCGTTCTTTTCGTTGATGCAAAGGTAACGCTATGCCTGCTAAGTGGTTTTACAGCTTGAAAGCATGGAGGACAATAGCCATACAGACAAAGCGAAAAAAAGCACTGTACTACAATGCATTATATTTACAAAGAGGAAAAGGGTGAAGAGTGTACTACTCATCGCCATCTCATAATACAGGAAAACCTGATGTAGAAATGCCAGCAGATAGTTCTATGTCGCTACCGGTGATATCCCTTAATAAATCCTCAGATGTCTGCATTAATAACTTTAGATGCTGATAACAACTTAGGCTAGGGTCTCATTTGCGTTCAGGAGGGCTGCGGATGGCTGCCTACTTCCTCCCTTCTTCCTCCGCCTACGCGCCGCCTACTTCTGTATGTGTCCTGCGTTTCCCTGCGTACCTATCTTCAACATTGGGTACGCAGATACATGCGTTTTATGTGGATGCGTCCGTATGCAGTGATTTGATGTGTGCAGCAACCACACGAAAACGCAAAATTTTGTATTTCCGTGTGGTCGACGCCCACGTCAAATCGCTGCATGCAGATGCATCCACATACAACGCATGTACCTGCGTACCCAATGTTGAAGATAGGTACACAGGGAAACGCAGGACACATACAGTAGGCGAAGCGTAGGAGGAGGAAGAAGGGAGGAAGTAGGCAGCCATCCGCAGCCCTCCTGAACACAAATGTGAACCTAGCCTTAGATCAAGTAAACAGTGAATATCTAGGTAATGGAAAAAATGCAGTGCATAGCCACCAAATTGCAAATGCTTCTCCCTAAATTATAATATCATCAAAAAGTTAATTTATTTCAGTTCTTCAATACAAAAGGTGAAACTCATATATTATATAGAGTCATTACAGAGTGATCTATTTCAAGTACTTATTTCTGTTGAAGTTGATGACTTTGGTTTACAGCCAATGAAAACCCAAAAGTCTATATCTCAGTAAATTAGAATAATTAACCCTTTTACCCCCGAGGGGGGCTTGCACGTTAATGACCAGGCCAATTTTTACAGTTCTGACCACTGTCACTTTATGAGGTAATAACTCTGGAACACTTTAAAGGATCCGGTGACTCTGAGATTGTTTTTTGTGACATATTGTACTTGATGATAGTTGTAAAATTTATTTGATATGACTTGCATTTCTTTGTGAAAAAAAAAAACAGAAATTTTTGCAAAAATTTTGAAAATTTCACAATTTTCCAACTTTTAATTTTCATGCCCTTAAATCACAGATATCTCACACAAAATACTTAATAAGTAACATTTCCCACATGTCTAATTTGCATCAACACAATTTTGTAACAAATTTTTTTTTTGTTTGGAAGTTTTAAGGGTTAAAAATTGACTAAAGATTTCTCATTTTTACAACAAAATTTACAAAGCCATTTTTTTAGGGACCACATCGCACTTGAACTCACTTTGAGGGTGTAGGGAGATGGACTGGGCCAGTGACATCCCTAGTAATACATCTGCCAATGCTTCTCTTGTTTTGGGGACAGAAGTATTGGGGCTGTCACCCTTGTTGCCAGGAAGGAGACTTTCTGACCTGTACAGAACTGGGCACCTGACAGCAGGGGGCAGGTCAGATATAAGTCTCTGAGCACGGGAAGATGGGGTCTTTGGCGGGAAGGCAGCGTGTGCAGCAGGCGAAGGTTTGCTCACTTTCTGCTGCACGATACCAGAAGGCCAGGCTGTTTCGCTCACTGCCATCCCAGACGCCGACAGACCGCGAGCCGCCTATGACTGTGGGCTTGCTCACCTCCCAGACCGAAGTGACATCCCGTACCACACCGCTGACTGAATACGGAGCGGGCTGCAGACCAGACCAGGGGGATCACGTGGGGTTGGACAGTATACTCCCGATCTCTACTGCTGAACTTTATCCTTCCAAAGAGGTCCCGCAGACTCCTTCTCCACCGACACCTTGTTCTGGGACTGTGAAGCTGTGAACATCATCAGCTTTTTTTTCGCAGGTTCTCTGCATTTTGAGGTAGTCATATCCTGCCGACTATGCCAAGTGAAGAAAAGCAGTGAAAAAGTCCTCATATCACAAGGTAAAGTGCAAAGTAGGTTTTTATTGAAAGGTGAAACAAACAGAACATGGCTAAAAAGTGACATTGGTAGGAAAAGAAAGGCCGGGTGACCTTTCTTTTCCTACCAATGTCACTTTTTAGCCATGTTCTGTTTGTTTCACCTTTCAATAAAAACCTACTTTGCACTTTACCTTGTGATATGAGGACTTTTTCACTGCTTTTCGTCAGTTGCTATGGTTATATGCAGTGTGTTCTGCACTATCCATTCATGTGCTGGAATCTTGGTTGTGATTACCAACACATCTAAATCACTATGATTTTGATAACCCACTCCAGCACATTTTGCTGTCTTTCATTCTTACGACTATGCCAAGTGTAAGGGTCAGCTAGGACTATAGTCATGGCCAGAAACACTAAAGCATCAGTGTCCAGGCCTCCCCTCACAGAAAAATACAATTCACTGTATGGCGTACCTGCGCCTCCAGGTTCGGGTCCCCCTGGGCACTTCCCAAGCGGTGATGGCCCCTCTCCGAGGTGACTCCCAGTAATTGACACACAATCCATGTTAACTTGAATGGTTCCTTTACTGAGAACTTCACACAATATATTCACAGTTGGCACATCATAGATTACACATTTGTGTTTACTTGCTTCCTCAGCTTTCCCTAGTGTGCTGACGCTTCTATATGGCATGTGCCCAGACTGGACCGTCTTAGACTGCTTCCCAGCTTCTTCCTGGCCTAACCTCGCCATGATAACAATTCGTCTGCCTGTTTTGCCCCAGACTTGAAAACATCAGCCACCTGGTTTAGTTGCCTCTGGAAAAGCATCAGACCCTTCTGTGCCACTCCCTGCGAAGCTACAGCATCCTTCTGTTGCTCACTCCGTCCGACTCCCGCCCTAAGAGCGTCTGCCCAGGCTATGAGTCGCCACATCTTCTCTACTGCTTTGGTCCACTAAACTGATGTCCAATAACTGTGGATAACTTGGACTGTCGCTACTTAGCATTGCATGGCTGCTGAGCCATCCTGGGCCTATAGCCCATGTGGACACTTCAGGCACCCTAGGTCCATCTGCTCTAACTTCCTTCTAACCTAGCCTTAACTTCCAGCAGCCCCTCCTACACTTACCTCTGTCCTGCTACGAACTCTAAATACTAAAGTGCCCGCCTCTAGTGTCCAAAAGGTGCACTACGCTTTCCCTATTCTGTAAATAGCAAACCTTGCAATGCACTAAATATTATCACACCTATGTGCAAATAAGGCTAGGTTCACATTTGCGGATGGCCGAGCTGCGGAGGGCTGCGGACTTCCTGTGTGAAACTCTGCCCACTACAGCACCTCCTCCGGCAAGCTCCACCTACTTCTGCATACTTCTGCATGCGGCCTGTGTACCATATCTTTAACATTGGGTACGCAGGTCGTGCGGATGTATGCGGATGCCTCCGCATGCGTCGTTTTGATGATGCAGCGATCTGCGTCAAACGCAAAATGTTGGAATTTGATGCACAACTGTATAAACAGATTTGGTCAGAAACTCTGAGATTGTGGAAGGTAGCACAGGTTTGAAATGAAGCCAGGGTCAGGAGTGGAGAGATCAGACAAAACGAGGAAACAAGCGGTAACAGGAGAGACAAAACTATAATGTACCATGACAGGATACTAGAGACACTGCAACTAGGAGCCTAATTTCAGGAAAGGAGATATATTAGGGGCCAGGAAAGATAATGGGACAGGGAAACGAAATTTTACAGGACACAGGGGGTTAAATTCTTCCATAGCCAGGTGGAGGCTCTCCAAACATATGAGGATACAGCAGTGCTGGGAATACTGCAAGAGGCAGTTCGGCCCCATGGCCTGACACTGGGAGGAGCAGAGCATTGAACGCAATGAGTAGGATGGCGCTGAGCAGGTGTGCAAGTTACTAGCATGATACAGGGCTCTGTGGGGGTCATATTATTACTTCCAAGACTCCTTGTTTTTCTTTACTGTAAAGATAGTTCTTAATGACATAATGACATTGGATGTATTGTTAAAGTTACTGTTATTCTATAGTTTAAATTTGTAGCCATTCAGATGCCTCCCACATTATAATACACAATAGATAAAGACCATGACTCTTTCTTTTTATTTAGATTACAGATATATAAATATATATTTCTTGTGTTGAATGATGGCAGCCCTGGATGCCTTTGTTAGGCCCAAACCCCACTGTCAACCTCTCAGGATAAAACTGAGCAAAGGATCTACTTGGACAACCCCATCTCATTACTCATGTTTGGCTGAGTCAAAATAAAAACACTTATACTCACCTTCAATGCCGGCGCTGTTCCAGCAGAGTTGGCACTTGCTTTCCCAGGGCTCATGTGAGGTTGTAATGTCACATGAGCCCTTCACCCAATCAGCATCAGCTTCAATGTTCACACCTTCAGACAAAGCGAACATCAAGAACAAGTCAGCAGCTGCAGCCCTAATTTCCTGTTGATGCTCAATGTGTCTGAAGGCGAAGATAGTGAAGCTGGCACTTATTGCGTGAAGGGCTCACATGACATAACAACTTCACATGGGCCCCGGACACCACTGGAATGGCGCCAGTATTGGAGGTGAGTATAGTTGCTTTTATTTTAACAGAGACAAACATGAATAATGTTAAGAGGTAGTCCAAGTAGTGGAAAACCCCTGTAAGGAGTTGTCCTTAATCCCAGCATTTACTGTAGCATATCAGTTGTTACTTTCAGCCTACTTCTTCAGGAGCTGAAGCTGTGCCTACATCATCACTGCACTGTACATATAAAGCACTGTGCAAAAACTCCTACTTACCTGTGCTTTCCATATGTAAAATTAAGTCTTAAACATTCCTAAATTTGTAACTAACTTGTATTATATCACTAAAATCATTCACTTTTCTGGATTGGTTTGCATAGTATATAGGATCTAAGGATTCTGCATTTTCCTTTGTAGTGAAGTGACACAGATAAGACAATGATCACTTATGCCCAAAAGACTTTGGCTGTACCCACTGGCTAGACTGTGTAATCCTCTTTATCTTTGTTGTCAAACTTGCATGCTGGAGACATTTAGTAACACATTTTAAGAAAGTGATCTAACGCAAGGTGACAGAGTGAAAATGACAGAACTGAAGGTTTGACTCATCTGGACGTCAATGTTTTCTGTAAGTACCTGCTCTGGTTCCAGCAATTAGCTCAAAATCCCAAATAAACCTGGGATGTTGGAAATACAAATCAGCAAAAAAAAAAAGAGTCCAGTGACTTTAACCCCTTAACCCCCGGAGGTATTTTTGTTTTTGTGTTTTCATTTTTCGCTCCCCTTCTTCCCAGAGCCATAAAACGTTTGTATTTTTCTGTCAATATGGCCGTGAGAGCTTGTTTTTGCAGGGCAAGTTTCACTTTTGAACGACACCATTGGTTTTACCTTGTCATGTACAAGGAAACGGGAAAAAAAATTCCAAGTGAGGAGAAATTGCAAAAAATGCGCAATCCCACACTTGTTTTTTGTTTGAATTTTTTACTAGGTCAACTAAATATTAATACTGACCTGCAATTATGATTCTCCAGGTCATTACAAGTTCATAGACACCAAACATGTCTAGGTTCTTTTTATTCTAAGTGGTGAAAAAAAATTCCAAACATTGGTAAAAAAAAAATTGCACCATTTTCCGATACTCGTAGCGGATTGGGTGAATCCGAGTGGACATTTTTAATGATACCGTTTTGGTGCAGATATGAACTTTTGATCGCCCATTATTGCATTTTAATGTAATGTCGCGGCGGCATTTTGAGTTTTTTCTCACAATGCCATTTAGCGATCAGGTTAATCCTTTTTTTTATTGATAGATCAGGCGATTTTGAATGCGATGATATGAAATATGTGTATGTTTGATTTTTTTATTATTTTATTTTGAATGGGGCAAAAGGGGGGTGGATTCAAACTTTTATTTTTTTTATATTTTTAAAAAACATTTCTTTTTACTTTTTGCTAGCTTCAATAGTCTCCATGGGAGACTACAAGCTGCCATAACCCAATCGGCTTTGCTACATAGAGGTGATGATCAGATCACCTGTATGCAGCAGAATTACTCACTTGCTATGAGCGCCAAACACTGGGTGGCGCTCACAGCAAACCGGCACTGACAACCATAGAGGTCCCCAGGAGACCTCCAGTTGTCATGCCAACACACTGGTGACCCACGATCACATGACGTGGGTCACTGGTAGGCAGATTTCCACAGCAATTGCCTGAAGCGCTTGTTAAATGCCGCTATCAGCATTTGACAGCAGCATTTAACGGGTTAATAGCCGTGTGTGGATCGCAATTCCACCCGCGGCTATTGCGGGCACATGTCAGCTGTTTAAAACAGCTGACATGTCCCGGGAAAGATGTGGGCTTACCGCCGAAGCCCACATCAAAAGAGGGAGTCTGACATCAGCATACTGTTGCACCCAATGTCGGAAAGGGGTTAAAATTGCATCCCTATGTAATTAGCTACTGTGCTGCACGAAACTCAGTTATCAAGCTGTTATATTCACAAATTAATGTGATCATTTCATGTATGCAGAATGTCATTTTATTGGCAATTTTAAAAGAATAAAATTATCCATACATTTGACAGTATTTATCAAATGTCCGCAATATAGAAGGAATGTGTTTCGAGTGGTATGTGAAGTTAGGTTATTAATTTTGTACAACATTTTTATGCTATTGTTCAATAACTATTTGTAGACCTCCCATAGACTTTAAATGTCCAGGCGTTCCTTGCTTTATTCTGCAGTGATGTTCTAAAATGTTACTACAGAGTAGAGCAGCTGCAGGAGCTGGGACCCAATTGTCACAGTCAAGCTCCTCATAGAGGATACATGGACAGTTTGTCACCATTTCTGCCTTCCCAATCACTGCATACACATAGCTGATCAAGAGCATTGTGTATACAGCTTAAAGGAAACGCTAACGGCACTACTTGCGCCTTACCCAGCAGTCATGTGATTGCTGGGTCTACAGATGGAAAAGGAGCTTTTAGGTCCTAAGAGAGACTGTTGAAATATGTTTGGTGCAACAACTCCATTACTGTCTATGAGTTTTTAGTTGCTAGATTTGTCTGTTGTTTATAAAGTTTTAAAAAAACTCCCAGAGGCTCACACAGAGAATGCATGTGACTGTATTTCCTGATTAACTGTGTCTGTGTATGAGAGAAGCAACCTGCTGTAAATGCTGCAGAGATAGAGACACACAAATGATTTATTCCTGATCTATTAAGCATATTGTTCCTGATTGTTACTGAATAAAGAAGTTCTTTTGTCACACGCTTGGAGAGTATCTTGAATAATCTGCTGCCAACAGGTTATGGGCCCAGAGTTACACAGGACCTTAGCGTAACACAGAAACAGAAGCCCAAAGCAAAAGCAGCACAGAGCAACAGAGAAGATGTCCAAGCCTCAATAACCAGAACTACCAATCCTGGAAATTCAAGGTGAAGATGCTGCTCATAAGAGAAGGTACATGGAAATATACTCAGGAACAAGTGCCTCATCCATTACCAGATGAATGGCTAGAGAAGCATCAGAAAGCACAAAGCACGATCTCCCTCAGTGTAGATGATAATCAGATTGTGCATATATGCCAGCGCGCAACTGCAAAGGAGATGTGGGATGAGTTACAGAAAGTGCATGAAAGATCAAATCTCAGCAATAAGCTTTATCTCATGAGAAAGCTGTATGAGTCTAAGCTAAGTGATGGACAGAATATGCCAGACTATATAAGAAGAAGTAGTCTTCCAGAGAGTTATGACACACTCATGACTGCACTAGATGCACGGTCAGATGATGAGCCAACACTAGAGTATGTTAAAGGCAAACTTAACTTATGTATGAATTCAAAAGAAAAATGCAGCAGGTAAGCAGCAGTAATGAATCCAGAGCAGAAACAGCATTAAAGACACAGTAATTCCCAAAATATAAGAGCAATCTAAGAGAAACTCATGAATGTTTTGTCTGTAAAAAGCCTGGCCACTTTAAAGCAGACTGCAGAATTTGGAAAGCAAGAATGAGTTAGCTTAAAAAGAAGAACAGTCATTAAAGGGTTAAAACAGCTGTAAAGCAAGATTCTGCATGTGTGGAAGCTACATTTAATGCCAGTACAAGCCCATCTGCAAAGCATATATGGTGTACAGATTCTGGTGCAAGCAGTCATACGACAAATAACAGCTGACACCCGGCACTATGTGTCAGGGGTGGTCACGGACCGCCCCCGGCATGTTAACCCCTGGCACACTGTGATCAAACACGATCGTAGGGTTTAGGGAAGCATCGACAGGGAGGGGGCTCCCTCCGTGCTTGCCTGAGACCCCCGCAGCAGCGTGATGTGCAGCGCTGTTGTGGGTGCCTCCTTCCCTGCAGGTCCCCTGATTCAATATGGTGGCGGGGACCTTCGAGGGCCTGCAGGGAGGCTGAGAGCAGGCTTTCTCAGAGTGCTGTGCAACCTGTCACATCAGCGATCTGACATATTACAGTGATGTCCCCCCCTGGGATAATGTAATAAAGTTAAAAAAAAAGTGTAAAAATAATTTATAAAAATGGCTAAATAAATGTAAAAAAAAAATATTCCCTAATAAATTCATTTTTTGGAAATAAAAACAAAACAGAACAATAAAAGTACACATATTTAGTATTCCTGCATCCGTAACGACCCAACCAATAAAACTGTCCCAATGGTTAACCCCTTTAGCGAACCCCTTAAAAAATAAAAATAAAAAACAAAGCAAAAAATAATGCTTTATTATCATAATGCTTTATTATCATACCGCTGATCAAAAAGTGCAATAACGCGCGATCAAAAAGACGGATATAATTAACCATGGTACCGCTGAATCATCATCTTGTCCTGCAAAAAATGAGCCACCATACAGCATCATCAGCAAAAAAATAAAAGTTATAGCTCGCAGAATAAAGCAATGCAAAAATAATTATTTTTTATATAAAATTGTTTTCATTGCATAAAAGCGCCAAAACATAAAAAATGACATAAATGAGGTATCGCTGTAATCGTACTGACCCAAAGAATAAAACTGCTTTATCAATTTTGCCACAAGCGGAACAGTGTAAATGCACCACCCAAAAAAAATTCATGAAATGCTGGTTTTTGTTCATTCTGCATCCCAAAAATCGAAATAAAAAGCGATCAAAAAATGTCACGTGCCGGTAAATGGTACCAATAAAAATGTCAACTCGTCCCGCAAAAAATAAGACCTCACATGACTCGGTGGGTCAAAATATGGAAAAATAACAGCTCTCAAAATGTGGTGATGCAAAAACTATTTTTACCATAAAAAGCGTCTTTTAGCGTATGACAGCTGCCAAACATTAAAACCCGCCATAAATAGTAAAGCAAACCCCCCTTTATCACCCCCTTAGTTAGTGAAAAATAATAAAAATTTTTAAAAAATGTATTTATTTCCTTTTTCCTATTAGGGTTAGGGTTAGAGTTAGGGCTAGTGTTAGGGCTAGGGCTAGGGTTAGGGCTCCTTCCCTTCCAAGTTCTGCCAAGCTCCCAAACAGTGTTTTACCCCACATATAGGGTATCAGCCTACTCAAGACAAATTGCAAAACAATTTTTGGGGTCCAATTTCTCCTGTTACCCTTAGGAAAAGAAAAAATTGGGGGCAAAAATATAATTTTTGTGGCAAAAAAAATATAATTTTTTTATTTTCACTCCCGGGCGTTATAAACTTCTGTGAAGCACTTGGGGGTTCAAAGTGCTCACCACACATCTAGATAAGTTCCTTAGGGGGTCTAGTTTCCAAAATGGGGTCACTTGTGGGGAGTTTCCACAGTTTAGGCACATCAGAGGCTCTCCAAACGCGACATGACACCCAGACCATTCCATCAAAGTCTGCATTCCAAAACGTCACTACTTCCATTCCGATCCCCGACGTGTGCCTGTACAGTAGTTTTCACCCACATATGGGATATCAGCGTTCTCAGAACAAATTGGACAACAACTTTTGGGGTCCAATTTCTCCTGTTGCCCTTGGGAAAATAAAAAAATTAGGGACTAAAAGATCATTTTTGTGGAAAAAATATGATATTTTTATTTTCATGCCAGGGCGCTATAAACTTCTGTGAAGCCCTAATGGGGTATCATTGTACTCATGACAAATTGCACAATAACTTTTGGGGTTCTGTTACCCTTTGAGAAATAAAAATTGAGGGTGAAAAGATCATTTTTGTGGAAAAAATATGATTTTTTTAATTGTACGGCTGTACGTTATAAACTTCTGTGAAAGCCCTTGGGGGTTCAAAGTTCTCACCACACATCTAGATAAGTTCCTTGGGGAGTCTAGTTACCAAAATGGTGTCATTTGTGGGGGTTTTCACTGTTTTGGCACATCAGGGGCTTTCCAAACGTGACATGGCGTCCTATCTCAGTTCCAGCCAAAAAAGTCAAATGGTGCTGCTTCCCTTCCGAGCTCTGCCATGCGCCCAAATAGTCATTTACTCCCACATATGGTGTATCATCGTACTCAGGACAAATTACACAATAACATTTAGGGTCCTGTTACACTTGGGAAAATAAAAATTGGAGGTGAAAAGTTCATTTTTGTGGAAAAAATATGATTTTTTAATTGTACGGCTGTATGTTATAAACTCCTGTGAAGCCCTTGTGGGTTCAAAGTTCTCACCACATGGCATCTGATCTGAATTCCAGCCAATTTTGCATTGAAAAAGTCAAACTGCGCTCCTTCCCTTCTGAGCTCTGCCATGCGCCAAAACAGTGGTCCCCCCCACATATCAGGTATCACCGTACTCAGGGCAAATTGCACAATAACTTTTGCAGTCCAATTACTCCTGTTACCCTTGGCAAAATAAAAAAAATTGGACCTGAAGTAATTTTTTTGTGAAAAAAAGTTAAATGTTCGTTTTTTTTAAACCTTTAAAAAAATTCCTGTGAAGTACCTGAAGGGTTAATAAACTTCTTGAATGTGGTTTTGAGCACCTTGAGGAGTGCAGTTTTTAGAATGGTGTATTTTCTATCATATAGACTCCTCAAAGTGACTTCAAATGTGATGTGGTCCGTAAAAATAAAATGCTGCTGCAAAAATGAGAAATCATTGGTCAACTTTTAACCCTTAGAATTTCCTAACAAAAAAAAATTTTGGTTCCAAAATTCAGCTGATGTAAAGTAAACATATGTGAAATGTTATTTATTAAGTTTTTTGTGTGCCATATCGCTGTGATTTAAGGGCATAAAAATTCAAAGTTGGAAAATTGCAAAATTTTCAAAATTTTCACCAAATTTCCATTTTTTTTCACAAATAAACGCAAGTTATATCAATGAAATTTTACCACTAACATGAAGAACAATATGTCATGAGTAAAGAATGTCAGAACCACCGGGATCCATGGAAGCATTTCAGAGTTATTACCTCATAAAGGGACAGTGGTCAGAATTGTAAAAATTGTCCTGGTCGTGAGCGTGCAAACCACCCTTGGGGGTAAAGGGGTTAATGAAAGCAAGTCGGAAAACGTCATCTTAACAAATGATCACTATATGACTTCAGAAGGAGTAGGAGATTGCTACCTCCACTGACCAGTTTCCTCAGCATAAAGCAGAAAGATTCCAATAAAGAATGTGCTCTATGTTCCCAGCCTTGAAAGCAATCTTCTGTCAGTAAAGAAGCTCACACAAAAGGGGAATGGAGTTACTTTTATAGATAACAGCTGCATCATCTCAAAGAAGGGTCACACTCTTGCGGAAGGAAAAATCCAAGATGGTTGGTGGTTATTTAAATCCACTCATTTATGACCTCTGATACCATCAAGCATCATCTTGGTATCAGCTATGGACATCAGAAATATCGGTCATTCCTCCTGATGATCCGCTGTAGGCGGAGAAACGCGTCAGGGCTCATCCGCATATGATAAGTGACCACTTTTATTATATTAGATCTAATCTATACCCCTGAAGGGGGACTGATCTTCAATATTTACCGTTTGGCATAATAGTTGGTCATAAGATATGGAATGGACAAGGCAACTGTTAGGTGGATTCATAACTGGCTTAGAGATCGGACCCAAAGAGTGGTTGTAAATGGCTGCACATCCAGTTGGAAAAATGTCTCAAGTGGGGTACCACAGGGCTCTGTCAATGATTTAGATGAAGGAATTGAGGGTAAACTGATTAAATTTGCTGATGACACAAAGCTAGGAGGGATAGCAAATACTAGAGAAGAGAGAGAGAGGATTCAAAAAGAAATAAATAAACTGGAGAAGTGGGCAGCAACTAACAGAATGGCTTTAACAGGGAAAAATGCAAAATACTACATCTGGGCAATAAAAATGAAAAAAGCATATTCAGAATGGGAGGAATAGGGCTAAGCAACAGCACATCTGAAAAAGACATGGGTATACTAATAGATCACAGACTGAATATGAGTCAACAGTGTGATGCAGCAGCAAAAAAGGCAAATGCAATTCTAGGATGTATTAACAGAAGCATACAGTCTAGATCACGTGAAGTCATTATTTCCCTCTACTCCTCTTTGGTCAGACCTCATCTGGAATATTGTGTCCAGTTTTGGGCACCACATTTTAAAAAAGACATCAACAAACTGGAGCAAGTTCAGAAAAGAGCGACCAGAATGGTGACCGGTCTGCAAACCCTGTCTTATGAGGAAAGGTTGCAGGATTTGGGAATGTTTAGTTTGCAAAAGAGAAGACTGAGAGGAGACTTAATAGCTGTCTACAAATATCTAAAGGGCTGTCACATTGTAGAAGGATCAACTTTAATGTCCATAGCTGCAGTTCAACAGATGACAGTGAGACATTTTGATATCAAAATGGCCTTCCTACATGGTGACATTGAAGAAGAGTTGCACATGAGCCAACCCAAGGGATATATTAAAAAGGGTGAAGAGCACCTTGTTAGTAAAATGCAAAAATCTCTCTATGGACTTAAGCAGTCGGCAAGAACTTGGAACTCGAAAATGAGTAAAGTTTTGATGGATGAAGGATTTAAAAGACCTCAAGCTGATCCATGTATGTATACGAAAAATTTAGCGAAGGAGTGGATGTTCTCCTATATGTAGACAATGTAATCATGTCACATCAAAAAAAAAAGGAAATTGCAAAGCTAGGTGAAATTCTCAATCAGCACTTTGAGAGTAAAGGGGGTTTTACACATAGCGATATCACTAGCAATATCACTAAAACGTCACTGATTTTGCGACGTTATAGCGATATCACTAGCAATATCGCTATGTGTGATACTTACCTCCAACCGGCTCCCCCGCTGTCTGTCGCTGATCGCGCGAGATCGGGCGGCTCCATTTCTCGTCGTCAGCTTACTGCTGGGCTTCCTGCTGTGACGATGAGCGACGCGTGGAGGCAGGCGGGAGGACGTCAGGATCGCTGTGTGTGAAAGGTTAGTATCGTGCGCTGCGTCGCTGCTGCATCGCTGTGAGATCTTCCTGTGTGGAAGCTCACTAGCGATCATTTAGCGATGCACCAGCGATCCTGACCGGGTTGTATCGCTGGTCGGATCGCTGGTGCATCGCTAAATGTAAAAGGGCCTTAAAGGTACTGTCACACTTAGCGATGCACCAGCAATCCCGACCAGCGATATGACACGGTCAGGATCGCTGGTGCATCGCTAAATGGTTGCTAGTGAGCTGCCACACAGGCAGATCTCACCAGCGACATCGCAGGGGTTGGGGTCGCTACTTACCTGTCAGACGAGGCGATCCTGACGTCCTCCCGCCGCTTCCACGCGTCGCTCATCGCCACAGCAGGAAGCCCAACAGGAAGTTGACGACGAGAAACGGTCCAGGACATTCTCACGTGATCAGCGATAACTAGCGGGGGAGCGGTCGGAGGTAAGTATCAGGCATAGCGATATCACAAAAAACAGTGACGTTATAGCGATATTGCTAGCGATATCGCATAGTGTGACAGGCGCTGAAGGACTTTGGAAATGTGACATATTATGTGGGAATCCAAATCCAGAGAGAGGAAGATGGGAGTTTTCTTCTCAACCAAAGTTCTAAAACTTCCACAATCCTAAACCAGTTTGGAATGTCAGAATCCAAAGGTGTGTCAACACCAATGAATCTGTCCTACTTAAATTTGGAAGGAAAGGAAGATCTGCTACCCAGCAATGAGAGATACAGACAAGCAGTGAGGATGCTTCTGTACATAGCAACCACAACTCGTTCGGGTATCCCAGCCACAGTCGGAATTCTGTCGGCGTGTAAGCAAGTCACGCCAAAGAGACTGGAATGCAATTAAGAGAATTCTTCAATATCTTAAAGAAACTCAATGGCTAAATCTTAAGATACTGTATCTGCATCAGGAGAGCTCACTCTCAGAGGTTATGTGGATGCAGATTGGGTTGGAGATTCAAGTGATCAGAAATCAACAAGTAGTTAGTTGTTCAAGTTAGGAGAAAATTAAATTTCTTGGTCCAGCAGAAAACAAGTGTTAGTTGCATTATCTTCTACAGAAGCAGAATATATGTCTGCTGCTTATGCAAGTCAAGAAGTAATTTGGTTGAAACAACTTTTGGAAGATTTCAGCAAGCCATTTGCTCAACCAACAGTTATCTATGAGGACAACCAAGGATGCATTACACTTGCCAGCAGTGAGTATATTAGTGCAAGGACTAAGCACATTGATGTAAAACATCACCACTTACGTGACTTAAGGGCCTGTCACACTAAGCGATATCGCGAGCAATATCGCTATAATGTCACTGGTTTTTGCGACGTAGCAGCGATATTGCTAGCGATATCGCTATGTCTGATACTTACCTCCGACCGGCTCCCCCGCTGATTATCGCTGATTGCGCGAGAATGTCCTGGACCATTTCTCGTCGTCAGCTTCCTGCTGGGCTTCCTGTGGCGCCGACGAGCGACGCGTGAATGCGGGCGGGAGGATGTCAGGATTGCCTCGTCTGACAGGTAAGTAACGACCCCCGACCGCTGCTATGTCACTGGTGTGATCTGCCTGTGTGGCAGCTCACTAGCGACCACTCAGCGATGCACCAGCGATCCTGACCGCATCATATCGCTGGTCGGGATCGCTGGTGCATTGCTAAGTGTGACAGCACCTTTAGTGAAACGTGGTGTACTCAAGTTTGTTTATTGCGAGTCTGACAAGATGATAGCTGATGATATGACAAACACTTTATCAAGAACCAAATATGTGTACTTCAGAACCACAATGGGACTAACAGGATAAGTAGTTGTTGAGTGGGGGTGTTGGAATTTGTTTGATGCAACAACTCCATTCCTGTCAATGAGTATTTAATTGCTAGATTTGTATGCTGTTTATAAAGATAAAAATAAAAAAGCTCCCAGAGGCTCACACAGGGAGAGCATGTGACTGTATTTCCTGTTTTCCTATGTCTGTGTATGAGAAAAGCAGCCTGCTGTCGATGCTGCACAGATAGAGCAGCACAAATGATTTATTCCTGATCTATTAAGCATATTGTTCCTGATTGTTCCTGAATAAAGAAGCTCTGTTGTCACATGCTTGGAGAGTATCCTGAATAATCCGCTGCCAACAGAGTCCCAGTCAGCTCTTCAATGAAGCCAGGAGGCTTCATTTCTACTGTATCTGGGACTAGTATAGCAGCCACAGTTACAGGGGAACTCAGGAAAAAAATAAAAACAATATTTAAATGTTGAAATGCCCCCCAAAGGTCTTTTATGGGGCACAATATGTGAAATAAAGAAAATATATAAACAAATAAAAAGCAGGTAAAAAAATATTTTTTGTGGTCATAAAAAATTATAAATAACAAACATGTGTTTTCTTTATTTTCCCTCCAATATTGGCAAAAAAGAGAGTATGAAAACAGGAATTAATACAGAGCATAAACTAGAAATTCTAACTTTTCATATATTTATTTTGTAACAAATTGTCACTTATCTTTCTCAAGGTTCCTCTGCTCGTGCGTGGTACTCACAGTCACTAAGCGCATGATACCTCTCACCTCAGCGCTCCCACAGGAGATGGCGGGGGCCAACCAACACAGCCTGCCTTGGTGCCAGTACTCACACGGTCGAGTGCTGCTGCTCATTGGCGCTAAACTGCTGTCTGCTGCGTGCTTTTGTTTTTATCTGGCCTCTCCTACCCGGGTCATGAGGTTGGTCCAGCTCCTCATTCTTTCCCCCAAGCAACAAGGGAGGCAGCCTCAACAGTTCCGGACCCAGTTCGGTACAGGTCCCTGCAGCTCAGTCTTCCTCCTCACAGGTACATCCTATGAAGCAGCTTGTCTTGCCATGGCGCTTCATGCTCCCGTTCTTCATTCCAGGTCTGTTGTTGTTGCTGCCTTAGGCTTTCTCTCAGCATCTCATCTTTTGGTGCCATTTTCTGATGAATTCCTGGATACTCCTTGTTTCGTCCATGATGGTGGCTTGGATGCCTCGACCACCCTACTTTCTGTTGGTATACAATCTTTGTATGTTAGACTTAGGGTGGAGACCTCCATGCATTCTGAAGAGCTTTTGTGTCTTCACATCTGCAGCTTCCATCTCTTCTTCTGGCCAGCACACTATGCCAGCAGGGTATCTGATAACTGGCAGGAATTTTATTCTTCCCATTGAGCTGGCTCTTCAGGACTGTCTTACCCTTTGATGGTATTTGGATGTTGCTGCTTTCCTTGCCTCCTCATTATGGTTACCATGTGGGATGCGGAGGTACTTGTAGCAAGTTTGTACATCTGCTATGTGCCCTGCTGGTAATTCCACTCCATCAGTCTTGACTACCTTGCCTCTCTTTATTACCAACCGGCCGCACTTTTGCAGTATGAAGGACATCCCGATGTCTTCGCTGTAGATCCTTGTCAGGTGGATCAGTGAATTGACGTCTTGTTCGTTTTTCGCATATAGCTTGATGTCATCCATGTAACAGAGCTGGCTGATGGTGCTTCCACTCTTGAACTTGTATCCATAGCCAGACTCTATAATTATCTGTCTGAGGAGGTTCAAGCCTATGCAGAACAGTGCATCACTGTGGTATATGCCACATTTGATGGTCACTTGTGCTAGTTGTCTTGAGTTGACTTCCAATGTTGTTCTCCATAGCGCCATTGAGTTTTGGAGGAATATTCTTTATTTCCTGTTGACATTGTAGAGAGCCAAGCATTCACAGATCCATGTGTGTGGCATTGAGTCATAGGCTTTCCTGTAGTCTATCCAGGCTGTGCTGAGATTGGTCTGTCTGGATGTTGAGTCTTGAGCGACTGGTCTATCTACTAACAGCCGGTGCTTAGAGCCTCTGGTGTTGGTCCCAATGCCTTTCTGAGCTGGATTCATGTACTGGTTCATATGGTTCTCTAGCTTGGTGGCTATGATGCCTGACAGGAGTTTATATGTTGTTGTAAGGCAGGTTATTGGATGGTAGCTGTGAAGCGATGGCCGGGGGACCACCACAATGCAGGGAGATTACGGTACACAAGAGGAGGTGCAAACAACAAAGGGTTAATTTATTTACAGGCAAGGAATGCAGTGTTTAGGAAAATGCAGAAACAGGGGTATGCTATGTAGACAGACAATTTCCAAGGATAATATTCTCTAGTTGGGCCATCAAACAGCACGGAGCACCAACTACCACAGCTCAGTGTATTTATCCAACTGGCAAGACAACACACTAAAGAAATGTATGATGCTACACTAACTATAACCTATCTGGCCTCTGCTACACCGGCCACATGGCTGCCGTGCTCTATCTATTGCAGCCTATCCTATGCCCTAGCATGTGCACAGAAGGGGTTAACACTCACAGTAGCATTGGCATCTCAGTTCAATCCCGGGGCCCTTGCTGCTTTGCAAGATGGTGCACACTTCTTGCTGGAAGCTCTGTGCAATGTGTTTTTTTCCTTGTGTGAAGGTCCAGTGATGCTCCTAGAAACGGTGGATTCCCTCCTCTGGATTCCTTCCATGTCTTTTCTTCGTGGCTCCTCACGGCAACATAGGAAAGCCACCTTGTTATCCACAGAAGAGTTTACAAAGTCTTTCCTTCACGGCTCAGGCACGTGTCGTTCCTGCAGAAATCTCGTCTCTCTCCTCACACATAGAAAAGCAGCCCCTCCTGTCTCCAGTCTGGCAGAAGAAACCAAACAGTCTATACAGCAGGGAAGCGCAGAATGTCCCACTGCTCTAACCAAGGAGGTGCTGTCTCTTAAAGTGGCAGCTTGTCTCTACAGTCCATAGCAACGCCACCCCCTTAGAGCTGGATGGAACTGTTCCTTTGTGAGGATTCTTTATGATCAGCACTGTTCTTCTTTGTGTTAGCCAAGCTGGGTGGTAGCCTGCTTCTAGCAGTTGGTTCATCTGCTTTGCCATGCGTTCATGTACTGCTGTTAATTTCTTTAGCCAGTAGGTGTGGATCATGTCTGGGCCAGGTGCTGTCCAGCTCTTCATGTTCTTGACCCGCCGCTGTTGGATGTCTGCTTTTGTAATGGTGACTGGTTCTTTCTCCAGGTGGTTGCTGTGTTTCTTTCTCAGATCTTGTAGCCACATTGCACTGGTGTTGTTGTGTGTTTTTGCCTTCTCCCATATATTCCTCCAGTATTGCTCAGTCTCTGCTATTGGTGGAGTTGCTGCCTTTGTGCTGTTACTCTGTAGTTGGGAGTACACCTTGGATGGTTCTCTGGAGAACAGTTCATTTATCTTCTTGACCCCCACTTCTCTACTGTATCTCCCAAGTCTTGCAGCAAGTGCTGTGGGCCTTTGTTTAGCCATCTCTAGGGCTTCAGTTGGGGGTCAGGCCTTTATACTTCTCCAGCTTGGTCTTATTCTTGATCTTTACACCCTTCTGTATTTCCGTTAGTTGGCTGACTTCCCTTCGTGTCACATTGATCTTTGTCTCCAGTCTTCTATTTCAAGGGGGGCACGTACTTCTGTTGTTCTTGCTGGTTGCATAGCCAAGCATTTCCATGATTGATGAGGCAGTAGCATAGGCTAATTTATTAGTTTGAGTCATGGTGGTAGGTATTGATGCAAGTGCTCTATTGGCATCTTCTAGCATACTGTCTGGTGGAGTTTCTTTGCTGAGCCTTTGCAGTCGATCTCTGCTATTGATGGTATTTAGTTTATCTAATAAGATCTTCTGTTTCAGATCAGCTGCAGTGTTCTCTAGTTGCAGGATTGGATCAGGATTTTCAGGGGGTTGCACATGTGGTTAAAACTTGGCACACAAACAGATGAAGTTAGAATAAATGGTCTAAAAAGTGGTACAACTCTACTTAGCTCAGTACAAATGGTGTAGATGTTTCGGTCATACAACAGCGACCTTCATCAGTGTACTACAAGAGAAAATAGGTACAATGTGCAAACAAAATAAAAATTTTATATTCATCCCCTTAAAATAAATCATGTTCAAAATTATATAATGTAAAAAAGTCTAGGGAAACCATAACAAAATAAATGAATAATCTCCCCATGAATAATCTCCATTGCAGCATGGTATCCGAATCATTATCAGAAAATCAAAATGATAACTAAACTCTTAGATTTCTCCATTGTTCTAAGCAATCCTACACAATATTCAACATGGTGAGGCAGGGAAAGGAGAGGCAGAATCAGGTAAATAACCTACCAGGCTGTTATATTTTCTTGTGCGTCCGGCATGGAAAAAGAAAGACCCGTGAGTGTCCTGTCATATTGACATAAATGATTTGACATAAATGATGTAGAAATCTAAGATCTTAATTGTCATTTTGATATTCTTATAATGATTCGGATACCATGCTGCAATGGAAATTATTCATTTATTTTGTTATGGTTTTGAACATAATTTATTTTAAAGGGATGAATATAAAATTATTATTTTGTTTGCACATTGTACATCATTTGTACTGAGCTAAGTGGAGTTGTACCACTTTTTGGACCATTAAAATTATTCTAACTTCATCTGTTTGTGTGCCAAGTTTTATTCAGCTAAGTTAAAAGGTCTGGGACCCTACTTGAGTACCAACACATAAGGTTGTACCACGTTACATATTCTCATTATTCATGTTGGGTGGATCTGTAGTGCAGTTGCTCCATCTCAAGTTGTGATAATAGCTTTCTCTTTATGATATTGAAAAGTTGGGTGACTAGTTGTTTCTCAGTCAGTGGACATGCAGGTCTTGTATCCATCCAGAGTTTCCTCAATTGCTTTGTGTATCCATTCTCATTTGGTCTCCTCTTATAGTAGCATTTCATCACATCCAGTTTCTCTTGCCTTGTCCATGTATGGTTTGTTCCAGTAGCCCAATTATCATCAGATTGTCCTGGTTCCTCGACATCTGACATGGACCTTGTTAATCCGGCTGACGTCCGAATCGGCATGACTCTCTTTGTTCGTGACACTCTCAGGTTTATTGAGGTAGGCACTATAGTGTTAGTAGTCTTGCCCAAGGACCACTACTGGTATATCATTTCCAACAGGGCAGAGCGCTGGGTTTTGAACCCCAGTCTACCACGTTGGTCGCTGTGCACTTTAACAGCCACCTAGGGTAGGTATTATAGTGTAAGGAGCCTTGGTATATAATTTATTTTTCACAGGGCAGAGCAGAGATTTGAACCCCAGTCTCCTATGTCATATATAGCTATGTATATATATATATGTGAATATATATATATATACTGTATACATCTCGTATGTATATGTACATATATATGTACATATATATAAATACTGTATATATATATATATATATATAGATATATATATGCACTGCAGCTTTGCAGCGCTGGGGTCCTGGGTTCAAATCCCACCAAGGACATCTGCAAGGAGTTTGTACGTTCTCCCCGTGTTTGCGTGGATTTCCTCCGGGTTCTCCGGTTTCCTCCCACACTGCAAAGACATACTGATAGGGAATGTAGATTGTGAGTCCCATTAGGAACAGTGATGATAATGTCTGTAAGGCGCTGTGGCATTAATGGCGCTATTTAAATGAGTAAAATATAAATATATGTAAAAATATGTGTATGTATCACTGTGGGGATGTGTTTTATATAAATAATGACTGCATTCAACCTTCCAAGAATATAATTTGTCAGGGAGCCAAATACAGGTTTTTCATTCACTGCTTTATTATTTTAGGCGAAACACTTGAAATTTTGTATCAAAATATAAAAATCAAGAAATGTGTCAACCAAACAGGCCATCCTGGCTGCCTTCATCCTTGTAGTGCAGTAACTCTTTCTACCACAAGAGGTCAGCAGAGCTCTCCTCACAGCCCCCAGCATCCTTCCTTGTCAATGCGGTAGATTTCTCTGTTCTTTTTAAATTACTGCGGAAAAAAAAATCTAAAACCACAAATGAAAAGACTTATTCCCAGACACACATTCTAACGCTCTAATCATCAATGTGTGATGGGACGTGCATGCATTCATCTGATCCATCTGCCTGTGATTGCAGCAGCATCCATGGCTTCACATCTGACATGTCACTGATCGCATGCTGAGCACTTCAAGCCCTTTAAATCATAAATGATTGATTCTGAAATATACATGATTTAGTAGCAGATCCTTCTGATGGGGCTATTTCTGTGAGATCAATGTAAATGCCTATGCAGTGTGCAGCCTCTAATGTGCATATTCATTGCAGCCAGGTAAACAGCATTGGGGCTCTGCATTCCCATCACGTCCCCTGTACTGGCAGCCCATGAGCAGAACATGGATCCCATCTAGCAGGCATGTATAAGGCTCTGATGTGTGCAGGGCATCATGGTGTCTTGGTGGAGACAGACCCCCACTGGTCTACCCTCTTGTTGCTTTGTCTTGCTCCTTTGGGCTCTAGGAGAATTAGCCTGAGTCACTGCTCACGTCACTTGTTCTTCCCCAGCTATTGGCATGGGGATGGGAGGGAGAAGCACTACTTATTATTAGCACTGGAGAGACAGTGTGTAAGAAGCTGAGGCTGGATCCCTAGCACAGTCAGTGCAGAGCAATCTGGCCATCTCTGGGGCCAGCTCTCATCAGCTGGGATCACTGCAGGTAGGAGCTTCCCCCCTATGCTCTCCTCATTTCTGCTGGTGCTGATCATCTGGTGACTGTGGATGGCACAGAAGTGTTGGGCAGGACTGATCTGCAGCTAGTGGCTGATCACACAAGAGCTGCTAGGCAGGAGAGCATAGAGGAGCTGGCATAGATCAGCATGGATGACTGATGCTATGGAAGAGCTGGGAAATATGGTGAGTGGATTGCTGCTGGACCAGTGAATAATGCTCTATGTGTGGTGATGATGAGTCAGGGGTGTACTTTAATTTGCTGATTATGTATCCAGTAGATTGCTATCTGCTTGCTTATCTTGCTGGTGCTGTGCATGGGGGAGGGAGTTGGATTGGCAGCTGATTAATATGTACATGGGGTGTATGGACAGTGTGTTGTAGCTGATTCTGCTTGGGTAGTAGGTATTAGATCTGGCATGGCTTGTTACTTGGTCTATGCTGATGGATAGGTATTTGGGAAGACTGGGGTGATGGATGTGTATAGTCTACTGCTGGCTCATCTTGATGGGTAGACCTATGTGAGCAGATTAGATGTGTCCTTCCTTATCTGTGTCCTTTTCTTCCAGAGGGAGCTCTAGAGGAAGCGCATCAGCAGCATCGTCTGTCCTGGACCATTACCACAGAAGAAGCAGCAGCATCGTCTGTCCTGGACCATCACCATAGAAGCCGCAGCAGCATCCAGTGCATGTACCGGTGCAGCCGGCTCTAAGGATGCTTCATATCACCTAACCCCAAGGCTGCTCCTGAGGATTATGCCCCCCTGTACCCTCTAAGGACTGAGTGTTACGAGGAGCTCCTGCATCCAGCACTGGGGGTCTAGGGGATCTGCCTGCTCTTCTACAGGGTCGGTGGGAGCTGGAAGCTATCATGGGCCTTAGGAAAGGGGGGCATGGACCCATTGTGATGCCAATGTGGTGCTACACCTGCTGGATTTTCCTTGGTTTATTTTGGAGGGCATTGGCCTGTCCTCATTCCTGCACTTGTGATTCCTCCAGGATCTCCTGTGATAAGACGCCTGGGATTGGAGCTTTCCCAGTGCTGAAGAACATCTCCCATGCTGCCAACATCACTGAAATGTATGTACCTCCCTTGCCTACTGTACATGGGAACATATATATATATATATACATATATACAGTCCAAAGTTTATAGACGTGATTTCCATGCTGTGTTATTATGGATCCCTCTATTGCTGGGAGATATCATCCAGAGATGGGGGATGGGTGATTGTGGGAAGCTTTAAAAGGCTGACTGTGATTTCATTCGACTTGACTCCTCACAGATATGGCTTTAAGACCATTTAGATAATAAATCTCAATTGCTTGATAGTCCAATTCCCCAGGCACAGATGTGATGACAGGACTCTCAGTGTCTGGTCTCCTGCATAGCTTGACTTGATGCTGCTACAGTTTAGGTTTCAGCTTTACTTTACCTGCTCTAATAACATGCACTTTACCTACCTTGTGGCCTCTACTACTGTGTCCTGTAGTTCATGGACTCACACTAGCACCTGGGTAACAGTCTGATTCTAGCATTCCTGGTACCAAATCAGTGCAGAAATGTGCTCAGTTTCCTAGAATCCCTATGTGGGGCAATGCATGAAGGCAGCACTGTCATTGCATGTAAGCCCTGTCAGAAAAGCTGTCACATCAGTAGGAGGTACAGGGAGAAATGAGTTGTTAGAGTTAGACCTGGAAGTAAGAAGCCCTCCTGATCAGGTAGGAGCTAGTTAGTTTATGATCATCCTTTCCACTTCTTGGCTGTAGCCTCATCTAAACATGCACAAATGATTCCACTGGAAATCTCCTAGCTCCATTTATGTGCACCTAGCATACATCTCACTGATAGATCAATTACCTCTGCTTCACTGTATATCTTTCTGATTTGTAGTAATGTTAATAGTATTATTATCCAGAAGATCAGTGCCTCAGTGCAGCAAGAAATCAATAGGCTCCAGACAGAAAGAAATGGTCAAATCCACTGTAGAAATGCAAGTCTGGTTAACTGGATATAGCATGTTTCTGAGTCACATCAGACCTACCTGCTGCCTAATGCAGGGGAGTCACATCTGTCCTACCTGCTGCCTAATGCAGGGGAGTCACATCAGTCCTACCTGCTGCCTAATGCAGGGGAGTCACATCAGTCCTACCTGCTGCCTAATGCAGGGGAGTCACATCAGTCCTACCTGCTGCCTAATGCAGGGGAGTCACATCTGTCCTACCTGCTGCCTAATGCAGGGGAGTCACATCAGTCCTACCTGCTGCCTAATGCAGGGGAGTCACATCAGTCCTACCTGCTGCCTAATGCAGGGGAGTCACATCAGTCCTACCTGCTGCCTAATGCAGGGGAGTCACATCAGTTCTACCTGCTGCCTAATGCAGGGGAGTCACATCAGTCCTACCTGCTGCCTAATGCAGGGGAGTCACATCTGTCCTACCTGCTGCCTAATGCAGGGGAGTCACATCAGTCCTACCTGCTGCCTAATGCAGGGGAGTCACATCAGTCCTACCTGCTGCCTAATGCAGGGGAGTCACATCAGTCCTACCTGCTGCCTAATGCAGGGGAGTCACATCTGTCCTACCTGCTGCCTAATGCAGGGGAGTCACATCAGTCCTACCTGCTGCCTAATGCAGGGGAGTCACATCAGTCCTACCTGCTGCCTAATGCAGGGGAGTCACATCAGTCCTACCTGCTGCCTAATGCAGGGGAGTCACATCTGTCCTACCTGCTGCCTAATGCAGGGGAGTCACATCTGTCCTACCTGCTGCCTAATGCAGGGGAGTCACATCAGTCCTACCTGCTGCCTAATGCAGGGGAGTCACATCAGTCCTACCTGCTGCCTAATGCAGGGGAGTCACATCAGTCCTACCTGCTGCCTAATGCAGGGGAGTCACATCAGTTCTACCTGCTGCCTAATGCAGGGGAGTCACATCAGTCCTACCTGCTGCCTAATGCAGGGGAGTCACATCAGTCCTATCTGCTGCCTAATGCAGGGGAGTCACATCAGTCCTACCTGCTGCCTAATGCAGGGGAGTCACATCAGTCCTACCTGCTGCCTAATGCAGGGGAGTCACATCAGTCCTACCTGCTGCCTAATGCAGGGGAGTCACATCAGTCCTACCTGCTGCCTAATGCAGGGGAGTCACATCAGTCCTACCTGCTGCCTAATGCAGGGGAGTCACATCTGTCCTACCTGCTGCCTAATGCAGGGGAGTCACATCTGTCCTACCTGCTGCCTAATGCAGGGGAGTCACATCAGTCCTACCTGCTGCCTAATGCAGGGGAGTCACATCAGTCCTACCTGCTGCCTAATGCAGGGGAGTCACATCAGTCCTACCTGCTGCCTAATGCAGGGGAGTCACATCAGTTCTACCTGCTGCCTAATGCAGGGGAGTCACATCAGTCCTACCTGCTGCCTAATGCAGGGGAGTCACATCAGTCCTACCTGCTGCCTAATGCAGGGGAGTCACATCAGTCCTACCTGCTGCCTAATGCAGGGGAGTCACATCAGTCCTACCTGCTGCCTAATGCAGGGGAGTCACATCAGTCCTACCTGCTGCCTAATGCAGGGGAGTCACATCAGTCCTACCTGCTGCCTAATGCAGGGGAGTCACATCAGTCCTACCTGCTGCCTAATGCAGGGGAGTCACATCAGTCCTACCTGCTGCCTAATGCAGGGGAGTCACATCAGTCCTACTGTACCTGCTGCCTAATGCAGGGGAGTCACAGCTCCTGTGCATCCTGCTGTGCTGCTGCTGCATGTGTGGGGCTGTGAGTGCTGGCAGATGATTTGCTTTCCACCTCCACATACTGAGCCCATGTAAGGCTTCTACTTCCTCCTCTTTCTCTATGGCACCTAGTTATTTGATGACACCTTAGCAAACTTGTGCGTCAAAGAATACTGATTAGTTCACTTTTTATTATTATTTTCTATTAATATTTTTTATCGTGCAGACCTCCCCTCAACTCCAGTTCACCTCTTTTTTAGATAGAAATTAAATAGCAAAATACTTAAATGGTACAATACATAGCAAAATAGTAAAATAAGGCACAAGACAGTGAAATAGTAAAATATAGCACAAGACATAGTGAAATAGTAAAATATAGCACAAGACATAGTGAAATAGTAAAATATAGCACAAAACATAGTGATATAGTAAAATATAGCACAATACATAGTGAAATAGTAAAATATAGCACAAGACATAGTGAAATAGTAAAATATAGCACAAGACATAGTGAAATAGTAAAATATAGCACAATACATAGTGAAATAGTAAAATATAGCACAAAACATAGTGAAATAGTAAAATATAGCATAAAACATAGTGAAATAGTAAAATATAGCACAATACATAGTGAAATAGTAAAATATAGCACAAAACATAGTGATATAGTAAAATATAGCACAATACATAGTGAAATAGTAAAATATAGCACAAAATATAGTAAAATATAGCACAAGACAGTGAAATAGTAAAATATAGCACAATACATAGGGAAATAGTAAAATACGGTGCAATACATAGTGAAATAGTAAAATATAGCAGAAAACATAGTGATATAGTAAAATATAGCACAATACATAGTGAAATAGTAAAATATAGCACAATACATAGTGAAATGGTAAAATATAGTGCAATACATAGTGAAATAGTAAAATACAGTGCAATACATAGTGAAATAGTAAAATATAGCACAAAATATAGTAAAATATAGCACAAGACAGTGAAATAGTAAAATATAGCACAATACATAGGGAAATAGTAAAACACGGTGCAATACATAGTGAAATAGTAAAATATAGCACAAAATATAGTAAAATATAGCACAAGATAGTGAAATAGTAAAATATAGCACAATACATAGGGAAATAGTAAAATACAGTGCAATACATAGTGAAATAGTAAAATATAGCACAAAATATAGTAAAATATAGCACAAGACAGTGAAATAGTAAAATATAGCACAATACATAGGGAAATAGTAAAATATACTGCAATACATAGTGAAATAGTAAAATACAGCATAATACATAGTGAAATAGTAAAATATAGTAAAATACATAGTGAAATAGTAAAATATAGTGCAATACATAGTGAAATAGTAAAATATATTAAAATACATAGTGAAATAGTAAAATATAGTGCAATGCATAGTGAAATAGTAAAATATAGTGCAATACATAGTGAAATAGTAAAATATAGTGCAATACATAGTGAAATAGTAAAATATAGTACAATACATAGTGAAATAGTAAAATATAGCACAAGACAGTGATATAGTAAAATTTAGTACAATACATAGTGAAATAGTAAAATATAGTGCAATACATAGTGAAATAGTAAAATACAGCACAATACATAGTGAAATAGTAAAATATACTGCAATACATAGTGAAATAGTAAAATACAGCACAATTCATAGTGAAATAGTAAAATATATTAAAATATATAGTGAAATAGTAAAATATAGTGCAATGCATAGTGAAATAGTAAAATATAGTGCAATACATAGTGAAATAGTAAAATATAGTGCAATACATAGTGAAATAGTAAAATACAGCACAATACATAGTGAAATAGTAAAATACAGTGCAATACATAGTGAAATAGTAAAATATAGTAAAATACATAGTGAAATAGTAAAATATAGTAAAATACATAGTGAAATAGTAAATTATAGTGCAATACATAGTGAAATAGTAAAATATAGTGCAATACATAGTGAAATAGTAAAATATAGTGCAATACATAGTGAAATAGTAAAATACAGCACAATACATAGTGAAATAGTAAAATATAGTGCAATGCATAGTGAAATAGTAAAATATGGTAAAATACATAGTGAAATAGTAAAATATAGTAAAATACATAGTGAAATAGTAAATTATAGTGCAATACATAGTGAAATAGTAAAATATAGTAAAATACATAGTGAAATAGTAAATTATAGTGCAATACATAGTGAAATAGTAAAATACTTAAATAATACAATACATAGTGAAATAGTAAAATACATAAATAGTGCAATACATAGTGAAATAGTAAAATATAGCACAATACATAGTGAAATAGTAAAATATAGCACAATACATAGTGAAATAGTAAAATATAGCACAAGACATAGTGAAATAGTAAAAGATAGTGCAATACATAGTGAAATAGTAAAATACTTAAATAATACAATACATAGTGAAATAGTAAAATACATAAATAGTACAATACATAGTGAAATAGTAAAATACATAAATAGTACAATACATCATGAAATAGTAAAATACGTAAATAGTACAATACATCGTGAAATAGTAAAATAAATATTACAATACATCATGAAATAGTAAAATACATAAATAGTACAACACATAGTGAAATAGTAAAATGCTTAAATAGTAGAATACAAAGTGAAATAGTAAAATACGTAAATAGAAAAATACAATGTAACTGGCTTCTATGATTCTGGTTTATGACAAGCGTCACTATGTTTGATGACTCTGGTATCTGCCAATTTCATTTGTAGATCTGGTTAGGCCTGGGACATATTACCATGGCATTGATAGCATTTATAGATATTTATGGCAAGGTTTTCTTGCCATAAAGTGCTGACATTGCATTTTGCCCAGGGGTGCAGCAGCAGGGAGGCTGCAGTGGCCCCCACTACTGGAGCCGCCTGTGATAGGTGGGAGACCCTGATACAGAGTCTGCAGCATTGGGGCCTAGCAGCTTCTTCTAAATGGAACTTTCTGGCCTAGAAGGTTTACATTCCACTTCTGATATTAGTAACATAAGTCATCATATTTCCTAACAATATCACTCCAGCAGTAACATGTGAATGCGGCCAGCGCTTACTTACATGATCTGAATAGAAGGTGGGGCGCACTTGTATGGACACCGCCTAACCAAGGTGTGCTCCTCTAGTACACCCATACGGCTATTGTCTGCCATGTCATTCATACAGGAAACCAGGAGAGAGAGTGATGCAGAAGGTCACCAAGTTTTCTGTGTGTTGAGTCCCATTCTGATTCTACAAGATGTGCCATTACACCAGCATGTCCCCCAAATAACAGGACAGAGGATGAAGCCAGCCGGGCCATTACCTGCACCTTGCATGGCTACCTGACATTATATTGGGAGGATAATACAGTATTATTCCAGGTGTCACAATATTACCGGCCATTATTACATGTATGTTCACTTAACAACTTCCATTACTGCCTAAACCAGTGAAGTCCATGGCTAAATGGATAAATGATCACTGTATGCTTCTTTATTCTCCATGCTTAATGATATTGGACTGTAAATTATAAAATCCACACTGTGCGTGCTGTCATAATAGTCAGTGCGCTGATTATTGCAGATATTTAATGGCACTCTTTATGAGGGAGTTCCCTGGCTATGGAGTTTTGTCCTTAATACTTTGAATATTTTTGTATTTTTCTGTTTTTTTGAGAACCTGCAAATCTGACTCTCCTCAATCTGCTTCAGAGTCTGCACAGTAGGTGGGAGGTGCACAGGGGACCTGTGTGCTGGGAGCTGTGGTGTTAGGTGGGATCTCTCCCCATTGACTCCAGTGGGATAAAATGCAGTGTACTCTATTACTATCCTTATTTTATATAGATACTTATTACGATGAACCAGCTAACAATCACAGACTAGGACGGAAGGGAGAGGCTTACAATCTACAGGATCAAGCTATGACAGTTTGCATGTGATGTCACAATGTCCCAAAATGTGCAAAAAGTAATATTTCAAGATTATCTCATAATAATTAAAAGTTGCAAAGTAATATTATTACATACTCTATCTATCTATCTATCTATCTATCTATCTATCTATCTATCTATTACTGTATCTATCATCTATCTATCATCTATCTATCTATTATTTATCTTTCTATCTATCTATTCCATATCTACAGTATCAATCTATCTATCTATCTATCTATCTCATATATATCTATTATCTATCTATCTATCTATCTATCCCATATCTATCTATCGATCTACCTATCATCTATCTATCTATTATCTATCATATATCTATCTATTATTTATCTTTCTATCTATCTATTCCATATCTACAGTA